>NC_091014.1:8933577-9558577 GCF_041296385.1 Aphelocoma coerulescens | reverse complement strand
TTTCATTCATTCCATGCTTTTTCCTCTTCTTGCATCCTTACGTGTAAGGTGTAGATGAATCTCTCTGATGTGTGCAGATAAGTCTTGGCAGACAGCTGATGAAACAATAGATGGTCATCTCAGCACTTTCTTGCTACCAAGAACACTATGGGTGAGTGGGATTTTTGTCTTTGTAACTGTTTTTTTTTTGGGTTTTTGTGGAATTGTCTTATCACACAGCACCTTCACGGGTGTGTCTTCCAGGGCATGTGACCTAAAAGAAACAGAAAAAAGAACACCAAAACTCTGTGAGTTGTTGCATATTTTGTGTGTTAGTTCTGGTTAAGAGTCACCATTTAGCCCTTGCAAAGACTTCCCAGTCTCTTCCTTTCCTACCTTGACATCATAATAAATTTTGAGAAGGTCTGAGGTAAAGTAAGGAGGTGAATCTGGGTGTCTATAAGAGGAGAGTTATCATGGAGCTCATGAGCCGGAAAAGGAAGGGTGATAAAAGCTGACAGATTAGCACCCTTTGTCACCCATTGGCAAGGTATTTAAAAGCACTATAGTGCTCTCCTCTCATGCTGTCCCTTATCTCTGGGAGCCTTCCCTGGAAATAACTAGCAGGCTCCTGCAGCTCCCCTTAATACTGTCCTTTAAAAATATGAATTATTAAATTATACTCGGTTCTCAGTGGGCTGCCGCCCTTATTAAGGTATTTGGTGTCATTTACTTTTTGTACTTCATTGTTTTTTCACTCACATCTCTCATCTTTTGCTTTTCCTCTGTAAGATCTGGGCTTTGGGTTTACAAGACAGCAAGCACACTGGGGTCCTCAACTCTGACTAGCAGCAATGCCTAAAATAACAAAGTTTGCTCTTTCTGTACCAGAGAATTTAGAAATGGCAGCAGAACTATGGAAAGTGCTAAGTATATAATAAATCTAAAATAAACTTGGTGGTTGAAAATAACAGTATCATGTAAAAACAATACATACAAGTAGAAGATAATAATGGGCTTTATGGAAATGGAGTTTTGCATATAGAAATAGTCTAGTTATGCCACTGTTAGGATAGAAACCAGCTGGCACTTCCTGAAAAGCAGTTCAACACATTTCTAGGCATAATGTTGTTTCATAAAGCTCTTAGTATTCCTCAACATGTCAGTAGCTCCAGAAATACAATAAAATGGAATACACTCAGAGGTAATGCACACAGCACAAAATTACATTCCCCAGCTTCAAGTAGTTCTGTATATACATAAAGTGAGCTACAAATGAAACATTAGTTCGGCTTTATAAGAGTACATAAAAAAAATTGTTACTTAAAAGGCAAAATGGTCCAGAAAGCTTTACTGCCACCATAATTTATTACAGAATTAATCTATTATGTGTTTGCACCAGGTCAGGCCACTAAAGGAAACCTGTGTCTTATCGAAATCAGATTGAGAAGTACAAATCGAGAATCCCTAATGGAGCACTAAGCACACTTCAAACAGCCAGCCATATGGACTGTGTTACAGCCTGGGGATGGTTTCTTTTGAGCCATAAACTTCGGCAGCAGTGTGGAAGACTCTTTATTTGATATAGGGTCTTCAAGAACAATGATGCATTTAAAAAAGTAAGTTAATGCTTGGCTCTGAAGTCAAGGATTCAGACCTCCTTCTGAAGACACCTCCTTCCTATTTCCTTCCTAAAACCTATCCTTTTAAATTAGGTCTATTTCAAAATAGCTTTTGCAGATAATGCATTAAGCTTCTGAAGTTAAAGTGCTTAAAGAGGAAAGCCTGTCTAATCATAGCATGTGAGACCAGAGATATCATATTATCAGTCAATACCCACAAGAAATTTGTATGGGGGCAGATTTGTTCCCTGCATGTGCACAAGTTTCACTGTTTGAAGGTCTGATTCCATGATTAATATGCTTATGGACTGTTTTGACTTTTATCCATCTACAAAATTTAACTTTCATCATAAACCAGAGTGTTCATAGCAGAGAAATCATTTTTCTGTGAAATCAGGTATACATAGTGTATACTTGTCCTAGAAAGGCACCAGCATCCCATTCTGGTAGTTGGAGCAAAGTGCCTGCCTCTGACATAGATTTCTGTAGGAAGTTAAGCAAATTGCTTTCATTTATAGATATACTGTCACTGAGAAGTCACGTGGGATTTGACAAACTACCTGGATAAATGCAGTTCCCTATTGATTTCCTAATCTGTGTTCTGTGTATGCACCTGGAAATCTTGCACTCAGTGTTCATTTTCCCTTGTTCTGTCCAGAAACAGAAGACAGTATTTTCTTTTTTCAGCTTCTTACTTAATTAATTTATAAATTTTTCAACACAGCAATTGTCTCCATCTAAGAGACAAAAATAGATCATATATATATATTATATATCTATTTCTAGATCTATTTCCATATATAATGTATTTTATTAATTTTATTATATTATTATATTTTCCCCCATCACATACAATTTTACAAAAGTAACTTTTATACATAATTTTTTTCACATAATTGAAACTTACCACTTTAAATTTTTATCCTTTAAGTGATAAGTTTATTATAGTTTTAATTTCTGTACTAGCAACCATTTGCAAAATTATTCTTGGCATAATATTGAAATTAGAAATTCTTTATTGTATTTATTCTGTATTTACATTATAAAATAAATTAAGAGGCATACAAAATTAGAAGTTGTTCTAATATTCAAGCTGATGACCCCCATAGTTTTAGCCACAGTATTTATACTAGATGAATCAAAAGAGCTGGTCTGTTTTAATAAGAAATTCAGTGTGATAAGCTAATTACTTGGCCAACATATGTCTTCATCTAAAATATATTCCAAAAAATTCAGTCAGAAATGTTATCTTTGATATAAATAAAAAAGGACTTCAGCATTACAATAATTCCACTGCATTATATTGCTATCTTGCATTCAGTTTTAAGAGAAAGATTTACAATACTGATAATTTTGATTTGCACTGGTTAAACAGATTTCAGTATTTAAAAATATTCAGAAATATTCAGTATTTAAAGAATATCATGTGCACCAGCTAAACAGTAATCTCAGTGTGATATGGTGGTGAAAATTATATCTGAATTATATGCACTTATTACAAAGACTGATGCATAAAACTACTCAGTAGTGCAGCTGAGAGGAAAACGCACTGCCACTTGGAATTCTCAGCCCAATGCCTTTCTGTAAAGAAAAGGAACCAAGTGGGATGTCTTAAACGGTAATAAAAATCCCACAGGGACCCTCTGTGTTTGGAAGACCTTCTAAAATAGTAACACATAATTAAAAGCATGTTACTTATAGCTGTTGTATCATATACTGCTTCTCTGTGTTGTTTTCTGCAAAGATCGAAACATCAGCATGTTAGTATAATGATAGTGCCTTCCAGCAGTTTCCTGAAGTCTAAATCAAAAGATATTTAATATAAAAATGTACTCACACTGTATGAAACTGTCACTAATTTTCATCCAGTATCTTTTAATCAATATGTTTAAGCTAACACTTTAATTCATTTTTTGCTTTTCAAAATATTGCCTTTCTCAGGAAAGAAGAGAGTTTTATGTTGGGAAGTAGAACAAAGAAGAAGAAGAAAAAGACACCTGTAGTAAAATTTTCAGGTGTCAGACAAAAAACAATTGATGTTTCCTGCTGTTTTCTACTTTTGAATTATATTTATACAATGATCAGTTAAGAAGAGGAAAGCATAAAAACCCCCAAATCTGAGTAAAATAATTTATTCTTATTATAGTCAGTCTATCATTTGAGACTAAACTCTGAATACTAATGCAGTTATACTCAGTTTTAAAAACATTCTTACAGAACAACATTACCTCTTACATCTAAAATGTTTTCTCTAATAGGTTAATACATATGTTTATGCATATGTTATGGTAAAAGGAAACAAAAAGACAATGATATTTTAGTAAGGAAGCAACACAGTTTTATACAATCTCAATACTGAGATTAAGTACATGACAAATAGTTGAAAAATTATGTATGCTGAAGTGAGGACTAGACTAATGTGAACCTGCTGTGTCATTTTATTAGTTCCTTAACGTCTGACCTACATCACAGTAGCTCTCATCACGGGCCATCATAGGCTCAGTGGACCGTAGTCAGTGGTTTTGTAAGGAGTCAAAAGTTGTGCTGGCATGGCATGTGAACATCTATGGTTCAAAGTTTTAAATCAAGCAAGTTGCCCATTTCCATGAGGTGCTGAACAGAGATCCCTGCTATTGATTGTAGAGTGACTACGGACTCAGCTTAGACCATCTGTGACCAAATGAGATAGACAGACTAAGTTTCACTGGGAGTCTGTGTCTGATTATTGTCCATCTACAAAAATGATCTCACTCTTCAGTGTTCTTAACCTTTTTTTTTTTTTTGTGACTTTGATTGGTTTGATTTAAAAGCTAACATGTCACTTATATTACTGTAACAACAAGAAATCACTGACAAAATTCTTCCCCATGATTAACTTGAACTCAAGTGTAGTTTGTTGAAAAGTTAGAATTTCATTCTGGCATAATGAGATGGCAAGAAGTGGTATATCCATGGCATCATAATGCATTTAAACTCAACACAGCATTAGTCTGCATGTTAAGATTATGGAACTGTTTACAGTGTTTATGGATTTTGATTCCATCCTCTAAATTGTTGTTGCAATGGTGCCAAAGCTTTTGGAATACGTCAAATCAAAGCAGGGATTGCAGATTTTTCCTTTCCAAGACACATATTTTGAGAAGCTATCTCATTATCTACAGTGGGCATTACTATGCCAATGAAGTGGAGTAATACTAACATAAAAGCAACTAGGATAATGTTATTAAAATAATGAAAATGTCCAGACTACAGCAAGTATTTTTCTAGAATGATTAGCACTCCCAGAATAAGCTATATGCACCCACACATTGCTGTGAAAATGCTCATAGTTCTTTGTTCCCACTTGGCACCCTACAGAGTAAAAGATATGGATATTCTCTGTATATTGCCCATTTGTTAAATACTTGGGTAGACTTAGTTGTTAAAATACATATGCATGTATTTGTTGATTAAAGGTTTTACAAACTCAATAAATTCACATCCTTGTAGGATGGATCTTCCCAGAGAAAACTGTCCCTCTATGCAAGAACATTAAACTTTACTTTGGGAAGACAAAGACTTAAGTAGGATGATGGGTTTGCTTTCCTCTCTCCCTTTCCTCTAGTCAGCCAGGCAATGCATTTTCCAAAGACACCAGTGCCCTGGGAATGTTACGTTTTTTTTTATTTCAGCGGGGATGAGGGGTTTCCATTTTTATTTATAGTTGCCATTTTTTTGCTTTAAACCTCACAAGCTTTCTCTGACTATGGACTCATTCATATATCCTGAAAGAATTTCAGATAATTTACTGTTGCTGGACAGAGTTTTCCTCACAATGGCGTGAAGAATTACATGCTCCACTCCTCTTTTATTGCTTGTGGGCCAAATCCTGCCTTCATTTACACCACATGAATAATAAATAACCTCCTCTGAGAGCATTAACGTATGTTTTTCCATTGTTTGAGGAGAAAGAACAAGTTACACAACGTCAGTCTGAAAGATCTCTAAGGTTACTGCTCTGCTAACCTGTGAGTGCAGAGCACCCAGTGGTTTTAACAAAAAGAATAAAAGATGTCTATTGAGAGGACACTAAGAGAAGCAATAGTTCACATTTAAAGTAGCATTTCTTTAATGTTATCTTTCAATTTTGGAGAAAACCAGACAAAAAATTAGAAGAATACAAAGGTTTTTAGACTGGTTAGCAGTACCAGCAGCTGCAACTGCCTCTGTGATTTTGCATTCTAACACACAACAACTTGATTAGGGTCATTAATTCATACTGTGAATCCTCCCTAAACAGTTTGAAAGTGATGGCAACCTCAAAACCTCATGTCTCAGAGACAGGTTAGAGCTATGGGCTGCAAGAGAGGTGTTCTCTCCCTGCCACCTGTGGGGTGGGCATTCCTCTGCCTCCATCACCCCAGCTGCATCCAGGCCAAGGAAGGTGCTAGCAGCAGCTCCTGGTGCTTTTCCAAGGAAGCAGGCAGGGGAGCCAGGTATGTGTAAAGACAGTGTGAAGTCTTGGGGAGCTCCCAAGTGCTCCCAGAGCCCTCTTCTAGGTGGGAATTCAGTCATGTACCAATGCAAGTGTGAAAGGCAACTCTGACTTATTAAAGAGAGAAAATGGATGGAAATGGGGAAGAAAGAAAGTATCCTTGAAAGCTGAAGGGAATTTACAGTGGCCTATAGTTCAAAATGGAAAGTGAGTTGAGGGGAAATGATACAAGGAATCTCTGATTTATGCAGTGAACTGAACCTCCAGCTCTAGAATAGATGAGACTTTAATAGAAAAATTGGTTTGTGGACCACAGGCCTGTGTTCCCTCCCAGTTACAGCTACATGAATCAATTCCCTGTCTCATTCATCATCCTGCAGTACTACAGTTGCAATGACAGCAGTAGTTCATGCTGAAAAATAGCTTTACAGGGGATTCTACTTCATTTTTACGTAAAATGTGATTTAACAGGTGCAAAGAGTAAGAAAATTGTCATTCTCTATGCAATCTTCATTGTAAAATATAACTTTAAGGGCCAGAGAAATCCTCATTTCAGCTCCCACCAAGCAAAAGTCACTTTCACAGGAAGGTACTTAAACACTCTGACTCAGCTGGTATAAGTAGTAATAAGCCTTATTGACAGGTGAGGATCCTTTATCCCCTGGGTCACAGATGTGATTAATCCTTAAGCGAAGTCCTTTTGCACAGCTCTTTTAACTTTTAATGCACTAAATATGCAGCAAGTAGCAATAATTTTCTAGTGCCTTGTTTGGAAGAAATTGTGTCTAAATATAAATATCAACTAGAAGCTACTAATGCACAAGTATCTATCATTGGACATGAGGACAAGCTGGGCAGACTGTGAGGACAAGTTGGTCTAAGAAATAAGTGAAACCATGAGATGTAGACAACTATGGGAAACTAGCTGCTAAGCTAAGTTGTTTTGACAACATTTTGGGGATATCTACTTGGTAGATATGTTGCATAAACACTTTATAAAAGCACATGTTGAAAACAGAAACCAATTTCTAAATAAGATCATTTTCACAAATGCTTTGGCCAATCAGGAAAGGTATTCAAATGCAAATTATGACCAATAATACTTAAAAAAGAAGAAAAAAATAACATTTTCGGATCTGTGTGGCTAACCTAACATCTGATGCACCAAAGAATGAGTCTGCACACAGTGAATATGAAACAAAGCATCTGGATGACATTCCTTCGTAGCGCCAGCCTCTACTCAAACTTAATCCTTTAAAAACCTTAGTTCACTGTCTTGGGGGTTTCAAAACATTCACTACACTACACTTATATTCAAGTCTGTGCTAGAAACTTTAAACAAAGAGAAAGTATTTTAGTGGGTTTTTTTTAATGTACTTTGAAAGGGACATTTTTTTCCTTTCTCCTGAAAACAAATTAGAAAAAGGAAATAATCTCTTGTTTACTAAATTTTCATCGCTGTAAATAGTTGTATACATTTCATCTGCAATTGAAATCAGTTTGTGTAAAAATCAAGGCATTTTGTTCTTTAAAAAGACACTATTTAAATTGGTCTGTGAAGACTGTACAAACTGCCCAAAAGATCTATGGAATCTCCCCCTTCGGAGGTACTCAGAACTCTGCTGAATGAGGGCAGGAGTGACCTGATTAACTGGGATCTTAACCCTGCTTAGAGTAGGGGCTTGGACTAGATGACTTCAGCCTAAGTTATTCTATTGTATAACCACGTCTTCTGCCAAGATAGAAGAGAATCTTGCAAGGGAAACAAACTTGTTTCTATCTGAAGAAAAGAGTTCCTACAGCCTTAATTTACAGGAACTTATGTGACCTAGAGTCACAGACCTTTTATGGAATGACACCAAATATGAAATTGGGCTCCCAGGTAATCTCTCCATGAATCAGGGAACAGGTGTTTAGGGGGTGTTTCAGGCTGTGGTATGAACTCATACGAGACATGAGGGGTTTAGCAGTTCAGCACTTTCCCTGCTTTTTCTCTTCTGTCTCTTATTCACAGCTTTTGATCCTATGGGTAAAATTAATTTCTTGAATCTGCTTTCAACAACATAAATATTAACTCTATCTATTTATCTGTATAAACAAAGTAATATACCTAAGCTTCTCCAGGAAGAGTCTGAAAATTCTTCTCATCATGTAGATAGGTTTAGCACATTTACTCTTGTAAAGGAATGTGCTTGACTGGTAAATCATGAATGCACTCACATATACAAAGAGAGAGCAGGCCGAGAGGAAAAGGGAGCTGGATACCACCCCCTATAATTGCATCTTTTTTTCTGCCACAAAGGTATGTGTAAGTAAATACTTCAACTCAGACTTACAGCTGGTGCTCACTAGCACCATATTCTCCATTTTCTGAAAGACTCTTGTAAGACCAGGAAGTAGGATTTGAAGAAGTACTAAGCTTCAAAATTGCAATGTAAATTGAGGAGATTTAAATTTTTAATTCCTTGCTGTCATATATTTGGAAAAATTAGGCCATGTACATCTCAAATTCTTCATTATATGTTAGAAAATTTTTTTGACCTTTAATCTCTCCATCCTCGCCTTTATGATCTAAACATGTGCAAAACATCATTCTCTTGGCTTAAAGATTCTCAAAGACAATAAATGTTTGTGAAGCATTAAAAAATGATGGAAATAAGTATCATACATGAATCTCTGGAAAAAGCTGTGTGCCTTTGGTAGGGAGAAGTGAAGATAATGAAGAAAAAATAGTTACAGTACAGATTTTATTTAAGGATCATGGCTCAGAGTTATATAGAAAAATAGTAGGTAACCATGCTGTCAAAGACTGTAACACTTCCTATGAAAAACAGGGACCAAATCAAAGTCATAAAGACATCCTATTCTGCTTTGCAACTGTTTGACTTTACACAGTTTTGTTTTAATAATGTTTCTGGCTACACAAAAGAGAAAATCCCAAGTTTCAGCAGTAGCAGACCACACTAGGAATAGAGGCCACTTGAAGAAAATATGAGTAGAGCATATCTGTGAAGAAATAGATGTCTGCAATAAGATGTAAACTAAACTGTCAATATCCCTTCTTTAGAAGATCTGAATAGCAAAAAGAATTATTGGGGAGGGGAGATTTTTTTAAGAAGAAATGAGACTGCCTCAAAGATTCCCATTAATGTCTATTTTCAATAGTATCTTCTTTAACTTTCTTTGAATCTCTATGGCAACTAAATATCCACATCCATACAGCAATGAAATGAATATTTAAGTATTTTCAAAGTAAACTGAGGTAATTACAATACTGATACATCCCCCCTATTCCTAGGTTTCAACAAGAATGGAAAATGAGAAGGGTGGCTTCTTGTGACAAAGGAGGAAGAATTAATGATCCAGAAATAATCTGTTCTGTTCTGAGTTCAAGGTTTATAATTTTCTTGCCCTCTGGTATTAATTCAGAATGGCCCAAATGTATTTGATAGATGTCAAATGAAGAGATGCACAAGATCAAAGCTTTAACATCTTGATTTTATGTAACATATAATTGATGGAAATTATGTGAAGGTATGCCAGAAGAGAGAAGCCACTTCTTTGTATCACTTGATTGTTATGTCTTTTATTTTCTGGACTGAATCACTGAAAAAAAGTCATGCAAATGATTTAATATGAAATAGTCAATAACTCAATTCCTGCCTTATAGTCACAGGTCAAGGAACAACTGTTTTAAACTGAGGAAGGTACATTTAGATGGGATATAAGAAAGAAATTTTTTTACAATGAGGGTTATGAGACACTGGAACAGGTTTCCCAAAGAAGTTGTGGATGTTCCATATCTGGAAGTGTTCAAGGTCAGGTTGGATGGGGCTTTGAACAGCCTGATCTAAGGAATGATGTCCCCACCCATGGCAAAGGGGTTGGACTTTGAAGGTCCCTTTTAACCCAAACCACTCTATGATTCTACAACTTTATGAAACTGTCTATTTAAAACAGATTAAATAGTGCCAAATAGTGAGCTAAAGAATTTTAAAATTTAGACTACACCCTAGTAATGATAATATAGATTTATTACATTCATTCATTTTTTGTGCTTCTTTTGCCGGTGTAGAAATATCTGAATGCAACCTTGAAGCTTAAGGATTTTGAGAATTAATGAGGCAAAGAATCCATGGTTTTCTAGGTGCCAAAAGACTTCCTAGGTGCTCCAAAGACTTTACCAATACCTGAAAAGACAGACTTTTGTTTTAGGTGCTTCTGTACATTTATACACTCATCTAACAGAAGAGTACTACCGGTTTTGGGAGTTAATTTTCTGCTCATTTAATGTGAGATTTGGTGAGGTTAACCATCAAGCTCACAAGACTGTTCTGCCTCTCATGGCTGATCCTCAGCTTGTGTCTCTACCTTTGTGTCTAACCCAGGACTGTGTAACACTCTGCTTCTGAAAAACACCAAGGTCTTAGTCCTAGTTCTAGCCCTAAGCTTTTCCTATCTTTGGAAAATGGAAAAGAGCAACGAGTAAAGTCTCTCTTCAGGGCTTTCTGAAACAGGTTTCCAAGGACCTATAGCTTGTGGCTTTTAATTTCAAATAATATCACTGTTTAAAGATAATTAAAAAGCAAGAACTATACTTTTAATCAGATAAAAAACAATAACAAAGACCTGGGTTTTTGATGGTGATTCTGTAAAGACAGTTAAATAGTTAAGTAGTGCAGGAATATAGTTTTTAAACAGAAATAAGTTAAAAACAATAAAAGTAAAAAAAAGTGAGACAGCAAAGGTCTTACTCCTTTTTTTTAATACTATGAAATATGATTTATGGCAGCTTATATGTGTTTCATCTCATGAAAAAAAGTAAAATAATAGAAAAGGATTTATCCAGTCAAAAAGTCTGCCCACACCATCTCCCACAGAATCTTTTGATTACAACGTACTGCCTTACCATTAATGTGTACCATATAATACATTGAATGAAATGCCAGATTTCATTCCCTGATTTTTTCTTTAGAAACCACAAATGTTTAAAGTAAAATGTGCATAATGACTTGATAATTCATTTCTGAGTGACAGATAAATGCTAGGAGGAAGTCTGACTTACAGTAATCAATCTGGTAACAGAAACATATTCAAACTGAAGGATGTAACAAAGTGAGGAACTTGAGTCCATCTGAACACTCCATCAATTCCAAAGAATACAGTCACACTCATCTTAATAATTTTCTTTTTCTTACCCATTAGGCTGTACCAATTACTATTTGGTAGCTTCCAGTAAAGCACCAGCTAAAAGAGTAGAAGTGTCCTTTCTTAAAGTAAGTTAAATGTCTAGTCATATAATGTATGAGTAAAGTATTTAATGACATAAGGAGCCTCAGTTTCCCAAATATTTAACGTTCAGAACTGCTGAACTTCATGGTTTAAGGGAAAAGCTGAATGTTGGCCATCATTGCACCCTAGAAAGGACTTTGATTTACATCCCAACTTTGAAAATATTCCTCTAAAAGAGGAGCACCTAGATTGCCACGTACCTAAAAAAACAGGATTACACTATCACATCTTGAACATATTTTTGTTTTATAAAAGAGGCAATTCATCAAACTGCAGAACAATATACTCTGTGCAATGAAAGTGCTATTGAAAATCTTCCAAGTGAGAAAGCAAATATTTTATAGCAAAGGGGAACATTTTCAAAAGTGACTTCGAAGCTTGCATCAAATAAATCACTTCAAGAACTTTTAGGCACCTTTGTGTTTGGTAGCTTTTGAAATTGTTTCAGGCTCCTGAATCAGGAAAGGTCAGATTTAAAAACAGCAGTAGAGGGGCTCTTAATATATGTTTAAACACTTGTAATATAGACATCTAGGTTTGTGATAGTCATTCCAGTTTCCCTTCAAATTATCTGAGAAATGACAGGATGATGTTAGGATGCCACTTACATCTGCATGGCATTGACATCAAAATAGATCAGGTGAATTCCAGATGAACTCCTGCATATCTCCTTGCCTTCTCTGACTATAGGAAAACTTATACATTGAATTACATTATCTGAAACCTGTTCTAGATTGCTAAAGGTGAAAATAAGGTTCTCAGAGGCATTTACGAAAGAAGCTAAGTACTTAATTCTCATTCACATCCCTTACACACAAAAAATAAGGCTCTATCAAAGTCAACTTATCCATGTCTGAAATCAGTGAAATTTTAGTTACTCAGTAGCTTTCCAAAAACTTACAGAACTTCTGAAGGCTAAAAACCTAGTCTTACCCCTATGCATATTCCCTTAGGTACATTTAAGAATATTAAACTTCCATGCTTGGCTTTAAATTTTCTAAGTCCTTCTCAGTATAATAAGTAATATTAATATATCTTCTTCAATATGTTTTAGTCATCATGATAAGAGCCAATTTACTCAAATTTTGCAGGTTTTAAGCACATAAATTTTAAGTGAGTTACTCATTGCAATGCCTAAATTCCTTTAGTCAAGGAAAAGCATAAAGTGTTTTTGAAAGCCTTTAGAGCTACATCATGTTCACCTAATTTATTGACCTAAACTGAGATAGGCAATTTTATGAAAACATTCAAATACCCCTGCTTTCTAGCATTTATTTTACAAAGAACAGCAGTATGTACTAAAAAAAAGAGCCATTCTTTAGGTACATAAGATGTAGGTGGAATTTAGTCTCAGAGGGACTGCATGAAGCCTAGATAGCTCTGTTTTTCTGCTACTCAAATTCTTTAAAAGAATGCTCCAGCAAATACATTTACAGAGGTATTAAAACGATGCTTTGAAAAACATAGTGCTTTTAGAATAAGAAAAACTACTTAGGAAGTTGCATCCAGACATCAAGAATATGGGAAAGCAGAACCAATTAATTAAAATTAAATTGGACAAGACTAAGCATTTATAAAAATTTCATCTTGTAGTTTAAGGTGTTTGATGTTCTGTTTCAATTTGACTTCCATATTTGACTAGGACTTAATGAAGGTAGAGTTTGAAAAAATATTTTTAAGTTCTCAGGTGAATTTTACTCCATGAAAGAAGAGCATTGTTCTATCACCCATGATGTTGGACAGCTGTATCACAGCTAATTGTCATTGCCAAGCAATTTAGTATTTACCAAGGCAGCTGAATGATCCTGGAATCTTTCAACTCCTCTGTCTTATTCAGTAAAAAAGCCCCAAATGTCAAAGGAAAAGCAAATAGCATTTTGACTTGAGGAAGCAGGCCTTTCACCATAGCATTAAATTCCAACCTGTCTTTAAAGGCAAAAGAAAAAAAATATTGATGGAGCATTCTTTAAAAATAATATTCCCAGTAGAAATCTGGTAATAAATGCCTCTCTTTTTGGTATGAAAAGGAATGTATTCCACTCTTTGTTGGAACCAGTGCATCACAGCAGGAACTTCAATGATTCTTCTGCACATATGGAACCAGCAAATTAGGCCAACTTCTTTAATTGTAAAAAATGATTGAATCCCTTCCATTCTAATCTAATAGTCATTTTCCCTAACAGCAAGCATTAATGACTTCCCTGACTAATGAAAATTAATTGCTAGCCCGCCTTGACAATTATATTGTGATCGATCAAGTTTAAAAGAGCTGCAAGGGTCATTTGCTGTAATTCTAATGCAATCCATTAAATCTGCAGCAGATGATAACCTTTAACTTTGTTGCATATTAGGGAATACTAATGGCAACTCTAGATGTCACTGTTTGTACAAGAGGAGATACATCATATTGTCTGTTTCTCCTAATGTTCTTGAGGTGTTGCTGTTTCTCAGCTGACACAAAAATTCCTCGACATCAGATTACAGCACCTCCATAATCTTATCAAGGTGCTATAAAGGCAGAATTGTTCAAATCTAAAAAGCAGTTGGAGAATGTGCATCCCATTTCAGGGCAAGGTCCTGTGTGTTACACAAAACTGAGTTGTAAAACAATGGACAAATTTGCTAAATCCTGAAGGAATGCGCTGTCAGAAAAACACATCTAAAGCATGCATCGTATTTTATTGGTCCTGCAGCAGCCATCAGCTGTGCTACAGCCTTGAATGAGATCCAGTGTCTCTTAGACAAAATGGAGTTGTAAAATAAGGTTCAAATTTGTGAAGAGCTATTGAAGGGGGTCATAGTGAACACCAAATACAATTGTACTAAAATTCCAGAACTGCACTGTGCATTCTTGAATGCCTTTCCAGGCACATCATCCGAATGTTTACAGCACCTGCATGCTGAATTAGATTTTTTTAAACAGGAATTCAAGGCAAATCACATTGGATCTAAAAGGAAAACATGGCAACAAAACCACCACAACCAAACCAACAAACAAAAAGAAAGAAAGATCTTTAAACTGAAGTTTCATAGCTTTCTCAGCTGATTTGAGCTATCTTGTACACTTGAAGGCATTTTGGGGCAAATTTTGATAAGATTTTCACCAGGTGGGAAAATAATGATTGAAGAAGTGAATGGAAGAATTTTAATTTAATTTTAATCTGCTACCTATTTTTAGTCATGAGTTTAAACTTCTTTCTAGAACTGCCTTTTTTAGTATAAACACGGAGATACACTCATGCAATCTCATCTCAACACCTCATTTCCGAAGTCATGGAAATGTTTCCTAATAAAAAGCTTTTTGTGGCAGGATCCAGTAAATGTTTTTGCACAAATGAAAATGAGTATTTTGTAGGTCAGTACACCAATTTTTGAGGAAGTTACTGAAAGAAATTATGACCTTCATCTCTAGTTCTTTAAATAAAATAGTCCAGGGTTATTTTATCTCTTGGGAGAGTTTATTCCGCCATCTACTTCTATGCTAACTACCCCTACAAAGACTGATTGCAAACAGAAAGTGCAAGAATTCCAGCAGTGATGCTGGTGTACAAGAGTGCAACTCTGTAAAACCCAAGGAAATTTTGCTATCAACATGCCCCTCTGCATATCTCACAGCTAAGATAAGGACGCTACAATGGATATTGCAGAGATTCTCTACAGAGGATTTCACAGCTCTCTACCAGAAACAAGCACAAAAAAAATGAAATAACAGACTGACAGTAAAATAAAAGTCAAAAATTATTCCACTTTGAAAGCTTAAACAAGTATTCTAAATAGGCAATTTATTATAATATTATCTCTAAGGTTGACAAGGTTTTTTTCCTAGTTTCTTCTAGGAAAGAAAGAAAACTTATTTCTCTGTAGCAATATTGGCACTCTTTACTTCTTAAAGAAGCAAGATTTCTTTGTACAAGAAGGATGCCCACTCAGGAGAATCCAAAAAGAAAATTTCTTATATCTTTTATACTGAGGCAAAAAAAAAAAAAAAAAAAAAAGACACGAGGAGGTAGATTATCAAGCAGCATAAATAACAAAAAGTTGCAAAGAAACAAATATGTAGTTAGAGAAGACAGGGATATCATGATGGAATTTTATGTAGCAATCAGCATCACACTAAGATCCAGTGACAAGAAAGGAGTAGAATTTTTTAAGTGTTCCTAAAAAGCTGTATTTAAAACTTTTCCCATCCTAGAAGGGAAGAAGAGTTTTTAGATTTTCTTCTAGTGTGGCCAATGCATGCACTGAGACCAATATAAAGCAGCAAGAATTCTATGAAAACCAATTAAGTTATTGTGAATTTATAGAGGTATAACCAAGATCAGATGTTAGTCTATAGAAATGTATTTGAAACAATGCAGAGACATGAGCTCCTTCAGACTACAGCAGTTTTAATATTTGGAAAATGGACTGTGATCACTGGATTATGTTTGGGTGCAACAGGCTTTGCTGGACTACCAATGGTCTATAAAAGTTTCCCATAAGTATCATCAGGGAAAAAAGACATTCCAAAAGGCAGAAGAAAGCTACACCATTGCCTGCTCAAGCATGGCTATATTAAGCACTGAGAAAATATTGTACAGCCTCTCCAGACATTTCTGCTCTACCCACGCACTCTTGGAGTGCAAAATATTTTGAAAATATTCATGTCGCCTTCAATCTTCTTGGCAAATCTGCCATTAGAAATAACATGCACTTTATCTTAGCCATGGTTTGCCTGAGATACTTATCACTCTAGCCAAAAGTTACTCCTGCACACTGATTATGGAAACTGTTCTAAAAACCTGGTTCCACACAAACTTTTCATATTTCCAATTACAATGTAAGAGTCAAAGCTTTCTGAAACCAGTGAAATAGCTCTATAGGTCTCATTGGCTTTTACCAAGACTAAGATATCAAGAGAATTTTAATATTTAACCATGTTATCATACCCCAAGCTTATGTGTGAAAACATTTCCACTGATGTCAAAGGCTTTCATATTACAGATTATTCCTGTGCTTATCTACTACATTGAATCAAGACTTTCATGTCTGCTCCTCAGACAAAACTCACTTTCACTTAAACCTCAGCTCAAGTATATTTATGGATTCTGACATTTCCAATAGGCCAGCACTCAAAAATTCAACCTCTGACTAGTTACGGTTCTGAAGCACATTTAGAAACCATGGCATGTAAAGAAAATAGTCTCGTCTCATTCAGTAAAGGTAAAAAACACACCATTATGAAGTGTGACACTGCTGATGTGGAAAAAAATTAAGTATTGCAACAGGTTATTAAATTGTTAATGGCTACATTCTACTCTCAGGTTTGTGGTTTGATGCAGTCTGGGCGAAATGTCAAACTATATCAACATTAACAGCTTCTGACAAGCTCAAGAGGGAAAAAAAAGAGCTGAATGAATAAGCTGTTCTGTAAATAAAGAGACATTGTAACCTTTAAAGTGAGACAGAATTTAATTAAGAAAATTAACACAGACTTTTGAGAGATTGCAATTTTCTGAATCTCATCGTTACTGTCAAGCAAAAGTTATATTTCTGTATAATAAGAAAGTGTATGTGCCTACTCTCTGATCAAAAGTTAGTGATACCATCCAGAGGAAAAGGGAGAGGATTGAAGGTTGTGAATTTGACTTTTTACCTTTATCCATTTTTAATTTATACAGCACCAGAGTCAGATTTGAGAAACATGAGAAAACATTAAATTTTGCAATTTTTTTTTTAATCTTGGAAACAGAAATAGTAAACACATCAAAAGATTCCAATTAAAGTTGGACTCCATGGGTCAAGAGGGTTTCACTATCTCCTTTTCAAAGTTGAGGAAAATGAAGTGCAGACAGGAGTGTGAATCAGTGGCCAGGGTAAAAATCTGTTTCTAGTACCATACCTGAGGAACAGAATGGGTTCTAATTTTAGCTTCTAAAATTTATTAGCTACCTACTCTCTAGCTTTGAAAAACAAATGTGAATTTATGCATTTTTAAAATTTTACCACTGAACCATTCTCCTCAGAACATGTTTTTCTCAGGTGCTGTACTTTGCCCTGTTTCCTGTGTACTAACTCCTGGACAAGGAAAATCACCAGTATCTCTTATCAGTCAGTGAGTGAATTAGTCAATTGAACTATTTTTGCATGGCATTATCCTGAATTTTTAATCAATCCAAGACCTTTTCAATATGATTAAGATGGTAACATTTTGAAGAAAGATTACCAGACTACTTAAAACTGAGGTCTGGACAATCATGTTTTTATCTTTTGCAAAAGAAGTGAAAGAATGAACTGGCAATGGAAAGAAGAAAGGAAGAAATGAAGGCAGGAATGTGGAAGGGAAAGAAAGAAGATAAAGCAAAGATGGATTTTTCTGTTTCAGTCATAAATTAGCAAATAATTCCTTGGAACTTTCTAGATCGTCATGATTTTCCTGATTACAGGTAAAATTTCAGAGAAGCATACGGGAAAAAGATACATTTTTTAGTTTTTTTAGTTTAGTTTTTTTAGAAATTTTCATCATTTTTCTGTTAAAAAAGACCACAAAGAGAGTCTAATGCTAGAGTAGCTTCTATCTATTTAATGAAGGAGATAAATTTTGGGTGCTGAATAGGGGAGAAATGTTGACTGCAAGGGTAGAAACTGGATTTTCACAGCCTTATTGTTCTTCAGACTCTAAGTACATCAATGAGTCTGTGCTGACTACAAAGGGAACTTGGACATCTTGGCCATATATGGAGACATCCCTGAGGAACATGAGATGTCTCCAGTTAGGTTTCTAAATCCAGAACTGAATCACCCCAAATGATTACACACAAAGTTTATAGGGTTTCTTTTGCACCGTGCACAAGTTTAATCTTTCATGCATTTCCATGTAGACTTCTAAGTCATTTAGACAAGGACATAATCTCATCTCGAGAACAGCTCAGCTGTCTCTGTCTCAGGAAGCTGACACTGTTCTCTGCTTCTAATTAATCTTATTCCATCAGTTCATTCCAGCAGCTGGAAAGGGTTTTCCTTCCGAGGACTGAAGCAGCAATGCTTCACTAATCTGACAATATTGGATCTTTGCAGCTGGTAGACAGTCATGGCACGTGTCACCCCCACTTCAGCATTCCAGTGACCCATCCAACCTTGCCATGAAAGTATCTCCTTCTTCCCTTAAGAGCACCAAGTAGAAAGACTGTATTCCACACTTGGAAGACTGCTTCATTTCACAGAGCAGAAAAGGGTTATTATAGGACCTATATGTATCTTTTCTTCCTTTTAAGTCCATCTGAAATTAATTTTAGTTCCTATTGAGCATCTTTTCATTATAGTGCAATATAAACATTAAGGAACAATGGGAATTTTGGCTCTGCAACTGCATTTCTGCAGAGACACTGAGGCTGTTACACTTTTTATCTGCATAAGGCTGAGGCTGTTACTTCCAACACTGAATGCTTTGTTTGATAACATCTTAAAAATGTTATTGATCCTGAAGCTTTAATGTAGAACATTTGTTAGCTTAATGCTCTGCCATTCTCTCTGCTGTTCACAAAGATGTAACTGTTAAGGAGGGTCCCTATTACAGGTTTATCACAGTAATTTATTTGAAGACTGATGCTTCAAGAATGTGAGCAAGTCCTGTAGAATATACTAACCATCCTTCATTTGCTTTGATTATTGACTGCCTTTGTCCCATCACTGGATCAGAGCACAAATATGCAGCTCTTCTTTGAACTTTTCTATGTTCTGCAACACCATATTTATGGCAGCAGTAAAACACTGTGAATCAGCTGAGGGCTGGGCCAGCACACCCTTTTAAGAAGCAGGGTTTTTTCAATAGTCCCAAAATATTTTTTTCATTGAGGGCACAATTGATTATTTATCTTCTTTATGGGATGGTGTTAAGAACTTATTTGTTCAATATAAAATAAATAAACAAATTGTTGTTAAGATTTATGAGAATGTAAACTTTAAACCCCATGTTGATTTCAGCTAAGTTCTGAAAGAACTGCAATACTTCTTTCTGAAGTTTCACTGAATTTTCAATGCCAATCCTCAAGTCCAGTTGCAGGCAGGTAGAAACAATGACATGTCTACCAAGATTTTAACAAGAAATAAAGGGAAAGGGATTATCATTTTTATGTGTCTTCTTTTCTTTTCTCTCAGATTATTGGGGAGCTAATTTCAACTCTGATGATTAAAGTTCGCTGATATACCTTCTCCTCTTTTTTCATGACTCAACAGTTTGTTTATCCAGCTGCTTTGAGTAAGAGTGCAGCCTGAAAAGAAAAATTTTCTGAGAGTGGTCCTGATCCACATGGGGATGAAAGAAAATGCTTCAAAGCTGCTCTTTATTTCCCCCCCCCCTCTTATTTTCTTTCTTTTTCTTTTTTTTTTTTTTTCTGTCTTTTGAATGTTTGCTTGTTTCTCTACTTTGCTCTGACTTGCACTTACAAGGAAAAGCAGCATGAGATCCTGGGTCTACAATACTTGGTAGACCTCTTTGACCTCTTGGCCAAAGTTCTAAATGGGGATATGATGTGCTGAGACTGAATTTCTACCCTGAATTGCTAACAGTGTCACCTGTTTTCCATATATACACCATAACCTATTTTATATTAAATATTTATTTTATGAGAGAGATGTGGAGATTTTTATTCTTAAAAATTAAACAGACTCTTTGAAATATGTTGGGACTAAATATATTTTTATTAATGATTGTTCTGAAAATCCCTAAAGCTATTTTCAATCAAAAAAACTTCTGTAAATTTTTACCTTGAAATTATATTTCAATACACAGGTTTTTTTCTAACTAGTTCTGCATTTTTCTTCAATATTGACTGTTAATTTGTTTACAAATATGTTATTTCCTTCTCTTTCATAAATTTCTGTAAGTTGGATTATCTGTAAATTCCCTAGACTAATGGCAGCCAGATTCTCTTTCTTTTTATTGGATTGCAAATTAACAGAACTTTTGATTAAATTGGGAAATAATTTCCAATGCAGATGAATAAGACTAAATCTCAAGTATCTTAAATAATTTTGGACTTCAATAGTCCATTGTACTGGTATGTCCATCTGTTTAGAATATTTTACACTTTATGGTCTAAAGCAAGATGCTCATACCCGTGAAAGCAAAAGAGCTTGTCAGGCATTAAGAGGTCAGCAATCTGCTGAGAAAGAAAAGCAGGATGTCAACATCTTTAATAATGATCTTGAAGACCGTAGCATATTTGAAATGTGCTTTGTTAAATAAAAGGATGGCTTTCTAAATCATGGCAACTACCAACTGAAGAGTTCAATAAGAAATCCACTGAAGCATGAGCCATCGTTGATGCAAACTAGGCACACATAGAGGGAACAGTGCAATAATTTTCCCATCTTAGAAATTTTTCGAGTGATTTATTTGCTTCAAATACAGGTACTGAAAAGCCATGATAAAAGGTACCCTTGAGAAAATTAATAGGCATGGTCCTAGAGTGATATACATCTTTCTCCTCACTTTATATACAAAGGCACTGTTTTCTTCTGGTATTGAAATTTGTCTTTTTTATAAATCGTGCACAAAAAAGAATCATGCTGTCAATAAATATTTGCTCTGACTATAATGGGTTTTATGAGTAGAAGAGCTTAAAAACACATTTACTATAATTCTCTCTGTTTCTGTAGGAGTTGCTTTACAGACCAAATGACTTGGTAATCAATTCTTCAGACAGCATATACTGCTCTCATTTAGGTTCCTGAAAGATGCCTGTAAGGAATCTTGTTAATTTAGGTTAATTGACAGAGTGTTCAACAGAGAAGATATTTCACCATTCTCAAACTGCTCAGAAGTTCCCCAGAATTCAAACTTCTCAGAGATTCCCTAAGAGGAATGTACAAGTCAGATGTTTTTCTTCTGTCACAGAAACCTCAAGCAACTAAGTTTCAGCCCAAAAACCTTCATAATTCCAGAAGATATGAGAACTGGAGAGACTACAAGTCGACTTTTACATCACAGATCATGCTGGTAGAACAGAGAGTTTAAAATACAACCCACAAAACCACTCAGCCTGTCCTTTAACATGTAATCTGAGCAAGCTTGACCAGGAGCCACCAAGAAACAATGAACATGGGACCCCATTTCATTGACTTAGAAGTCATTTTGGGCCTTGTGTAATTTTCTTTGCACTTCCTGAAGTGTGTCAAGGCAGCAGATATTAGCTATAAATCTCCATTCAGATTGCTACTGGTTCAGATTCTGCAGCAGGCATGGACCCAACAGAGCAGGTTTTATTTCTTGCTAGCTCTAGCCACAGTCCGGGCTGGCTGTGCTCAGCTGGCATCCTGCATGCTGTGGGTTCTTGCCAAATGATCCACTGCTTTACTGCTTCTGATGTTGGATCTCAGGCACAGAAATGGGGAACCAACAGCTCCACTGAACATCAGAGAAAAGACAAGCTAGAATGTGTTTAATAAGGCCTGACAAAATATCCTGGATGCATTAAGTCCAAATGGACTTTTTAACACCCAAACAGATGCCAAAATATTGATTCATAGATGGTAAGTAGATTCTATATTATCATATCTCTGCTTAGAAATAGAGCTTACAATTTGGCAACACGAGGAAAAAAAGAAATCATTTATTTGGATAAATGCTGCTGGTGGAGCTCAGACAAATTTTAAAATGTCAGCTTAAAGGATTTACAACTAACCATTGCAACTACACCATTCCAAATTTTAAAGACCATTAATTCAAATCTTTTGTTATGGTTATTACCTTGATTGGAAATTAAAGTCTATATTGTTGAAGAAAGAGTATAATAATGGAAAATTAAACTAATGTTCCCACTGGGGCAATACCTGTTGACTACTAATTCAGACCCAGTTTGGCTCCAGACATCAGTGTTTGGACAACACTGCCTGCAAAGTGTCAGCCACACATCCAAAATAATAAAGAAAAAAGAAAATTGGGTAAGAAAATTCGCATGTTTGAGTCAGAGACTTGGAATTCTCAATTTTTGGTGGAAGCAACACCAAATTGACTATTTTTAAGCCCAGAGAACACCTAACCCACAGACAGCTGTGAATGATTTGCACTACCCTTAACCATAAAATTCAATGTAGTGTGCCAAGAATCTGAATTATAAGGCAAAGGGAATAGCCTTCCAGTAATGATGTGTCACACACAAGAGAAGAAAAAATAATGGCAAATCAATTATTATCTCCAGTCAAGGAGTTTTTAGTAACATAGGATGACAATTATTGGTGCATGGATTCAATCCAAACCCATGTGTTTGGCCTTGCTTCAGATGCAAACTATAACCTACTTTATGGTGGAAGGCATCCTGCTGAAAGAGAAAATTTCACAATTTCTGAACTTCCATTTCCCATAAATTATCTCTTCTAATTGATGCAATAATATACTTCATTGCTGACATGATTAGCTCAGCTACAGGGAGGCTATTTACCCTTGCAAAAATATCTGAAACAGTGATGAATGAACTAGGGTGAAATATTTTTGTTTAAGAAGAATGAGGAGGTAATAGAAGCCAAGAGGTAATAGTTAAGCTTATTTAAGTTTAAATTTTTAAAATATATTTTTTTCTTTTTGGGCTCTCCTGTCCTTCTAGCATGGCACTTGGACAATCCTGTAGAAAGAAATACCCTGGTCTTACCTGCAGCATTAGGGAAACCAAGAGCTATTTTCTGACCAATTGACTTTATTGTCTCTACACAGATTTCATAGTGTTGCTTGGGTAATGAAGCAGAAAAGAGAAGCTGGGAAAGAACAGCAGGTATCTAGATAGAAAGGAATAAAAATTAACTGAATTATGCCACTGTGGGGCATGACAGCTCAGTAGGTACCAACCTACAGAACTAAACAACAGCTACTTGCCAGGAAGAAATGAACAATTTAATCAAGTAACAACTGAATTACTTTTACAACAATTACATTGTTGGTTCTGGTGTAAAATCATGAGGTTCTCTGAGAGACAGTCCTGATTTAAAAAAACCTCATATGCTCAGAAAGCTGTTTAGACAGAGGATGAAAGATTATCCACTGTGGTTTGGCAATTCTGAAGGATTCTTACATAGTCAGCAACCAACTAAAAAAGAATAAAAAATTTAGTTTTCAATAAGAAGTCAGAAAAAGGTACAAAACACATTTTCCATTTTTTTAAGAAAAAAACATGTTAATTTTTGACTGTTTCTGAAGTACTCTCTGTCGCACAAGCTCTGAGATCCCGTGAACTACAATGAAATTATATTAGGAGGTCAGGCAAGAAATTTCTAGAGGCAATATGCACTACAGTCACATTTTTCTAGCCTTAGTTTAGAGCTACAAAATGCTACAAATATGCTATCTGCAGATATTGCAGCAAACTTGTTTTAAAATTTACTTTTAAAACAGGTTTCCTTTACCTATGGATATTACTTTTTTGTCCTAACAAGGCACATATCCTTGTGGATTATACACTTACAACAGACTTAGGTGTCACCTTCTGTTCAGTGAGATACACTGAACTATTTTCAAGGCCTTACTTCTCTCATTTGTTTTGAAATTAGAAAAATGAAAGGAATAATGCAGAAATTTCTAACGCAATATTACAAAAACAGTATTTTTTTCCTCCTTCCTCTTTTAAATGAATCTTCATCAGAATCAAGGTTTTCCTGGATAATGTTTTATCAGTTCAATTGTAGTCTTTTCAATGAGCTTTGTGAAACAATAAGAAAATTAGTTTATAGCAATATTTTTTTAGTAAACAATCTGTAAAGAAAAGATACTAAACTTTATAGCTGAATGATTTGTGACTGGAATTACAACTACTTCAGAGCAGTAAGATGGGACAGAGTACATTGTTTTTTTTGTTTCCATATGAAAAATTTCACAAAACACGTGTTCCATTTCTAAATGATTCATCTTTTTTTCCTTCCAGATATACACAGGCTTATAGAGTAATAAATAAATTCCAGAGTAATTATTTTCCAGAAAGATTTTATAAAGAATTTATGAATAGATTTAATGTGTTTGGATCTGCAAAGCAATAATATCCAAAAATGCTTTTGCCACACTAATTCACATATTCTAAATCCCTCCTCAGATTCCCTATATCCCATAACTAATCAGTGTCACTGCAACTGCAAACCACCACTAGCAATCCTACCTTTACACAGCATCTTTCATCTGGAAGGATTCTGAGGAACTTTGCTTTTATTACTTCAAAGCGAAGGTCATTCATTTCCAAATGACAGTTCCTTTATATTCTCCTTCCTGTGATGCAAAGACATAGAAATGAAAGATTCAGTGAGCTTTCAGGCTAAGCAATATTGCTCTACACTTTCCCTTTATGATTTGAGGTGATTTCCCTCCCCCACCCCCTGCCCAGCCATGAAAGGATGTAAAATCAGGATTGTAGTGCCTAGTCCCTAGAGTCACATTTGATTAAAAATGCAGGAACTAATGTGCCATTGGCCTGCTATGGTCTTAGCATATAGTTTATTATCCAGTTTATAAGAAACATGTTATTCATATAAGTGGCATTATTAGAACCATAAATTATTGTATAAACATAGATCTCTATTTGTAACTGCTGTGGCTTTCACTAGAACTGGCTAAATAAGTACCCCAATCAGTTGTCTTAGGAATGATCTATATTAATGTCCATGTCTTCTGCCTGTCATCCGGAATTTTTTGGCTTTCTAGGGAAAGTTAAGTACTACATGAAAAGACAAGTTGAAATAAAGTACAAAAGGAAACTCTTCAGTTCATATTTAGCATTCTAGTACAACTTGGAAAACTGGAGGTTGATAAAGGCCTGAAAGACAAAAAACTGCAAAGATCACTCAGCACCATTGTTTCATGTTCCTGTGCAATCTTACAATTTTACTAATTTTAGTAAGTGCTTAGGAGCATTTATTGCCTTGTCAAAAATAGCATAAAAACAAAGTCGATCTTGCAATAGGAAAAGTTATTTCACTCTATTATTTTGTGCTGTAACTACAGCTTTTTTCTTGGTCCATCTAATTTTTATTTTATTTTTTGGTGGGGGTTGGGGGGTGTTGAGGGCTTGGGTAGGATCCCCTTTAAATGTAAAAACAACAGCAATGAAATATGAATGGGTTTAAGGTTAGGGTTAAGCTCCCAATTAAGTCAATTGGAACTGCATACCCAGAGTTTTAGATCATTTTAATGAATCCTGAATACACATATTTCAAATATATGCTATTTGTTTGATTTTTTTTTTTGCTGTCCTAGGCTTTGATACTCAGAGAAGGACTAAAAGCCATTTTTCAAATGCATCTGTATTATGTTTCAAAAAGATCACTATGATCTTACCCCTTCTCCAATTTTTAAATTTAGCTGTAGCATGACCAGTATCAGAAAAAAATCATATATAAAAGCCCTACCTTCTCTATAAAAGGTATCTGTACCTTCAGCCAAGGCCAAAATGGCAGAGCCTTGAAAACACAAGATGATGTATTCCCATAGCTACAGAATTTGTGTGAGAACAGGTGGAATAACCAGGCAGCATTGAAGATTGCTGATGTCCTGGGAGTGCAGAGGCACCCCTTCCCTGAACAGGAAAAGACTCTTGCAATAGATCATGAGTTCTCTTTCCTTTCTAACCCTGTAAATCAGACATTTAATGTCCATACAGGTATTTTATACTCATCTTGCAAGAATCAAAATGCAACTTTATCCCTAAAAATACATCAACTTCTCCTTCTGGTCGACAAAAGCAAAGTTGTTCTTTTAACACAAACTTAAAACTTTTTCTCTGATTGTACAGTGTTAAAGGGAACCGGTGAATGGATAATGGAATTATGTGCTGTTCATGTGTTTTTGTAGGACTTAAGCATTACAGAAGTGCTTCTGCTAACACTTCTGTCAGTGGCTTTCCTTTCACTTCCCCCTATTGCCTTATCAGTGGAAGGCTGTAAGGAAACCCAACAGAAGGTGGCAAACTAGAATAAATTAAACACATTCATACATATTTCTCTTAAACCTATCTCATACAATGATAAGACAAGGAACTATTATCCTTCAGATATTATAATGCACATTTACAGAGATTCTTCCATAAGATCACTGTGAGAGGGTTTGTTCTGTTTTCAGACACCAGTGTGATGCCTGTGGAAGTCACAAGACTCTCAGGCAGCAGCACTGGCTGACATTAAGATGTGCTGTAATGTAAATTGCTTTGCAAATGGATGGACCCTGCTTTTTTGTGTAGACATAAAGAAGTCTTTCATGCCATACAGTTATAAAACCTCCAATAATTTTTCGTTAGAAAATACATGATACATGCCAAACTTTTGGGGGTTACTTTTGTTTTTTTTTTTCCTTTTTAAATGATCTGACAATGAAGAAAGGGAAATTTTTAACTGACTTCTGAATGTAGAATATGACCATAGCATATCAATTTAGTTATTAAGTTAAACACAGTCTGGAATCTTTTTTTACCCAGAGGTCGAGTGATCCAGTAAAGCTTCTATCTGTGTTCATCCATGTCTCCCCCTCTAAATAGGCTGGCTCTATGAAAACTATTGAAATGAGTACACAAGAAGTTCCAGCTTCTGAACATGCCTGGAAATTCTCTGAGTGGACTATTGACACCTTCCAAAATAATCCCAGGAAATATTCTAAGAGCTTGAAAATAGAGGCTGTCACATTCAACTGTCTAAGAATGTTTCTGCATATTTCCTAAATTATTACTATAACATAGGCAAACAAAGAATTCTTTTAGCAGAGACAACAGTGAAGGATTAGTTGACTAGACTGTATTTTTCTTTCTTAGGCAACATACTTTTTCAGGCACTTGGAGAAATTTATAGGCACAGTTCTGTCATTGAAACTCTAGCAAAGTGGTTCCAAATCTGCACCAATATAGGTTACAACAGGATTGGATCCCCAAGTTTTCAAACATTTGACACAGTGCTTACTTTTATGAGGACCTATAAAAAAAAGAAGTAAAGTAAACTGTATCATCCCCTTCGTCCCCATGGGCAGATTAGATTAAGTCCACATGGATTTCTGCAGTGAAATTGTGGAGGAACAGAGTATAAACTTTCAAAGTTGTGTCTGTAAATTTGAAAAAAAGAAATCATTCTATATTTGTTTCAAGGATTTCATAGGAGGATTCATGAGCAAGAATGGAGACTGTGTGTTGTCTGTTCTCCATGACACTGCTGTACAACTTTGTAACCATATGAGGGAAAAAAGAGAATGTACATAGGGCTGAGTTATGGGTTCTATACTGGAGGCAAAAACTCAGTTTCAGCTCTTTCTGCTGACATTTCTTCAAAATTGAAATATAGAGAGGAAAACTGGTTTCCTATATTTCAGGTGGTCACCAAAGTCAGCTGATTCATGCACAATCTGAATACCTTCTCAATAAGAGGAGTTGGTGCTAAAGTGCAGAAATAGGCTGCAAAAATATGAATTACAAAATTAATATCTGTGTAAGAGCAGTCATTTGAACTCTTAACTCTCAAGACTCTGTGTTGGGTAACACTTTTAAGCTGTTCATCCATACAGAACATTCAGATGTTCACTGAAGCACAAAACAGGACGGTGAGATTATTCATCTGCTGCACTGTATTTAGGGTACTTATCCTAGCGATGTGATATACAGTCTCTGATTTAGAGAATATCCAAGTAGCTTACACAAAATGAAGTAATTTAAACAGAAAAAGGCCTAAAATAGTTCAATCTCAGATATAAAACAGGACGATTGAGAACATTCTCATATTTAGATTTAAAATTCCTGAAGCAGAGCAGGATGTTGAACCTATGTTCTTCCATAAGCATAGGGAAATGTTGTGAATATGAGTTATTTTGTAACTTGAAAGTATTGTTATTTTGTGAGTTCTGTGTAAGTCCACCAACTATTTTTCTTTTGTTAAATATACTCAAATGAGTTTCCTTGTTGTCTCAGATTTTTTTTTTTTTTGGTACAAGTAGAGAATCTGAGCCAAAAGTTGTTTGTTTTGGTGATAGTAATGAACAACTCACACTACATTGCAGAAGGATTCCTTTTCAAGCTTTATGGATGTACTGGAAAAATGATTAAACACACAGCTCTGATGTGAACAAATATTTGACAATGGCATGAGAGTAGCCCATGTGGAGTGTGTTAGGATTCATAATACTAACAGCAGAAGCATGCCAGCTTTGTAGCAGTTGACTTTTTATATGAGAGTGATTACAGCTGGAAGCACACTAAAAATTAACACATAACTACACAACATTAGCAGGAATTGCAGAGCTGAACTGAGTCACAATAAAAGCAAGAAGTTGTATTTCAGTATTACATTGAGACTATAAAACCATATGTTTTTCTTGTTGAAATATAGTTTGGGTATATTTTAATGTTTTTTATCAACATGACAAATCTATTTAAAAGTATGCCTGCTATAGTATTTCTGTTGTGTGAAGATCTTTTCCACATCCAGAAGTGAATTATATTCACTGACATGCAGCAATCTATGCACTGGACATTCAGCACCTAATGTCCACTCTTCATGTACACTTCCCAGTCAGTCATGCCATATCAAGCAGAAAGAAGCAGGAGGAAATTAAATGAGTGAGAAAGAGAAATAGGAAGTGAGAGAAATGACAGCACAAGACAACAAGATCAATTTTACTTTGCTGCCTTAAAGAGTAGGAGTGAAACTCATGCATACTTCCCTGGAGTCTGAGTCATCCAGTGCCCCTCAGCATTTGAATAACAGTACACATGAGCAGAAGAGAAAACCAACAATATTACAAGTACATTTAATCATTCTTCTTGGTATATTTTGGAATTATTTTTTCATGTTGATGCACAACTCTAAGGCACACGATGATTAGCAGTCTTGTCCATGGAGATCCAATTCAATAACTGTATTGAGCTTCTCAGCAGAAAACAGGACAGCAACTCCCACACATCCTCCAGGAAAGTGAGTGAGATGCCAGCAAGGCCAGGTGAAGCAGCTTGTGGAAAGTATTTTCTCTGACAAGGAGCAGAAGTGTATGTAGGATAGGAAGGAACTTATCATCACCCATTTGTATCATATTAACTAACTACTCTTTTTTTCTTTCTTTTTTTTTCTTTTTTTTTTTTTTTTTTGAATGAAGACTTCTAGTAAACAGTGTTACTTGTATCAATCTACAATTATTAGTCCATGATTACATTACCATTACTCTGACAGATCACTTTGACAAGTGATGTATTTCTGGTGCTGCTGGAACAGATAGGGAATGTGTAGGAGGCAAAGACTAAAAAAAACCTATTCAGAGGGGATTATGGAGGTTAATGCAAAGAATATGCTTGCAAGGGTATTAGAATTGGTGCACCAGATTCATAGCTCATTGAGGTCTCACTACATTCCTCAGTGCAGTGTCAATGGGAACAAAGATACTGAAATGAAAACCCAAAGCCCAGAGAAGAAAAGAAGTTTCCTAATTATTTTCACTCTAGTGTCTAAGGTTCATTCGATAGGTAATAGTAGGATACTTAGGCTTTCAGAGAACACTATGTTAAGAAAAATATGTTTCCTCTTGTGTTTGATACTGAAATCTTATAATAATCAATGTGCTTACAAAATATGCTGCTGGTAACTTCTGTCTATCACTGTTTACAGATTTAGTGTAATTCTGTTTAGATTATCTATCTGATCTTAGTCCTGCAAAGAATTTTCCTACCTTAATTTCCATGCAGAATTTCAGTGTAACATCCTCCCACATAATTCAGACTATGTTTTTTGACCCATTTATAAAGCTGTGACTCCATCAAACTAATTTTACTTAAGACCAATTTCAACCACCTCTTATTAGAGTAGATGACCAAACTCTTGTTTGCTTGGCTTTATGTTCCTTTCCTTTCTGTGCACCTTTGCCATTCTTTAGTAACAGCTTAATTTGCTGATAAGAGTAATTTATATTCAAGAAAACTATTTCACTGAACGTTAATGAAGGAGATGACACAGGAGACTTAAGCATCTCTTAGACACTTTCCTAGTAAAAGTAAAATCCCTCCTTAATTTACTATTATTATAACTCCTATTTGTATTATTGAAATTAATTCCCAGGCAGTAGTGCTTTACAGACAAAGCATTGCTGTCTAAAATGATATCACCACACACATTTTTTCAATTTGGGTGGCAGACATGCTACTGGGGGTTTGGGGAAAGCCACACTGCCTGATATTAGTGCTTGTTTTCTATTCAACACAGCATGAAAGATCTGGCACGTGTTTTGTGCTTCTGACTTGATGCATATTTTCTGTATTTTTTGGACTGTCTAAAACAAAAATAATAGTAAATTCAAGTGTTTTTCATCATGATTCTAAATCATTCACATGTGTGACTAAGTCTAGGTGCCACAAAGTTACACCTCATTTAGCTGTTGTTCATTCAGCAAGAGCTGAATCATTTAAAACTAGATTTCATAGAATCACAGAATAAGCTGAGTTGGATGGGACCCATCAGGATCATCAAGTCCAACTCCTCACCCTGTCCCTCCACTTTCCCTCATGGGGATATTGAAGATCACCAGGAGGTCTCTGCTCATCTCCTCCAGGCTGAACAAACCAAGTGATCTCAGGTGCTCTTCCTAAAGCTTCCCCTCCACACCCTTCACTGTCCTCATGACCCTCCTTTGGATGGTCTATAATAGCTTAATGCCCAACTTTACAGGAAATTCCATATGAAAATATATTTAAAAGAGTTTCTTATTCCTTTAAGCAATTTAATTTTCTAATTTACTGACTCCAACTAAACCAATTTAGTTAAGAGTTAAAACTTAAGAAAAATATCTGCAGAAGGGGTTTGCACCAATTTGAAAGAAATCTTTAAAAGCTGAGCTAGAAAAGAAGGACTGATTTAAATTCTAACAACAAAGTCAGTCCCATTGAAAACAAGAATATGGGTGTGCAACTGGCAGTCAGCTGGGTTTATTTGACTTCATGAGTTGTTTCTCAGACTTCAGTAGCTAAAAATTTGGCTTTAGAGCTTCATTACCTGGAGGATCACATCAATATTCTTGTTACTGAGCCAGCCTTCAGAACCAAGATGCAGCTCACAAGCAGTAAGGGAAATTCTCAAAACTCTCCCTCACACCATTTAACTCACCAGCCATTTTAGGGCCAATGCTTACTTAGCCATTTAACTGAAATTTTTGTAAGCACTTACAGCACTAAAAGCAGAAACTTATTGTTCATAAGGGATTTTGAATCTTACAGAAATAAGACTGTATGGGAAGTTTAACCCACTTGGTATGGATTTGAGGTAAAGGCAAATCAGGACTATGTTCAGTGTAAGACTTTAGTGAGTGTGTATCAGCAGATCAGATTTGGACATATTGAAAAACAACATAAACCAAAGTTTGTATTCTGTTGACTTTATATAGTCAGTAGTTGGCTAAGAAGATTACAGGGCATGCACTAAGACAGGAAAAATTATGCCCCCATTGATATTTACATATCTACAGAACAAAATGAAAGTTTTAAAAAATTGTACCCTTAAGTTTCACCTTCTTTTTCACCCCCTGCATTTTCAGGCAAGACTGGTCATGAAAAGCCTACTTTTACAGAGCATTCTGGAATTTACTATAAAAATTTGACATTGTTAGAATAACATTTAATAGTTGAGTGTTTAGGCATCTATTCAGCTTGTTAGCTAATTAAGCCACCTTCTAGGACAAGATTGGATAATAATGTAAGAAGCAGACACAAAAATTTATTTAGAAAGAACTTACAAAGAAAAGGAAAATTATCAGGTTTATAACCTGAAAAGAGCAACAGAATCTGCCACTGTTTTTCCAATCTAACTAAACAGTACATCAGGGACAACATTTCAGGCAAACAGTTTATCTGAAAGAGCAGTTCCCTGATTAAACCAGCAATGATAAATCACTGGGTATTCTCTAGTGCAATGCACTGTTTTAGCCATACAAAAATGAAAGAAAAGGATATGAAATGCTAGGCCTTAGAGACTCTATATGGTGAAAGGGAGTTTTGAAGTCTACAGAGAATTGTTCATGTGTGAAAATATTTAATTTCTTTCTCCTTTTTTTTGTTTTAATGATCTCAAGGTGGTTAGTACTTTTTATAGTTTTGACCCCCTCCCCAGAAGTAATGAATGATTCTAGAGGAAAATTGCGAAGTGTGATCCTGATTAAAGCTATACTAACTATGACAACCACTTTTAATAACTACTTTTAATTTTTAATAACAATGTAAAATCTACAGTTTTGTACCACTAGTATTATTAAACAAGGGAATACAGAATTTAAAGCTGAAGAAGCAATATTATCTTAATTTGATCCTTCAAGTACTGTTTACTCATGTATGTGCTTTTCAGTCTTGAGTATAACCCATTTTATCTGAATTGTACTCACATATACTAATGTCTGGATTTCCTGTCACGTTTTATTTTTAGCACAGAACTCACCTCACGCATTGCTCAGAATGGGCATTGCTCAATTAGAAGTTACTTTTTCACAGTTAAACTTGTGTCCCTGGACCTCACTAAAACACACCATCAAAGAATGCACTATATTTTACCTTGAAGATAGAACTTTGTAGACCTCCTCTGCTGCTGGAATTTGGGGGTTACAAACAGGCATGAAGCTGTTTATAAAGGACACAGAAAAGTCTTCAATGACCCAAGGAAAGAAAACACCCGACACTGGTATTTTGTCCTACAAAGAACATAATAAGCACACTGTGATGAGCAGGCCAACAGAAAGATATTGTGCTTTCCCTTGGAGCCAAGACAGAAGATGCAATCACAAGACTGGAATTATTCCAGTTTGCTTTGGAGGTAGCCAGGAAAAAGTCTTGCAGCTTAAAGTGGTCCTAAAAACATGATCATGGCTACAACTTACAGCACGATATATGACTAATTGCAAAAGACTCTGGAGACCTCCAAGGGGATTGAAGGACAAAAACATTAAAGCATTTCCCAGAGATTCATCTCATGTCATGAGCAGAAGCAGTCAAGGGTCAGAAGAAGTTATAACCTCCTTGTACAGCAAAAGAAGGATGTACCCTTGTTAGAACTTCCTGGAATTAATCTTCCATGAATGGTATGGCTAAAATATCCAGGAGGGATAAACATAAGAAGAAAGAGAAGAGGTGAAAAAATATACATATACACCTATACACCTAGAACTAAACCATGAAATAAGGATCCTCCACCACCAACCCTCAGATGGGCATAAAGGAGAAACCATTTAATTTCTGTCTAGGTAATAAACAAGTGAAAATGGAATTCCTCATGTCTGAGATGAGTTTGACCTACTTCAAAATTACTGAATTTGGGTGGTAATATCTCACTCATTCCTTAATGAAATTATGCTATAAAATTCACATTACTGGAGTCTTTCCATTCATGCTTATAACCTATATAGGAAAATCAGTGGGGAAAAAAGGAAGGGGAAGATGCAATATGTTAAAAATAATTTTAACTGTTTCTAACTTATCAGCTTTATGAAACAAATAAACTTTAGCAATTAGGAGCTGCTGTGGTAATGAATAAAGCAGTAAATGTGTGGCTGCAGGTTACCAAATCACACTAAAGAATGGGATGACCAACTTCTTAAAGACCAATATATCATGTGTAGTTGAAGAAGATGTATTAATGTCAGGGATTTCAACTCTTACTGACATATGTTGGAAGTCAAATGCAAGGAGCCCCTCAATACTTTTGCAGTTTATAAAATTGTAAAATTTAACCTGAAAAAAGTGTAACAGCAAATATATATTGTCTTCACATAGAAAGAAACATTAATCTCTGGGCAAAAATTAACAACTGGTAGAGTACAAGATATGAGGAGTCAATTGCATCTGAAGCATCCCAACCGCCACCATATTTACAGTTCATTTAAATTTCATAAGCTAGCTTCATGAACATGATAACAATTATGAGCAAAGTCTATTGGGAGAAAGTAATTAAATGTGACTGATAATTGTGAATTCCTAAAGTGCAAAAAATGTCAAAATTTCTGCTGCGGAAGAAAGCTCTGCTAGCTACAACAGACGTGGAAGGAAGCTGAGAGCATCAGTTAATTAACTAATAATTATGATAGAAAAAAGGAAGATCTGATAGTGATAAATATATAGCAAAAAATAAGAAACATGTATGAAGCTACATGTTGATAACTGATAGGCAGTATTACACATTTAAAATGTTAACACAAACTACGTATTTTTAAAATTAAATATTACTGTCATAAAGTAATAATTTTTATGTCAGCCTGCATATTTTAATTCTTGAATACATACTATTTGGCCTTTTTAATTAATCACTTGAGAAAAGACAGTGTAAATATATTATTTTAAATTTTTCTAATGACACAAAGATCAAGAGAATCAGTAGCAGCAAAATTACTATGTCACATATGCAGAATGAACTGTTTCTTGGTAAACACACTGTGGGAAAATGATGTGTATTTCAACATTACCAAGTGGAAAGAACATAATTATGAACAAGGAATGTAAGTCATTCTTCAGGATTGGGAATTCTAAGGAATGAGAGAAATATTGAGTGACTTAGAGGTCAGCATGGATAATTACTCGAACATGAGTTTTCATTGTGGAATACAAAAGTCCTTGAAAGTTTTAGTAGAGAAAATGCCAAATATAAGTGAAGAGAGTATGTTACATCTGTACTGGCAATGGAGCCATAAGTGCTAGATTATTGTGTCTAATTATGTGTTTAAAGAAAGATGATGAAAAATTATAAATGGCTCAGAGAAGTCCAGGAATATGATTAAAGGACTGGAGAACATCTCTTACTAAGGAAAAAAAAATAAATCAGAAGACTAGTTTAATTTCCAAAGTTGAAAGCTAAGAAGTGACATGATCAATGATTAAACATACTTTCCCGATGAAATCTGATAACAGAGATCTTCTCAACCAGAAAACATAAGGACAATAATCCCTTCTTATTATTCTTCCCAAACAACACCAGCATTTCTGTGGGATAATTCTGATTCCCAGTGATACACATTTTAATGCCTCAAAATCCTTTCCTGAAGGTAACTTCTGGTCTCCACATGATTCTAATTCTCAGTCTCAGAATGAGAAAGAGCTGGACAATTTTTGCCATAATTATCTGTTGAAAACTTTACCTTGAGGCCTGACAATGAGAAGTAGTTAAAATCAGGCTGCCTTCTAAGCATCTAAGAATGCACAATGCACAATCCTGACCTGAGGTGTCACCTTCCAAACTACTTGCAAATTTTCTGGTTTTGACCTCACAGAGTTTCTCAAAAGTGGAGCAGTGCTCTAATCTCTGTTTTACATCTTGGCTCCTGTGAAAAATTGTGCCTCTGCAGTTTATCCAGAGACACAAAGTAGTGGCTGGTGATAAGCATACAAAACTGATTTTTCTGTTTCTAACTCCTGTTCAAGTTATCACGAGACTTCTCTGATAATATATAGTTACGACCAGTTACTTCACTATATCCACATTGCAGTATTTACAGATTCTGGTTTCCTATTCAGAACTCCACAGACTTCAATTAGCAATTTATTTATTCAAACAAACAAACAAACAAACAACAACAACAAAAAAATAGGGATAATTAAAATAAAAGCAAAAGGTAAGCACTGTAGGCTATCCAGTTTCTGAATTACACAGAGAAGAAACTTAAAGCAATGGCAGAACCTCAGTGTAAAAAAAAATCAGTTCTTTAAATTGTAGAGGAAAGATAAGTGATGTCTGAGTGGGATTTTGAGGTTTGTAGTCCCTAACTTGTAGAGTTGAACCTCCAGCTTTAATCCTAGGCACTGGCACACAGTGCATAGGAAGAAATTTCCATGTGCTACAGTTTATGTTCTAATCTAAACAGTGCAATATAAACTGGGGCATGTGTTATTTCATGGATGACAAAGTTTTCAAGTTATGACAGTTTAGTAGTGTCCCAGGCTCTTGGTTCCCACACATTCCACGACTTTTTCATTTTCCAGAACTGTCGTCAAAAGCAGCTTCAGACTGCTGGAGAGCACTGAGAGAAAAGAGTAAAAGATATGTAATATATTTAGATAATAAATTGTGATGGATCTCTGTTATGACATTATCTGTTACTATGATGATAGGTCAGGATTGCAGTCAGGCAGTTTAGAGCAGTTAGTTTAAAAAAACAAAATTGTTCCCAGTAGATTTCTAAAGGCCATTACAAGCAATAGAGAAAATCTCTTTCCTCGTCCTCTTCTCCAGCACTCTCTGCCTTCTGCCACAGTGAATCAGAATGGCATACTTTTTTTTCCAAGTTAATTTTCTCCAAACTCAGAAGAATATTTTCTTAAAAATTATTTATCTACTTACTCTGATACTGATATCAAGGTACCCTGTTTGTAGATTTTTGGTGCTTTGCTTGTCTTTTTGTGTCGGTTTGAACCTAGTCAGCTAACTTTGCGGTTTCAATACCAGTCACTTTTGCTGATAAGGTGAATACGTGCTTTATCTGATGTTATATAACTGGCATAAGTTAGGATGCATTTTTCAAGTTTAGACACTTGATTTTTCAATTTCCATATATGTAAATACATCATTAGTTCTTTTATGAATTATTAGCTATCACACGAAGTAGAGAACTTTTGGTTTTTAAGTAGCATTTTTCTACAATACCATTGAACAGCTTCATGTAGTATGACATGTGCAATTCAATTTTCCTTCCACCTGTACAATTCTCAGTATGGATAGGAAAGTACATCACAGTAAAATGAAGTAAGGTGTTAAAACATGAGTTTAGAGAAGAGCTCTTCAAACAAAGCCTTTTCATAGCATTTGTTGTCAAGTCACCAATTAAAAAAATACTTCAAAGTTACAGATGCTTTGAAGAAACATGTGGAAATAAATTAACAAATGATTTAAAATACAAAAATCAGATGCTGCTCTAGGCTGAACCTGTTCCAGTTAGACCAGTTAGAAACTGTGAAAGACTTGAAGTTACAACCTTTATTCCTTAGGACCTGGATAGATACCAAGGGGCACGCAGGGGTTTGTTTGGTACATGTTTCATCTGCACCTACATGTATTACTTAACAGACTTATCCTAGTTCACCTTCCAGGGATGAAATTACACCAGCCTGTATTTATAAAATGTCAGTATGTTAATTTAGGTTATTCAAGCATGCACTTTTAATTAGGGAAAAAAACACCCTAAAAATACGTAGGGAATACGATTTGTTCTAGGTTACAATCACTGTTAATAGTTCAAAATTTGTGGCAAGTGTGGTCTCTTCCAGGTTCAGGTCAATAAAAATGTATAATAAATGTTTTGACCCTAAGGCATGATGGGCTAATATGTGGTTACACTGCATCACCATGCACTCTAGGTTTCTTAAAATATTACAGACACCTGAAACTTAGAGAAGTTGGATTCCTTTAAACTGTTATCTGTAGGTAGATTTAGTCTCAAAGTTTGGGATCAATAACTTGAATTTAGCTGAAATTTTCTGTTCCAGTCATCAACATCCAAAGCTTAACTGTCTTATCTTTCTTGGTTTTATGGAGATTAAAATTATTTTAATGGTAAATTGAGAAAGATAACTCCTCTTTCCACCTTCTACTATGCACTTTTAAAAAAGGATTTTCTTGTTTCCACAAAAATCTGTTCAAAGTACAGTGACTTGTTTCAAAGAACATAAATAACTCAGAGCAAGTTACCAATCCCTTGCTTTGATCATGCATGTTCCCTCCTGTACACAGAGTCATGAAACCAATAGGGTAAGGCATGCAAGTACATGTGTTAGTAAAATTATCAGCTTTGTGCCTACACTCATTTGCAATAATGAGGAAAGAGACACGGTGGCATCTGAACCTTAAGGTTACATTTTGTTTCTGTAGGAGGAATGACAGTAGGAAAAAAATACTATTTAATTATCCTTCCTAATGTCTGCAGTGTGAAGGAGTCCATGCTTCTAATTATGAGCTAGATCAAGGAAGGGTTTCATTGGATTCTTTTGTAGAGATGGCTGTGCACTGGATCAGTCACCATCGTGCTGACACCCTGGTATAAATTCAACTGCCTCCACCCATTCATGGGAGCAAAAAACAGCATCCAGAGCAGCTATGTCTGACAATTTTTAGGATTTGGATATTGTTCCAGTCTTGCAAGTTTTATTTTATATAAATAATTCAAATCAATCAATACAATTAATCCCATTTCCTTAGCTGAATAATCCTATTCAATTAATTGGGTGAAATTTATTTTTTATAAAGTATATAGTATTTTCATATTTCGTATAAATTAAAAAATTATTTTGTAGAATGAATACAAAATTTATGGTACTGTGGAAGATAATCTACTGTAAGCATTTTATGTTAATCATCAATATAAATTTTCATTAAAATATTAAATCAGAAAATAACAGCATCAGAAAACAGGATTTAGATCCACAGAACTTCATCATCTGCTGTTATAATTCTTAAAAATATGAATTACTGACCTAGGGATGATGATCACCAGCATGTAGAAGTGCTTTTATTTCTCTGGGAAGTGACTAGGAACAAACATCACGCTGGTCAGTGTGATGTGGAGGTGGGAACTTCCTTAGCTCCAATAAATTCAGTTTTGTTAACAGTTAAAGGTAGATTTGCAAGGAGTAAAGGTAGTATCCCTGCTGTGGCTAGCATACCCTTAAACCAGTGCTTTGAGCTGATTAATCAATGTCCGTTCACAAATTTTCATGAACTCTGTGAGAATTTAGCTAATCTGCTGTTGAAGCCCACATTTGATTCAGGAAGAGTGTTCCCGTTGTCTGGGCCAGCTTTGTTTTCCACTAGAGTGACATCTGCCTTTAGGCTGGACAGCCTATGAACATAATTCAAATAATCTTTGGGGAAAAAAAAACCCCAAACAAACTGATTTCAACACCAAATCACCCCCAAAATACCCCAACAAACAAACAAAAATCCCGATATTGAGTGAAAGGCATTACCACAAGATACGTGGCAACAGCTTTCTTCTGACAAAGCCTTTTGCCAGACAGAACATTGTTTACTGAAACCACAGAATCACTAAACTTCCCAGTTTGTCATGATTTTTTGAGTTATATTTACAGTAGCTCTTTTTTCGTCTCCCCCTCACACTCTCTAAATCAACAACGTACTGGTTTCTGTTCAGAGCTGTAGAGAGGCCATGAAAAGATGAAGAGGTTACATGTGGCGGAAAGAATCTCTTCATATATTCAAAAGACATATTCATGACAAGCTAGAAAAGCAAATGTTAATTATTTTCCTTAATGGTACACTATCTCAGCTCCTCTCTGCTGTAAACCACAGTCAGAGTAAATAATGATCACTAATGAGAAACAGAGTGAGGATTAAGGTACTTTTGGTTTTGGCTCTATTGCTGATCATAAAAGGTTCCCAAGGTGTTATCAGAATATAAATTTTAAATTGCTAAAATAAGTTAGGACTCCCACCACAAGTAAAAAATGGGTGTGTTCATGTATAATTACAGGATTGTGACTTATTTCCCTACTCAGGAACTGATCTGTAGGTTTGCTAAGCAGCTTCAGCTTATATGCAGTTCCTGAGGGGACTTTTTCTCATTCTAAATAATTTCTTTAAATTAGTATTAAAAGACAAAACCCCACTGCATTAAAATCAGAAATTTTTGCTATTCCATTACTTTTTTTTTCAAGTAATCTGTCATTCATCATAAAATAAACTTTCAGTGGCCAGTTCTTGTATAAATATATGCATCCTAAATTCCCATCATTCCATCTTGTTTTATTTTTATTACCTTTTTGACGTTTGCAACATCACTTTTTTAAAGCAGCACGATTATTCTGTTTCAACTGTTCCAGTCTGCTCCCTTACACAGATTGCAATTTGCATCATTTTTCATATATTTTACCCCTATCAATCTTAATAATTAAAAATATTTCAATTATATAAGAAATTTCTACGGTTTTAGGGGGACTAATGTTTTCATAACCTCTTTTTACATAACAGTATCTTCTACAAACACCTGATAACCATTTGTGTTATTATTTGGGAAATAAGATGGTCTTCTCTCCTTTGTTTTGGTGAGGAGGGGTTTTATTCATTTGCTTGCTTTTTTTACCTTTTTCTGATCTTTCTTGTTTGTTTTCTTATTTATAATTTCTTTTGCAAGTAGTGGTCACAGTGACTAAGTCTTCTTCAGGTTTTTCAGATGATAAGTCATTAATCTTAACCCAAGTTCCAAAAATATGAAAATCATATTATGGTGGGAAAGGATGAAAAATTATGAAAATGGTACAAGAAAACTCTTTTTTCTTATAAACTTGTCCTCATTGATGCTATAATAAGAATAGACCTCAGTGATAACTACAAATTATTTTAAGAGGTCAAAGAATGAGATAATTGTGCTTCTTTCTCAACACTCAGGGTATAAACCACTTAAAAGATGTGATACAAAGAACGGTCACACATAAAAAATTAATTCAAATCTTCATCTTCATTTTCTATTTTAGTTTTTCCTTCTTTTCCCATTTGTTTTCCATCTGAAACTTCTTCTGGTATTGGTGACAAAAATCACCAGCTGCTTATCATCAAAATTATTAAGCTCATTATATTCTGAACATATTCTTTTGTGCCAACGTAGTTACAGGATGGATAATCTTACATATTATCCCTGTAACTATAGATGGCTTGAATGAATTCTAACTACTTTGTAAGTAGGAATGAAAAGAAATATACATTTGTTAGTTATTACTGCTTGGTTTTCTCAAATACTTTCTATTAATGAAAGTAAGCTACTAGTGATTGAGGTAATCAAAAATACAAGGGGATGGCAAATCTTCAGATGTAAATCTTTATTTGTGTTTTCAGTGTAGGTTATTGAGTAAAAGTACACTCCTTTTAACATTAAATTCTATTAATTTTAAGCAATATAAACCACTGCACACTAGAATCTAGAATCTAATGAAATACAGTGATGAGATATGGCATTCAAAAGGTTAATTTTATGTCTTCTGCCATTTTTCCACTGTATGTCTGACCAGAAGGACCTGTTAGAATAATGATAATGATATAAAAACACACCAAAAATTCAAAACAAACAAACAAAAAAACCCCCACAAAAACATAAACTAAAAAAGTCATAAAAAGTATTTCAAATGCATCTTTCCTCTTGTGAACACTTACTTATCTCTGGATGTGGTTAAGGAACATTTCACCTGTATAATAGTACTATGCCTGTTGTCTATTGACATTACCTTAACAACTTCAATGAAGTGTTGCTTTGTCAACCCAGGAAAACCAGAGAGAAAAAAAATACAATGCAGGAGCTCTCTACTCTGCTTTGTCCTCACAAGCCACATAAAAATTTTTGCTTGTGCCCATAAAAGGCAGAACATCCTCCAAACATGGGCTCCGCCAGCAGAAGCTGTTTTACTGCAGAGAGTAGGTCACTGTATATACACAGGGGTAGAAGAAAATTTTGGGCAACTGCAGCAGCATTGGACTTTGTTGAAAGCTTCTGCTCTTTCAGAATGCAAAATTGAAGCCAAAGCCTATAAACTGTTGGACATTTTGTGCGGATTAACCATCAGTTTGTTTATTTTAGCTGTAATTAGACCACATTGAACGACATCATCACACAAGCCGACTTATATTAGAACTAAAGATTACTTTTTAGGAGTTTTGCAAGCCTATGATCATTGTGGAGTGGCTCTACTTCCACAATATTGAATTATTAAAGAATTATTGATGGCATGTGGACGTTTTGTTTATTATTATTCTCCTGCAGAGCTATTTCCATATGATTTTCATATTGTGCAATAAAAAAAAATATCTCCATCTCTGAAATAGCTCTATTATGGAAGGTTAAGTATCAAATGTCTTTCTATTGCTCAGGCCAATGTTAAAATATTCACCATTAGAGCCAAGCTTTAGTTAGCACAAAACCATCAAACTAAACCTTTCATTCCTTAAGTGCTTTTCTTTATCTGTGAGACTAAAAAATGTCTTTTTAGCTGGCACCAGTGGCTTTGGGGAGTGTTTTGCAGCACATTTTTGCAAATGCTTATTTCAGGTTTATTGGCCTCACCGCAGAGATTGAAGAAGACCACACAATTGGAATGGTCATTTTTCTTTGCATTAGCAGCATACATTTAGAATGGCAGCAGCTAACCTTAGAGGAACCTGGACTAATGAAAGATGCTTCATGGAAAATGATTCAACATTTAAGAGGGAGTATGGAGGAGAATCTTCAAAAGTAAAAAAATACAGTAAAAGAACACCAATCAAACTGTGCTCCTTTTTTACCTGTGTTTGGGTTTTGTTCTAATTAGGCCCCTGTTTCCCAGACTTTAATCATTTATAACCACATTCTATGGATAAAAAAAAAAACATTATCTAATAGGTCATGGATAGAAAACTCTTTAGATGCAGTGAACCACAAATATGTGAGAGAGGCTTTCCTTGCCCTAGTATTTGGAAAAATATAAGTTTAAGCAAAGAACACATCCAGCACAAATATGGACAATAGAATCTAAAAACTCCTTCAGAGTTTAAGAGAAGCTTGTTGTGTTATCTTGAATTGATGGGTATGCATGAAGTGATGTGATTTATTTTTCTTTATTCTTTGAAAAAAGTATATGAGCAAGTGCTATTCCTTTAAAACTCATCTTTTTTTTAATTTATCTTTTGGCAGCTCACTTCATAATCACATCATAAAGTATCACTGAACTAGAGTTAGAAAAACTATTATATCATCTCTTTAATCCTCTTTCAAAGTTAGCATATGATACAGTTCTCCCACAGACACCAGCATAGACAACTGTCTTTTGCAGAAATTATGTGAAAGTATAGGAACATGGGTCAATCTCATCCATATTCATTGCCTTTCTAGGCACATCTTACACAAGGAATGAATTTGGATCCATAAACAGTAGTTAAAAATAAATGCTTAAAATCCAGCCCCATATACTGTTTTCATTACATGTCCGAATAATACAAAAACAGGGAATGAAAATGCAAAGCATATTGCCCTGATCTGCAAGTAGCACTGTTTATTAAGACAGTAGTTAAAACAGTTCAAATAAACTGTCAGCCAGCCAGGAACATCTTCTGTGAAAACACATAAAGCACATACCATATTTTAAATAAAACAAAAAATTACTTTATGCGTATGTTCTATACAATATCACATAAGATGGATTAATGAAAATCAAAAGCTAAAGAATTGAAAACACTGATTTATGAGTTTGCCCATCTAGAAGTCTCAGACACACAAAAAAAGGAAGTAAGCTAAATCTGGAAACCAAAGACTTCATCAACCCAGTGTTTCACACCACAAAGACTGGATAACTTCCAGAGAGTATAAGCCTGTTTTGTGTGTTCTGAAGAGTCAAAAAAGCATCTGAAAAACTTTGATATTTGCTCAATTAAAGCGCTTTTTCCATGTTTAGAATAAACTAACCCTAGTACATGCACAGCTCTTTAACAAATAGATCAGAAACATTCCTACTGTAATCATCTAAAAATAGTCCATAGTCTCCGAGTGATATCACTCCCTTGTGCAAGTCAGTTTGAAGGTTTAGAGTAAAGACATATTACACACTAAATTGTGTAAGAAGTAGAACTTCCACTGACTCCACATTGTAGTAATTTTTTTTTTTTATATACAAGTAATTTCATGATGATTCCAATTTGATCACACCAAACTCTTAGAAATCTTTTCAAATGAGGACCAGTCCTCTTTACAGAATAAAAGATACCTCAGTTTTTATGTCAAATTGTTCCTTGCTCTCTGCTGAGGCTAGGATGATGATAGTAGCTTGTACTTCCATTTAGCTCCCATTTGCTTCCTTTTGAAGATTAGGAAAAGGGATTATGAGAAACATATTGTCTAGATGATGATTTTGAGTATTGAGAGATATAGATTAAAATAAACAAAACAAAAAAAACCACAACAGAAACTTATGAATTCAACATCAGTCACTCTTAGCCATAAGAATTCAAGAAACATTTTAAAAGCACAGCACATGATTTTTATAAACTTAAAAAAAATCTTTGTACAGCAAAATTAACCCAGCTTGTGGCTTTGCAACTCTATGAAAACTCCATTTCTGTTAGTTAGAAACCTATAGTTTCCTGCTTATAGCTTATTATTTCTTTAAAATACTAATGCCATGCAATACCCATCCAGGCCATATATAAGTATTTGATATAGATCCATCTGGCAAAATATAATCATACTAAAATAAACTCCCAAACCCTAATACTCAAGGCATGTTGAAATCTAAAATAAAAAGAAATTTATCTTGTGGTGCTATATTCTAGGACATGACCAGATTAATATGACACAGTAAGATTTAATTGTCTGTTTCCTATAAGTGGCAGGAGTTGAAGAAACAAAAGAGAGTTTACAACTTTCTTTGATTTTCTGTATGCTTGGGACTGATCAAGTTAGGATTATCAGAAAAATATGGCCAAATGAGGACAAGTGTAATTCCCTTAACTTTAGGACCATGAATTTAGGTCATTAATGAATTTGAAACACATTTGAAACAGAAAAATTCTTGTGTTTATTGTGGAATTATTTTTGTTCCTATTTGCATAGCACTAATAAGCTCTGTTTATAAACTGAAGAAGCCATGAAAAAAAGCTTCCATATTTCTCAAGCAAATAGTAAATTAATTTATTTCAAAAATTTAAGTTTTCTCTATCATTGGAAGGCATAGTTAACCAAAATTCTGGAGTTCTTTCTTTAAATCCAGGAATTATAGCCTGATCTTTTTCCCTATGCAAAATATTAACCTTTGCCAAGTAGATAAGATGGTAATTAAAACCAGGTCTAAATCCTTTATCAATCAAGATTTCAAAGATGTTGCAGCAGACCGATGCTATTTCAAGCCAAGATGAAAGTGTCACATTATCACGATCAAAATTTATGCCATATATGGCTCTACAGCCATAGTTATACTGAGGGAAGATTTAAAAATTGTGGCTTTGTTTGAAAAAGGAGAACTATCTCCCTGCTTGCAATTAGTAGGTGAAAAGCCAGGAGAAGAATTTCACTGCTACATGCTTTGAAAAGGTACCTTACATCTGCAGCTGATAGGCTGGAAGTGAATCAAAGAGCCTCCAGAGAGAACAGCGGTTGTGCTTGAAAAATGATTATGATACCTCCAGGGAATGAATCTCTTCCAAACACTCTTTTAAACTGGGGTGGCCAACAGGCAACAGAACCCAGAAATACAGAGGTATATATGTTTGGGGGTTTTTGTTTGTTTTTTTACTGTGGCCTGTGTGACCTTCTAATTTAAACTGCATATCAGGAGAAGATAAAGAGTGCACTTCCACTTCAGAAATCAGCATTAAAAAACTTAATGTAGCTCATCAGGTCATTTTTTGTCCTTTAAGGTTAATAAATATCTCCTTTATTAATGCTTATAAATTATGCATTTAAATACTCAGGCTATAGTCAAAGTCAATCTGGCCATGACATGGTCATTTAGCTATTGGATCCTCTGATTACTTGACTTAAACTGGGTTTCTTACTTCTCTTCAGCTTCTGTGGTCATTTATTGCAGACTTTAAACACAGTTTAAATAAAATATGTCTGTAAAAACAGATTTCAAAACCGTAGGGCAGATTTGTTAATCTGTCATTATAGTTTTCCATTCAAATGCAAAAGTAAGTCATTTATTTGCTTTCAAAATTTGTGGTTTATTTCAAATTATGAAATAACAATGACATTGACTAGGTTTTCTGAAAAATCCTGGAGCAACATCTAAACTGCTGTCCTAAATTACCGTCTCCTGATGATACCATGAACAAAGCATTGTATGTGTTGTCTCATCTCTCTCTGATAATTTCTGTGCTAATTGTCTTATTACTATTTGAATGTTTATTGTTTTAAAACATAGACAAAAATATTTATTGAAGTTTTAAAAATTCTTTTATAAATTTTTAATTCCAGAAGGAATTTATAACATGATTGTTTCTTCATATTCAACCCTAAGCCCTAGTGCTTTGTAGGGAGAGGGAACATTTTCAACATTTACATTCCTAGAAGAACTTTCTTCTTTACCTAAATGTGATAACAATTTGCATGCCTATCAAAGCTGCTATATACAGGTTGACATTATTCAGTACTCAGATAAGGTAAACCATTTATCACATTGTTGAGCTCTTCAGTCAGTCTACAGCTGAGCAAATTTCTTTGGCTTGCTTTTCCCAGGACAATTATTCTAGATATATTGCCTTCATGGGAGATGTTAACCAAAAGCACTGCTTTCTTTCAGCCTTGCCCTGAAAGTCCCTCTTGGCATATAAGAAATATGAAACACATTGTTTAGATTTCACCAAACCTAAATCACCACAAGAAGGATAGAAGGGGCAACTCAAACATTGACTAGGAATTTAAGTTAGGAAAAGGCAAACCACCCAGGAGAGAAGCTTTCCTTAGATATTTAAAAATAATAAATAAAGAACTACTCTCTTATCAAATGCAATCCTTTCACCTTGCCAACCTAACAATGCATAAGAGTTGACACTTCAAATCTCAAAAAATTTGGGAGTTGTTTAATTCAAGCTTTCTAATCCTTTCTATAGCTGCTGTCTACCTGTGAACTGGTTATTGAAAGGAGATCTAGAGGGACCACCCATCCAGAGTCTGTATCACCAAGAAGGGAAGTGCCAAGTTGAATTCTTAGGGGAGCTTTTTACCCCCAGAGCATATCCAATGCTTCCATCAACCTGCAGGATTGAGTGACAAGAGATTTAATGTTTTGTAATGAGAGGCTAATTTTTCAGGAATTATACTTGGGGGGCAAAGGGGTCTCTATAGCAGAGCTGTGTCAATGAAAATGCCACAATGGTGATATCACATCCAGGTTGCTAAGATTACCACCTACTGATGTCCCAAAGGTGGAGACTAAGGAACGGAGTTCATAGATTTAGCCATGAGTTCATGTTACAGAATGCAACCATATGTTGGCACTTAGGTTGAGGAAGCAAAACTCCCAGCCATGGAAGGAACTGATAAGACAAAGTGGGGAAGACAGAGATGTATAGATATAAGAATATCATTCTTAAATTTACCTAAAGGTCAGGGGATAAAATTCATTGGATTTTTCAGAATAAAATAACTTTTCAGTTAAATATGTTGAAACACCTACATGCTAGATATTCTACAGATTTTAATTTGTAATTTATTATTCAGTAGTATAGTTTAATGTGGGTAAGCAAAGGCTAAAAAATAAAGTGTAATTGCCTGTAATTGTTTTTAGCATGAGATTTCTTTGCCTAGATTAAACATGTAGAAAATTATTTATGGTTAAAAATGTGTTGATGGTAAGTTAAATCCATGAGTATTCTGGTTGCCTCAGGGTGGGAAGAATGACTCTATTCTCACACACAAAAGTACTTGACCCAGGGAACACATTCAAAAATTGGGGTCAAATGTGCACCAGCTGAGTTAATTTATAAAAGCCTCATTTATCAGAAGGAAAAAAAAAGAATCAAGAAAACGATGGGAGAAAACCCCCAAACTGATGAGATCCTAGACTTTTACAATAGCTTCAGGAGTAAACAACAGCTGCTAAAGCAAACCATTTCACTCTGTCTAACACAACTTCGAATGTGCTTTAAATCTCCTCAAGTTCAGTTGAATACTCCAGTGTAAAATTCATTACTGAAAACAATGTCAAGCTTTTGTTTCAGTCAATTCTCCCTTAAATGTTCCATGAACAGTTCTCTTATTTGGTGTTTAAGTTTAGAAAAGAGATCTATAAAAGGTTGGTAAAGGTTAATTAATAGAATGATGTTGGCAACAGGGCAAATAAATGGAGCAAAAAGAAAGAATGAGCTTAGAGATTATTTTTGAAAGGCTTTGAAATTTTAAAGAAAGAAAAATCAGAGCAGCAGGAACGGTTACAGAATACTGAAAGGAAAGACACACTGGATAATGACAGTGACTCTTCTTCTGTCCTGTAGGGTTAGTGAGTCCTTATTTAAAATGGAAATATAATCATTACTACCTTATTTTTACTCTATGGAAAAAAAACATCAACTATGACTCGTGTATGTCTGTTTATATGTGTGCTTAAAGGCATGAGAGGAACTAAACTTCCCTTTGTAAACTTGATCACATTTTTCGTGACTTTTATTTACCCTTCTGGGGCTATGAATGAAAAAATCACTGGCTGAAAACTGAAAAAATCGAGCTGAAATTCATGAGATCTGAGTTCATAACCTTCCCTAATGGTTTAAGGGAGTAATACTTTTCTAAAAGTACGTGAATGCTGAGAATTCAACATCTTCTGGTCACCATTGCATCCTTTGCTTGTGGAATTTATATCGGATATTTAGCTAAATTCTTTGTGACTCTACCTTGTAGCATTTCCCCATCTATACAATGAAGCCTACCCAGATGGCAATGCCCCCATATTATTGCCAGATAGCATGCTACATACAGTGAGGGAAATTTTAGTTAAAACAGCTTTCTTGTTCCTAAATAGTGTGATAAAATCACACAAGAATCACTACGTGTGACTTTTTTCTTGTGAAAAGAGAATGTGACAGAATCTGATTATTTTTCTTCTACATTTTCTTACCTGGTCATAATCCAGTTGAAGAAGCATGAAATCAGTGCATCCAGCATTTTAAACACCTTTAAATCTAGGAAATCAAGGTAAAAAAATCTCATTCAATAATATAGGGTTCAACACAGGTAAATTAATGCAGTAGGTTCATGATTTACTTCATGTATATATATTTATATATACATTTATATATAAACCCACACACTACAACAGTTACCAACATGTTACAGCTAGATAACAGCTATACTGAAAATAACTGTATATATTTCAATCCTGCATCTAAATTTACTATGAACATAGGCTAGTACTTTCAACTTGAATATAGTTCTCATTTCTTGACCCTAATAAAATTTCATTTTTTTCTCTTTTCTTGGGTGAAAATAGCAATAAAACTGAAACATAATGACATGCATTTGAGATTAGATGTGGGTAGTGTTGCTTTCACACTGAAATAAGACAAAAAAAATATACTCAAGAGGACTTGATTTTATGAAGATAACTGTGCTATAACTCATGTCTTCCACAAATTTTACACTTTTCTCCTCTTTCTCAAGATATTTGTGATTTACAATGCACTGTAACTCCCTTTGGGTTAGTATACTTCCTAATCCACCAAGCTTGAGAGGCCAAATTTAATCCATTACTTCCAGACCTGGTGTATACAGCATTTAAGTGTTACAAAAGAATGAGACAAAAGGAAATATCAGTGATATCATACAAGCAACTGACCTGTAGCCTGGTCAGGAGGTGTGTGATACTGCCCTTCATCAAGCTATTGAATAATATCAGGGTCAGTGCCCTGATTTAAAAAAAAATAAACATCAACAGTAAATATGTGTAATTTTGGGACAATGAAGGGTAGCACAGGTATTACAACTGAAACAGAATATGAAAATAAAGAAAACTAATCACCATATTCATGCTGCATTCTGGATTCCAGAGAGAGAAATAATTACTCTGTGCATCTGATTGTGGTACCATCTCATCAGAGATCTGTTGAAATAATAGATCTTTATAGAGGAAAGCCATTAAATCCCAGGAACAATGCAAATGTCTTTGACACCACTACCTGTTTTACTATGAACCACGGCATTAAGGACTCAGTACATACACTAATCTTCTGATTTGACTCTGAAATTATTTCCTTTTTTACTAAATGTCCTAAAACTGTGTTAGAATATTATTAATAATCTTGAATGTGTCCATGTTGTGTTTGCTGACCCTATGAGACTTTAGCCCATTCTCTCCTCTGTTTGGAAATGCTTCTCAGAGTTCATGAGAATCTTAGATCCTCAGAGCACCCTCCAAGGACAGCCAAAGTCATTGAGCTAAAATGGGCAAGGGGGAATATGTGCAGCATCTCTTCAGTAATTACCAAGATATCTTTCAGCCACAAATATAGTGTGAAATCAAATTTACTGTCTTATTAAGTACTATTTATATTTACTGTATATTTAGATTTAATATATGTTGATGTGAGAGGCTTTATTTGTATCTGTTCTGATTTTAAATAATTGGCAATGGCAGTTTTCAGAAACACATAAAAAGCAGTAACAATAAAATGATGAACAATAATTCAGTTTTGTAAAGTTAAAATTAAGAAACATCACTTTGGAATTAGAAATAAAATTTTAACTGTTTTAGAATAGCTCATAAGAAGCACCAGGTTTATTATTTTTTCCTTTTTGTAGAAAAGCATTCTTACATCTAGATCTACAAGCCTTTTCCTATATTAATTTAGAGCTACCACCTGAAGGAAATGCAAAACCGAAGATAAAAATTTGAACCTTATTGGCTGTGTAAAATAAGCCCTGTTTAAAAAAAAAAAAAAAAAGTATTTCACATTCTTGTTTTACCTGAATTAATTTATTAAGATATTAACTATTGTAGACAAGTACTGGTATAGCAAAATGTACAGGAGTTTTTTATTTAACCTCAATAACCTTTACTGCTGATGTTCTCCTTTTTACAGTCATATCTAAGAAAAATTCTCCTTACATCTTTCCTTGCAATAAGAGTGAAGAGAAGCAGAATATTACAAACAATTATAGGAACCCATTTTAAAGTCATAAGGTAGCTTTTTGAAGCTACCTGGTAAGATATAGAGTAAAGCCCAGTCTTGCTGAGAACTTTTGTATTTGGCTTCAGAAGGAAAGAATTCAATACCAGATCTTTTGCAGATGTTTATGTGTGTCACAAATAGAAGAGAGAATAAAAACATGGCATAACCCTTTAATAAAAATATTCATCTTTTGTGAAGGAATTGCAAAGTTTTATTTGTTAAGTTCCTTTTAAGTGTTCATATCTGGGCTTTGGAGGAGTGTCTATGACAGGAAAATTTTGATCTGTAGATGCTGATGTAAAATTCATGGCCCTGTTTTTTGGGATTTTTTTCCAAAAAACACAAAATACATAAAATGGTGTAAAATCTAAACACCCTCTTGTTTTGCAATGGGATATAGTTTCGAACAAAACAAATCTGATTCCTAAACTGTAAAAAATAATTTGAGAATCACAGATCTGAGTCAAAACCAGAAGAAACCCTTCTGATTTGACCAAGCCTAGATCTGAGGTTTTACATTCAAATATGAAAATTGAAAAATTGAGGTGGTAGTCCAAGATTTTGAAGGAGAAACAAAGAAAAAGTTTAAAAATCCTGTAAAAAGCTTAAGATTTTCTAAGATCTGTAGCAAAGCAATTGTTTCTTAACATTACAAAACTCCTATATGTAGCTAAGATATAGTGCAAATAAGGAATTTAACATTAGGAAAATTCCAGATAATTTAGCAACTATGCAAGTTTCCAAACTTTTATAATACATGGATCTGTGAAGTTTTTTTTAAGGCAAGTGTAGGCTCTTTTCTTTCAGGAGTTTCATGCACACTGAACACTGCACAGCTTTGTTTTTCCTAATTACATTTTTTAGACCCCCAAAGTGCAGTCCACTTAATCTCTCTAAAGCTAAAACTACACTGATAAATTAAAAGGTACCAAGAAACATTTCCAAGCTCCATCATTCATACTGTTAATTTTTCAAAACTTGATATGAAAATTTAGAACTGTTCCAAATATCTCCTGGGCACAGCTCAGAAGACAAAAATATATTGCAATACTTCTAGTTGGTATTTTGCAATCAAGTACCTTAAGATAATGAAATTTTTTTCTTAGGATTGATGGAAATATTTCGATGCAGTTTGGACTTAGGACTAGAGAATCATCTCTCCACATTTAATATGCTGATATAGAGATAGATTCAGAGTCTTAACATCAATAGTTTCAACTGCAACAGGGATATAGTAAAAACCAACTGATGCAAAAAGTAAAACTAGCAGTCTGTTCTACATTGATGGAACAATGTCAAAAAAATTTTAAAAAATGAACATACAGGATGGTACAGAATGAGATAATGAAATTACTTACAAAATGAAATCATAATGTACAAATGCCAGCTTTTCTAGTTCTAAGTAAATTATCAGGAATGTATTTTGGAGAAACAGACTTTACATGGAATAAATTATGAGCAGGCTTAATATGAAACAAAATATTTTCCCTGTGCTCCAAATTTTATTATGAATCTATTCATAAACACTGTTTTTACAGTCACTCTCAAGAGTTTGAGTGGATGTGGGTAGTTTTCAAGGGCTTGTGTACAGTAAGAATTTTTGAACAGACAGAAATTGCATGTGTATGTTTTTAAAAAGAATTCAAACCTGGCATTTAGTATCCAACAGAAACTAAAAAATATGCTGCATAGAAAGAAATCCTGTCACAGAAAGATGACTATCAATTAAAAGCATTGAAAATGTTCAAATCAATTAAGGGTTCCAATCAGTGTCTAAAGGGTCATTGTACGCCCATCAAAGAAACAAAGAATTATCATGGAAAATATGTAAACTATTAAATGACCTTTCCCTTTGTAGTCTCCCAGCTTGTGGCCATCATCAGTTTAGAGTATTTTTCATAGGGCTAAGGTTTGGTTATAACTGTGTTAGCTGAGAGTGCTTCTGACAGGATGGTGAACTGCAGTCAACTGCCAGATGTAGCATCTCCTGGTTTTGTACAGGCTGTTGATGCCTTCTCTGACAGAAATCCCTGACCACCAGCTAGAGTTCACAGCTTTTAGAAAGTTGTAGATGGTTCCAGACATTACTTGTATTTTTATTATTCTTATTTATTTTATTATTTTTAAGGTGTTTTTTTAAAAAAAAAATGTCAGTGTGAGTGAATATATTTATGTGTGCCTGCCTGTAAAAAATAAAAGATTCGAAAAACTAACTTGCTATTCAGTCATCTGCATTTTCGTGTTATAAGAAATTGGGCTCAATTTCCCATTTTTTCTTTCTGCACTCTAGACTACCAACATGAACTTAAAGGAGCTTCCTATAATCCTTCTGTACAAAGTCCCCATCTTAGGAGGAATATTCTCATATTAGAACATTTAATACAGTGTATGATATTACCAGCTGATGATCTTTAATATTTGCTGCTGAAGGCACTATGCCTAATGCAAATGAGAATAAGATCTTGACTTTCATTCTGAATTGAAATAATAGAATGAAATTCCTGATCACTTTTAATTTTAATTAAACAAGTATAAGCAAAGGTGTCTTCCTGGCATCTATCTATACTTTAAAATTTACCATGACAGTTTACTGTGCTTGTACGTGGTTGGACTTGATGACCTGAAGGATCCTTTCCAACCCAAATGAATCTCTGATTCTACGCCTGACTCCTTGATTCGGAATTCAAATGATTTGCACATTGAATGAAATAATGTTATGACATCTCATTATGACATCAGGCCAAACCCTGATTCTGGTTCTTTGCGAAATCTGTTCTCTCAGATGCAATGATCTGGAAAAGGAAAAAGTAGCAAGGTATAGCTTCTGATTATCACAAGAATGTGATTTTATTCTTTAACACTGAGCAGTTTGGATGATGCTACCTCAATTCATCATCATTAATTGACTATAGGAAATTCATAATGTGTTACATAAATAAAATCCATTAATGACTTTGACATAGATTCTTAAAAGCACTTAGGCAAGTTAAATCTTCTGGATTGTAGGGGGAACTGCTATTCCTTTTTATAGTGTTGCATCAATAACTGTAGAGTTTGAATACCTACCCAAATTTAATTTGCTTTTTTTTCAAAACCACATCTTCCATTAAGTCAACTAGAGATGTGCATGTGTAACTACATCAGTGGCTTGCATCTACACTATCAGATTAAGTTTGTACTGTGATGAATTATGGATTATTCCATCCTTAGATAAACGGATGCATGGAAATAGAATGTGTGAATCAAAACTGGTGTAATCTCTGACTAAAGCAGAATTACACAGTAGAATTCATGCATCCCACATATGCTTTGTGGGAGGTTTGAGTGACAAACAAATTAAGAATTGTATTACCAGAAATTAAACCAAGGCCTTTCATTCTTGTGAAATGATACTATGGTACTTCCTCAACAGGAATGAAACAAATTGATGTTCAAATGTGGCAAAGTGGTTGTACATGAATGCAGGCTCTGTGCTAGAAGAGTGCACATTTGCCAGCTAATCAGAATGGAGATTTTGATCTTGATATTCTCTTTCTAATGCAGAAAATAATGAATCTGTCATATGAACTTGAGTAGAGAGGTTAAATCTCAAGCTTATTCCATAGGTTTGTTGCATATTCCAAAGGGAGTTGAGATAAGCAGCTTTTCAGCATATTACAGCCAGATTCCATTTCACCTAAGCCAGGTTTCTTTTGTGCTAAAATTAGAAAATCCACATCTATTTGCCCCGGTTGTCTCTAATTTTATCTGAATCTATTTTACTCTCATCATCCCTCTTCAATCAGTGCTCCCAAAGGCCAGAGCATATCAACACCATAAGAGCAGTGTCTTGCAAGGTCTACAATTATCCAATAACGTGGTATAGCAGGCTAATCACATTAAATTGCAGCTATATCCTTTCAACTGGATTCCCCAGCTCCAAATAATCAACATCACAGAGGGTAAGGTTCTCAGTTATAATTCTCTCTGGGCAGTCAGAGTGAGTCCTGTATCATTCTCACAGCACAGTATTTAGCATAACTCCGTGTTTGAAAACCATTGTATTTTAAAATCAATTACTTTGATTCTTGGGCTCCTCACAAAAACAATACACTACTTTCAGCCTTAAATTTAAAGTTAATTACAATTATGACTTGCCTAGACTATAAAATGGCCATTAGAAAAAGGCTGCCTTATCCAGAGACAAGCTTGCCAGCAAACCTTGAGAAATGAAAAGGAGAAAAAGGATTCATACAGCACCTGAGAAACTATCTTCCAGCTATTACACATATATCTTTAATTGATATTTTAATCTCTAAAACATTTTTTAAAACAACAGTGTCTACTGTTGTTAATTTTTCAAAACATTCAATTACTATATAAAAGGAGGTAGTTACAGACACAGAAAAAAATTGCAATTATTGCAAGTGACATTTTTAATACAAAATAGAATCACACTGAAAATTTCCTCAAAATACTTGAATAACTTTGAGATCCAACATATTTTCCAGAAAATATGAAATGATTATGTGGTAAATTAGGTTCCTTTATATTGCTTTAGTAGTCCCAAGCCTTATGCTTCATAAAATCATTCAGAACAACCTCTAATTGTATGGGATTAGTATTAAAAAAGTTCTGGATAAATTATGAGTATATATAAAAAATTATACAAATGAGTAGGGATCTATGAGCAAACTGTTAAACAGAAAGTTTCAATTCCTTTAGGTAGACTCCAATATACTAGAAATTTTGCAGCACACTCGTGATTTTTAAATTAAAATTTTAAGAAATAAATACACACCAGAACTAAGGTGATTGTGGTAGTGATATTAAAATAAAAACCTGAAACACTGCCACACATGAAAAAATATTTTAGAATTTATCAGAGAGAACACCCAGTGGTGGTGTAGAAGTTATGGGCATTAATTTGGGGATACTCAGAATCACTAACAATGTCAGTCAGCAGTAAAAAGTTTAATGTTGTCATTTAAGTGATCATCAGACTACTGGAAAAAGTGAACATAACTTATGCTTCCAAAGATATAAGATGCCTTGAGGAAATATTATGTTTAAATCATTTCAGAAAAAGTCACCGCTTTCATCCCCAAACCAACCAAAATTACTAAAAAGCACTACAATGGAACTGAAAGATTTGTTTAACTACTCAGATATTCGACCTTACAGATGTATTTCCTAAACTGCTCAAAAACTGTGCACAAAGTAAATCCATTCTGCATCAACAGCACCAAGCAGGAAGCACAGGACAGTAGCAGCATCATTTCTCTCACACACAGACATGCAGAAAAAGTCAATGAGGGGTTTGTTTCTCTTTAGCAAGATGAGGTCTTATCACTGCTGTAAGAAATGGGCTTTATTGACCTCCAGCAGATGAACGTACATTTCTTTTACAATAAGGGTGTTCTACAGGTTTATGGGTTTTGTTTTCTGAATGTTCTAGCTGGATCCCTCCAGTTAGTGATTAATCACTAATATAAGAAAATAAAAAAAGGGCAGAGAGGAAAGGGAGATGAGCCTAAAACAGGACTTGGAAGAAAACAAAGAAAAGAGAACACGTTCTTGTATCATCTTTAGCTTCAGGAGAGAACTACCTTGATTTGGTGTTTTCTTGATTGCATCTTTTAAATCCAGAATACATAAGAAATCACTAAAACATAGACCAGAACAATATAGAGTGTATATATATAACAAATAAAGGTCTCAGTGGGATGAGAAACAAAGCAGTAGTACAAATCAGTTGACACTATTTTTTAGCAAGACCTTAGTTTGTATGATGGTAGGAAGATCTAAAACAGTTTCATTTAAAACAGAGGTGATTCACTATGATAAAAGATAGGTTCACATCACTCAAGCACACATACATCTTCTAGAAAAGTAATGTATTGATGGCATTTGTTGCAGCTGAATGGTATTGTGTCAATAAATAATAGACAATTGAATTAAAATATTTGTTATTCCCTTTTAGTAACCACATTGCTACCTGGAAAACCTCTCTAAGTGATTCTCTCATTAATCTTACTGTGAAAAGGGAGATAAGGAAAAAAAAGAAAACCACACACCTGCATTCTGGGATTGAGTTGTCTGAAAAAATGAAGGGAAGAGCAAACAGCAACTACAAAGCAGGAGAATTTCTCTTCAATTATGTAATAAATTCAAAGAAAATGACAAGAGGATGAGAGGCTGCACAACTGAGGAGGAAGAGATAAAACAAGAAAAGCAAGAAATAAAGACATTAGGTGACAATCTAGGCACAGGTATGTTAACACCTTGGGAGGAGGAAGGAAGCATTAAGAATCATTCCACCCACTAGCATGTATTTCTCAAACTGCAGGTTTGGTGTTAAAGGAATTTAGAACATCCACTACCCTTCACAAGAAGAATAGATAATGAATTACAACTGCCAGGAAAGCAGTGAAAGGAAACCAATATTTTTAGAGCAAATTTAAGGATTTCTGCTATAGTTCAGAACATAGAGCAACTTGTATTGCAATGAAATTATGGACATAGATTTTGGTTCTTCTTACTTAGGCTGATTAATATTGTCTCATTAAAATCTGTAGTGCTATTAGGAATTGTCATTTATGCTTTTAGAATCAAACCCAATAAAAACTAAATAAACCAGTTTTTTTTACTCAAAAGGTGGGCCACAGATACTCTTCTTATTATACAACTTCTTTTAACATAGCAATGTTGGAAAAGCATACATAAATTTCACTTTTAAAGCAATTTTTTTTTTCTGTAAAAAAAAAAAGTCTCTAATGGCTCACTGTAATGAAAAATAGGCACATAAATATTTGGCCAAATATTTCTGTCTGTCACACTGACCCCACACAGCTGATTCTAGTGGGGGTTTCTGCTGCAAGAGACAGAATTTTATGCATTGCATTAACAAATGATAGATATTTCCTTCCCTCCTCCCTCTCACTCTGCTTTTGTATTACTAGGTTTTCTGTTGTGCCTTTTTCATTATTTTTTTCATCTTTGAAAATGCTGATAGAGTTTGCTGAGAAAGAAAGTTCTGCAACCCCACTTCACTGTTCACAAAGAAAGTAGATTTCTAACATCTCTACGGATAAAGATTCAGTTTTTGGCTCAAACTACAGAGGTTTTTTTTTCTAGTTCTTAATGTGCTGAGTTTGCTACCTCGACTGGTGGCTGTCAAGCACATTGGGATTCAGCACTGTAAATCAGGCCCACAGAGAAAAGCAAGGGCTACTAGCTGGTGGATTGTATGAACAGAACTGTAGCTGCCCTAAACTCTTCAAAAGATATTTTAAATACAACCCCAGTTATGTGTTATCCCTGCACAGAAGAATGAATTTCACCCTCAGGGAGTGTATACTAGCTCATATAGTAGTCTTATTGTGGAAAGTTCACTTCAGACTCAATTTACAGTATTCCCCTTCTCTTTTCTTGTCTCCCCTTCCTATCCTCAGGCCAACAAAAGGAAATCTGGTTTATATTTCTCAGCACAAGATTTGTTTTCACCTCTGACACAGACTGAACAATCCCTCCATGCAAGGGCCTGTTACCAGCAGTGCCACACTTCTTGCCTCACGGACTAATCCCTCCTGGTCTGCAGTGCCTTCTGCCCAGCTCACAACCAGCTCAGACACACCTCTCCTGATAAAGGTTTATCAGTGGATTTTATTCAGGGAAATGAGAAAATGCACAAGATCATAATTCTTGACTTAAATGGAAGTTTATCTTCCCAGAATTATAAGGCACACTTTGCTGAAGTGGATGATTTCTGTTATACATCTCTGTATAACCAAGTGTCAGAAATCAAAGATAGAGTAACTTTCTGTAAATGCCATGATTCAGAATCAACCTTGCTTCAGCAGTAAAACTTTTAAAATGTAACAGCTGAGTTAAATATAAGCAAGTGGAAATTAGAAGTGAATTAAGCTTCTAGGACTAATCAGTGACAGTATGTTAAAGGAAACTAAAAAGTGGTGACAAACCCTATGAAAACTTCATTTTCAAAGCTGTATGAGCCCTGCAGAGGTGTGTTAATTGAAAAGTCATGTGTTTGGATCCTAATGGAATTTACCTTAAAGTCCATAATGAAAGTGGTGCTCCACAGGCCTTTGTTATGTGTCTGAATACCATGAAAAGCAAACACATTCATAAACCTCCATGTGATCCTGCAGAATCACAAACCTGTGTGTTAAAAAAACATTCATGTAACTAACAATTCAAGATAGACCCTATTTTTCGGTTCATTATAAAACCATGCTTCTTTAACACAGAACCAGCTTCCAGATAACCTCAGTCCAGCCATTCAACATTTTACTCATTTTATGTTGCCTTTTCAGGCATTGGGAGGCTCAAGTCCCATAAATGTCTGTGTTCATGCATAGCATTCTGCAAATGGGTTTGCAAATGGCCTCTCTGAAACCATTCCTATATTTAAAACTGTACATGGTAATGCAGTTGGATTAAATATCATTGTTCTAAACACTATACAGGCAGCTCCTCCTCAAGGGCATATAAGCCAAATAGACTAAACAGACAGTCTTGGAGGGGAATCAGAGGCATAACAACCTGTATTTAGCTTATAACATTGCTACACTTCCATGTAGAAAAGCTTGACTTGTTTTCGTAAGAATTTTTAAGCATTAGTCTAAAGCAGTCTGACTACTGTCAGAAAACTGTTTGAAAGCAGAATCAAGAGATTTTTCAAGTTGCTAAAGCAGCTCCCTGGCACAGCTGGGAGTAAGGCTGAATTTTCTGGACCTCTATTTATTAGTGTGCTCCCAACTTTGACAAATTAATGTTCTGGTGATAAGCACTGAAATATTAGGCAAATGCATTCTTGTAGGAGAAAAGCCTTTTTATAATCTGAGACCTTCAGATATTAATCTTGCCACAGTGTCTCCAAGTCCACAGCATCTTTCAATTACCATTTTTGTCTCTCAGATGCTGACTATGCATAAAAGTGAGTCATCTTTTCCTACATGTGCTGGGTTACCTCTGGTTAACAAACTCCCACCCTGTTGCTTACTCACTTTCTCCCTCAGCAGGAGCAGGGAGAAAATGGGAAGAGCATGGAAGCCCATAAATTAAGATAAAGATAGGAAGGTCACTTACCATTTACTAGCAAGGAAAAACAGATTGATTTGGGGAAAATTAACTTTATTGACAATTAAAAGTGATAGGTAATAAAAAAACAAGCATTAAACCAGCATCTTTCCTTCCCCTTTTCCTAGTCTCAATTTCACTCCTTCATTCTTGTCTCCTCTCAGCTTCTCTGAATAAAACAGGGTAATAAGAAACAGGGGGTTATGGTCAGTACATAAAGCTTTCTCTCACCTGTTCTTCTGCTTATCCATGGGCTCCAGTCCTTCAGGAAACATCCAACTGCTGCTGTGTGAGGTCCTTCATGGACTACGATGGGCACTGACGCCATGGAGCACCACTTCCTCTGACCATGGTGTTCCCTCTGCTGTTTCTCACTCTTTTGGCTTCTCCTCTCTGTGTGGCTTTTTTTCCTTTTTCTTTTTCTTTTTCTTTTTCTTTTTCTTTTTCTTTTTCTTTTTCTTTTTCTTTTCCTTTTCCTTTTCCTTTTCCTTTTTCTTTATTTTCTTAAATGTGTTTTCCCTGTTTGGCCAAGGGGCTCAGCTGTGCTCTGCTGGGTCCATTGGAGCTGACTGGGATCAGCTGACTCTGGTGCAGAGCAACCCCAGCTTCTTCTCAAAGAGATTGCAGGCCTGCAACCGTGTTGAAGTTAACTTTGGGATGTGTTAGATTTACTACAAATTAACGGAACAGTTCAAATAAATATGTTCTTCTAGCTAGTTTACCCCTTTGTACACTGCACAGTCAACAAGTTATGCTGAAACTGATCAGATAGGTTGGTAGGTGGTTTGAAAACCACCTTCTCATTCTACTTTTCTTTTATAAAAGTATTTAGAAGATCCCTTCCACCCTCCCAACCCCCCCCCCCCCCCCAAAAAAACCCCAAGTTGAAAAAAATTACCTCAACCAACCAAATAAAAATGTCATGAACAAAAATCAGTTTCAAATGTGTGCAAATTTAAGGATTTTCACCTGTCTAAACAGACATCTACATACCAATAGCTGAAAACCTGGTAATGTTTTCAACAACTAAAACTTGCTGTTGTACATCAGATGAAGACTGACTAGATGTAATGAATAAATTATTCAGAAAGCTAAGATGGAAATGACAAAGAAGATCATTCAAAGGCTAAATATGATGTAAATTTCTTTCAACTATGTTTAAAAGTTTTAACAATGCAGTGTTAAAATGAGAACAATCTGATCTTACATGTGTTGAACTTTTTGAGATAATGAATTCAATAAACACAAATTGCAATACTGAACTGTTGACAAATGATCAGGTCATAAATTTGATGCAACTGAAAAGACACCATGACAAAGCTGAAAACAGATAAAAAGCTTCATTTTTGCATACATCAGCTCACAAATACTCTAATTCATGTCTCACTTCAGTAAACCCTGACTTGATTTAATATTTCATGTGAGAAATAAGTTGATTTTTCAGAAAAATTCCAGCATTTTCAAAAGACCTCACCAAGCCCAGATATGAAATATTTGTTTGAAGGACACTGTATCTTGATTCAGTGACTATGTGTATCTTCCAGTATAGGTATTAGGAAAGGAGATGACATGCTTTCTTCAAAACCTAGCTGCTTTTTTTTTTTTTTTTTTTTTTTTATTTATTTAATGGTCGTATTTATGTTATCTTAGATAAAGGAGGGGAATAGATATTTGCCTTTTATAAGTAGGCTTGAATAGATCTCAAAAGCCTTCCGATGATTGAATTTGCTAGGCTAGGGTCTAAATTGAATTATGTCAGTTTTATATTTAAATCTATCAAAAATAAAGAAGCACTGAAATGAAATGGACTGTACTGCAAATGCTACTTTAGACAGAAGCCTGTCTGAATGATACTGTTTTGTCAGGCAAGCAGAATTACACCTATAAGACAAATACATTATTTATTACATGTTTTCCAAAAACATTAATTAAAATACAAGTTTAGTTCTTGTTTTTCATCAAAAAAACTCAAAAAAAGAGAACTTTCACATTTGTCAATTGAATCCAGCAACCAGACCCAGAAACACAATAATCTCCCCAAATGCTTTATAACTAATTATTGCAGCTATTTTACATCACACTCTTATAAAGGATTGAGGGGAGTTGCAGGAAGGAAAAGAGCAGAGATAAATGTTTGAGTAGAAGCAAGTGTCCAGGACTGCTTTTTCCCATGTCAGTGACCTCTTAGCTGTTCTTCTGACATCACAAATCTCATCATCCTTACTGCAGAGTACTCCACCCAGAATGGGACCCTGCAGAATGTCCCTACTCAGAACAACCCTTAAATGTCAGCACATTTTACACAGATTTGGTCAGGAGGGCATCAGTCCCTTGTCTCAGTGCTGGATAAGGACACTGAACACCAAGCTATTATGGAGTAAAGTGGTGGGTTGATAACATGTTTTAAAATAAACATCCTGGCCTTCACTTTCAAAACTTAATTGCAGTTCTCTTTCCTCGGGAGAAATTTCCCTACTCCTCTTTCCCATATTCTATTAGGCTGCATGACCAAAGAGGAAGGAGCCAAGAGTCAAGGCACATAATTTTGATGCTGTGAGCACATTTGATGTTTCTCTTTTCATGAATGATCTTAAAAGGTAACTCTGCAAGGATGGCATAGCAAAGTGGAAGAAACACCTCAGTGAATTTGAGATTTTGCTGCTGCAACTTACTGATAAGGTAGTTTGGTCCAAATCCACAAGGGTGTTGGTTTGATTCCCATTAAAAAGCAACTGTTTTAAATGACAATAAAATGGTTGAATCCTTCTGTGGATTTGGGACCCCATTTCTTCTAAGGGTTTCAGCCTATTAAGCATTGATTTATGACAGCTGAAATTTTGTTGGATTTTAGACCTCATATCTTACTAATAGGATTAAATTTTGTCAATATATATTAATCCAAGTGGTAAATATCACTTCTATTTGGGGACCACAGAAACGTGCTAAATGCTGTCATCACACTAAGAGTATTTTCAGTAGGCTTCTAACTTCTTTTACATAGCAAAAGATGGCTTTCTCAATAACTGGTACTATTTTAAAAGCACCTGTATGTCTATGTAGGCTCAAACTTTTTATGCTTTCATTCTTCAGTATTAAAGGAGACATCTTCCAGCATGTCTTCTGGAGTCAGGAAGAAGGTAGGGATAATTCTCCAGCAGAGGGAAAGAACTGGCAAATAACCACAGCCATGTCAGCAGATTCAAGTCCTAACTTTCCAGGCTGCTACAACAACTAAAAACAACATATCCATTTCATCCATGCTCTATCCTGAAGGTTCAGGAGGTGAGAGGCAAATCTTGCTATGTATAAACAGCCATCTACAGTATATTTGACAAAGAAATTTTATTGTCTTAACATGGCTTGGCTTCTACCACCCACAGTGTGGAAATACAACAGTGAAGCTTGTTAACCAGCTTCCATCCTGTTCTAATGATAGCTTAACAACCAGAAGAACTACAATGTTTAAATATAGAATTATTTCTGTTTACACGTTTAACTATCCCTGGTGTTATGGGGACTTTGGCAGTTTACATAATATCCTTGGAACAATAGATATGTGCAGTCTGCACTGGGTGAAATGATACAGCCATCCTTTAAAGGATTAAAAATTGTACCATTTCTGTTGATTTTTTAAATGACGGTTAATTCTGTCTTTGATATGCAACGCCTGTGCTGGCAGCCTCTTGATGCTGACAGCATCTAGACTCAGTTCAGGAGCTCCAGCTTAAATTTGATGCTCCATCCAGACTTAGAGGCACCAGGCACTATGGTGATGTCTCTGCTGGTAAATAAAACTGGGTACAACGCCTGCTGAGCAGTGGGTATTTAAATAAGAAATGCTAAGGTGAGTCATGCATTTGCAATGCTCCCTTTGCCTCTTGTGGATTTAAATTCTAAATACACCAGGACTCAGAAAGGGGATTCCCTCCTGGCATTTAGGTACCTCCTGTCCAAAATTAGTTACTTCCTTTAAATGTGACTGGCTAATAGCACTCATATTTGGCTAGTACTTAGCAGTTTTCCCTGAATATTGTCAATGGTTTGTTTTTTTCTTTGTTTTGCACATGAAATATACTCACTGTTAGACTGAGATTTAAATTTACTAATTTTCTCCAAAATTCAAAGAAGAATTTGGGATTTAGTTTGACTTCTTTGAGCAAAAAACAGTCAACCCAAGACTAAATTTTTCAAGGAAAATTGTACTCAGCTTTTTTAACTTCATAGAATTATATTGTACTCTACTTATTTATAGCACTGACTGGATGAATGACACTTCTTCAATCTTATTGTCCTCAGCTCACAGAAGGGTTTTTTTTTTGTTTTGATTATGTGTTTTTTTGTTTTGTTCTTCCCAGCTTTTATATTAATGCTGATCCTTCACAGATCCATTCAGAAGTACAACCAGACTATCCCATTGCTAAACTCTGACAGGAAAATAAAAGCTTTTATTGTTTTCTCGCTTTTGAGAAAACCTTTATTGGATGAGTCAATTTCATTATTTCCTTGAAAAAGTATGAACTGTGATGCTTGAAATTTGGTCCAAGGTCATGTGAAGCACAGCCAAGCCTCACAGCCTAAAGGGTCAGAAGGTCAGTCTGAGTCTCCATCCTGCTCAACAGAGACCTGAAGACTCCTGGCTATCATTGAACTAAAACTTTGACATCTTTTTGACTCAAACCCCTATAAACACAGTTGAAGTACACTGAAGTAAAGCCCTTTGAGAATTGGTTTTGCTCTCCTTAGTCACCTTTTCTAAACCCTTGTGAGGTCTCTTTGGAACACCAGGGGCACAGGTTGAATGCCACTATACTAAAATGAATCTTTGAGGTGAAAGGAAACCAGAACATGGACCAGTCTTGATTTAAAGAATATGCTCTCATTTTTCAGTTATGCAAAAAATTCCTGATATACAGATGATACTGCCTGCCTTCACATTTCATAAAAACTGCTTCAGAGAGATTAAAAAGAAAAAAATATCTTTTCTAAAATTATATGTATTTTCTTCGGATTGCTAAAGAAAAGTCAATGTGTTTCCACAATTTCCAAATCAAAGGTGAAAAAATTTTCTTTATAAATTAATCAGTTGGAGGTCTGTTCAGAAACTGTGCTGTTACTACATAGCATGGATAAAATGCATTTGGCCTACGTGTGCTCTTGGTTTACATCAGCACATATATTCTCCAGCACTAAACACAGCTGTGAAGTAGTGAGTGAAGGAAGAGGGCTGTGTGGTAGTGAGAGCATTTCTCCATTTCCTAACCCAAAGCACATGTTTGCATTGAGCACTGCTAACAGGCAACCACAGCTCCATTAGCCACTTCTTTTTCCCCATGCTTGTTAGGTTTTTTAGGGATATCTGAGAGATGCAGCCTAATAAAACAAGCAACAAAGAAAAAAGAAAGAAAACAATGAAAAAGTTTTCAAAAATTCAATACAAGAAAATGCAGTACTAGATTTCCATCTCATGCCCTAGTAAAGCTTATTGCCACAGGTCAAAGGTGGAGACATTTAAAATTGTGATTCTGAAGGGTGGTGACAATCTTGTATCTCTGTGTTTATCACTCATACATCTGGTTTATATCTGGGCATGGTTATAATTTGTTAGCATCTTGAAGTATTTTTCTTTTCTTTATTATGCTTGAGTACACTGTGTCTAGATGGATGTCCTGGCAGTTAATTGACATAACAGAAAGGATTGCAAATATTAACATAAGACAAAGCAATATATAAACTAATCCTAGGAATGTAAGGAAGTTGTCAAAGATTGCTAAAATACAGGGTGAATACGATGATAAATAGACCATATGACAAAAAATTTTGAGAATAACTTGATACAGAAATTATATAATTAATCAGTTGCAACTAAACTGCAAAAGTGGAGGTTTCTTTCTTGTAAAAATACTTACACTTTAGAGGCATCTACATGGCTGCTGTTAAGCTCAAAGATGGCAAAGAGTGCATTACTGTTAAGGAAGGCTCAATTAGAATATAAAGACATGTAAAGCTAAATTTAGTACCTGTATCTATGAACATAACACAAACTCAACAAAAACTCAGTGTTGTGCTACATAGTATATGCAATGTGACCTAGTAATTAAGACATTGAAATTATGAAATTGGCAAAACCAGTCCATCTTTGAATGTGTGGCTATTAAGTCTCAGATCTAAACTTTCTGCTAAAGACTTTGCAGAGTAGAATCTCTTTTATTGTGCCCACTACACCTCTGAGCACCAGCATTAGAATCAATTATACCCCCCAGCTCTTTAAATTTTTGCATTTGTCCAGTCTGAAAGCTCAGGAAAAACAATATACATTTTTTCCCTCATATACACTCACTGTTCCTGTTTTTAAGACCATGCAGTAACAGTACTCTTTATGATGCTTTTCTATACACCTTAAATCCAGTGGCAGGGAATTTAGTATTGATAAACCAGATAACATTCTGACACATTTCTGAAGTAATACTAGATTGTTTTAAATGTAGGGAAAATATGTTCTAAAAGTTGAATAGCAAATATAAAAGCGAGTAAACCAAAATTATGTTAACTAGAAAAAAACCTTGTGCAACTAAATGCACTTTGTTATAGGTAGTTCATATTTATTTATTCCATACAAATTGATCTCTAGAATGCAGTAACCCAAACGATGTAATAAAAGTTTGTCCTGTTTTGGGGAAGAATTCAGTGATTATAATGAACTAATTTTTGTTTAAATACGTTTTCCCACAACATCAGACAAGTTAAAAAAAGGTCATGCAGCTTGTCAAAAAAAGACATGTAATGGATGTTGCTTTAAAATCTAAAGTACAGTATCCATACAAATGTTTAAAGTAAAAGCTGGAAATCCTTAGCTTTCTATTAAGTAAGAAAATATAACCAAGCCCACTGGCTCCTCATTAATCTGCCCTCCATGCCACTTTCTCTCACAGTTAGAAACTTCAATATATTTTTAAATAATGCCCCCACAAGAATTTATTGCTGTTTTGTCTATTCTCATTTCTAGACTGGTATATAACATATACAATCTTAAAACACAGTAAATTTTGAAAAGAATATAGAACTCTTGCCTCTTATCAGAGAGCTGTCTGCATGTTAGGTTTTTTTCCTTTCACTCACTGATACTGTATTGCCAGAAATGATGTCATGCTATTCATATCATATCTCACAATAACACTTTTCTAGAGTAAACCTTAATCTCCTAAATCCAGTGTACAGTGGCTGTCCAAACAGAATAGATCTCTCTCTTTTTTTTAATAAAAACCAGGTGATACAGTAAGTGCTTCTGATAAATGAGAACCCTGCAGTACTGTGGATCTAATCCTCCCATAGAGAGAAATATTTGACCAAGCATAATGTGTTTCTTATGAGGAAGGTATCTTTCACAAAGGAAACAAAGCATGGAATTTCTGTAACATTCCTTGCATAAATATTCTTATAAATATAATGCATATGGAAATAATAATAAAAAAACCAGCTTCTTTCATCACTCTTTTTGGCCCAGGAAACAATAAATAGGTAGGCATCCTGGCCAATTTTTTCAAAGCTTGATGTCTGAAGGTAGCCCTATAAATTGTACCTATGTGAAAGCAATTTTCAGAGGTACTGAGAATTCACAGTTCTCACTGATTCCCACATGGATATAGGTACTTATTTCTGGACACACAACTTTGAAATTTTTTGGCATGTAATTCAGCTATATAAACTCAGGATTTCACCCAATAAAAACATGAATGAGATTTATCATTGATTCTCCTGATATTTACTGTCTCTATCTAGCTACTAGTATGGTCCCATCAGCGTAGGTTTTGAGCACCACCCAAGATTTAAAAATTAAAACCCACAAATCTCTCTTTCTTATTTCCTGTCTTTCCAATCTAGGGAACATGGTTTGATTCATTTAATTGGCTTTTTTTTTTTTTAAGTCTGCTTGAATAAAAACTCAGGGAAGAAAAGAAAATATACTTTTTGTGAAGAATACTTTGGAGATACCCAGACTAGATTTTAAAAAATCTGGAGGCTGTTATGCACTCCTGAGAAGCAAAGCACATACCTCTGAGTTGCATCCTGCTGTGGTCATGCTGTCTCATGCATGAATTGGTTCCTTTACAGCTACCTTGGGCTAATCCTCCTCTCCAGTGTGGCCTGTAGAATAGACAAGCCATAAATTAAATAGGGGAATTTCACTGTTTTGTTCCAAAAGTGATGAGGCCTGCAGCCACTCTCTCTCAGGGGGTCAGCTGCACACACACATCTTCTCTCCCAGGCTTCTCATGCCTGGACCAGATCCACTCAGCAGAGAGTCACATCCACCAGCTCCTGGCTGGCCAGCTTCACTTCCTAGTCCACACCTTGCTAATCGTGTTTCAGTGATATTTCTTGTGCTGGGGAAGACAGGAATTAGGAAATATTCCAGAGAGCTGAAGGACATAAACCCTGAAGGAGTGTTCTGTGGCTAGGCAGAATGCTCTGAGATGAAGCAGCATCTCTTGCTACAGCCTGTCCCTTCGATCATCAGGGAGTTTTCCCATGTTCCTTTGGACATTTCATCAGTCTCTCCTTGCCTTTTTCACTCCAGAGATTATAGTCTCTACTTTAGAAAAGGAGTACAGACATTCACAGGTATATTATATACAATTAATTTTCTGTGAAAATGATAATAATTAGAAAAAATCAACTATTGGTTTGTATGTGTACATAAAAACCTCATGAGAGAGGTTCTAAGTATACCCCTGGGATCGGCATGGTCAGAAGAAGAAAATCCTGGTGGTTTGTTCAGGATAGCAGGTTGCTAAGCAGAGCCTACTGTTGTGCTTAAAACAAATACTTTCTTGGTTTATGAAACTTCATTCCTGAAAATGGAGAAATGCATTAGTCAAGCCTAAGAGAGGATAATTTCTGCACCAGCAGTGGAAGGTGTATGTTCTGGTGAGGAGACTGTACTGGCCAAAACTGCCTTTTTCAACTCTGATAGGAAGGACTCATGCTTTGTTACCGACTTCATCATGAGTCAGCTCTCCAGACAAGACTGGGACGTTCATGGAAAACTACTTCTCCCAAGTGCTGCTCCTTCCTTCCTTCCTTCCTTCCTTCCTTCCTTCCTTCCTTCCTTCCTTCCTTCCTTCCTTCCTTCCTTCCTTCCTTCCTTCCTTCCTTCCTTCCTTCCTTCCTTCCTTCCTTCCTTCCTTCCTTCCTTCCCCATGACCTTTTAAATATCAGTTTATCTGAATCTGAGAAAGGTGGAGATGCAGTTTCTGCCTGATGCAGAGCTGACCTCATGGTGAATTGCCAGGGACATGGCAATTCCACATTGCTGCACAAGGTTTGTAGAGATGTTGAACAGTGCAGAAAATGTTAATGATATCTCCATGAGAGAGAAAATTTTCAGGAGAGATTGCCAGTGAAGGAATGTTGGTGATGGAACACCTCAGATACTACATGACAGAAGACAAACCAGTTCAAGATTTTGCAATTTTTGCTCATCTCTGATTGTCAGGCAGAAATCACTATCCTACTAAAAGGAAAAAGAAATTATTATGTTTCTCCATGTGAATGCATTGGAATCTTGCTATGCTCTAACAAACCTATGCTTTTTAGATATTGGTATAAAATAATAAAGAAAAGGATGCACAATTCAGAATTTGTTAGCACATAGCTATCTATTTAGCCATGGTTTGAAGAGGGTTTTTTGAGTAGCTCAACAGACATCTTTTTTGCCATTTTTCAATAGTGATAAAATGAAGAAAATCTACTATATTTAACTTGCCCCTGAACTTATTTTACATCAATTTTTAGTAAAATGTAGAATTTTATCAGCAATATTTAAGTAAGAAAGGTACCAAAAGGCACTTTGCAAAACAATGAGAATAGATAATCTGTGTCTTACTAGCAAAGCCAAAACAAAATATAGATTAAAAAAAAAGAAAGGACAGGATATTTTATTTAAGTGTTGAAATATTTAATCTAGAGGCTGCACCACTGCAGCCATTAAGCATGTCCATGACACTTTAATAATTTTCTACCCTGTGAGGACAGGAGAGCTTGGCTAGATCTCGGGGACAGCCAGCACTCCCACACCTGGCTGCTAAGTGCAATACTGAGGTGTTTATGCAGCTACAGCTACGGGCAAGTCAGGGCTCTTAGGAGAAAAAAACCTCTAAGAACAGTAACATTATTTCCCAAAGTTTCCCTATATTGTATGTGAAGCTTGAGGAAGAATCAAGAATTTTTATGTCAGTTCATACATCTTCTTGCTATGCATATAATTTCTATTTTCCTTAACATCCATAAATGTTTCTGAAATGTACTCTCTACAGGACAATCAACATCCTTTCAATGGAGTTACATAACCTGCTACATAAGGTAAGTAACTCATGGATATTGTACAGTAAAATGCTTTGTATCTCATATTTTGCCATATTTTAAGCTGTTTAGCTATTGCCTGGTATAAGAACTTGGACTTATTCCATATAGATTTCCACAAATTATTTCTCTCTTTTCCTATATTTATTTTTTTAGCCAGCCTAGAAATTTATAATATTTTCCTATCCATGGGATGTAGGCCAGTACTGGACGATATTTCATCACAATAGCAGATCATGAAAAATAATGGTTGTGTCAATGTTTGGAAATGGCACATTTGAAAGTGAAGTCATTATTTATAGGATCAAAAGGTGCCCATATACAATGATCTCACAGCTGGAATGCAAATTAAATAGGTATGGGGTGATTTTCTCTGATGTGATGCCCTGAAGCTCAGAGAGGATAAAGCAAGCCTCTTGCCTCCACACTGAAATACTTTTAAGTAAAATTGTAGTCAGTCAAGATGCCAACTTAAAAATTTTCTCAATTTTAGTTAGACACGTCCTTGAGCCATGCATTATCCTAGAGTATGCTTTTGAAGATCTTAATGGTCTAACTGGCAGAGGCTCCACAATACATCATACCTGTATCTTCAAACACCTATCTCATTTCAACAAGCTTGGGGAGACAATTAGAATAAATATTTTACTAAAAGTGTTCTAAGCTAAATAGCTGGCTCTCCACTATTCTTTCTGTTTATGGCTTCCTAATGAACATTAAGACTGTGCTGAAGGTATTCTAACAGATGGATCACAAGGAAGTTCTGTGCATAATTTACATTAGCATACTGAAGTTCTTCACAGCAAAGCAAAGATTTCAGAAAATAAAAGTATTTTTTTGATTTCTTAATACAAATTTATTGTATTTAGGAAAACGGTCTTGCCACTTCTCATGATTTTACTTCATTTCTTGTTATAATTGTTGGTCACTCAAATCAGCAGCTCCTAAAACAGAGCTAAGCAAGGAACTCACCTTTCACTGAGAAGGAAATCGAGAACAAGGAGGAAGAGATAATTTTCCCTCCTTCTTATCAGAAACAAACATCAAAGACTCAACAATCAGGCAACACAGTTTTCTATACCTTGAAAAATTACTGTAAAAGTCAGTATATTGTTGCTAAAAAGATTTCAAAATGCTGCACACCTGAGAACATTTCATGCTTGCACAGCGTGGTAAAGATTGCAGAGTACTAGAGGTCTGCACTACTACAAATAGCAGCTTCATGTCTTTAGGGAGTCTGAGTATGTGCCAAGCAGAGGAGACCACACAAAGTCTGTAATTACTGTCTTGTCTCTGGCAACTCTGATTTTTTTTAATTGGCCACCATCATACTTTGCTGCGGAAATATCCAGCATATAGGTAATTTGTGGAACTGACTGGAAAAGAAAGAAGATGCCATGAAAGCAGAAAAATAATAAATCAGCCACCATTTTAATTTGAGAAACTTCTAATTGTAACAGTGACTCACTGTAATTAGCAGCTTTTTCCTTAGATGCTTGAATGGCCTACAGGCAAGAAGACTGATTCCCTGTTCACTAAATCATCACACAGTGTATACAGTGTAAGGCTTAAGAAAACCCAGTGCGTTCCCTAAGCATAGAATTCCCTGATTCCTTCTTAAAATAGATGTCTAAAATGAAGCAGATGAATTAGTCCCTAAAAGAGCATATTTCTCTCCTCTCACATGACCTTGACCCCAAGAGGAGTGTCTGAGGAGGAGATGTGGGTGTCTGCAGTAGGTGAGACTGATCTTACTCTGGGTAGCAAAGTCCACTTATGAGACATGAGACAGGCCTATGCAGGATACTGTGCCCTGTTTTTTTGGTGATAATGCTGCTTCTGGTATTTGAGTTAACACCAATAAAGCTGAGCTGGTCTACACTGGCTGTTTACATCAGGGATTGTCTTTATCTTTTCTGTGAGTAAAAAAAAAAGGATCGGTGTCTTCTCCCAGGTAAAACCTGATAGGACAGGAGGAAATTCCCTCAGGTTGCACTAGGGGAGGTTTAGAGTGAATATTAGGAAGAATTTCTTCACAAAAAGGGCAGTCAGTCATTGGAACAAACTGCACAGGGAAGTGGTGGAATCACCATCCGTAGAAGTGTTTAAAAAACTTGTAGATGTGATACCTGGAGATATGATCCAGTGGTGGACTTGGCAGTACTGGCTTGATGGTTCTAATGACCTTAAACGTGCTTTACAACCTTAATGATTTTATGATTCTATGAAGGTGGAGAAACAGCCTCCACCTGTCAGGAGAACATGTATTTTCCCAGCAGGATATGGCATCATTCTAAAGGAGCCAAAGATTGAGTGGTTTCTCATGCAACTCTACACCTTGGAAACTCAGGATATTTTATATGAGATACCAGCATTTTCAAATAGCTGTTTCATATCAAACACCTATCATTTCCAAGTTGGCCTTAGCTCTTTCAAAGCAGATTGTGAAATAGAAATAGAGAATAAGTTTCATGCCAGCTAAAATGGCTGTTGACATAGAATAACTCAGGAATGTTCTTTTGGCCTCTGTTTTATGGTGCAAATCTGTGATTCATTTTGATAATCTAAGTAATCCTTTTATGATCTTAATTTTTTTCCTTTATGAGACTGTTCATCTTCTCACTTGTTTTGATCAAAAGCCTAAAAGGTATGTTCTTTATTTGTTTTAGGCGACTTGGCCATCTTCTCTAGTGGCATGGGAAAAAAGAAGGAAAATCCTAACAGTGCAGGGAACTGACAGATGGTTACAGTTTCCTGACAAATTATTTATTTGAATTCTTAAACACTCAGCTCTTACTTATAACTTTTTCACTTCAGTTTTAAGAGTCCATTTATCAACAAGAATGATCACATATTGACCATACCAGGACTCAAAAGCAAATGTATTCATTTGTTCACTATACGGAAATGAGTTAGTGACAAGTGAACTGATTCAGACAAAACACCCAAATTGAGGCTCCAGTCCAACATTTGCACTCTAACAAAAAAGCTTGTCTACATCCTTTCTTTCTGCCCATTTCTAAACCTTGGTTGTAGGCCTTTATTTGATATCACATTCCCTCATGTGGATTTTTTTCTTTCAGAAAACTGATTTTTAAAAGTCTTTGAAAATATAAAGGTTTATATATATATATATATATAGTTACACATACCAAGAAAGACCAATTTTTATCAAATGTGGCACTTTCAATAGGAAAATATTTCAACATGAAATGATTTTTCATTTAATGCAAAATTTTGCCACTGGATTTGAGGAAAAATTGATGATCACTGGCTTAAAACTTTGCAGACCTTTTTTTTAATAAAAAGGATTGTCTTTTCACACGAAAAATAAATTTTGACTGTTAAGACCAGTTTGAAAATTTCTGTTCCCTCCCTGCTCTCTGGTAAGTGACATCTTTGCACTCGGCAGGTCCAGCAATGCTAACTGGTACCCTCCTTGTCCTGGTACTCACAACGAGTCAGTGCCTCAACCTGTACTAAGATATTTCAGTTGAAAATGGTAAAAGCTTTAAAGTAGCTACAAGGCAGGTTTTCTTTGTTATTTATTCTTCAGTTTAACATGACCAAATCTCTCAGCTTCTGGGTGTGAAGATTTTTTTTAGATGTAAAATTTTATCTTTGCATTTATCTGTACTGGTATCCTAATTTTAAGTGAAATATAGTTTACCAGGCAATGTTGACTATAGAACTGACATACAGATTTGTTGCATTTTCCTTGCCTTACTTCTCTTCCAGTACAGTAAAGTTTTGCAGACATATGGTTCAATGTTTATTCTGTAAGTATATCCAAGACCCAATTGGACCTTCAGCTTGTATTTTGTCTCATTAGACAGTGGTTGCAATTACACCAAATTCTCATGCTACACAAATGGAGTATTTACTGTCTCCCAATGGAAACATTTGGGGGTCCAAGCTGGAAGCAATCTCTCCTAAATGTAATGTTAGATGAGTGAATGTGAGTGTGTGTGTGTGTGTGTGTGTGTGTGTGTGTGTGTGTGTGTGTGTTGTCCTAGGTTGCTGCCTACCATAGGATGTGAGCTGTAGTCCCTTTGTTCCCCAAAGCCTCCGTGAAATCTGCAGTAGCATGAAACACATGAAAGAGATTTCAGATTGAGGGACAAAAAAGGTGTTTCTCCCTCAACTCTGTGCACAGCATACTCACTCTGAGCGTGCCAGTATCTTGAAAACTAGGTCCTTCACATGAAAATTTTTCTCACATAGTGATGGCCATAGAGGTGAAAATTAAAGGCTTGTCAAAGACATCCAAATCCTCTCAGCCTAGCAACAAAAGTATCCTTTATTGATTCTGTGAGTAACCAGCATTTCAGTGACACAGGACCCTAGCTGCAGAATCAATATTTAGAACATGACCAGTGTGCACCAAACTAAGAAAACACACCAATCAGCCCCACATCTGAAGGTCTTCTCTAATGGAAAAAATAACCAAGTGATGTAAACAGAAAGGGCAAACCAAGTGACAACCCACAAGACCACCCATCTGGCGTAGGCAGTGTATTTCAGGGTTATCTGGCTGCTTCCTTTGTGCTGGTTCACACAGGGACTGTTGCTCTAAGTTTTGTTGACAGCAACCACAGTGCTTTCTTTCCCAAGTAAACATTCCCAAGTTTGAAGACATAGTTCTCAGTGAGTTTGCTAGAAAAACCCATATCCTCATAGATGGCTTAACTGTTGCATTTCTACAACACAACTTTCGTTTGGAGTTTCCATCAGTAGAATATGTCTGATACATCCTGAAGCTGTGCAATCACAGCTATTTGCATTGTACTTCTACAGTATACTTTTATGAAAAGACTTTTAAAACAGTTTTACATCTTTTTGATGAGATTTACAAAAGATGTCTAATGTCAATTCAAAAAAAGAAAACTAAGCAAAAGTTACATGCAGCCAGTGTAGAAGAGGAACATCCTTGTAAGCAAAAATGAACACATTAAAATATTTAATTGAGCATAAAAAAACTTTGCTAATCCTCTTTATGGTATATAGGGCCTTGAAATAGAATGATCAGAGGACTTGGATCATTTCTTTTTATTGTAAGCCATCAAAAATTCAACCATATGAATCAGACTCTTCTTTGCAAGAAGTAATACTATGCTCTAGCAATAGCCCTCATGATTTCAGTGGCCTACTTTTTGAAGAAAAAAGTACTCAGCATGCGTCACAAACCCTAAATAATGCAAAGAGCGCAAGAGCTCTTGCATCTCCTGCTTTTAGGATTTTTTTCTGTTCCCTAATTTCAAGTGATGGCTGCTAGTTGCTGGTGAGCACCTGAGCTATCCATAGCAGATACATCTGTTACCAGCCAAATGCCTCATTCCTTCCTTGAAACTGTTGAATTATTACCTTTACTTCCACCATCTGGTGTCCAAGAAAAGTGCTAGAAGATAGTGATTGAAAGCTCCAACAACCTATTTAATTATAAAAAAGCACAGTAATAAGGGTCTTGGGGCAGATAACTGCCTCTTTTTATCCAGTTTGGGAAACTCCTGGCATAACAGGCTCCCAAACTGCACTGTTACTCACTATAGAGGGATGACCAATAAATAGTTTTACTGATCACTGGTTGAGAGCTAAGCTATACAATTATTCCTGCATCTCCAGAGGCAAGCACACAAGGGAGGGATCAGCAATACACTAGGAGCCAAAGTAACGCCCTTCTCCTTTTGAGAATGATATCCATCTCCGACAGCAAATATAAAAGCAGTTGAAACAAGATTTCATGGGCCTCAATTCCCACAGCTTTTTCCGGGCATCAGATTTGATCACCATTGTAAAACATTCTATGTGAGTAACTTGGACATTGTAAAAAGAAAAAAAAAAAAAAAAAGAAAAAAAAAATCCCAAACCCTTTAGTTCTGTTTAATTTAGAAAGTGGAATTAATCAGTTTTGTGGAAGACATTTTGATGTGAACCAGACAGCTTTTAAATCAGTTTTCTACTAAGTAAAGAAAGGATCCTACTCCTCTTTGTTGAGTTATTGCCCAATTCTTTTACCCTGATCTATTTATTGTGACTCCATTTCTTTTCAAGAAAGAGAATAGTGGCTACTATTTAAACCTGGTCCAAAATCATTACAGGGTTACAGAAAGAAGGGAGCTGCCTTAGTATAAACAACTCTCTGGAAATATGACATGAAAGAAATAAAATACCATGTAAAATCATTTTTCACATTCAATATTTCTGTTTGGTTTTTTTATCTTAACAAAAATGGTGCTCACCCACAGCAATATTGGAAAGCTTAGAGAATCTTCATGAATCTTTGAATTGTTCTTTCTTTTCAGAATACATAACACCGAAGTTTAACCCCACAGACTCCATATGTGTATTCATTCCTGGGCCAAAGACACAGATCATTTTTTTATTATTACCAACATTTATGCATAATGGATGGCTACCAGAGAGTCTAGACTCATGTCACTGACAGATGCCAGCATAAAAATTCAACTAGGTTAACCTCACCACATTAAAAAACAATTTTTCAGCTTACAAAACATCACAACCCATAGGCACTTCAGAATATATTCCTGCACTGTATAAAGCAGAGTGGAGATGTATCAAGGCTCACACATAACTCTGGGAATGTTCTCCAGTTCTAAATTGCAGACATTTAGTATGTCTGGGAAAAGGGGAACGTTCTGCAAAAGAAGGGTGCAGGGGATTAGAGGCTTTCACATGACAGGCATAGAAAATTACAGAAATATTTACTTAATTTATTGCTGAACAAAGAACTTCTGGGTACTCCGGGCAAATAGGCTCAGCTTGAACAGCTCAGCCAGGCTTAATACTTCATTGAGTCATATATAGGGGTTTCTATCATGGTGATACTGACCATCATCCTCCAATAACTACATACGTTTTACATCAAGGTCAACATTTCAGCTTGGATAAGATTTGGACTTAGTGCAACAGTAAAAAAGAGGTTAAAGATAAAAGCTTTTCAGTCCTTAAATTAGTGCTATTTCCACTTCACATCCACTCAAGCACCAGAGACTTCTCTAAAGCTGCCAGTGTTATTCTGCTCTACTGACCCATAAGTAGCTGAAATTTGGTCCCACTCCAGTGTGTGATTTAGGGGTTTACCCTCTCACTCACAGAGATAGCATGTGGTCTTTTTTTTGCCATACAACTCCCTTAGCAACCCACACTTCTTCTTCTGCCAGGCTTTCTCTTGTGGATTGTGAGGTCTTCAAAACACACAACATCCAAAAGCTTGGAGGTCACAGCTGACAAAATGTAGTCACCCAGAAATTATTTTTTTTCTGGAACTCCAGAAGGAGAGGAGTTTGCCTTTTAAATTCCTTGAGTTCTTTTAATTTTTGTAGAGAGACAAGTCATTTCTCTATATTTGGAAAACTATAAACATATGTTTTTCCTTTCCTCTTGGTGAAAGCCAAGTCTTATTATCTCACAAGGTCTTTTGGGAAATGTTTCAAGGTAAAGGAAACATTTTGCTTCTTTGATGATTTCATAAAGTACTCATTATATTATTCCACCAGACAACTTAAATTGTCTGCTAAAATGCAAAATTAATATTTAGACTGCCTCTGGATACCTTGCAAGACTTTGGGCATACTGCACATATACTTGCTAAGATATCCTTCAAATGCAGAGAACAAACATTACCATAGCCATAGAAAGAACTACTGGACAGGGTAATCCTATTGCTCAGCAGATTCTGATTTTATACACTGAATGCAGACCTAAACCTACCTAAGGAGGCATTTTCATATGCCCTGATTTTTTTTTTGTCCAGAAACTTCAGAGAAAGGCTGACAGAAAGCTTCCTTGATGAGGAGTCATAGTTGTCATCAGTCAATAGCACCCAGTTCAGCCTGTCTGCAAAAACTTTACTTTTATTACAAAGAAAACAACCTCTGACACAAAACTCTGGGTCCATATGCCATTGGCCAACCAAATTTTCAGCATGCACCGAGGGCTTTGCTAGCCCATATACCTGCCTAGGCACAAAGTAGGGGAGAAAATTAGTGTTCTCCAACTGGTATGGAGCTGGAATGCATCTGAACACGCAGCTAGGTGTAGCAACTGGGAACTGCTGCAGCATCTGATGATGTTAGGCAGAACACAACCATGTCTGCTCTGCATGTTTATTGCTTAAGGAAATATAAGAATGGTTTTAAGGCTGTTGTTTTGAGATTATCAAGACCAAAACTCTTCTGTGAATTTATTGCACTCCAGTATAATGGTGAAACATTTTTTCTCCAGTTGTGTGCACCTAGTGGTGCAGTAGATGGCAATCAAGGAAACAATAAGCTATATACATCCATACATCTCCAAATAGCTGAAGTCCTCATGTGAGAACCACACAACCAGCATCTGCAAAAGTGATCATACTTAGAAATGTTATAAAACATAATGCAGGCGATATGGTCAAGGGGTTATTTAAGCCTTCCTTGTTATTCAGAGTTCTATTATTGTCTTTAGTAAGCAGTTTATAATAAGAAAGCCTGCTTTTCTGAAAGCCATCAAAACCTGACTTTTGTACCTGTTGCATGTATACTAGAACATAAAAGAAACCCAAACAAAACAAAACAAAACAAAACACCAAAATCTTCCTCCAAATAAAAGTTAAATTATTCAGGTTAAATCCTGCCACAAATGAAGTCAGTAGCAAAAAAATTCCTGCTGACTTCTGGGTTTGTAGATCATACACAACCTCAATTTTCCAACATTTCTCAGTCTTCAATGTATTTAGCCTTACAGCCTCCTGGTGAGGCACAGAATTGTAGTTTTACAGATGGGAAAAGTCCTGAAGGATTCAGTTAACTGATTCCACCTACTGAAAATTAGGTATTTAGTCTAAACTGATCACTTATGCTGCTCTAGTCAACAGAAATAGATTTCTCCTTCTAGTGGTAATCTTAAAAAATATAACAATAATAACAACAATAAGAATAATGAAAACAACCAAAAAGACATGAACAGAAAGAGGCCTAGTTTAAACAGGAAGAATTTCCTTAAGGAAGTGACTCTGACATACAAAGCACAGCTATCCTGGGATGAGGTCACTCTCCCCTGGAGCTGCCTGTCTGTCTCCACTGATAATGGAAAGACCAGTTTTCAGAAAATAAAGTTAAAATTGAGAAATTAAGTTAAAATCTGAACCTTCAAAGGAACTTAGGGATTTCTACATGTGCTGATTCAATGCTTAACTTCAGATCACTGCATTTATTGGTACAATACTTAACTTCTGAGTGTGTGCTCATGACGCAGTCTGTGGCAAGACTTTGGTTAGATATTTGAGTTCTGTGCTCCTCAAGGTAAGTGCAAAAGCCACCTGAGATCACCAAGTAAAACAAACAGCAAGGGATATTTAGAAAGACCACCAGAGCCTACAAAGGAGGCTCATATTCTATGTTCATGATGAAGGTCATTATAATGTTCAGCTAGAGTTCAGAGCTTGGGTTTGTCTCCTGGGGCTGGACACTTAAGTTATCTATTTCTTAAAGCATAATGTAATCTCTTCTATACATAATCTTCCAGTCCAGACAATTCAGGAGGGGAATCAGAAAACCTGTGTTCAAAGCTCATCTTTTCTTAAAAATTATTAATATCAAATCCACACCTCTCACTCCTCCAGGTAAGAACTGTGAAACTATGTTTCAGGTGAAAATATTGACTTTGTTCCACTCCTTAAAAAAAAAAGATTCATGAACCAGTGAACAAGAGTGATTGGACAGACATTGGGCAAAGTGGTGACCTGGACTTTGGTCCCTGCTCTCTGACTTATAGGTAGTCCTGCTCCAATCAAGTTTTCTGTCTCAGATACTAGTTTGCAATTCTCTCTAATATTGCTCCACATCTAAGGTATTGTTAAACTTTCTGGGGTTGATTACAGGTCTCTGAGATACAAAATATAGAACTATGTGCCTTAGAAAGCACCCTGAAATATTAAAAATGTCATTAAAGTTTTTTGTCTGGGAAATAATTTGCTGAACTTCTCTCCTCTGCCCATAAACCTTTCCAACAGTGCAAATGCTTGTAATTTTAATGCTCCAACATAGAAAAGAGCAACTTTTTCTTCCTGAATTACATGTGCTTGCTAACTGGTGGCTGCAGGCAGATGTGCTCACCCCATCAACAAACCAGTGAAAACTAGCCTGGAGGTTTATTTTCCAAGGTGATTGATAACCACAAACACCTGTATTTAAGCCAATAGTCATCTTAAGAATTATGTGAAGTAATGAAGAGGCAACAAATCATACCCTTTCTGCTGAACTCCTTGACAATTTAATTCTCTGTGATATTTTAATCACAAGACTGGGTGAACCTGGCCAGACAAAGAAGAGGGTCATCTTATGTCAGTTTTATTCATCCATGACACCAAAATTATGGGTTTCTTTTTACCTGTACAGGTATGGTAGCTTCCTAGTATTTAATTTGACTTGAAAAACAAGAAAGGAAAATCTAAAAAATCACATATGACAGGCTCTGTAGACCAGTACACAACCATCCATGGCTGTGAATTCAGAGGCATTTGTCAATGGGGAAAAGGTGCAGTTTGACTATTCATAAAAATCCTAGGATTAGTGCCTTATCACTCACGGCACATCTTTTAATAAGGAATAAATTAGATTTCTACCTTCTCTTTTTTTGCTTTATCTTGCATAAATGTTACATATACAAAAGATCATGTAAGGCTTACATTTTAAATAGAAATGAAACTATGTGCAGTAAGGTGACTTTCTTGTATTTCTGTTATTTAACGGCAGGAGGAACATAGCACATAAACAATCTCACTAGCATAGATGTATCAAATTTTTGCTTACAGGACAGTTATGGAATGGTGAAGGTTCTTTCATTGCAATTTGATATTGAAAGAGCATTAGGAATGCGAGGCCTATCCAACTTAATAACTGGAAAACCTATGTGTTACTATGATCCATAATTATCAGTGCAATCAGAGCTTTAAATTAAGATATTCTAATTATAAGGCAAGTACATAAATGACATAATACAAAGACCAGACACTAGGATGCAATACAAATGCTACGGTTATTTGTCACTTCGAAAATTTCCCTAGGATTGCAGTAAAGTTACCAGAACATTAAATATAAGGTATGACGAGAAAACCATGTGCTTGGGTTGGACATAGTGGACTTTGCAGGGCAATTAGTAAGTAAAATGATGTAGCTTGTGCTGCATCAAAATTAGAACCACATGATCATAACTCCTCTTTCTGGTTATAGGTCCAGGAGCCAGTAGACATCCATCCTTGCTGGACTGCTCTGAGATGAGGATGCTGCCTTCATTAATTGCTGCAAATGGGGTAGATTTTTTTTTTTTTTTTTAACCTAAGTAATTTGCTGGTTTGGATCTCTTAATATGAAGAACTGAGCAGGGATTTTACCATTGCCACACAGACTTTTAAATAGACACTGAAGTAAGAACCAAAAAAATCCACTGTCTGTCACTACTGATTTGGTTTAGAGTTGAATTAATTATCCTTTGTATAATTCATAAAGTACATTAGAATATTAAGTTAATGTAATGCTCTGCTTTCCTGATTAGAATATTTTGTCAGTCTTTCCTTGATCTAGGTTTACAGAATCAGGTATTCCAATCAGTGACATTTAAACACAACTAATTTCAACTTCGAGGTGCAATCAGTAGTTTTTCACAAGCAATCACACTAGTAGATTAAAGAGGTTGACTCTCTTTGGGAATTCATTTCCTTCTCCAGCATTTTCTGGGAAACAATCTGGTTTGAGAGTAAAGCAGTATTTTGAATAAAACCCAGTAGTCTTGGCCTCTGGTATTTAACTGGAGTGTTATAAAAACAGGTGCTAATGCCAAGCACATTATGTACTCACTCCCCTGCAGTTGTTAAGGTGATAGATAGTGTGGCAGAAAACACCTCTTGGCAGATGAAATTTCCTGAAATGTCCTTGTATTCTACACCAGCTGTGTAAAAGTGGGGTCAACAGCCATGCCCTCTGGGCTGAGATGAGCAATTCAGTTAAGAATTTCTCGGCTACAGAGCTTGAAGGCCAAAGTAAGAATGTGAGAGAGAGGGTGGAATCTTGGCCCTGGAGGAGTCTGGGGGAGGGCTGCTAGCAGCTTTAGGAAAGACCCGGATTTCATTCAGCATGTTTTAGAAATAGAAGTCAGGTAAGGGGTTCCCAAAAAGACAGAAACTAAATGAACCATTCTGTTGGTTACAGAGCAATAGTGTTTCCACCAAAAACTGCTCAAAGCATTCCTGCTGGAAAACCTTTGTCTTTCTTCACAAGTTTGTAACTTCTAAATCAGGAAACAACATCAACTAAACCGTGATTCTATTAAAAATCATCCTGGTTTCATCCACAGGAAATAATGACTTCAAAATTTCTGCATGATACAGTTTGGCATTGGGCATTCTGGGCAGAATAGGGACAGGTAGGGAAGGATCAGTGCTGCAAGCAGGAAACACACAGCAGCTTATGAGCAGAGTTGCTGCAACACTTGCATGGAGCAAACAAGCTCTCAGATTGCAAGGTCAGTGCCAGGCTGCCTCTCATTCCAGATGAAGGGTGATACAAGGTCACTTTTCTGTCTTCAGGCTGTTGCTCCTGGTGCAGGCTGCACTGCCAGCAGGAAGCACCAACCAGACACTCTCAGGCACTGACTTCTCAGGGATACGCAGAGTTGGGGAGATCAGAATCCAACTTTCTCCTGCTTCAAACATTAACACAGACTTTTCTCACCAGTTACACCATTATAAACCACGGTTGGAGCAGGGGCCTTGCATTTTTGCACAAGACAAACCCCACTGGTGGATCTTGTTCAGGTTTTCTGTCCCCATTCTCTGGCCTTTCATCAATACTTGTGTCTAAAAAAAGGAATATGGACAGAAGTGTGCCTCATGTTCACAGCATTAATTAAAATTATTCTGTATAAGAGAATCATAATGCTGTTTCAGGGGACACTTATATTAATGAAGAAAAAAAATAAATGAAAGGACAGCAGTTAGGTTCTTTCCAATGTGTGGCTGCCAAGAAGCTATTTCCTATAACTTTTCTTCTAGCAAGAATATCCATTCAACATCTCAGCAATAGCTGGAGTTTTTGAAGTATCTGAGAAAGGAGAGGGGGGACAGGGGCATTCAAAGCTAGAACACATTCCTTTACTGAACTGGTTGGTGGCTAGAGTATTCAGGATATCAAAGCTATCTCGCCTGAGCTTTAAATAAGACAACTCATTTGAACTTTCACAGTTTATTTTTACTGAGCCAAAAGCTACAGTACTGCTCCATGAAACAGGGATTTGGGCTTAGTATTCACAACCCTGACCCTGTGGCTTGCACATTTGTACCATGAGAGGCTCTTCCATTACATGATCTCATAACAAATTCACACCCTTATTCCCTTTAGATAATTTGCAAGTGTTTGAACCCAGGAGTTGCTCACTCTTCCGGCCAAGCCCTGTGCCACAAGGGTGCACCACGTGAGCAGCTGAGGCTATTCCTGCTCCCCTGGCTGTTCCAGGATGCTGGGATCCCCACTGCCAGGCAGCACATGTCCTGTCCTGCACTCGGATGCCTTGGTGCTCAGATGCTTGGGCAGCTGCTCTGGTTATGGCCTGTGAAACAGTTGTGCGTCCCTGACTAACAGATCATAAAATCTGAGGTTAATAAAGGGATAAGAGGTGTTGCACTGGCAATATCAGTGGGGAGGGGGCTCTTACAGGAGTCCAAGGTGTGACCATTGTTTAAAGGATATTAAGTGATTTGTGGGGCTTATTAAAAAGTAAGAACTGTGTCTCAGTCCTTCTCTGCAGTTCTCTCTCACCTTTTCTATTGTCTTTCCCCACATTTCCCATGTATTGACAAAAGAATTTTATGACTATTGTGCAGTTATAATATTTTTCATAGTTTTTTAAAGAATAAAGTGGGCTTAGTTTGCATATTTACTTGTAAGTAATCTAGTAGGAAGCCTGAATGACCACTGTAATGTTGTGGTGCTTTCTCTCTTTTTCTTTCTCTTCTTTCCTTCTTATTTATTTCAGAAATGAAAATACTAAGCAGCATTTAATGAACCCTCATTCATATTAGATAGACAGACAGACAGACAGATAGATAGATAGATAGATAGATAGATAGATAGATAGATAGAAAGAAAGATGCAGTCAAACTCTTTGATAAAGAAATAATTCAGGAAATCAAGCAAGCAAGAAAATACCACTTCATCACACAAAAAGTGAGTCTCAGAAATCCCTTCCTGAAGTTCATGGAGTTCACTTAAGGTCTATTTATGCCTAATAAAGAGTTAATATCAATAACAGAAGCACTAGGAATTAATCATAATAGCAAATTAGATAGGAAGAAAAATGTGATTGTAAGTTGGACCCGTGGCAGTAAACTGTGCAGATTTAATGAAGTAGATTAAGGGTCAGATTTTGAAGTGGCGTAAACTCTCCTTATTTCATGGATTTTCTCTCCAACACTTTATTAGCTCCATGTAGTGGTTTGAACCTGAGTTGATGGACAGACTTTTTTTTTCTTTTGTCTTTGGTTCACAATTGGATTTATGGTAAACTTAATCTCAGTTTTTCTCCACGTCTGGTCCATGATTATTTCTAGCTGCTGAAATACTGTTAGTTCAGTTAGAAGCTGTATATACCTAAAGCCTTGCTATGTCCAGAGAAGTTTGGGAAAGCAAATGAATACAGAAGTTTAGAAGTTTTTTATAATTTTTATAGGAGTCAATAACTCATGTTAAGCATCAAATATCTTCTCCAGAAGTGATTGAGCTTTCTTCCTTTCTTTTTTTTTTTTTTTTTTTTTTAAAAGCACTCTATGCTAGAGTACAGATATATCATATAAAGATATATTACAGGCAAAATATTATTAAAACTATTTCAGTTGCAGGTTTGAGCACTCAGCTTCAGACTTGGCAGGCTGGTAAGAATTTAAAGGACAACTTTAGACACTGAGACAGGAAAGAGATTAGATCTGATCTCCTTTTAGCTTTATAATTTAAAGCTCCCACCCTGTGACTTTAGAGTCACAGGGAAGCAATAGACTCTTAATTGAACTCATTTAAAATACATATTTAAATATCTTACTCTGAGACTCAAACCAGGTAACTTTCTTTAAGATGAATCAGCAATAAACTATTCTTAGCTGGAAATCAGTCTTTGAAGATCTTATGGTGCCATTAATCCACATCTTCTTATTCACTAGAATAAAGAACATAATTCAGTAACATTCCAGCTGACTCAGCAGTCCCCAGGAATGTGTCAGCTATTTGATTTTCAACCTTCTCAAATGAAAAAAAAAAAAAAAAAAAACTAGGAAGACTTTTGCTAAACATTTGATTTCAAGGTCGGCCACAAAATCTAGGCTCTCTGCCTTCTCTCCTGGATTGTATTTAATTTAACAGAGCTGACATGTTTGGAGTATCAAGTGTACCCTGCACAAAACATATGTAATTATAGAAAGGGCCTGAAACCTGGAGCAAAGATGCCACCAGCTGACAGTCATTCCAGCTTCTTGGCTTTGACACAAGTTTTTACATTGTTCAGGTACTAAATATCAACCCAGAAAACCTGATGCTTCCCCTCTGGACTGTGCAGTAAATGAGTTCTGTCCTCCAACACATGTGCTCATGCAGTGTTTTGCTATTAAAGTGTGTGAGTAATGGAGTATAAGAATATCTTAGACATAAATCAAAGTATGTGCCCTCTCTATCAGGTGCAATTTTGCCCAGACTTGAATGACCAGGAATGCCTGCTGGCAAGCAGTCTGCATTTTCGAGATAAGACCAACTGCACATGGCATAAGGGGGTGCCATGGAGAGTATCATTTAACCCCACAGGGGAATACTCGAGTATGTAACACATCATCTGTAACTTATTCCCCTTCAAGAAATTGCACTGCAATTTTAGAAGGCTTGTTCTATATTACTTCTAGAATGTAAAGACAAAGTTTGGGTCAGGGAAATATGGAGACACTCAGACCATGTTTTTCAGTTTTGGCACTTTGCTATTTGGACAGGACACAAGAGATTATGGCCAGACTTGTTTGTTTTGCTTTCAGCAGAAGTTGTGTCAGCCCTGTGCTGACTGTTCCTGAATGTCCTGCCTCCTTTAACACCCATCTTAATGGTACTTTGTGGTGGAAGGCAAAGTCCTCCCATTTGCATAATTCTTTTCTTCATTGCAGTAGGACCACATATACTTTTTACATGTTGATTGAAACCTAACTGTAGGGCTTGAGAACAAATCTCATCTTTTCATACTTTCCTAATTTCTAGTGATGTCATGGAGGTTATAATGGTATGAGGCAAATATATTACACCATACAGAATAGAAGTCTTAAAAATAACTAAATTTTCATATGCCACTTGAAGAAAAAATAATGAAAAAAAAACCTTCTGCAACCAACTGAAAGGCTCAATGTTTTGGCATCGTTTCTTTTTCAGTGGAATCTGGACAAACATTTCAACAACTCAGATAAATGAAGAATACTTTTAGTTTCAAACCACACTGGATATCAGCAACATTGGTGCTTTATGAAATAATTAAGCAAGGATAGTCAAGTCCTGCCTATATTATTAGAACTGACTATTCAGATTTATGATTGATTAGTCAAGTTTCAGGTGATTTGTATTTTAACAAGAGCATTCATGACAATAGCAATATAAATTTACAGCTTTTCAGCAGAGTTTCAGAGTCCAGCACTACAGTGATCAGCTACAGAAGAGGTAGGCATTATTATTTTCCTGAAGGAGCAGTTTTCCAGCAAAAACATTGGCTAGATGAGTTTGAAAATGTCCTAGGAACATGACATTTTTATCAACTTTTTTTTTTTTTTTAGGATCGCATCAGAAAGCTTGCTTTATCTGGCTAAATAACCTTTAAAATACAATCTACCTTAAAACATTTTAATAAGGTCAGGACAGAAATATTTCAGCAGTTTGTTTGACATAAAGTTTCAAACTGTTCGATATATTGATGTAACAATTCAGAAGGAAAACAAATGTCAAAATGACAGAATTTCCTGTGGGTTGGGACACTGTTTTAGAGCCCACTCTTAGGACAAGTATTGCAGTATCTTGTAACAATGAAGACTGAAGTGCAGTTTGGGAACACATCCTTCTGGATAAACTAATGAGCAGTCTTTTCAAAACTGATGTGAGGACCTGGGAATGACTTACTGATGCAATTGAATGGAACTAGATCACGATCATCCTCCCACTCCTTTGAAACTATTAGCCATAAAGAACAAAGGAAGGAAGACCTCAGAGCAGGTTGCACCCTCAGCTACAAGAGATTGCTGAATTTTTGACCCTAGAGTTATGAGGAGAAAAAAAAATAATGTTTTATGTCCTGATTACACCCAATAAGTAGAACATCTTCATTGACATTTAACCTTTATTCTTCTTTCAAGTAGTGGAAACATGCGTAATTTCACAGAATCACAACATTAGTTAAAAGAACATGATTCAGAGCTTCAACTTGAAATAATTAAAAGTTAATCCTGGAATTACTCAGATAAAAACATATTTTAGAGTAGTTGCAGGTTTGGGGTTTTTTTCAAATATAAATGAAAAGACCATTAAAAATTTATATTATAATGGTTTTTTTTCTCCACGATCTTATTTCTGCTTTGGGGCTGGATTTTTTGATGGTATGTTTTGTTTTTATTGTTTGCCTGCTTCTATTTTGATTTTAATTACTTTTTTGGTTTTGTCTTTTTTTTTTTTTTAATGCTATAGGAAGTTTGCTTGAAATTACAGACTTGCTGTGTCTGGCAGTCATATGTAGCAGCGTTTAGAAATATACTCTTTCTGGATCTTGAAAATGAAAGTATTGAATAGTTACAACCTGAGCTCAATCCATAAGCCTCAGGGTATAAACTGATCACCAGATGGGGTAAGGAAGAAATATCTCCTGTTGTATGATATCACATGCACTAAGTGGGTTTAACACCTTCTCCTGAAGTATTCTGAATTGAGACAAGATGCTGGATAAGATGGATTTTTGATCTATTCTGTTAAAACAGTTCCTCTGCTATTATAGTCCTCACCCCAGTGACTCATTTAATGCAATGGAATCCAGCAGCTCCAACTTGGGTGTCTTACATGGACAACACAGCAAACCATGGAAGGGGATTGGGAAACTTCCTTGTTTACTTCAAATGGGAAACTGTCACCTTATTTGATAATTTTAGAAACCATTAGGAACTCTATTAGCAGAACATTTAAACCCTCCAGCTAGTGTCAACAGAAGCAGCAGGTGTTCAAGTCCTTCTGGAGATTCATCCCTTGGTTTGCATAATGTGCTAAATATGCTGTAAGGTGTTTGTGTGGGGTGAAAAGATGAAGAAAAATATGGGGAAAAAAAATAAAGATAGAAATGGAAAACTTACAAATACTCAAGGATGGGCTCCACATGGACATCACTTGGGCACCTAAGAAATCAGAAAGGAGATTTTCTCAAGGATCTAGAAGTTTATATCCCTAATTGCAGTTCTTACAAAGTTTGATGACAAGGTTGACAGCATGGCCAATGCTACCTGTAGCAGTCTCACTCTATTTATCTTTCCAATTGCTGTGTCTATATTCTCGTTTTCTCCCTTCTTAATCTCCTGGATTTCAATGCACCCCATGTTAAACTATCCTGAGGATGTATTTTGCTGCTATTGCATGTACAGTGTATTTGTTTTATTGCCTCTGATGGCTTTAGAGTTTGAAAGAGTGAGCAACAAACTTGAGACATTCTCCAGGACTTGACAAAACATTCAACCTCTGAAACATCCAGCTAATTACAGTTTGCATATACACATACACATTAATTTGTGTTGTAAGGCTGGGAAAGGAAATCAAGTAAACTCTGAAGATACAATCAACAGCTTGAGCAAAGCTTTCTTACTCTGGCCTCAGAAGTTTATCCTGTCCTGCAGAAGCAGTCTGAGGTTATTCCAATCCCAGCCTCTCTCCTAAGCACTCTGTGGAATGAGGGATAACTGCACAAGTAATGCATATGCAAAGTTTCATTGCTGAAAAGCAGTGTTTCAGTACCAGACTTGATGCCTAATACTCCAACCATTTTTAAGCTGAGCTAGATCTGCTTTCTCATTACCCCTGACCCTCAAGCAATGGCATATCTCTAGGACTGCTTTATTTTTTATTCAAAAGCCAGAAGGAGGACTGGTATCAGATACAGGTGAATTATACTGCATGATCTGTTCATTTCCTCCCTTCTGTTCCATTTCTCCAAGTAGTCCTGACAGAGAAATATGTTAGGATCTGTTGAGGAATGTTTGATAGCAGTTTTTTGAATTAAGCAGATGTAGCAAGCTCACATCTCAACTATCAATAGAATGCAGATACTTAGAGGACTTACACGAGGTGACTATTTGTTCATATTATCAAGTTAACAACTCAGATTCTGAGATTCTGTGGAAACCAGCATCCCAAGCACAGATCTGTACGTCCAGGAACTTCATCCAAGATTCCATTCAACTTGGCACTGATGTGTTGACTGATAAGAAGCAGGACTGCACAAATGGGCACCTTACTGTTTTGGGGGATTATCAATCCAGTCAACAGATTTGCTGGTGTTCTGCAGCAGAACATCCTTGACAGCTGGAGGCACAAGGAGTTACATTTGATGTTCTGTGCTGGAACAAAAACTAAAACACTGTTTCTGCTCTGACAAGCTGGAACTTGAGCAATTTTGAATTTCCTGTTCAACATCACATCCAGCTTTCAGAGAAATAGGACACTGTCTTGTATTTCATTGTAAAAAGGAAAATCCTTTAAAGGCAAGACTTATTAGCTGAGCAGAAGAAAAGTAGGAAACAGGAGAAGCCTACTTACCTACCTTCTGTGGACTTGTTCAAGTAAAAAATGATTGTGGGAAAGACTTTCCATATAAGATGGTTCTCCCTGTTTTTACATGGAGACCTTGCATTCCCATTCACATCACGCTTTTCTCTGAATCCCTAAACACAACAAATAATCATGCTTTAGTAAGCAGCTGCTTGGCTTATTTGAAGAATCCTTCTGTGACAGCATTAAATCCTGACCTTTGACTTTTCCTGTCTGATGCCAAAATGATTATTTCTGCTGGTTCTCAGTTTGACATCAGGGAGCAATTGGTTAAGCCTCTGATCCTTCATCTTGCTATCTGCTGTTCTTCTAGATGTCGACCATGTTTCTGTACTCAGATTTATAAAGACAGATTTAATATTCCAATAGCTATAGAAAAAGGTGCATCAGTTTCAACTGATACTGGCTCCCCCACAATGTAGAAGAGCCAGTAATGCTTTTTTGTTGGGTTTTTTCCCCCAGTTTGCCCACAAAAACTGAAAAATACTGAGAAGACAACTCAGTTCATAGAAGCCAAACAGCCATAGAGAAATTTGAACCCTCTAGTGTTCAGTTTACCTACAAAGAACAAACTCCGTTAATGAGAATTCTTCTATTGCTTGTCACACCTAGATTCTAATAGAAAAAAAACCCTGAAGATATTTTTTCTAATTAAAGGATATTACAGATTTGTGCTGTCCTAAGTAATGAAAAAAATAACTAGCATTGAAAATCAAGCATTTAAAAATTGAAAGAATTGGTTTCAAAAAAAACCTTTTATTTTTCAAGTCAATAAGACATTTGATTTCAGATATTATGTCAACAAAAGTGAGGTTAATGTGTATGTCTTAGGTTAATGTGCATGTCTTAGCTAAGTATATACCTTAGAAATGATACATTCTTTATAAACTAATTGTTTTTATTTTGAAGTCACCATATTTTTTTCAATCTTCTGTACCAAAAGTGCTGAGAAACTTTCTTCCAAAACAAAGTTCAAAAGTAACAGCACAAACAACTAGTAATTTTGGTTGCTAATAAAAACACAGCTCAGTGGGAACATGTGGTTCCTATGTAGGCAAAATTCTGTGCTAGCACACTTCTGATGAAAGAGAAGAACCAGATCAAACATTCTGGCCCCCACAGCGGAGTAAATGGAGCTGCCATGGTCATGCTGCCAGAGCTGGTAACCTTGTGCCATCCTGGTGTCCCAGCAGGGCCAGTGTGGATCACCTCAGGCTCTGGCATCACCATTACATGCTCCGGTGATGGGCGACCCATGCTCCAGTGATCACACATACCAGGGAGATTTCCATGAAATCTGCTGTTAGGAATGCTTGGGCACTTGTGGGAACTGGAAGCTAATAGGCTGAAGAGCTCAAACACACATCAAAGTCAAGAAGCTAATGCCTGGAATTAGCGATAACAATGGCAGTGTCCTTGGTGATTTCCACTTGTGGTGATTTCCATTTGTTGTGCCATTTTCCAAGGCAGATCCATTGTGACAATTTCCTAATGCATTCATTCAGAGAAGCATAGGTTGTCAGTAATGTGACATTTTAATTTAAACTGTTCAATCAAATCACATTATATGTCATTTGTTATGTGGTCAGAGCATTGAGGTTGTTTCTGTCATTGCTGATTTCCCCCAAGTGCAGGTCACAGCATTAGGTGACATCAGTGCAGGAGCTCTATTTTACATTAGCACTTTTTCTTCTTTAAAAAAGTGGATTTATTCCTTCATTTTTATACTAGTGTTTTCTTTAGTATTGTAGTTGCTTTCACACCTGCATTGCTCTATCCTTCCTTTCAGGTAGGCAGATCTTTTATTATGAATTTCCATCTGATTACTGGGGTTAATCCCATTGTCCACAAGAGTAAAGAGTCCTACCAAATCAGCATATTTTTAACTCTCATTCAAGCCCACACTAGCAGAAATAAGTAGAATTGGTTTCAGTATTCCACTGAACCTCTCCTCTGCAGGGCTGCTCCAGCACCACATTGCCACTGTCAACAGCCAGAACACCTTTTTGTGCCACCTGACTGGTTGGAGGACCAGAACCTTCTCTTACAAGTAGATATTGATGCTTGTTTCACTCTCTTTCTCTAGTCCATCTTTTATTACCTTATCTTCTGCAACTCCCTGGTGCCACTGACTCTCCATCCTGGATTGTATGTTGTCCTGCATCTTTTGGTTCAGATATTTGCAGGTTTCTCCCTGCCATTCTCCTTGTTTTCTGGCAGGAAACTGTGAATTTTATTTCCAATGCATCGATTCAGCACTTTTTGAATTCTACTTGCACAGTAGCTTCTGGTCTAAGTCTGTTCCCACTGAGGTCAGCTGGCAGCTTGCCACAGACTTCAGTGGGAAGAGTCTCAAACTGTTAAGTGTAAATTCAGTCCCAAATCTGCAATTTGAAGGATGACATTATGTCTCAGCCTCTCTCAGTTTGATCTGTTGATATTTTAGCCAGTTTAACATTTTAGATCATGTTCTTGGCATGTTGCTCTGAAGCTGAACACTCCCCCCATCTTTTGTTACCTTCATGATTACACTCTCCATGGGTTCTTACAGTGCTCTCATCACTGTTGTATCTGAGGCCCTTCCAATTACTCACTGAGTAACTAAAATCGCTCACATGCAATTCATTTCTGGTCTCCCAGGAGGAGCTCAGTGGAAAATTTTGCCATGGCTTCCTCTTCCCCACATCAAACACAAGCTATCCCCTGGCCTACCCATCAACTAAAAATTAGGGTTGGTAAGAACACTCTGTCTAAAAAAATCTCCCTCCAACCATAACAAATGTTTCCAAGGTCAAGACGCTGCACTGTTCCCTATGTAAGGGTATGTTTTTGCTCCAGGATGTATCCTGATACAGATGTCTGGGCTACCTAACTCTGCAGGAGGCCATCTACATTCCAGATGTGGATTCTTGTTCAGATCATAGTGGCATTACGTGCCATAGTCTTGACTATTTCTCAGATGTAGCCTGAGGGATGTAGCATAAAAACACTTAGACAGATGTGCTGAAAGGATGGGTTGCCTCACAATTTCAAGGATGTCATTGTCTTTGTCCTCAGGCAATGTCCTTGTCCTCTCAAGTCCACCCACAGAAGTTTCTATTCCCTCACTGTCTTCACATGCCCCTCACTTCTGTCTGTTGACACAGCACAGAGCTGGCACTGCAAAATAAAAGAATGACTGGCTCATGCAATGTCTCAGGTTCCATATTGTCCAAAGGCTGGGAAGCAAAGGAAAGAAGAGAGCACTGTCATGGGTTAGTATTACAGCTGGGGATGGGGTCCGAGGCTGTGACCCAGGAAGAGGTGACTGGTCCGGAGAGATGGTCCCGAAAGGAATCGCCTTCCCGAGGCCCGGTGTCTTCCCTCACCTGCTGGCAGAGGGGCCCTTGCAGAGTCTGTCAGCTCTTTAGTGATTGTCAGCTCGTGATTCCAGCTCAGCTCTGCAGGGCAGCCTCCAGGCCAAACCAGACCAGAGAGAGACGAGAAGGCCCGTGTGGCTGGTTCCGCACAGAGGTAGCTTTATTGTGGGTCCCCTCCGGCGAAGGGGGGAGCCAGTGATGGATACCCTCCTCCCAGGGGCCCGAGGGAGCTTGCCTTTATAGGGATACAGGGGATCAGTAGGGGACCAATGGGTTACAGAGGGTCTGGGACAGACCAATGGGTTACAGAAAGATCTGCATAGTGTCTTCCAAAGGATTGTGGGTCTGCCTTTCCTCGCCATGACCCAAGAAGTGGCTGCCTTTTCAGGGAGTCCTGCTGGGCAATTGCGAAATCTCTTACCTCAGCAGAGATCCCTCCAGGGCAAGGGCTGGGCATATCCCACAGGTTAGAACAGCAAGTGATATAAAAATTAGAGTGCTAGTTAAATTAAAGAAAAAATGTAGTAAACTGCACTAGCATGTTCTTATCTATTAGGAAAATATTAATTCACTGTAAAAATACCTTCGAGTCACTGAATACCCCAAAATACAATTGATTTCAGTGGAGGTAGGAAATATTCAGGATTGAGTCTATATGGGAGATTGGAATTGCCTCTCATGATACTGTTCACAACAGTTTATTCTGCATTAGAAAGGAAAACAACACTTCACAGAAGCTGCAAAACTCCAAGTTGTATGAAAATAACACTTTGGAAATTAAATCTTTATGACCTTGTCTCAAAGGATGATTTCAAATGTTAGTCTGAACTGAATGTGCACATAGGGCATAGGATATGAAATATTCAGAATTCCAAATCATCTTTTTGGCTCTGCACACATGCAAAATCCGTCTATTGCAGATGGATTAAACTGACATCTCATCTCTCCTCAGTGTCATTGTGCATTAACACATAAGACCAATATGCAGAAAGAAAGAGGGGTTAAACAGGCCTCTGCTTTCTTTTTCCATCCAAAATCATCTTTTGTGAAACTTAAATAGTATGATACTGAATAGCAAGGCTTTTCTGCCTTAATAAAACATATTTAACAACAAAAAACTAATCCAAAGTGTTGCCTATCTCTTTGAGAGCAATTGTCATGAGAACCTAAGGGATGTTTTGGTTTGGTTTTTCAAACACCATGAAAACAGTGAAACATATGAAAGTAAAAACCATCATTTTTTAAACAGTTCATAATTTCACAAATGAATCATGATTGTGATAAATAAAATACTTCTGGATGATACAGTCTGCCCAAGGGAACAGATGGTGGAGAATGTCACTTGTCCTGCTGGCCCTCAGAGGTGCCATATCCATCTAAAAGCAGATTGGTAACAGAGCAAATGTAAAATATTCTGATCCCAGACAGTCATCACATTGATTTACCAGTGGTATGATTCTTTAAAACAGAAGGCCAAACCACAAACCAAACAAAAATCACTTGAAGATGAAGTAGTGTGTTTTGGCGCCCTTCTTTTTCTTTAAAGTACAAGCTGAAATTATCACTACTTCACTAAACAGCATGGCTTTAAGAAAACATTTGATTTTGTGAACACCACAAGAAAATCTTGACAACAAGACTGTCAAGTAAAGTGGAATAGCTATACTGGAAGTAAAATAGTCAGGTTTTGTTAGTACAGAGCATACTGGATACTCTGAAGGAAAACATTATTTTCATTAGAAGTTTTTATTTAAAATCTGGACAAGTCTAGGAGTGATATTTGTATAAAACTTTCATATGTTTCTTTTCATTAAAACAGTTGTAACCTTTCTCTGTCCTCAATGTTTATGCTTTTAATGGGCCCCCTGAATAAAACACTCAGATATTATAAATAATCACTTCTGCAATTAGCTTTCCAACTTTCAAAGAAGTTATTGGATGAATCAGGAATGGAATGGGACCAGCTAAGTTATTATGGAATCATTAATAGGCAAATAAATTCTGAAACAGCATGGGAATGAAAACTTCATCTCTTTCAGAAATAGTCTTTTACTTTTTGCTAAAGTAAATTGCTTTAATGATTCATTCCACAATAGTCAAATGTCTGCAAATGTCTGCAGGAAAATATTGCCTTTGAGGGTTATCTAAATAGTTACTCAGCTTAGTATAAGTTCACAGTGGAAGATGGAATCTACATTAATAACATGAATTATGAAAAAAAACCCGGTGCATGATCTATAAAAAAATCTGTGAGTGAGATTAACTATCCTCAAATAAGAAGCTTTCCCTTGCTATAAAATTCAGCCTGAAAAGCCATACATATATCAGTAGTGGAAAGATTTTGCTATTTATATATTTATGGCACATAAATATAATGAATGTTAAATTTGACTCCTTTTGAAAATCAGAATTTTCCATTTGTTCCTCTGAAATACTGCCTTTCTGAGTACCTTACTGAGTTCTAGTACTTTCTTCCCCCCTCAGTTACTCCCCACTCAAGAAGCTTACTAGAGAGCAGAAATCCAGGGTAAAATCCAGCACAGGAAAAAAAAAATCTTTAAGCAAAATATATTTTTGTCTTTCTTCTGCTTCCATGTTTTTACTTGATCTCTTTCTTAATTTTTAATTTTTTCATTGTCATTTTAGCCACAGTGCTGGATTTTGGTAAAGAAGGCAGAAAAAAGGAGGATATTTAAATAAATTTAAAAGTGTCCCTATAAGATTTATTTTTAAAATTATTTCTATAACTAACTCAAGGGAGATTTTTATTCTCATAGGAATTGCCATATTAAATTGATTAGCCACTCATCGTGATGTTGTTCTTTGTCTCCAAAAGTTGAGGGATTTAGTAAAAGGAACTGAGTAGAAATGCACTTTACAATTCCATACTATCCTATAGAAAACAAACAAAAAGGCTTCTTCAGCCTTTTTGATAAATGTCAGCCCCTGTTTATCCTGCAAGGATAAGAGGAATTAGTAAAATTGTTCTATACTGGATAAAGATATGTCTAATTACTAAATTATTCACTGTTACTGGGGGGCATTTGGAAAGAGTGCACACTAAAGCCTGGTCTTTTTCTATTTGTAATATATACTGATATATCACCATGCCAGACTCACAGCTACATAAGCTGAGAAAATTGCACTGTTGACAGTCACATCTTTTACCAAGTAAGAGCAGAAATTCCATGCCACAAATCCAGATTCAAGAGTTATACACCCAAACCATTCTGTACCATATGTTCAGCCTGAGATTTTGATCTAACACAGTGACAGTTGGATACAATCTTTATTGGTCTTACCTTTGCAGAGGTTAAATGCACAAATGAAACCAGCCTGTGTGGATTTAACCAGATTTTTAAAATGATATGAACAGGGTGGCAAAATGTACACACACAAAATACAAGCGTCTTTCCTTTGGTGACCCAGGTTTGATTTGATTCAGCACAGAAGCATAGAAAATGTTAAAGGTCTGGGTTGTGTTTTTGAAAGAAGACTCCATAGAAAATATGCACACAAATTACTATAATGAAGGACAGTTGGTAAAAACGATAAGAATGATAAGGGAAAAAAGTGAGCATATTTCAGTCTGAAATAGTCTTTCGCTGTAACAAACCATCTGTTTCCATGAAGAGTTGGAATGATGCTTAGCCATATTTTCCTAGCTGGAAAAAAGAAAAAGGAAAGTATTTCTGTCAATTCCCCATGATCATGCTAGCAATTATTTAATGCCATGGTTCTGAAAATCTTTTCTTTGAAGTCAGGCTCCCTTGAAGCACTGAATTCACAGTTTGTGGCAATGTCTTAATGTAAATCAACAAATCATTCCACTGGATTCTTATTCTTGCACTCCAAAGCAAATAGAAATATACTGTGATCAATACTAAATCACTGCTTCTAGAAAAAAATAAACAAACACATAAAAAAAACTCCTTCAGAGCAAGCTACATTTTGATCAGCAAATGAGAGTTTAGGTTTTTTGTCATTTTCTTCCCCAGCTCATCCCAGGAAAAACAGGAGCTGTTTGATTTTTACACTTCTTGATATTTAAAACAATGGAATAATAAGACATGCCACATTTAAAAATTCTTCTATAGGAGGAGTCACAAATTTAAATTGTTAGCAAATATTTTTAAATAATTGGCAGGATTTTTTTTTTTTTTTTCTGTCTACATGGTTCAATTTGAAGCTTTTAAATTAAAACTGGACATATCTACAGTTTGTGAAGTAACAATGCTAACTCTAGGTTTAAGTTTAGCTGCTGTTTGCCCAAGCCTTTTCAAATGCTGGTATAAGAAAGAAGCTCATTTGAATTATTTTCTGATGCAGAAGCTTCTTAGCGAGGAATAATGTCAGATTGTGACTTATAATCCATTTCTTCAACACCTCTTACATCATCTCCTAACTAATCATGGAAAGGTCAAAAGATTTCAAGAAGACAACTGACTTAATAGAGTCCTATTAGCACAGGTCAGACAGCAAAATGGGATTCTAAAGTTATGCAGTCCAAGTGTGTCTTTGGTCAAGTCACATGGAATCAATGTGCAGCTCTGGGGCTTTCTTTTCCATTTTCAAGCAAAATGAATTTATGACCATGCCCATGTGCTGCATTATGTGTTAAATGAATGCACCAAGCAGCAATCTCTCAGTAGCAAAAATAATTCTGTACTTTGCTGACACATACTGCCTTAAGGTGGAAGAAGAATGTCCTCTTATCTGATAGGGGTTCCAGGTCTATTATATCTGCTAGCACTCTTAAATCACCTCAAACAATTAATTTGGAAGGAATTTTGAACAATGAAAGGACATTTCTTTAGTTATTTATCCTCAACATGTGATTTAGGCAATTTTGGTATGGAGTTGGAGAGATCACTGATTGTGTGCAGTTAACAGGGAACCACAGGCAGCAGCACTTGTCCATTCTCAGCAGATTTCTGTGTCACTCATGCATAAATAATGTTCACTGGTACCTCAGGGGTCGGTTCACCCACCAGGAGAACCAGGAGAATGTTTCTGAATGAAAAAACTTTGAATAACTATTTTGGGTAAGCAGAACAGATAAATCCATGTTGATAGCAGTTATCAGAAGCAAAGCTGATGACAGGCATATCCAAAAGATTCTTCAGAGCTCCAAAACACCATTGTAAATTCTGGGAGTTCAGGATATTCATAAAGTTGGACAAGTGGTTGGGAAGAGGGACAGCGAGTTAATGGCTGTTCAATTTGAGATCCATTTATAGGACGAAGTTTCAGATAACCTGTGAACCACACCAGGGATTGGGAAAATTTCCTTCTTGCAGTTTGAATTCTGGCTGTGTACTATATCACCAATACCAATCAGAGTGCAAAAGACCAGATTTTTGGTGCTGACTCCATATTCTCAAGTCAAATTCTAAATAAAGTTTTCTTATTTAGAAAATGTTATATATAGGCATCTTGGAATTTGAGAACAGATCAACGTGGCAACAGAGAAATAACTTATGCTTTTTTGTGACATTCAGATTCATTTAGTCTGTGACCAACTTCCATGTAGTTGTTTAGTGGTGGATTTGGTGCTTAGTGTGCCAGATTTCAAAGCTATGATTCTTCAAACTCTGTGATACACTCATTTTAAGGTTTAACCAAGCAGTCTTTACAGCACAGCAGTAAGCTAAAACATGAGCCAGATTCACATGTACCAACACAGCACCAGAATGCAGCACCAATGCAAACAGATTTAAAAAAAAAAAAAAAAAAAGGATGTGAATTTTAGGCATGCCTTGGAAATTTCAAGTGGATCAAACTGAATTTACTGAACCTGGAATTCAGTCAATATGCTGGAGGCATATCAGCCTGGCCTAAATTAAGATAACTATGAATGATTTAAGAAACTGACCAGGGGTTGGGATTGTACTCCATCACATTTCTGATATTTTCAGATATATCATTTATGATAAGCAAGTGGGAATGACGGCTGTTATCCTGTGATCAGTGAGCAGATGGATCCCATATTTCAGTAGGAAGTAAAGCTACAAATGACACATCCAGATAATGATGGCTTTTGCCAATAGCCTTTGATAGAATATCTTTTGTAATAAAATAAGATCCTTGTGTATGGTCTATAAAACAGCATTTCAGAAAAGGCTTTGAAAGATTTTTATTTTTTCCTTTTAAATAATGTGCTTCTGCTACAATATCTACAAAGACACAGGCCAAATACTCAACATCTGTATATCTTATTCCTTATTTTGAACAGACATTTGGCACATTCACAGATGTATTTTCCCCAAAATAATACAAACCAGAAAACACATTATCATTTCCATTAGTTCTTTATCAAGAGAAAGGAAAAAAATTCTATAATTTTCATTTCAGTGTAAAATTTTTTATTCATTCTGCCACCCTTGAAACACTAATGCTTACGACACTCATTACAACACAGTCCCAGTCACTCAGATAGTTTAGGACTTACTTTGTCCTACTATATTTAGGATCTGTCATTAAAAGTGCATTACACATTATCTCTCACTGTTCCCCAAAAGCTATGACCAAGGGTCCGCATTTTGGATTTCTCTCTCCTGCAAGTATCACATCTCAAATCACTGTTCAAGAAGAACAATAAATCTTAAATTTTTTCAACTTTATTAACACATATTGCTGTTACTATGCTCCTGTTATTGTAATTATTTATATGTGTGCCTCAGCCAAAGTTCAGATTTGTGATTAAATGTATTATGCAAATGAAAAGATTCATCTTTGAAAAACCGTGGTGTAACAGAGACACATGCTGCTGCCTTCCACACATACTTTCCTGGTCTTTGAGTTCCTGTTGCTTCATTTAACCAACTGATTGCACATTGCATAAAACAAGCTTCTCGTATTATGTCTGAAATTTTGGCAGTTTCTTCGTATTGTTTTCCTCTTTCAAATAACTTCGATACATGAATGTAATCCTACATTCTGTTATGAATAAAAAAGGTCTCCTTCCAGTCTAAACAAAAGCAGAACATATATCACAAACAACAAAAGGTAGAAAATAAAACCCAGAAGTTTTAGTGTTGTGTGTGGAGAAAAAGGATAAGAGCACTCACGATGAAAAAATTCTTTTAATAGGAACAGAATGGAGTTGCATCAGTGTGTAAAATAGCATGTGCTTCCTACCACTCATATTCCAGAGCATTTTCATTTGTCAAAGAGGACCTTCATAGGCTGTTTTAGTGACATGGAAAAGGACCAAGGAGGGAAGATGAAGTATGCAACAAGTGAATTATGAATTCTTGAGATAAAGGCACCTCTAGAAAACGGAGTTTAGACAGTATTAAGTGAAAACATTGTTACCCTCCTCAACGTGTTTTAAGTCCTACAATCAGGAATGCACTTTGAAATATGCCCCATGTGAGAATATGACATCTCCTCAGAAACAAGAAAGAGAAAAATATAACAAGAAGTAAAAATACTTACCAGGTGGAAGGAAAAGACACAAAGGAAACAATATGCAGACTGAGAAGGGTTGATTGTTGCCTGTTCATGTTCTCCTACTATTTCTTTTTACAAAAAAAATAATCTGAAGTGAAAGGTGCAATATGCCCCAGCTGAAACCAGCACAGCTTGTTTCATGCAACATACTTTACTAAAAGTACATTCCATGAGAATATGATTATGATTTGCTGACCTGGCAGCAAATATCTGACTTGTATCAGATTAAGAAACAGGGAAATTCTAGTCTTCTCTTCATTAAAGGAGAATTATCAGTGTTTCCCACAACTTTCTTATTATTAATCTTGAAAACTGCTCTACAAAAATCTTCTGTCCACCACTGTGCTTTGGGAAATGCAGCAGTTTACCTTAGATGCTGACATCTGAGGCCTTTACCTTAAAGGGCAGCAACAATTTCATTCTGCTACCCATCTTCCCTGTATGGCAGCATCACCCAAAATATATTATTACTTTGATTTAATAACAAAATGTTGTGTTTCCTTAAATTATAAATCTTAATGATAATGACTCTCATGTGAGTGTTTTTAAAATACTGCTATGTGCCCAAGCTGTCAACTTCCAAGGCTAAAACAACAGTTTCAGTGCTGCACAAGCCAACACCTGTGCTCAACTTGAATCCCTGACATTGATCCATCCACAGAGACAAGCAAGTCTAGTACATGTTAGCAGATACAGTCCAAACACTGTTTATGGTTGTTTTCTTTATGAAGGAAAAAACAAAAGCCAAGTTTTCTTGGGAGAAAGTTAAGAACCCCACCTAACTGTGAGAGAAGCAGAGAAGCAGCAGCTTGTTCCTTCCTTTGTGTGGAAATGCACCTAACACTGGAAGATGTAATTGCAATGAAATGTATTTGCAACACTGGAAGATGTTAAGAATGATAGCCATTAACACTTTTATTGCAAGGCAAAGAATCAGACTTTGGCCAAAGAGTCAAGATTTGTCATTTCCTGTCCTAACAACACTTCAGTTTAATCTAGCAACTCTTAAAACTGCTTGCTAACTTTTTCCGTTTATATATTCAGTTACAAATTGTTATAAAGAATTTAAAGCAGAACCAGGGAGGGAGATAATGTGTATTAGCAATTCATAAATTGTCCTGTCTAAGCTGGTGTGCATTTTTTTTCAGTATTTGATGAGCATTCCTGCAGAAACGTGCTTGGGAACTGCAGATTCTCTCATTCTGCAACACTATCCCTTGTTGCTCTGCACAGTAACTATGTGGACGCAGTGGTGCAAAATATATGAACCCCTAAGTACCCCCTGAACCATGTTTTACATTGCAGAAATAGAAATGATTATGAACAGCCTGTTAGCTTGTTTTCACAGTACATATGGACTCTGTGTGTGAGCACGTCCCAGAATACTTCCCGCCATTTGAATTGTGAAGGGCCGGATTTTACCTCATAGCTCTTAAGCACAGACTTCCTCAGCTAACAGCCCTCCTGGATTCCAAGGGCCTGAAAAGAGGCATCACACATGGAAAAAAGTGGAGCAGGGAGAGCTCAGGAAGCCAATCAGTGCTGGAAATGTTTCTGAGCAGCTACAGAAGTGCCTCTGTGCATCTTCCTGAGACTCATCACTAATTGTCTTGAAGTCTGACCCTGCTAAACTCTTACAGAGAAAATGACAGATTTCAGCTTAATTAGCTTTTGTTTCCTTGAGTGCACACAAACCAGTGCTGCATTTAAGCTCCTACCGAGCCTGTGGTGTCAGAAGGAAGCTGAAGGATTTTTCTCGTTCTTTCTCTCCGACACCCGCCTCTGCTAATGAACGTGGCTAATCAGCCGGGCTGTGCCGAGCACCTCTTCTCCTGCAGGAGCTGGAAGTGCTTTACCAGCTGGATGCGGAGCCAGATCTGGGACACGCTGGCAGAATTCCCACTTACTTCAATGGGACTAAGATTGATCCTACATGAGACATTATCAACTGCAGCCACCTGCGGGGAGGGAGTGGGGGAGCACAGGGGTGGGAGAGGGGGAACACAGCAGCTGTTTAGCAGCGCATGGTAACGCAGAAACAAGAGTTCAGGCTCGGAAATGAAGAATGCCGTATCCAATTGCAACTGCAGGTGGAATTTAGGTGAGCAGAATGCTACTGCCGCAGTTGGGATTTGGCATCGGCTTTCAGGCCAGCAGTACCCTGAGACCTTTCCCAGCAAAGGGTCAGGAGCACAGTGGTCTAATGGACACAGCATGGGACTGGGAAACAGGCATCCTTGAGAGCAGCGATGCGGCTGTCCTTGGAAATAACATGCTGACCGTCTGTTAACAAATTAGCCTCCTTAACCTTCCATAAATCCCCCGAAACACAGGGTGCTGTGCTGAAGGCTAGAACAGGAGGTGGACCAGTCAGCCTATTTATTTTCCTGCCTAGAGATATTTTTTTCTCAAAAACTACTTTCTCCCTGTAACTGTGGACAGATGCAGCAATGCCTGACTGAAAAATGAACAGAACTTCCTTCTTGCCAGTTATCCTCAAAACACTTTGAGGGCTGGGAGACAATCACACTCTAGAGCCAAAGGTGGTCCTGAGACAGCCCAAGATGGATGGGTGATCAATTTGCCTTGAGGGTAACTTTAAAGCACAATGTCAGTGTAGTTTTTAAGGACAATGGTTGTTGCTAATCACCTACGCATTAAAAAGCTATTATTGAATTTAAATTAATAAGCGTAGAGCTACCTATTGTGTATTGCTCTGCATCAACCACTGTGCAACCCATTGCTTCTCTAAGTTGTCTGTAAAGTCACTCTGCTGGCCTTAAGCACATTCTCAGTGGAGTGGTGAATCTTAGACAGTCCTCACTCAGGAAAGACTTCTAAGTAAGACACTTCAGATAACTGAACCTTGCCTTAACACCCTTGCCATTTCCATAGCATGCTGCAGACTTCGCTTCCCTGAAATCTTGTGTTTTACGCTGCAGTTTTACATGGGTTTAAAAAAGAGGCAAAACCTCAGATTTTTCTGTTTCTTATAGTACTAATGAAATATACATTTGTTTCAGTTACCTTTGCATATAAAATCAAAATACGTAATAGTCCAGCAGGTCTGGCAAAAATGTAGATTATTTAAACTACAGTTCTGCTATAATATCAACTCAGTGAGCTGCAACACGTACAAATAGATACTTCAGTCTTATTACTCTATAAATAGTTTTATTACAGAGTGAAAATCATCCTAACTCTCAAAATCAACCTGAGAACCACTTATGCCTTATAAATAAAAAAAGAAGCTATATGGCATACAATTCCTGTGCTGGGCAGAGTCATAAATTTCACTTTAAGAGGAAACACAATCTTTGTTGGCCAAAAGTGAGATATTAATCATAATCCTTCCAGCCAGTCCATTTAATGTGACTTTTCATTTCGGAATTTGTAATTTGGAGATTATATGCTCCTGTAAACTCTTCGTTGTTCCCAGCCAATAGACATTCTGAGACAGTCATGGGGGAAGATGGGACGTAGATGCATCATCACCAAAACTGAAAAAGAATGTAAATATTTGGAAATAGTATATTTTCATTTTTTCATTTTATTTTTATAGACTCATATGCTTTTCATCCACTTTTTACAGCCAAGACATGTTCACAGGCAGTCTTAATATGTGATTATTACAATTAATTTCTACAAAAAGCATCCTGGGAGAAAGTTACATGAAATCTCTGAAGGAGGATATGGAAAACCTCTGATGCTGATTTCTCTTTGATCTTCTGGGGACTTTTTTAGTTTGTTTGGTTTGGGGTTTTTTGGGTTTTTTTGCAAAGGGAGGTTTGAAAATGCAGATTTTAAAAATATTTTGAGAAAAAAAAATTAATCAATTAAAACATACTTTCTATAAATCTAACTGCAGTTTCCACTTGGGCCAGGGAAGTGCACTAAGGTCTCTGAACTCTCAGCGTAGTCATTTAAGCCTTAAGATTTTGTGTCTTGCAAATGGACTGTGCCGTCTCCATACCAAAATACCTGCCAAGCCTTCTGTTGCTCTTATTGCTTTGTCACATATTGCACCACTGGAAAGCATCTGGCTTTGGGCATGGTTCCTTCTAGTAGGAGAAACAGCATGAAAGAAAACAGAGTAGAACACAAAAAGCAAACCGAACACTCGCATACACACAAAACAAAGCAAACAAAAACCAACCAAACAACCAAAAAACCCCAAAAGGCCGAAAAACCCAGACCACCAAAAGAGGCCCTCCCAAAAAAACAAACTGAAAAAAACACCCCAAAAAATTCCCAAAATCCAGCCAAAGCACTTCTATACCACAGGGAGAAGGAAGAAGAATATGAAATACCACCAAAACTGAGATGTGTCCAGGCTCCTTACAGATATCACATCCATTGCTGTTTGAACAGATTATTTTCTTGGCTTGTAGTATCTGAACCATTGCATTGATATTGGACCAACAGTCCATATTAAAATTAAATCACCTGGAAATGTTCCTCTTTTTGTTTTTTTTTACATCATGTGGGAAATGTTATGCTTTTAAGCACAAAATAGTTTGATTTTAAATTATACGCAGCAACCACATCAGCAAAAAGAGAAAGGAGACCTCTCAGCAACAGCCCCAAAAACCTTCTTTGTGAATGAAAACTCCATCTGGTCTCCAATTTACCTCACAGTGTCTGGTTTGCATATGAAACTGAATGCTAAAGTTCACGCTACAGATCTGAAGGCAGACTGTGCAGGGATGTTTATATGTCACAAAACACCTGATTCTGAAGTCCTCCTCCATATAAAAGTGGGGTTATCTGCTAGAGCAGAGTCTGAAAGGCAGGGGACAATGGACTTACTGGGAGAAGAAAAGATCAAGCAGATAAAAAGTCTTGCCACAGCTGTCACACCAGATGTTTCAGACACACAATGGCAAGACAGAACCTCAAGATAACAATTTGTTTTGTATCCTTACCTGTACAAAAAGGGAAAATAAATCCTGGTGTTTCTAAGACATTTTCAGATAACCACTATTTTGATATGTGGAAATAAAATCTTATAAATCTCTTTTGTAGAATTAATAATTAAACTCTTTTCACATGACTTCATTTTTTCTACTGTAATGAATTTACTTTACAAACCTCGAAATCTGGATTACAACTGCAAAGAATGTCACACTTCAGCTAATGACAGCAGCCTAGTTCAGGGTAACATTAGCAACACTATGGTAAAATATTACATGGGAGACCATTTAAAGTTTATAAAATGGAACAGAATATATTAGAGAGACATGTGGGCTTAATTTTCCATTCATGCAGATGTAATTCCTTAGACCTCCACATCTCATCTATAACTGTGTGCAAAAAGAACCAGGGCAATATACTCCACAGAGCAGCACAAAGATTTGGGATTTGACTACCAGACTATAGATTATAGTGTACTTAGACTTCAGATCAGTTCCAGAAAGATTTTAATCTCTGCTGTCAGCAGAGGCTGAGATGAACCTTGATTTTTGAAACTGCACTTGCCTTTTGCAAATTAACCTCTGTTACAAAATAAACAGAAAATAAGACATTTGTATATGCAGTCCTGTACAGATATGCTCGTATGAAAAAATGTCAGCAAACTTGATTTCCATTAGCTGTTATTAAATATTGAGACATTATTATGGGACACAGGCTCATTACATGATCAGTGAGTAATGATAACAAATAATTATTCATTATCTGAAATGTTAAATGAAGATCAATATCCATAATGGTTTGAATAAGAGGTTCATAGCATTCGAACTGTAGGGATCTTCTGATCTCAAAAGCACATAAACCAGGGGATATCTGTTGCATTTAGCCTAATTACTTCATTATGAATGATACAAGAACTGGGTTCAAAATCTACATATGAGCTGGAAAGTACTCAGGCTCTTAGATACCTCAAGCAATATAAGCTTAACTGCTTAGAGGGAAAAGTATTTGCTTATGGCACGAACACACATTCACACCTGTTGTTGGAACGGTTTCCAGTAACAGAACAAGTTTATCAGAGTAAGTGTTAATACTTTATTCCTTTTTCTGCTAATCCCATTTTCTGTTTTATTTTAACTGACTGCAAGATGGCTGCAAAGTTTAGAGCCCTGTTGGGCTTTAAAGCTTATATCAGTTTTCAGCATTTTTATAACTACAGCTCACATTGTGTTGGTTATTCTAAGAATCTGCTTGAAAAGACTTTGGTTCAGTCCAGCACTGACCCGTTGCTGAAGTATGGTCAATAGAAGGTTTTGTTGAAGAAAAAGACAATATATTAATAACTGTAATCCCTGTTGAATGCATATTCAAATAAATATCTTGTATCATATAGAAACAGAGATTAAAATCATAGAACCATAAAATTGGAAGAGGCCTTTTAGGCCATTTAGTACAACTGTCAACCCAGCATTGCCCCTGTAACCCTTGAACCACTAAACCACATCACCCAGGACCAGATCCAGGTGTCTCTTAAACACCTCCAGGGAGGGTGACTCCACCACCTCTCTGGGCAGCCCATTCCACTGCCTGACCACCCAGGCAGAAAAAAAATTATTTCTAATATCTAATTTGAATCTCCCCTGTCTCAGCTTGAAGCCATTTCCTCTGGTCCTCTCACTGCAGGCACAGCAGAAAAGGCTGGCCCACACCTCACTACACCCTCCTTTCAGAAGTTGTGGAGAATGATGAGGTCCCAACTGAGTCTCCTCAAGACTAAGCACCCCCAGCTCCCTCAGTCATTCCCCAGAAGATGTTCTCTGGTCATTTCACAAGCCCTGCCCTTTGCTGGACACACTCCAGTATCTCCTTGTCCTTTTCAGATTGGAAGGGCTCAGAGGTGGACACAGCACTCGAGGTGTGGCCTCACCAGTGCCAAGCAGAGAGGAAGAATCTCTTCCCTGGTCCTGATGGCCATGCTACTCCTGATACAGCCCAGGCACCACGGACCTTCCTGGCCACCTGGGGATACGCTGGCTCATGATCAGCCACAGAGGACCAGCACCACCAGCTCCTCTTCCACTGGGCCACTTTCCAACTCCTGTCCCAGCCTGTAGCAGTGCAGGGGTTTCTTTGTGGCCAAAATGCAGGACCTGATACTTGGCCTTGTTGAACCTCATGATATTTGGATCAATGCACTAGGGGATCTGTTTAAAAGCTACAGTTATTGATGTGGAGGCAACTTTTTTCCACTCTGTACCAAAAACTCATTCAACTTAAATTTTTATGGAGCTCTTCAAAAAGGCAGGGCTCAGTTTCACTTTAACTACGGGCCTGTTGTGGCTCATAGTATAGCTCACAGCAGCCCAGCTGATCCCCAAATCATTGAACTGAAATTTAAGCAGACTTCAAGTTGAGCCTCTAAATTATACAAAAGATGAAATCTTTTTGAAAAGAGAAGGATACTCCTCTGTTACAGTTTCTGGTTGAGCTCATCTCTGAACCTCCCTCTGGGACTGCAGTTTGTGGGAAAGACCCACTGCTCCTCCTGTTCCTGTTCTTGTGTTTGCATTGTTGAGTCCTGCCTAACAAAACCCTGCCTTACCTCCAGTAGTGATTCACAATCTATCCCTCTCATTCCTTGGTCTCCACGGTCCCCTGGCTTCCTCGCATGTGTATTACCTGCACTGTATGAGACGTGCTACCCCTGCCAGCTACAGCATTCATCTTACCCAGTATACCAAAATACAGACTTTTATCTATGCAGGATTATTAAATATGTTCCCTGGGGTGGAATGAACCCAATGTAACACACTGGTTTGGAGGATATTGAATTTATTTCCCATGATGGAAGAGGCCTTATATCTCACTTGGGGTTTTATGCTACCACTATACCCCAGACTTATGAGGTCATCTCTTTAAAAAGAATCTCATTGCAAGAACATTTGAAATAAAAGAAATGGAAGTGATTTTTAAGAGCAGTAACATTTTAATTCAACAATTTAAATCTAATGTTCCCAGTACGGAGACCCTTATCCCAGATATCTGCTAAAGTCAGTTGGGGGGGGGGTTCATTTGTAGAATGCAAACCCCAATCACACCTAAACATAAATCAAGATGATTTAGCTTTCACGGAGGAGAAAAAGTACAAAAGATTACGCTGGTTTGCTTTTTATGAAGTAGGCATCGTGTGATGAGAGTAGTCTGACATTCAATAATTGAAGTACCATGTCACCACTGATGAGGAGAGTGGATCCCTTACCAGTGCATGTGAATGCAGCCCACCTGCTATTCCATAGCTTTGGTGTGGTTCCACTCATTTCCCTAATGTCCAAGCTAGAGAAGTGGGACTTTGTGGACTGATAAAAATCTAATAAGGAATTACTAGGCAGGTTCTATATGGTGACAGCATAATCTTCCAGCCAAGAATATTAAGTATCCCTGCACTTTACATGTAGTAGTTTAATACACCCATACCTTCTCTAAGTAGTCTTAACTGGCCTTAAAATCAAGGTATCCAAATTGATGAGCCTCTTGTGAAATGCCTGGTCTACATTATTTTGCAGCAAAAATGCCAAGAAGTTCTCTGCATCTTCTCAAAGTACTGTATGACTGGTTAGTATCTTCAGCATCAGTCTTTCTGCTGATTAAAGGTCCTGTGCTGAGAAATTCCCTTCTCTCCACAGATGTATTTTATAATATTTAGCACTCAGTGCTTTACACTATCAAAGCATTGTATGCATGCTATCTAATATCTCCTAATTAACTCATATATCTCCTATTAAAAAAGCATCTAAAATTAATGACATATGGTATCGCTGGCTTTTGTACAACACATGCAAACGCAGCTTTCGGGTTTTACAAGAAACGTGGGTAAGCTGAGATTCCTTTCTGAAATCTGACAAACACTTTACCATATCCGACTTTCAACAGAGAGGAAATGAACAAAGATGCAAATTGGACCTGCACAATTTTAGATCTGTGACTGAATGCGCACACAAACACCAGCACGGGCAAGTGCTTCAGAGCCAACAGTTTTGGTCCCTTAATGAGGTGTACATCAATTGCACGGGTTTCCCACAGACTTTGCTCTCAAGATCTGTAGAATGCATGAGAAACAAGTAAAGTCTGTCATTTTGGTATCCATCAAAGCTCTCTTCCATGTGAGGAAGTGGCTAATTTGTCATTTCACACTCAAAAAGGCGTGAAAGGCAAAACGGAGGGAGGTTAGATGGAAGAGAGGAGAGGGGGGCTGTGACTCATGAGAGGAGACAGTAGGCCTGATTTTGAGCTTGTGTTTGTTGCTGCATATCAGGAATAAAATCAGCTGAATAATATCAATGTAAAATAGACGAGGATGAGGCCAGTATTTCTTGCTTCTGTGGAAAAATTTACATTATTAAACTCAAAATATAAACCAAGGAAAAAGGAACACTTTACAAATGAAATTATGGTATACAGCAAATTTCTAAGTTTCAAGTTTTATTTACATGTGGACATCTCTTATTTAATTATAATAAAAGTATTAATTCCAACAATGCAAATTTTCAACTTAAAAATACAGAAGACCTTTGAGAAAAATATCCCAAAGGATGCACACATCTGAGGAATGTCAGCTCTGTGTCAAGAGCACTGGTCTCAGCCACTAAATATTTTCCCTCATCGTCTTTCATTTAGCCTTGTTGTTGTCTTTTAATTTTCTTTTCCTCTGCATAAAACAAACCCAGCAAAGGGCCAGAGAAACAGTCAGTGTCAAACCTTTAGAGACATAGGAGAGGTGCAGGCAGGAATCCCATTATTTGTTAATAGGATTTGTGCACATACCTCCCATGGACCACTCAGGAAATTTACTCCCAAACATCTAGGTGGCAATTTCAATTAGAGTCAACATTTCATTTCAGCAGATGGACTGCAAACTGGTGGCTACTCAAACACTAACGAGTTTGAGTAATGCTCGATAATTCCCCTCTCTTAAACTATCATTATGCTTTCTCTTTTTTATGGGGAGAATGAATGCTGTCCCTAAGCCAAAACTTAATTTGATTTTTTGCTGTGCCTCTCTGTGCTAGCAAACCTCACCCATGTGCCTGTATACAGGCCCAGTGGGTAAAATTAGTGGGTATTTTTGCAGATCTGTCACACATTTCTACCATGCTTCTTACTCAGAAAGATGCCAAAGAACTGGAAGTACATCTGCCTTCCCCTGAAACGTAGCCACCTCTGGGGTGGAATGTGGCAGCAAATGTTAACACGGGAACACAGACACTAAATCCTATGTGAAAATTATGCAGGAAGTAAAGAACACAGCTCACAAAGTCTAAGGCTACCCAGAAATTAGCTAACAGTGTACATCTTTTCTTTTTTAATGAATGCATTTGAAATTACTGCCTGGTGTGTGGCACTCCAATAAGAAACATCTCATTTGGCATTGAATCCCACTGTACAGTCTCACACAGATTAATAGTGATGGTAAGTTTTCTGATTTCAATAAGAAGCAGTACTAATTCATAGGCAAGATGCACAAAACCAGAACACAGTATTTTTTTTTTTCACGGCAAATGTCCTTTCTTTAAATAGCATTTACAAACTACGTCGATGGTGGCCTGGCTGGCTCGTGGTGCCTTCGGTTTCGCTTTTTTTTCATCTCCTGCACATGCTTCCATTTGGCACCACCTTTGTTGCGCTGCCGCCGCTTCTCCCGGTGCCACATCTGTTCACAGTACTCATCCAGGCTAAAGCTGGGGCTGCTGACCAGCTGGATGTAGTCCTTGTACCTCAGCCGGGACTCCGTCAGCAAATCCCTCACCCGGCCCTCCTCGTCCTCAGTTTTCTGAGTGCTTTCCATCTGTCCATTCTCAATGACGTTTAAATTCAGCTTCACGATGGTGTGGACAAAGGTGTGCTCCTGGGCTTTGCAAAAATAGGCTCCTGCGTCCCTTCTCTGCAAGCTGCGGATCAGCAGCCCATGCTCCGTTTTAATGATCCTTTCATCAGCCTTCAGCTGTGGGGTTGGACAAAAAAAGAATAGAGGAGGTGAGTCTCATGGTCAAAATGAGATGTGTGTCAGTGCTATGCTGGTGGAGACAAGGCCTGGCTGGCACATGGCGTGTCCCATCCCTAAGGTGCAGCTGGGACAGAAACCAGCAGTTCCTTCGGGGTCTGAGTCCTGTTCCTGACTGCAACATCTGGATCATGGACACTCAGCATGCAGTAGCAAAAGACACGTGCTGTACAGCTGACAGGACAGACAGCAACACTCATCACACCACAGTGCAGTGAGGGAAGCTGCATTCTCCAAGGAAGGGGAGCTATTTACTGCCACAAATCCCATTCATTTTTTTAACTGCTCTTTTTGAGGTATCTGTAATACATCCAAAATACCAGAGTGCTTGTATATATCTGCAGTGCTGAGGCCCTGTTACAATGGATATGAAAACTACTACTGATTTTTAAAGAGAAATGCTGTGGTTTTGATCTTCTTCAACCAAGTTTTACAAAAGGAAGTTGATCCTGACTTTGACTCACTGAGATGTGATTAAAAGCAGGCAGAGTAAGGCTGGATGGATAAAACAAAGTACAGTTCTTTTATTGCTAAGATCTGTGGAGAATAACTAAGAGAAAAATAAGAACAAAAAAAATAAAAACTCTGAACAAAACAGCAAGAATGCGAGTGGGAGCTGAAGTCTGCAAGTGTGGACCTGTAATTTCATTTACAAATAGCAATATTTAAAAAAATATGGGTCATACACGTTAAAAGAAGGTGTACCTTAAGACTAGTAACACTGTCAGGTCAGTTACTATCTGGTAATCTGAAAATTATTTCCAAAATAACCTAAATCAAAAAATAGCATCCCCCCTCAAAAGAAAACCAAAACCAAACCAAAAAACAGGATGGGGCACTGGCACCCAAGTATTTCTGCAGCTGGGAAACACAGAAGGTAAGTGATTTGCCAAAGACCATATAAAGATGAGTAGCAGAGGTGGAAGTAGAAAGCAGAGCCCTAAGTCCCGATGTCCAACACCAGCACTTCCTTCGAAAATGACGCCAGTGTGTCCCAAGCTGTTCCCTCCCGGGCGCGCTGTGCTCTGCTGCCACGCAGAGGCTGCAGCACAGCTGGCACTACAGACCTGGATTGCTGCTGGAGGCTGCCTCGGCCCTGCTGGTGGCATCAATACCATGGGGGAAAACTTCAGCTCAGGGCTGGGTAGGGGGTTTGAGAAGGGGGGTCTGTGGGCAGAAAGAACCAACACAGAATCTGGAAAATTTCCCAGAGTGCACATCTGACCCTCCAGCAAACTTCAGAAGATGAAGATCAGGGAGGCATAAAGATGACTAAATTAGATTTATTCACAGTGGGTAAGCTACACACTGTTTCTTTATGTAAAAAATCTGCACACGATTCCCTCTGCTACTTCATGGGAAAAAATTTATACATACATATGATTCTCCATCTGTTATGATTCTAACTCACTAGTACTTTATCATAATAAAGTCTCTTGGAGCAAAGAGATGGATGAGATGACCTTCCAGGGCTTTTAGCTTTACTCTTTTCTAAGTTTCTATGACAATGACCTTGAAATCATTAAAAAAGTTTGAGAGACCATATTGAGATCACCAGAAAAAACAATACACATAAATATAATACAACCACAGAGAGAGACTTTTGTTTCCTACTGTTTCAGCTGTAACAGTCTTCAGTAACATATGGATTAGACAGGTATGTAGGCAAGTCAATATGGATGGATGGATATGGGCCTGTGTACTTCCACTGGTATGAGAGCAGCAGAGACAAGAAATCAGCTGCTACAGAAGCAGGTCAGATTATAGCTCTGGTTGCCTTTTTCTCTGGTCAAGTATTTTTTGGCTCCTGCCCCCATTTGTTGGTGTTGGAAGCTTTAGCTTCATTGTTTGTAAACTGTATATAAGCATGTCTACTCAGTACCCAGAGGGTAAAATGATACAAATTTCAGGAAGTTCCTGGAAAATCGATTGTCCTGACAACAGGTGCTACAAGAGCACAAGCTACTTCTGATTTACCACACTGAGCTTAAATCAGAGAAATTATGGTCAAGCCACAAGCACATGCACAGAAGATAACAGGGAGACAAAGCAGAAAAGGCCACTCTTCTTTTACAGAACCCACACCACAGGGCACTAGTCCTCAGTTGGATCAGCTAGTGACACTTCACTCCAAGTAAATGTTCCTTTTTTTATAGTAAAAACAGGAGCATAAAATTTATAAAAGAGTCCACAAATAAGGAGCTGTAGGCAAAAAAATGTCTAGGGCAGGTGTTTCCTTGTGGTGCTGTGCTCCACAGAGAGAAGCTGGAGCAGGGGCCAGGTGGAAGTGTTTGGAGGCCCGGCTGCTGCAACACGACAAGGAAATCCCTTTCTTCTGCCCAGACTTCGTGTCAGCATGAAGATCCAAGTTTGCGAAACTGAGGGAAAAGCATGGGAAGAAGCAGCTAACTTCCAGACATTTGGGTTTCATAAGGCACTGTGCAAAGACCAAGTTCCCACATTGTCTGAGTGAAAACAGCACTGATGTCTTTGAGCTTGGGGCTTGATGCAATCGCAGCAGTAGCATCTGCCTGCCAGTGGCTCTGCCAGTATTGTAGTCTAGAGCATCTTGACAGCTGTGCACCTCCCACACTTGGAAGGGCTCCAGTTGGCTGTTCTGGCTGGCTGGGTGCCAGTCCAAAGTGCCCTCACTAGGGCTTCGCCTCTTTTCAGAAAGAAAGGCAGAATAATGGCAGATCTAGACTTGAAAAGATCTCTGGACCCCCAAGTCCAGCACCCTGCTACTCATAACTATTTGCCATTTGTGTAATAGCCATAAATGTGTTAACTGATGGAGCTGTCCCCCACCCCCCGCCTTGGGATACTGCAGAGGAAGGTAGAAGTCTAAACTGGTTGTGTCCCTTAATCCCAGCCCATCATGACTCCTATTTTTAATGAAGCAATGTTCCTACACAATGTCCTGTGTTAACCTTGGACATTGATTTAGGGTGACTGTCACCTCCTCCTCTGTGCCTTCATTGTTCATTTCTTTCTACTCCTCTGGCAGGATAAAATTATGGCTCCGATTTCACACATATTGAGCAACACTTCATTACTGCTTCCCCCCTCTCACTTCTCTTTTTGGTATCCTGTTTATGTTGTTTTACCCACAGGTTCAGAACTCCTCCTGTCTTTCTCCTCTACTTTCCTCCCCACAGGGCTCTGGAGTTTCATAAACACCTGGCATTTCATTACTTGGTAGTAGATCTTTAACCTTTCACTTGAATGTTTAATGTGGTCTTTGGTTCCTGACCTATAGATGTAAAATGTATTTTATTAAATTCTGAGGAAAGTAAAAAGACTACTTAGATAAAAGAAATTTTGTTTTGGTCAACTGTGGATTCACTGTTTCAACCCCCCACCTTGTCAAAATCAGTAACTCTTCTAAAATATTTCTAAATAGGATTTAACAATTCAGAAGTACCCAGGCTTAAATTTGTAAAAAGCTTGCTGACGTGCTTAAATTTGAGCATACAATAAAACTTAAACATGAGAGACATAGTTTTGTTCCACAGGAAACAACTTATAAACCACAAAAAATGAAGCAATTGATTACCAATAGCTTTCTTTTCTTAGTGAAGTGGGAGTGGGTTTTTGACAATATTGTATCAATGAATTGTACTTTCACCCTTTATGATAAGCACATAAGTTTTCCAGAAATTACATTACCTGAATTATGACACATGCTATAGATACTGGCAATATTTGACAAAGGGAAAAGATCCCCATGCAAATCTAACCCTTGATTTTGACAACCTGAATTCAATAATGGAGAAAAAAATAAGTATTGCCAATAATGATGGCAAACCTTTAAACAATCAGTAAGTTGGAAAACAACCAAGGATTTGAAAGTGCTGTGGCACCAGGTTAGGTCAATGCTTTTTGTCCCTTGCTAATGATGTGTTTAGATAGCTCCCTCTTTACAAATAATTCACATGTCAACTCTTTCACAGTTAAAACACTGCACCTGTCTGGGAGAAGAAAGTGGCTTCAAAGCCTGCCTTCCCTCATTAATCAACATGTGAAAAAATGTTAAAGGTAAAGCTGGACTAATCATGGGTTAGCTGCAAACCCTGAACAAATTGAGAGAGGGAGAAAAGAAAATGAGGAACATTTGCTGCGAATTCACATTCATCTTTGTTTTTCTATTGTTCTCTTTTTCATCCTCATCATTTGACTGGAAATAAAGATCACTCTAGGGTTTTTCTGACATTATTGTTACACATGACTTTGTTTCTCTTGTATGGGAAAATAATCATTTAGCTCCAACACAGCTGTAGAGTTAATTTTTTTTTTAACATATTTTTTTATTTACCAACAGCCTCAGGAAAAATGAAGAATGTGTTGCTGGTACAATGTCATTATGGAAACTCATGATTCCTATTCATTTCAAGGTGAAGTTTACTTCTTATTCTGAGACTAAACTTTAAACTCCTCCATTCCTATCACCCCTCCAATATATCCAAATCAAACCAGAAATGTCATTCAGTTTAGAGTTACTTCTTTCCCCATAAAACTGTCAAAAATATTAGTGTTACTTAAGAAACTCAAGGTATTAAAAAAAAAAAAAGGCAATGAGCAATATAATAAAATAAAAGAGTGAAAGAACTGTAAGTAGTCCTTAGGCTGCAGAATTATTCTCTTTTTTTTTCTTTTTCCCAGCTCTCTTGACCTCTTTCTGATTGACCTAAAGATTCAAACACTGAATTACACAGCCCTGACAGAAGAGGGAAATTCAGTCCTAGCTGTGTGTCCTCTGCCTTACTCAGCCATCACCCAACTCTTAGATTCCAGGGCTGGCACTGAATCTGTGGCCTTTCTTCATAAGATTCTGCTTGACCAGATGTTTGTAACAAAGAAAGTTGCCATCATGATGCAAAAACCTCCAGATGCAGAAATATATGGAAACTTATGTCTTGGATAAATTGAAAAAATGCCTAAAATGTGGAATGAAACAACATCTCTTTGCTCTGATGGGGGAGCTAGGTCACAATGTAGTGCCTTGCAAAATGTCCTGCCCCAAAGTGGATCCAGCTCTTGTATCTACCAAAATATCAGACTAAGTTTGGTCCATCAGGAGAACACAGTCTGAGCTGTGGGGCAGGAATATGGAAAGGGTGAGAACTGCTGAAGGAGAAACTGGAATGTCCCCATGCATTTTGGTGGATTTATTTTCACCACCAAGTACAAGCAGAGCAGAAAGAAGAAAGTTAAAAGTGATCTGCACCTATTCTGTCACTTTAGACCACATGGTTTGTTCTGTCCCCTGCTGCTGAGGTGGCAGCTTGGCAGATCTGGAGCCACAGGAGACTCAGGGTGAAGTGCAGTCTAGAGCAGAGGGGCTGATGCTTTTCAGAGCAACAAGGCACCAAAACTAATGCCTTTGTCAGGAGCCACACATTTGCTTTTTGCAGTCCTGACACTTATTACATACATAAAATAAGCCAGGACATTTTTGAGAAATAACCAGTATCTGTTTTAAGCCTCAGAGAGCTTCAGCAGTTTAAGACACTACGAACAGATGACATCCCCAGAGTTTTCTATGAACTCCAGGCACTGAAGCACTCTCCGTCATCCCAGTGACTAACGCTGCACGCACAGGAACAAACATGATCAATTGCGTGAGCAACACTAACCACAAAAGCACTAGATATTTGACTCCTGACCTTAAAACAGTCCTAAACTACAGGGAAATGTACTCCCACTGGCAGCAAAATGACCTGGTGACAGCTTCTGTACCACAGGAGATCCTGTCCCTCCCCACAGGTTGCTCTGCCTGGAAGTCACATTCTGAACCATGACCTTAAAGGTGAAATGTCGGGGACATCCTGCTGGGCCAAATGCTTCCCCATCTAGTCTGGATTTTGCCCTTTCCCTTCCCTCAGGAAGCTGCAGTGCATGTCTGGGACAGTGCAAAGCCATCTATTTGTAAAGCCAAGTTTAAAGACTTGCTGAGACATTACAGTTCCAGCCCTGGAACTAAAAGTCCGTAACCTAAGTTCCAGGTGCATGGAGTCATTTGCAAAGCATGGTATCGTCATCACAATAAGTTACACTGCTAAGACATGCACTAAAAGAATGTACAGTGTTATTTGAGAAATCTGCTGCAGGAAGGGAGACAGAGAGAGAGCAGAAAATATAATTGTAATGGGAGAAGTTATGGTAAGACACTGGTTAAGCAAAGATCAAGCTATACATTAAACATGACCTCACTGTTTCTGTCACATATGGTATTTTTGTCAAATTGAAGTACTTTGAAATGAAAGTCAATTACTCTGATCTTTGGATTTTCTATGAAGGTCTCCAATTAGGTTTTTATACTGACGAACTCATTTTCACTGGTAAGTCAAGTTAGAAAACCTGAAAACCTCAATTTCTGGATCTGCAAATTATCAAGGGATTAATATTTTAACCAGTTAACCCTTATTGCTCAAATAGGAGTGATTATTCAGCATCTCTATAGACCTGGTCATTCATTTAGGGATTCATACCTGAAATTAGGAATTTAACTTCAGCTATTTGAAAACATGTAATTTCTAGATTAATACAGTTATCTTAAAAAGTAAACAAAAAAGATTCTTTTAAAAAATTTTCCTCTAAAGATGATATCTACCAATATGATATATGCAAACTGAGTCTGTTCAAGAGTTCAAACCTTTAGGATCCTGAAATTAACCTGGGTCAAAATACTAGAAATTGTTATTATTAGAATTTTCTGGCAAGATTCAAACAAAACTAATAGCTATACACTGTCTTTAAGCAACCCGATCCTCTAATCCTCAATGTGTGCTTATGCATTTCCATAGGCTATTATCTTCAGATGGAAAAAAAAAAAACAAAATCCCCCCAAAAACCCCACAACTAACAAAACCACCCTGGGAGCTGAGGAGCATGCGCTACAACTTCTATTTTGCCAGAACTAGATCACAGAGGCACTGCTGTGGCTTTAGGCACAACGTGGTAAAAAGCTATTTTCCTACTTTTAACATTCATGTAGTAGAAAATCTGTGCAGATTTCTCCTTCAAATTTTCTACTAAATTTGCTCAGAGGTTAATCTGGCCTTTTAGAGAAGATTTACTTTTCTCATGCAAGCAGATGTCAAACTGTTTACACAGAGCAAGCCCAGTAAACATTGCTGTTAATGTGCAAAGATGAATTTTGTGTGCTTGCTGAGGCTTCTAATGACACCACACATGTGCACACATTCCCTAACTCCCTCCCAGTGTGCACATCCTTGGCATGCAGGGCAGTCCTGCTGTACTGGACATCACCAAGCCTGGGTAACTGGTATTTGGCTCAGAACAAGTAGGAAGGGCCAAGTCACTGCCACAACAAACCTTTTGGAAATACAAAGTGTGTCAAAAAAGAGTATAGCCTTAATTTAGGCTGTGCTATATACATTAGCATGCCGTAACTTTGCTCAAAGTTGGTTTGACCTGCAGTTTGTTCTACAATCGAACAAGAAAGACAGCTTGAGCTTGGTTCCATGACCTTCAGAGGCCTATCTGAACTGGTGATTTATGAGAAAATCAACTGATAATATCATTTTCCCTAAATTGACACAGATAAGACTTAAAAGCAGACCTTCAAAAGAGGCTTTTAAGTCTTGAAATTATGATTTCTTATGATATAGGAATACTACATTCTTCACAGGGAACCAGCTCCTTTGTGCAAAGTTTGTAGTTCATGGTATAGTTGCAATACATTGTTTTTAAAAAGGTTGAGTCTTCTCAAAACTTGACATAACTTCCCATTCAGAAAAAAATAAAAACCCCACACACAAGAAAAGGAAATCAACAAGAACAATCACCCCTCCACCCCAGTCGAAAACCTGTTAACTATCTGCTTAAATTTACTTTAAAATTAGTCTTAAACACATGGTTAAAATTAAGAAAGTACTTTACTTGTTTCCCTGATCAAATATGTGAGTGCATTTACAAACTGCTGCCTTAGGGAAGGTGATCACAGAGTGTCATGTATGGGACAGTAAAGGTAACTCCATTTCAGTAAAATGAATGACTGTAGGCCTTTAAATGCCAATACACTTTTAGCTGGGTGTGCACTTCAACCTCTGTGGCTGAGAGGGTGCTTGGCCACCTGATCAGAAGGCAAATTATTTTTTTTCCACATATGGGCTATAATGGACATTAGAGGTAGTATTTCAAACCAGTAGTCTCTTTCTTTTGGTGTTCAAGCACCTGTCTAAAAATTAATCAAGCTTTTTTTTTTCCCCAGCAGAGGAAAAAAAAGTTTTGTCAATCCAAAACATATGCAAAGAAGGGGAGTAAATTAAAAGTACTGCAGTGTTACAGTCAATTTACAGCCTTGTGGAAAAGATTTTGTCTTACCTGGTAGAAAATCAGAAGTCTCTGGTATCCCCTAACTCGGCTTTCTGGGCCAAGACATAACTGGAGTTGCAACTTTGGGGTGACTGCCATGAGTCACATCTCACCCAGAAGTCATTCTCTCATGGACACCTGCCCTGGTCTGCATCTCCCCAGCCTTTGGAAAGGACCAGCACATTTTCTGCACTCAGGAAGTCTCATAGGATGAATTATCACTGACAGTGGAAGACCAGTTGTATGTTTGACAGCTCCTGTCATTTAAACTAATTTTTGTCCTGGAAGAACATACAACAAATAAGCATATCTAGCACCTGGGACCAGCTCCTTTGAAAGGGCAGTTCATTTCTCTTCTCCTTCCCTGTTGCCATGGTTGCCATCACAGCAGGACTTGGCATCAGACACAAAATCACTCATGTAAGAGAAAAGCTATGAAAACTCCCGAGGTTTGAAACTCACTCACAGATCCAGTCCAAACCAGTCCCAAGATATTGACCTTCCAGGCATGTTGGAGAGGCCCTTTGTCACTAGCACAGAAAGAAATCATCAGGAAATTGTGCAGGAGGTTTGCAGCGACCTGGAGGATTCTCCAGGGCCTCTCCATCAGTGAGGACCCCAAAGCTGCACTCCAAAGGAATTAAGGGCCACCACAAGTCTCACTGCTTTCTACACCAGATGCAAGGAGCAATCCTTAACCTGACATCTCTGCATCAGAGCAGTGATGCCACTTAAGAAAAAATCTCAGACTCCACTAATAAGAAAAAAAGCAAATAAAAAGCCTTTTAACCACGCAGACCATTCCTTCTCTGGGGAGAGATGGAGAGAGGCAGCAAACCATACATGCAATTCTTAGCTACACTGCTTAACATAGTAAGGGAAAGCAATCAGACACTAAATAGAGCTGAGATTTTATTGAAACATAGGGTTTTGAACATACTCTTACCTATAGAAGTAGATGTGTTAATTATCGGACAAAACAGCTTTGACTTTTTATCACTGATTTATATTATCTCCCTTTTTAATATTTTATGTCTAATAGGATGAGCAGGTAAGTCAAAATAAATATCAAAATCTGCTTATGATACAGTGCAAATGCTTTTCTCTCTTCCTGACTGCATGACCCAAATGGTGATAGCAGAATGCTATGTGATACCTAAGGTGAGGCAGGGAAAAGCAAAACATCAACTAATCCCAGTAACTCCTGCCTCTCAAAGCTCAGCTGAATTCTCTGTGGAGGAAACCTGCCTTGATGACTATAACTTACCTCTTCTCGATGTTCTTCTCCAGAGCGCTGAACATACCACCTAATAGAGGCTTGCTGGGACTTAGGAGTACATTCCAGAAAAGTTGAATTAAATTCAATGCCAAAAATCACCTTTTCATCAGCAGTTTCATGACTAATGCCTGGAAAGCAAACATGGTACAGGAGATTAACCCTGACCTGCTTTTTAAAGCAATGGGAAAATAGCCTGATTCAGAACAGATGCTATAAGAGTGAGTGAATTATAAAAAAGCAAAAGGAAACTTAACTTTTAGCTTAAACTATAACTATGAGGATTTAGAGGCGGCTGCTAACCTTCCTTCAGTGCAACTGGTTTTTAAGGAGGTCAATAAAATCTGTATCATGAGCTTGCTCCATTTTAAAGTTGGGGCTTTCACCTTTGAGGAATTTAAAATCTGACCCGTATTTTTCCTTTAAGTAATGCAACTACTAAACCTGAGCTAAACCTGCTGAAGTTAGATTGTATGGTCTGGTTTGCTCATCCCAAGCACTTTAAAGGAGTCACAGGGATAAAGTACTAGTTTGCCTCCCTTCAGTGTAATTTGAAATGCTCTGTAGTATGTTTCAGACCAAACACTGAAGGAGCCATGAGGAGATCTGAAATCCTTTCTTGGTCTTCTGTAAATCTGAGCAAATAATTTCTAATCTCTGCATCTTCATTTCTCTTTCTAGTCTGTTTTATCTGCATCTTATCTACCTTGGCAAGAGACTAAAGATGTTTCTTATGCCCTGTGAATAACAGAAAGGAAGGTGAAAGCAGTAGTGTCTCCTGAATCAAAAGTTAGCTCCATGTCAAAATTGAAACCATTTTGGATCATGCTTTCAATATAACAAGTACCTATATGAGTTCTATAGAAACTCAAGCTCTCTGCATTATTTCCCTGTGTCACTAAGATTTCAGGAGAGCCAAAAAATTTCATGCAGCCAATGAAGTGTCTGGGAGAGAACCTCACACAGCAGAGCCCTGAATTTAAATAAGTTTAAGGACCACAATATTACTAATTAACAAAAATGGCCTGAATAAGCCAAAAGCCTGGAGTGATACAGGTCAGCTTAAAGGGTTTATGGCACACAGGAGTCACCCCAAGTGGATAAAACTGCTATTGGTGGCACTATGTCAGGGCAAAGAATTAATACCAATTTTTGTGCTACAAGACTTTAGATTTGTCTAATAAAGCTAACTCTTCCAGTATCTCTTTATCCTTCCAGGAAAATGTGACATTGTCAGCCTTTCTGCTAGGGTTTCTATAACCTTGAGCTTTGCACAGTCTCAGATATCAGTGTTTGGAGAGTCATGGCAAGCAGCAAGCAAGGAAATTCTGGCCCTTGGGATGAACAGGAGTTTTGCCATTGACTTTGATGGAAATCTTACCCTGACTTTTTAACTATGTCTGCAAGCACACATGTACAGTCAGAGCCCTCTAGACTGTGCAACAGACGTCAGGCTTTGATCCCGTGGCAAGCAGCTCTGATTTCTGCACTGCCTCCCACTGAGGTCTGCAGCAGGCACCCAGCACCACAGCGGCACGGAATAACTGGAGATCAATGGGAAGGGATGGCTTGTCCCAAAGCCAGTGTTCAACGTGGTGATACAATCAATACTGTTTTGTCTGGATTGTTCACTTTAATAAGCAGCTAGAAGAACCCCAGACAAAGCCATGGTTGGGTTTGAATGCTATTCATTTATTTTACGCTGCCACAGAGATTGCTGTGTAACCGCAGGGTTTCATACTGACAGTGCTCGCTGAGAGACAAGGGCTGCAAATGCCGGAGGAGCAGCCAGACCCTTTGGCATCTGAAAAGAGGGTGTGGGAAAGGGAGGGGGAAGAGGGTAGGGAGAAGGGGGTAGGTTATTGTTAATAACAGGAGCATTTAAGTAGCTGTGGGAAGGGGAAGGGGCTGGTTTGGCAGCTGCAGCTCAGCCTTGGGACCTGTGTCAAATGGCAGAGGAGAGATGGCATGTTCCCCACTCACCCCTGCAAGCCTCCTTGTGGGATTTGCTGCCCTGTTTCTGGATGGAACATCATGCACATCCCATTAGCTAGTTTCAGGGATGTGTGTGATGTTTTGGTGCCAGGGGCACATCTCCCTGCCCTGTGTGAGTGCTGGGGAGTGTCGCCCATAAGGGATGCAGGGGTGATATCCCATGCTGGCTGTTCCTTTCCAGCTCCAGCTCTGAAATTTTAACTGTGGGAGGGGTGATGGATATAAAGTGTGGGAAAGGCAGCTGTTCTGTTGAGCTTAGCAAGTTTTTGGAGACAGAGACCCTCACAGCAAAATCTGCTGCCTAAGTGACAAAAAGAGCAAGAAAGGTGAATACTCACTGTCTTCCACATCCCAGCACTGTGCAACTGGGTCTCCATACTTGACATCCTGCCTTCTGGCTCGCCTATGGGAAGAGCATGCAAACTTGTAACACTTCAGACATAATTGCTGGAATGCAACAACAAAATACAGAAGAGCTCAGCAGATGTGGACTTGCATTGCTCCCACCCTACGGCTGACAATTACGGTCTTAACTAAAACCAGCCTCACCCTCAAAGCAGCATGTGGCCTAGAGAGATTTGTACAATTGACATCAAGAGAAGAGCCTGTGATTTGGGAAAACCACTGGGAGGAGAAAGAGAAAAAGCGAGAGAAAAATATCTGCCTAAAATAAGGAGTGTGTAATACAGTGACATAAAGAGTGTCTAAACTTGCTTAGACCAGCATGTCCCTCCTGGCAGGGTAGACTGTGTTGCAAATGCCTAGAAACATTTCATGCTGTAGACCATGAAAAAGATCTGAAGTTCAACAGGTGATATTCAAAATTGAGCTCAGTATTAACCCAAGGTAATACTGACTAGTAAACCAATTATTAAAATGAAGAGAAAATAATGTATTTTAGTTTGTTAACAAACAATTGACAAAATCTGGTTATCTTTCATCTTTATGGACAGAAAAAACATAAGACAATGGTCTGAGATGATCTACTAACTTGCCTGCCAATCACTGGGTGTGTTACATGAACTCACTGTGATTTACTGTCATTTCAGTGTGATAGCACTAAAAATAAACTCTTCCTCTGTGTATTGCATTTCTCTCCCAAGAGCTACGACAAAAATGGAAACTTTTTCAGTTTTTCAGTAGAAGAATTGCAGACCCAGGAAAGAACTGGTTCTTTCCTCACAAGCAGCAGCAGTGGGACCTCCCATGTGCAGTGCAACGCCTCTGAAGGAGAGCAGGTTGCCAAGGCCCGTCTGTCCACTGAGCAAAAGCTGTAGACATGCTGGAAGCACAGACTTCAGCACAGAAGGAAAACATTCAAGTAACTGATCTACTGCAGGATTCCCAGGGCCAGTCACCCATCCTTTGTTTTGGAACCACGGACTTTTGGCCTTCCCTCCAAACTGCACATCTGTTAAAAGGCATGGCCCATCGATCTCCGTGTCCCAGCCCACCCCAGACTTCAGCAAGCCTCATGTGTCACTAACTTTGCAGTGAGCCTGAACACTTGCTTTTCTCCTTTCATTTATGCTTCTCTGAATTTAGTTTGCTTTGGCTATGAGGGAGAACACATAAAGCTCCCTGACACCATGACATGATAACTTATGAGTCATTAACTTCAATGGCTCAGGACCCAGCCCTGTGACCCCTAAGGTGGAAAGTGTCATTCCAGAGCCTGAGCTCAGACTGAAACCTCACTGCAAGAATTGCTGTCAGGAGGACTTTGTCCAAAGGGGAATGAAGAGGCTGTGAAGGACTCTGGCACCAGCTAAATCAGCCAAAAACTTCAGGAGACACATCCAGCAGCTGAGGCAGTGCACTGCTAGACCCTGCAGCGTGCTCTCCCTCCATCCACATCCAAGGTACTGTCCTAGCTGGTGGGTACAGAAAATTCAGATGAAGTTTCTTTCACTGTGGAAAGACTGCTGCCAATATGGTCAAATCATGGTACTTAAATCTCTGTCTCCCTCTCATGGCTAGACCACAAATACAATTGTTGGGTTAGGTCAGGGAATTTAATATATTACTGACCACTCTGGGATACTATGTTAAGCTCTGCTTTCTAACTACTATGAAAAAGTCAGAAGCTTAAGAGAGGCTCTTGCATCTTGGGCAGAGTTAGCCACAACCTGGACCTCCATCTGAGCACCTTGTGCCTTAAAGCATTCAGCATAAAAAAGGAAAGTGATGGATTTATGATGTTAGCTACAGTAGCCAAGTTACTGTCACACACACTTAAACAAAGCTATGTTGTCTTCACAGCTCTTCGAGCAGAAATGTGAAACATGGCCAGAGTACGAGCACATTTTAAGGCAAATGATATGCTAAGTAAAAAGGCAACAAGTTATGAATTGGAACATCTAAAATTCTTGCAAGCAGCAAGATCTTTTACAGCATGTCATGTTTTTTTCTTACCTTTTAGAACTGGGGGCATATCTGGAACAAGCGTTTCCATCCCAGGCACAGTACGGGTCTCTGGCAAGGCAGCAGTCTGCACAAGCCTTCCCATACGTGTGACATCTGTGCAGAGAGAGCTGAACCAATCCATCCCTGGAACCAATGTACAATTGTTGCTGCAAATCAGGCAAAGCAAATTAATTAGGAGTGTTCTCCAAGTAGCCAGTGTAAAAAGTTCTCTTCTTCAGTGCAACAGTTGCAGACTTTTAACCTTATCCCAGATTTTATAAAACAACGGAAAATTCCTCCTTTAATGTAAAATGTTTCTCAGGGCCCAGTGTGAACTGGCCAGTGCCCATCCATCCCAACAACACAGCAGAGAGGAAAGGGGACTGCAGTCCTGGAAAGACACCAGCACTCAACACCCCTGTGTTTTACTACAGCACCCTTGTGCTATAGTAAAAAATCAGAAGCAAACCACAGAAAGAAAGGCTTAATAACACATTTAAAAACGAGGGGCTGGATAGTCACCATGTTAACAGTCTGGGAACTAGGGGTGACCTTGTGTGAATAAACTTCATGTTCTGCTTCTGATCCTGAGGTAGGATGGGGATAATGTTTCTCCCCTCTCCCCAACGCGTGTGGGGATTGCCTGAGGAGCCAAGGGTGGTCCAAGCTGGAGCTGGCTCATGCAACACTTCCATCTGGCCTGCCACCTTTTTTCATGGGAGATGGGACCCAGCTGTGCTGTGCGTGCCTGAAAGGCAGAGTACCTCTTCCCGTGTGAGGGAGCCCTGTTGTGCCAGAGCTGCTCTGGTCACTTCTGCAGCTCAGGGAGGGGTGGCTCTGGTGTCACGCTGCCTCCTGAACATGTATGGAGCCATCACAGAGCTTGGAGCTGCCATAAAACCGTTTCCTATCAGGAGATACCACGCTATGAATGGCCCCTGCACTGCCAGGGTTGGACCACCCAGACTCAGGCTGCAATTTCAGAGGAGGGGGACTGGTTGTGTGCATACAAGTTTTAGCACAGTGAGGCCCTGATCTCTCCTGACTACTAATAAAAATAAAAACAATAATAGTAATAATAATTTATTACTAGATTGTAAAGAGACAAGTATTTCTGGAGGCCGGAAAAGGAATGTGCATTGGCTTCACTTACAAATCTCACTACCATATGACTAAAGGTTTGTTTCCCTGAATAATTACCAGCTTGGGTACACAAATTACTGTTTGTAAGCAAACAGGAATTAGGCAAGCAAACAATTTCAAACATATCCCTTTCCTTCCAGTTACACTTTAAGAGCCACCCATGGAAAGCTTGGCCACTAAGCAACAGGAGTCACCTGAAAATAGGTGTTCAGTGTACCCCATACCCTCCAGTAATTAAACAAGCTTATGATTACCTGTTTCTGAGAAATCTCCATGGTTGAGATAAATGAAGGGTGCTGAAAAATAAATTAGCAAGGTGTATTAGTTTACAAATTCCCTGTTCTTAGTGAAAAAGAGAGCAGAACTTAACACACAATAAGCAAATAAAACTACAGGCTCATTTGCTTGGTTTTAACTAATATGAAGAAAACAAACCCCAACAGAAAATAACAAAATTCATGCTTCCAAAAAGAAATCATATAAATTTCCCCAGCTGGAAGGAGGGAATTACCTTTAATTCTGAGAGTTTGATATCAACCCCATCCTGGGCAATGAACCTTCACATCAACTTTAGTTTATATTAAGCACTATTTGAAAGGCTTAGTTGCCATTTAAGGGATACATAGGCAGATCTCTGCACCAGGATGTATTTCATGGCTATGAAAGACAGTGAAATTTTTGCCCGTGACTGATGTAAGAACAGCACAAAGCTCAGGGAATTATCTATCACCCAACAGAAGATTTATCTAAGCCTATTGTTTAATATTAATACAGTTTGAGGAAATAAGGCATGTTTTTTCAGCCCCTACCCCCTTCAATTTTCTGGATTCAAAACCATAGAGGTAGCAGTTATAAATGTTACCAATAAAAATGTGAAGGAATGTCTGCTGAGTAGAAAAAAAAATGACCTCTTTTTTGTTTTAAATATGATATGGCACATTTTCCCTTGACGTTATGTTTTAAGAATGCAGCAAATTGGTGCACATACTGGAACTGCTCATTATTTGGCAGGCCACTGAGTAATCTCGGTATTTTCTGAGTGATATTTATAATTGGTGTCCAAGACAGTGGGAAGAAGACATAGAGATCCTTTAAATCAAAGTTTCATCATACACATGACATATCAGAAGGCATATGGAGAAATGAACTCTTTGAAATAATTGTTAATGATCCTGTGCTTACACTTGGAAAAGTCCCAAATTGATTTATTCAGTATGGACAACAATTTGGGCTGTATAGCACATAGGAGAGAGGATGTGTGAGAAAGTAATCAAAATGCCATGGATGCAGACAAACTTTGATGGAAAAGCAAAGTGAAAACTGAAGAAGAGCTAAGCAGCATGAGAAGAAAGCAAAGTGAGAATGCAAACAGTGAAGAAGAAACTAATAAACTGAAAAGAAAACCAGGAGGGAAGACAAAGGTTTCCATTTTTCTGATGTAAAAGTATGTTGATGTCAGCTCCCTCCCCAGCACTGAAGTTAATCAAAAATTGTGCTTGTGCAACAAAAGAATCTTGGGCTTTTTACAAGCTGTATTTACGAAGAAGTCATTGGTGTTAGCAGGGCTCCAGTTACAGAATAACCAAATCAAAATGGTCAAAAATACGGAGTCAGCCTTCACCAATAAATTAAAGCACACGGATAATCAAAGCTAACTTCTTGTTTATTTTCCTTATGTTTTCAATTCCTAATGTTGCTATTTTAAAGAATTTCTGTGCACCCAAGGAATTTTGTGTGTTTGTTTTTAAAAAATATAATTGTACCTAGGATACTCCCAATACCAACTGGGCCATCGAAAATTTCACATTAAAAATATAATATTACTATTTTAATATGCATAAATAATAAAAAATGTAGGCTCATAATTTCAAACTAGAACAAAGCAGAATAAATGAGACGTTCTACGGGTTTGAATAATCACGGTCTATTTGGTTTTGGACATTTTTCAATCAACTTGCCCAAAGAATACCAAGGCATTTAAAAATTTACATAGTGTCCCTCTGGAAACTTGAACTAGTTCCAGTAAACAAACAGCCAGACAGACAAAGCCAGTTTGGGCCATGAAGTCCCCTGAATAATATTTAATTTATGTTGTGGCTATTAATGCTTACCTTGAATATCTGCAGCTCTTCCAGGACCACCTCCTCCTTAGTCCACTTCTCCTTTGTGATACTCACAACCTTCAGGACTGTGCCTACGTCTGGAACAAATACACCTCATGTAAAACTCACATGTAAAACCCACAGGTATGTCTCAATATGCATGGGCCATTCCATTTCCTGCCTTGTAGATAAAGCTAATCCATCAGGGATGTTGCTTTCCAACCACATCTATGCCCACTGCATCTCCTGCTGCCTGCAGAGCTCTCTCCATACAGTGCATTTATGGTTTTACTGTATGGCTGAGCCAACACAGTCGCAGGCTGCTCCTGGCAGGGATGGTCCAACTCTCCTGCTACATAAACACACAAACACAGACAAGCACATCCATGCTGCCAGCTACGAGTTTCTGCACATTTCCCTGAGACAGAAGTGGGGCCCAACTGACCTCAAAGAGAGCCAGCTCAGGGGGCTAAATTGGCAGAAAATTACTTCCTCTTTTTTATAGAATTAATTTATTTCCAGTATAGGTCCTTAATCAGAAGTAAGATTCATTTTAATGCAATGAGTTAAGCAATGCACTTTTTAAAATTTATTTCTTCATTTAAGGAAATCTTTGAAAAAATACCTCCATTCAGCATCAAAATCTTAATTTAGTCATTACTTACTTGGAATCATCTAGAGAATTTTTTAAAGTTAAATCTATTCATCAATTTAACCTGAATTCCTGCTTGGTGTAAAAAATAGCTGCTCATTTCATGTCAGACCATTACATATTAGTGAACCTTGAATGGTTCAGAACTCAGAAATTGCTCAGGGGAGTGGGCTGGGTGCTGGGATGTGGAAATGACACAGTGCAGCTTAGTCCTAATCTCTACACATAGTATTGAAATAATGAAAAATAATACACTATAAGGGAAAGAATGAGATTTTCATTCTTCTTTTCCAAAACTACTGAAGTTCATATTACCAATCAAAGCCAAATTATTGCAGTTTGCCTCATGTATTAGAGCTTTTTTTCAGAGTTTGTTTGACATAATTGCCAAAGCCTGCACATGCACAAGTTGGCTGTGTACATTCTAACATATAATAAGCTACTGATCTTCTGCTGCTCAAAATCTCCTGGGTTATTTGTTATATCCACATTCAGTCTCTCTATATAATTGAAATTTTATCTTTGAGTTCATTTTTCTCCTTGCAATGAGTTTGGAGGATAAAAAAGAACAAAACCATGCACTTACAGAAAAGAAAACTCACTTTTAAGGAAGGCATTGCAGAAAAATAAATGTCTGCAGATTATGGAGTGCCATCTAGTGACTGCATGGTACTTGCTGGCCTTGACACCTCTAAACCTGACTACTTACACTTGAGGAGATGTCTTAGTGCCAGGTAGGAACAGTTAACCTGGGAGTATTCAAGTTGCTGGTTTCTCAATATAATTTCATTTCTACTAAAAACTTTAAAATGGAGGACAGAAAACATCTGAAAGCAACCTCTACAGACACTAAAAGAATATTTTGTACATTTTTACAAGTGAACTCATCTTCTCAGACAGTTATATTTCAAATTACTTTTTTTCACTCTTATCAGAAGAAAAGTAAGTTGTAGTGAGTACTCTGAAATCCTAGGCACCACACAGTTTGAGAATGGGTTCCTGTTCCTTTGTTGACTGTATTAATATTGCTCTCAGAAAGCAACACAGATTTTCAATCATCATGTCTAAAGGTCATCCCCAGTCTTCTCAGCCAGCAGGGGAGAAAACAGCACTTTTAATGGTCTTTTTTCATGTAACTGCTTTTTTCTCTGACACCACTGTACTAACTTGGGATCATAGAAGGTCTGAGACATTGTCTTTTTCTGGAAGGTACAAGTTGTGAAATGGATTTTGCTGAAAGACCTAAGAGTTCTGAGAGAGAGGCTATCTCTAGACTCCTGTGTGGGGTAACACAGATAGAAAACTCTTGAAGGCTGAGACAACCCACACTTCATAAGAGACAATGCTCTGTGACAATTCACTCCTTTCCTCAAATTACTTCAGAATAGCCATACATATCAAGTTGTGCTATAGACACAAAATTTGCTCATAGGCCAGATAAAATGTTGTGCAACCCAACAGCACTGGGGTAGGATTCAAAATGAAACCTTAATTTCCCTACAGCTCACAGCAGTAGCTCATCTGCTGCACTTGGATAAACCTTGTCACCTCCATGTACATGTTTTATCTTCTCTGAGATGGGGATAATGGCAGTGACCTCCTTACTAAAGCACTCAGATCTACCAGTGAAAAGTGCTTTATAAGACCTACATAGAACAAGAATGAGAGTATGCTGAATTATGGAATAAGAACAAAACCACCAATGGAGTAATGTGGTGGATTATTGCTTCAAAAATCTTATAAACAGGTATACTGATATTCCTTAGCAAACCTTTCTCTTCAGTGATTCATCCAGTGATTCTAAATTTAATTACTATGCTAAAACTAGACCTTTTCCTTTAGGCATTTATCTATTATAAAAATGTAAATATATATATAATTATCCCTAGAAAAATGGCAAAGCAGTTTTTTCCCTGACAAGAGTAGCTTAACCTCTCTCTGTTCCATCCTGGTTGTCACGTTTGGAGCTATCATGTTGCTAATTTATATCTTTAAAATTAGTTGAGTGGAATTGTTGCCTTAGGCTCAATTTGAAATACTTCTTAACTGCTCAGCATCTCATGAGATAAAATGCTGAAGCACTACCATGTCACTATGGAAAATATGAAGTACTCCTTGAAGCTATTAAGGTAATTTTTTTTTCTATTTGTAGTTTCATTGATGTGATTCCAGCAGGAAGCCAGACTACCATGGTAGTCTGTAAAGACAGGTACTGAGTGGTACTTGGAGGGTCAAGAAAGTTCAGGTACTCTGATCCCTAAATGGTTTATCACCTAGGCAGCAGGAAGCATTAACATCCCAACAGTAGTACAACCTTGAACTGAGAAATTAATTTAATTTCAGCCCTTGCTTGAAGACCTGGAACTGAATCAGAAGCGCTTATACGCTTCCTGAAGCTGCATGCATAGGAAAAAGATCTTAGTCTAGAGGTTTATTCAGGTTTATTCAGGACCTACTGGACTAAAGGTGTTCTAAAAGGATGTGGTTTGTGCAGAATGACAGTGGAAGTTCTCTCTCATACCCGTTCCTAGGAAAATGACATCATATTGCCCGTCCTCTGCCATGACGTGGTCCACCACAATCTGGGTGAGCCGATAGTCCGCGTTGATCTGCGTAAACACCGGGGCTCCTGTCACGGGGTAAACTGATTTGTACATCAGCGGGTGCCGTCTAATGAAGCTAATGACTTCATCAGGAAAGTCTCTGGTAGACTTTATGAGCGGGTCGTACGTTTTGCTTGGACACTAAACGAGAGAGAACAAGAAGATGAGAGGAGTTTTAGTAAAGAAGTACAAGCAGAAATCAAGTTTTCCACAGTAACATTTGTAAAGACAGTAGTAATAGTGTTTTTCAGTGATGTGTCTCATCCCAAAGCAGCATTTGGTCACCACCTCACTTTTTGAAAGAATTGCTTTAAAACCAGAGAAATTGTCATGATGGGCTCAGTATGGGTGCAGCGAATTCCACCTCCTTGCTCTGTGACCCACTCACAGGCAAAATACCACGTTTGGTTTTTTATACAGACACGGAGAGTGAGACCCGAGGAAAGGAGACCTGTCATGCTCTGTAGGATTCACTACTGGGCGCAGGTAGCAGCTCAGTTAAATTTGCTGCAGGCTGCCTGGAGCAGAGCAGGTACCAGAGCAGGGGCTGCCAACAGCAAGCCTGGGCTGCCCTCCTGTGGCTGCTGCGGGAGGAGCTCACGAACTGTAAGTGCAGCACCTCAAGGTTTTTCTGCTTCTAGTACTTCTGTCCCTCTTTACAAAGCTGAGTGTCTGCCTTTGGCCTGAAATCAGAAGCCATAACTTTTCCCTGCATGTGGCCTGAAATCAATTCATTTTCAGTGAACTGTACCTCCTACACATCACATGTATTTTTTTCTAAAAAAAGGTGTATCTTCTAGATGTCAGACAACCCCTTTGGCTCATTATTTCTCAAAACTGACTTGTTAACTCATTCACAGAGCTGACACTCTTGACCAGGCTCAAGGCTCAGATGCTGCAGTGTCCTTTTCTTTAGTTTTTAACAGCACAGTCTCATCCGCTTCAGATAACTGCACAAGAATTTGGTACTTCAGGCACTTCCCCATGCTGGGGTTCACTCCCACCCCTATTTAGACCTATACTGACAAACCGGACACTCCAGTGGTTTCTTTGGCTTACACAAAGCCGTTTCTAACACATCTTGCCTGAAGACTAGCCACAAACCTAACTCTTCAATCTCCATCAGATTTTTCTTTCCGTGCCTTTCGGGGTAAGCCCAAGTACATATCTGCAAGGTGTTTCATTTTGGTGACCCATGATCTCTCATGCTCACCTATCTCTGCTTTCGTTCCCACAGCTGTTTGCATCTTTTTTTATGTCCGTTCTTTCACAATTAGTCTCAAATTCAAGTCTGAGAAAATGTCTGTTTTGAATCTGGAGACATCTAGATGTGTTACCGGGGAACTACAGTCCTGGATAAGATGAACTGGGCACATTATTCCAGTTGGTGACAAACTTTCACACATAAACTACAGACTGCTTCTATTCTAACACTACTAACACTACTTTTAACTACGTAATCCCTGTGTTTACTGGCAGGTGGAGCTCTAACACCGCCTGTGAAGAAAGACGTGATCAGGTAACGTCTCTGTACTCCATGAAGAGAAAGATTCGTAGTGAAGTTGCTCTACAGTCCTCCTTCACAGCAGTATTTGACAGAGAAGACTTTAGCTCATATGCCCAGCTATCCAGTTTGACGTGTTGAATCTATGGTGCTAGTCAAGGGCTTGTGGTTAGGATTTCTTCCACTGTGTAAGGCAGAGCAGCAATAAACACGGATTTCTGACTGAGGAGAAGCTTCACAAAAGTATCTGAGCCTACCTGTATATTCAGAAACAAGACAGGCCAGGGAAGCACAGACCAGCTGATGTTATACATCCACACCTATCGCCACATCTGAAATGTCTGTTGTGGTCAATTCCTGGTCTACCTTGGGCCCCAAACACCGCCACAGCATTGCCACAGGGAAGGTGCCACTTGGAGTGTGCCTGAACTACGGCAAAGCCCATCTTAACATCAAACAAAAGATTGACCAGGGGCCTGCCCTTGAACCTGACCTCTGGTTTTCGTTAACAGAGCTGTAGCTCCAGTGATTTAGGATTCTGCAGCCTACTTCCACTCCTTGCTTGAACTGAATTTTATGGCTATCTAGAGAGCTAACAGACTTTGTTCAAGTGTCCACTCACTTAGTGTTGTTTCAATCTGTGAGAGTTAAGCCTCTGCATCCCCATCTTCATAAAGGATTTGAAATAGTTTATTGAAAAACGTCTTAAGCCCCTGGATCACCTAATAGCTTTTGACAATTTCCCCATGGACAGTAAACCTGTGCCAATTTGAATTAAGATAAATTCCATCACGTAGTCATTTTTGTTTCACTGTACAATTCCATTTATGGCCGTGAAAGAAGCGACAAGAAAAACAAAAGGGTTCTATTGCCCTGTGATAACCACTTGAAAGACATTCCTTGAAGATACAGTCGAACACAAGTAAGAAAGAAGAAAAGGAAAGTCCTCTTGGAAAAACCAGTCCCACTGGAAACACATATTGCAGTGAGTCAATGCATAAACCTAGGGGGTTTGTGCCAGCAGTCCTGTAAGAACTTCACCCTCTGGCTTGCTGGGTATCATCTCCTACATTGTGTTTTCTGCTGTGTTTTCCAAAGTCTTTGCAAAGTTACATCCTTGAGGTGGGCTGTATTCAGCTTGGCTTTTGAAGATAACAATATGAGTAGAATAATTTCACAAAGAAATATGACTTTGGGATAAAAAATAGACTTTAGGATAAAAAAAAGGATATTTACCTTTAGAGGTGTTGAACAAAAGTTTCTTGGGATAAATAGAAAGAAACATGTAGTAACTTTAATTGTCTTTTGATCAAAGTTTTGCATTAATTTATTCTATACAGGATGAGAAACAAATTCCCTTCTTCAACTTCCCAACTATGCAATAATTCTCTTCCCCCTCACGGTGGACTAGAGGTTGATTTTCCCCTGTATGTCCCTTTTCTGTGGTTCATGTTCCCGCTCACTGCTCAGAGTCACCATCTGCATCTACTGGAAATTTGCTGACTGCTCACCTATTAACAACTCAATTGCAGAAGCCCATTTCTATGCGAAAAATGGGAGTAGCACCTTCAGTCTTAAAGCTCTCCTAGATTTTTGCCAAAAATGCATCAATGGAGGAAGATGAGAGCAGTGACACCACTTACTAAAAACCACTGGGATAAAATTTCTGATAGTATGGAACTAAAGAGCTGCTACAGCAATCCCAAAGGCCCAAACCCTACCATGCACAATACAGGGAAATCTTCTGCAAGCTTGCATAGTTAACTTAGTAGAAACAAGGACTAAGGGTTTGATCCAGAGATCTGCTTGAGTCAACAGGTCCTTTTCCAATTATTTCAGTGGGCTTTGGATCCTATCCTAAGACAGCATGACCACCAAGAACAGCTGGGCAGGTGTGACCCTGTTATGCTTGGCCAAGGGAGCTATTTCCAGAGGCATCACTCACTGTGGCATGATGGATGGGACAGGGGAATGAAAAAGTCATTTTGGCCACCCTTTGGCAAAGTTCTCAGGCAGTTGTTTAAAGCTGTGTCCACCCATCATTGCAGAACAATTCCTGTAGGCTTGTGTTTCCTTTCCTAGCAATCAATAGGATGTAGGATGGTCAAGTGGGTGAGTGAAACAACCTTTCATGTCTGAAAATGTGAGTTCACGTTCTGTTGCAGGTCTCATGATAGCGATAGTGGTGTTCTCTGCCCAGTTCATAGTTCATTTATTCACGTCATCAGCACCAGATGCTGTCTCAGATATGTGACATCTCCCCCTGGGGACAGTAAGATATTGGCTTTTATACCAAATGTCACGGGAGTAGGTTGGCAGAGTTGTTTCATGTAGACTACAAGAGAATCTGGCTTCATGAAAGTTCTCATAACACTATCAATGTGCTCGCTCAGCACCTTCAGCTTCTGCTACAGGGTGGGATTCATCTCACCCAACCTAGATTCTTATCCTGGCTTCATGTAAACTGCATAGGGGGGGTGCCTATCTTTCTCTTTCTGATAGAGAATTCTGGACAACCAGCTCAGATTTGATGCTCCTCTTCTAGATAGCTCATATAAAAAAAAATTAATTATATTAAATCAGTTAAATTAGTACTACTAGATAAGAATTTTCCAAGACACTTGTTCACCATATAATCGATTCTTCTGAGGTTGCCTTTGCTGCCATGAATGATAACTTGATAAAAATATATGTGTCAAGAAATGAAAGATAAAACAAAACAACAAAACAAACAAACAAACAAACAAACACCCCCAAACCCAACAGAAACAGAGCTGAAAGTACTAAGGGCATCTCTATGCAACTGCTGTATAAACTCTTGTGGCACAAATCCTTTGAAGAATCAATAGTTACTTAAAGTTATTGAAATGCTTTCTGTGGGAGCTCAGTTTGACAATAATCACTCTGGACTAAGTCCTGATCCCAGGTGATTTACTAAGATGCCTTCTATTCCCTCACCTGTTATTTATATCCAAATGTGGACAGAAGGTGGTAAGTTAAGGCTAATCTTTCTCAAACAAAAGCAAATACACACTAAATTAACACCACCACACATATGCAAGCTTCTCTCCTTTTTTCGCTTGTCTTATTAAATTTGCAGCTTAGCAGAGTGCTGGATGTGTGGATCTCACACAATGCTGAGACATACAGTGTGACTGTGTTAACATTATGTGGGAAACATGGCCAAGATTTTCAAAGGCTGGTGCCAGAAGCTGGGCTCCTAAATAAACCTCCAATTTGCCAAACTGGATAGTGCTTCACACCATCCAGTGAACTCAGTAAGAGCTGCTGCATCTAACACCTATTAAAAACTGTGGCATTTATTTGGGAATCTAGCTATTAAGGTATGTAAACACATATCCTTTTCATTAATGATGCATCTGTAGTTCAGCAGTGCTGATGTCTACTGACGAACTAAAAAGAGAATGTTGTTCCCTGGGAACTTCAAAAGGGTTCCTATTTACAAGTGTGTTGAAAATCCCAGTTTAAAAGTGTCTTGTCACATGTATCCTTAGACCCACTTAACACCGGGTAGGTCAGATTATTCCTATTGAGTGCAGTAGGTATCTGCTTGTTTTATAATGTCCAGGCTGGGAATCTTTATGCATTTCACAAGGAGAACTGACAACCATGCCAGAAAGTCACTCTTGTGAGCATTGGAAGTATCCAGCATGAAACATGAAGGAGTGAGAAATTTCTTAAAGCTCTCCCATATCAGGGAATTAGATGTCTTAGTCTGGGCTACCCTCCTTGAGGAGGTGTCCCTCATCCCAGGAACTCCTTGCTCCTTCCTGCTGAAGGTGTTTTACTTTTCAAAGGTAATTACCTCTCATCTTAGCCAAAACTTGTAACTGTAAAGTCTTCCAGGCTCCTAATAAGTTGCCTTATCACTGATTCATCAAGCAAAAAGCAGATAAAATAGAGGAACTACTTTCAATCTCTCACTTCTGTGTTAAATGGGGACCTCCAACACAGCCAACACACTGAACTTTGTTGAGTTTACAAAGAAATGCAAAAGCTGCATCCTGAGGGTTCAAGATCCACCACTGAGGAGTGGTGCAAGCTGCCAAGATTCCCAGAAGTACTTTAAAAATGGGGTACTCGTAGATTTACGATATTCTGTGGATTAGATGACAGCTGAGAGATGATTTTCAGGGCACAGGCACTTATGTGCCACTGAAGGTTCAACCATAAGCCATTCTGAAGGTGAAACTTGGGATCCTGAGAGGCCTAAATACTGTGTGGCTTCTTTTCTGTAGACTGATCAGAGCTACACAATTCATTTTGTATTTGGACATACCTGCAAAAACCCTTAATGCTCCTCTACAAGTTGAGTGAGTCATGCCAGATGGACTGAACACTCAGTAGGGAGACTTTCACAGTAACCTTGCAGCTACTCAGCCTGGAAGAGGGCAGGGGTGAGGGGAACAAATCAGGTTTGTAGGAGACAAACAAACAGTGCAAATTTTAAATGTAAAATGAAAAATGCAAAACAGTGCAAATTTAAACTCACTCTTCCCCTGCAACAAAAAGCACAAACAAAACAAACAAAAAATTTAAGTCCCCTATTATTTTATTTAATGGTTTGTATCCCTGCTTGTGCAGGATTTGTTTTTGTGTTTGTCTTGGGCACTTTGTGTTGCTTTTCCATTTAACACACCTGTGTTTTTGATAGAAAAAGCTGAGAAAATTGAGCATTAATCGGAGGCTAACTGAGCTGAGACCAGCTGGGTGAGTGAACTTGACTTTGCAGGCAGCTGACCTCTTCCATGAGGAAAGGTGACAAGGTGTGCAGCATTTCGAGAGGCTGTTATGAACTGGAAGGTGATTCATGTAGGGGAGAACAGGTTGGTGAGTAACAGGAGGTGTAGGAGGCTTTCTGAGGAAAATAAACCTGTAAAGTGAAACATTTCACCTAATTAAGCAGCCCCATTTTACAGTAGGGAGATCAAAGGAGAGAGGAATTGGAGGAGAAAAGAATGCAGTCTGTCCCATAAAAGATAGGCAGAAGGGGAAGGTAAGTCTAAAAATAACAAGGGAAACCTGTGCGACCCTCAATGTTTATGAACAAGCTCATTAAAGCAGCAAAACTAACCAGAAGGGAGGACAGGGGAGGCATTTTGGCAGACAGTATTTCTCTGTGGCACAGCCAAGTCCCAGTGGGATGGACACCACATCTTAATCAGCCTGCACACTGGATTACCAGAAGAAATAAAGGAAGGGGTTTCCCTGAAGGAAGGGAGAGAAAGCAACTGAGAGAGAAAAGGATGAAGAAGGATGAAGCTGAGTCAGGGGAGGTTTAAGCTGGATGTCAGAAAAAGGTTCTTCATCCAGAGAGTGGTTGGGCACAGGTTCCCCAGAGAAGTGGTCAGAGCACCAAGCCTGACAGAGCTCATGAAGCATTTGGACAATGCTCTCAGGTACATGGTGTGACTCTTGTGTGTCCTGCATAGGGCCTGGAGTTAGACTCAATGATCCAGATGGGTCTCCTCCAACTCAGTCGATTCTATGATTCTAAGATTCCATGATTACAGGAGAATCTGAGGGGTTGTAAAGTAACTTGTTTAATAAAAAGAAAACACAAAGAATTCAAGAGCCTAGGACTGTGTTCAGATCTGGAGCAGAAAGAGGTGAGACATTAAACTCTTCAAATGGACATGAGCAATGTGCTGGGCTGCTTCTTGTAGCTAAGTGACTCAGGCTGAGTCAGATCCTTAATTTGCTCATTCAGAGCTTTGTTTTGATCTTTTCACATATCAGATCAATAAGATATGTAGACCTATCAAAAACATTTGCTGTTGCCTTGGCTAGCATTTAACAGTCCTATGTTCTGCAGTAGATCACACTGAGTGTTAATCTGCAGATTTAAACACTGTCATTCCTCTAAAAATCTGACCTTAATGACATTTATTCACCATCAGTGAAATGAGGATGACTCCCTTGTATCTCATCAGAATTTCTAAAGGGATTAAAGCACTATGACTTGCTGTGATACTGCAATGGTTACAGCTCAATAAATAAACTAGAAAAGGTTTCTTCCTCCTAATTCACTGAAAATCTTGCTCAAATGCCTTCAGTGATTACCGGGAGGGCATTACAAAAACTCTGCTTCAGAATGCAAAACACACTTCAAAGAAAGTTCTCCATGGTTTCCTTATTAATGGATAATTTCCTGAGTAAAACCCTAAGAGACTGGAAGAAAACTAAATTTTTATCTGGGGACAGCAGCAGATATAGAAGTCCAATTTTTAAACAGCTAAAGCAGATAGAGCAAAAGCTCCCTTGGTTTTCAACTCATCCTTTGTGTCGGGGCTGCCTGCTTCATGCTTTTTTTCTGTCTCTTTATTTTCAGCTTCCACATGGAAATAGATTAGAAGCCTTGCCTCTGTTAAATCCCCATTATTTCCACTTGCACTTTAATACCACTGAGAGAAGTGAAAGAGCTGTGTGTTCTGCAGTGTCAGTGCTGTGGAGTGTGCCAGAGGTCCCCTGCCACTGTGTCCAGGGGTGTTTTGATGACGGCAGAGGGCAGCCAGAGCCTGCCACAGCTCAGGGACATGAGCAGGCAGGGGCTGCTGCTGCCTGCACCCCGCTCAGCATTGTGAAGGCATGATATCATGGTCTTGTTGGGAGTTTATCTCACACACAAATTGCCACAGGAAGCATTTTGTCAAAATTTCAAAATCAAAGTAGTCACAGTCTCTATAGTGAGCAGCTTTATTTACTTAAGAGATAAAGGCAGCAGAGCAGAAAGTTAAATTAGGGTATGCAGTCTCCTGCTTCTGTATAAATGCTGAAAGGAAGTCAATGCATCTCTCAAAGCCAACCACCAAAAGAAATGTATTTCCTAGAATAGACATTTTTATACTTTGCCAGTAACTTAAAATACAGGAAGTATAGAATCAGAGCAGTGTTGGCTATGCCAACTGTAGGCAACACTTATGAAGAGCTTAAATTTCAAAAATGTTCTGGTAACTTAGAAAAGGGTAGATTATCCCTCTTTGGCTTTGTTCTGAGCATTCCTGAACCACCTCACAATGGGCAAGAAATGATGAAATTAATCTTTAAGAAAGAGCATTTCAGCACTCACACTGCAGTGTTCTTCAAGGTTCGTGCTGCTTCTTTTCCTTGCCTTTTACCACTGTATTGCTTTTCCAGATCCCACCCTAAAACTGATCATATCCAAGTTTGGCACAGCCCATCACAAGAGCATGGCATGAATCTACTTATTTGGATACCCTACATTAAACTACTGAGCCTGAAGTATTTTTCAGTCCAGCTCCCTAAGAGAACAGATAAAAAGCTATGCAGCAATACGTTTACCTAATCTATACAGCAAGTATTATAGATACCTTTCTTCTGACAATTTTCTTCAGTAAATCCACTTCCCTTCTCAGTCCTTGGTCAGACAAACTGCTACAGAAATCCACTGACCATGAAGGTTTGGAGGACTTTAAAGAAACTATTTTCTCACAGCAGTTACCAGGCGCTTAAAGGAAGCCACTGGAGAGCTAAGAGTTGGCTTATGGAAAACATTTGTTACTCTTTCAACTTTCCAACCTTTACAATACTTGCAACCATGGATATTCAAATCAGTGCTAAAGATCAGCACTGACGTGCTTCAGCATGGCATGTTTCCTTCCTTGTGAATCCCAGCTCAACCATGTGATGGCTAATACACTCAAAAATGCAATGAGCTTATGAGCCGTCTATCTGTGCAGAGTGTTCATCCTTAAGGGGCACTCTGAGTTTTTCAAGACAGTTATTTTAATCTCTTTAGATGCCATGGGACCAGCTATTGTTCTCGCTGGCACCATTTTTGTAGCTAAAATTAAATTCATCTGAACTTCCTTACCAGCTGCGGAGTTGCACACAATTTAAAAAAAAAAAAAAAAAAAAAAAAGAATCTTCTTTTTGGATGCAGTATGTATTTTGCATCACAGAGAGATGCATGAGCCTGCAATGCCTAAATTGCCCCAATAAGCTGCAACTTGCTCCATCAGGGATGATATCCTGGGCAGGCCAAATCAGTCTCTGAGCTGTCCTGGCCTTTGGAGAGAGAGCAGCTCTGAGGCTCATCCTCAGCTGAGAGAAGGGAATCAGCACTTGGGGCCTGACCTGCCGAACCCTGGGGCCACCACGTTCAACAATCATGAGCTTGTTGAGTCCAATGGAAAGACGAAGAAAACACGGAGATACAAGGAAATGTGTGAAAAGATGGACTAAATTAACCAGATAATGTGGCTTGAGGCAAAGGTTACACCAGCGCTGAGGTCAGAGAAATAGTGCAGAAATGGCCAGATGGCTTCTAGGCCACATCTGATGTTGACAGCTCCCTGGTGGCTGCCTGATACTTGTTCATTGAATACCTGACCAAGAGACTGTAGAGCTATTCCAGATAAAATTGTTGCTCTTTTACATTCTACATACAAAGAGTTGCTTAAAGTTGTGATGATACTTTTAAAGTTGATGTATTTTTTGAAAATACCATTTCTTCCTTGTCTGCAATGTCGGCCTGTGCTTTTCCAAATACTGTGACAGAAGTGGGAAAAAACTTTAATAATTTCAAAGTTTTCCTCCTTATTTTGGACTTTTATAGTTGAGGTCCAAAAGACTGGGATTAAAAGTACTTCCAGATACGAAATTTCTCTTTTCTTCTTGTTACTTATTTTTTATTACATAAAATGTCCAGCAATTACCTCCTTATTTTACTTTAAACACAAGCACACGTAAGAGAACCAATGACAGTATCTCAATGATTTTGACAGACATGAAGACAACAAGAAATACAAATAAAAAATCTCATGACAACACTGTATAAAGAAATGCCTTTGGCTTTTTTGAAGTATTGATGCCTTAGAGGTGATTCCAACAGATAGAAATATAGCTGTACAGTAGGAGACCACAATATGAGAGACAATCAGGAACTAGTCTGGACACAATGTTATCTCAGAGACATGGAAAAATGTATATTTATATACCTACAAGGTAGGTAGAAGTCTGAGCTGTCAACAGAAGGGAAAGACTTGAGAGGATAATTTGAAACATCCTGAGCGGAAAATATAAATTACCAGCCCGGGGAGGGGTGTGAAGCATGATTGCTTTTGAGTAAAAATAGAGGTCTGTAATTAAGGAGACACTTACTGTGCCAGGCCTGGGGTAGGGGATGCGACCTTCGTACTGCACCCAGCGGTGATCCGCGCTCTCCTTGTGGGCGTAGGGGCCGTTGAACACGGCCCTGATCTCGGCCATGCTGTACACACACACTGCAGAGCCCTTAAACACCGAGCTGCAAGAGAAGATTCACTGATGTGCACGCTGCAAACACCTCCTTGGTGCTTCAGCCAGGGAATTAATGAATTACAGAGTCTGATGGGGTTTGGATCAATCCTGCACCTGGCGGCTGATCTAAGTGCTGCTAAGCAACGATGTGTACAGGTCTGATAACTACAGATATTTAATGTCACTCTTGTTACAGTTTTAAACTTTGCTCAGTTGAAACCTGGACTGGCCTTTGGGATTACTTGATAGAGTGTAATTTTTTCTAGTGGCTGACAGTTTCCAGCTATCATTTACTAGCTCTTTAGATAAGAATTTTATCCAAATGAAGAACACTGATTTACATTGTGTTCGCATCTGGAAGTCCAAATATTAGTGGTATTATTGGTGAGGTCCCTGAAAATTAAAAATTGCATTGTAAAGACAACAAAACAAGACATAAAAATAAACACTTATTTTTTATTCATTTTTCCTTTTTTTAATGTATTTTTCTAAAAAAATCCAAAATATTTCAGTTTTCAAAAGAACACCACACCAGGTTGCTGTGTAGCATGTACTTTAGTTACTTCACAAACCACTTCATTTTTGCAATATTTACTTCAATTTTAAGTATTTTCTGTGGTTATATATTCTAGGGAGCTACTGTGGTAACTGTTTCTGAATTACGGAGTGCCTTGGCAATTCCTCATTGCACTCATACTGGTCAGCATTTGGCTAGTCATTACTTACACAATTCAAAGGTTTGGGAGAAAAAAGAAAAGATTATTAATTTTCTTCCTACAATTCTATGGAGTACCTCACTATTGATCTGAAAGGTCATTAATTAATTAGTGCATCCCCTTGAGATAAAGTTGGGTTATTCTTTCATTAACTCTGGACTATAAAATCACTTAACTATCAGTTTAGAGAGTAATTTTGATATCAGGAAACAGCAGATGTCAAGGTGTTGCTTACAGAAATGAGGCTTCATGACAATAATTTGCCTAAAATAGCAACTACTGGTTGCTCAATAAATATGACAGAAATTTATAAATTCAACTGGATGAGGCTGAAATAATCTAGCATGTTGTTGATTGTTACATTTTCATTACTTTTTACAATCATTTTCAAAAGCTAGACACAGAAAGGTTTAGGGACATAATTCATTATTTCCAGTTCTGAAAAATACTGTCCTTAGTGACCACAGCCCTGACATTGGACGCCTTATTCCAGCAGTTCCTAACTGCTCTCAGGAATCAGGATCTAGTCTAGAAGTCCTCAGTACATACAAAAGTGTAAAAAAGTCCTGAGTAAGATCTTCATCCTTTGTTTCCACAGGCAAACATGATCCTAACACATACCTTGTTGTAGTGAAGACTCCATACACAAGAGGGTTTCTCTCATCTCTTGTAGAAAGTAAGAATATATCTTCTGCAATGAGAAAAATATACCTGGGGTTTTTTTTTAGTTAAACATCCATGGACTATTTTTGCATTTATCATTTATAACTGGAAATTTGTAAAATTATAACAAGGCTTTAGTTTTGTTTGAATTTTAATTTCTGCCACATGAATTTGTGCTAATATTCTGAAATGTGCTCATTCACAGATATTCTGGGTTTTATACAGAATCAGATTTTCACTTCCCAGCTTTTGGACGGAAAGGGAAAAACACCATAATTCTGATCAGACCAATATTAATTATCATCAGGGACTTCTGATAAAAGTCAGAGGCATTACTAGCCCTGTTTGGAAGAGGAGAAGAATCAGAACAAGACACAATGCTTCTACAAACCAGACAGGAAAATACCCCAACAAAAGCAGGCATTACTAATGTCAAAATAGACCATTAAAAATAAATCAACTTACGCAGCTCATCGAAATGTGTGTCTGCCCCTTCAGGACCAGGTATGGAACACACAAGCCTGGCTTTCAGAAAAGTTGTCCACTTGTTTATTAGGCTTCTTTGCCCTCCCATATCATTCTAACAAAAATAAAATTAAATACTTGAATATTAAACAAATAAGAGCTTTAAAATGTAACAGCACAGGTATGGACTTTGCTTCTTCTGTCTCATTCTACAGTTTGCTCTTACCACAAACATCAAAATCATTTTATCGTTTTCTTTTTCCTAAGAGAGTGTAGGACACTTTTTCGTAGTAGCTTCTGTAGTCACTTATCTGCTCAGAGAGTGGGCAACTCAAATTTCCTAATTATACCCAAACCTGATTGCAAAGTTCCTTCACCACCTTTTTAACTGGAATGCTGTGTGAAAACATGGATATATCACATGATTCCTTGCTCCTTGTGAGGCTATTTTTTACAATCAGTTGTTCTTCAAAATTCTTTACAAACCAAATAATAGAACAGAACATTTTGGATAGATTTCTCAGAAAATCCCCCTGTATTCATCAGCAGCTTACAATGCAAATACTGCACTTTGTGTACATAGTACAGATCAAAATGCATTCCAGGCAAAAACAGTTATATTATTTTAATAATTATCATTATGGAAATATCAGTCTATACTCCAACAACAGGGATTTTTTTTTTTTTTCATTTGGTTTCCAAAACATAAGCATACTTGCCCAAGTTTCCTTTAGTCACTGGAGAAAGAAAAAATCCATAGAGTCACTTGAAATTGGAATTACCTTTCTGAAGGGTAAGTGTCCTTCTACTGACTTGGATCAGTAGATAGGAATGGATGGTAGATTTTAGATGATTTAAATTTTAAGAAGCCAAACTAGGAGTTTGCTCATGTACTTCTTCCACTGACTACATGAAGGACCCTGCTGGTTCCAAACAGCAGAACTATTTAGGTTCTGCAGAGTTGTTTAGGCCCCAAAATTCTTCATCCTGAAAATGGTAAGGGCAATGATATACCAGCAGGAACCAAGAATTGAAACACTTAAAAGAAATGTTATCACCAGCAGTAGTCTCCCAGTTGTAGGTTCTGAATTAGCCTGGGAAGGTGCCTGTGCCTACTTCTTTCAGTTATAAACTCTGAAGCTTAGGGGATCTGTGCTGTATGTTTAAGGACCTCAAATTTACCCATAAATATTCAGCCCCCTCAGGTTCATTTGGAGAAATCACTATTTTGTTCATTCAGTTTACAATCTGAAGGTATAGAACCAGCCTCAGTAGGAAACACCGGGTGGTGGAAATTACATGTCATCACCACAGACTGTGTTTGGCCCTTCAGGGCTGTATCATACATACCACAGGCATTCAGAAAGTTGGCTTTAAGTGCTGAAATCACTTCAGAAGGACTAACACTTCTCTTGTAATGCACTCTAACTGCTTTTCCTTTTCATGTACCTGCTACTTTCAAATAGATTAGCTCAGTTGGAAATGATTCCTGTTAATATAAGGCCTTTGGAACTCCTGCTCTTTACAAGAATTGCTGCCTCCTCTCTTGATTTCCTGAGGTTCTGCCAAGCCTGAAGCTTTGCATCTACCCAGCAGATTTATTACAAAGGTGTCAAAATTAGCAGCCTGAAGCCAATAGCCAAAAAAACCTCTGCATGTGTGTGTTCTGTTCAAAGGAGGAGCAAACAAACTTTGCGGTGCAGTTAAAACCAAACAATTAAAAAGATGGAACAAAGAATCTTAAAAAGCAAGGACTGTTAAGCTTTTTCTTCCTCTGGCAATTGGGACTAGCTAAGCAAATCTCACATTGCAGGGCTTCACTTTGATTTCTGGTGGATGGAGTGCAGCATCACAGGAGATGAGCTGTCAAACTACCTGACTAGGACCAGCAAACAGGAAGAAAGCATGGAGCAAGTGATGGGGCTGGAACAGGAAAACGATCCTTGTCTAGTTCCTACTCCTGTCACTACAGGCATTCAGCTTCTGCAAGAGATGGGAAGATATGTACTTGTGTTTTACCAACCTTAAGTTGTGACCCCACATAGCACTCTCACAAATGCTTATTTTAAATGTATCAGTAGTTCCAGTGAGTTAGAGCATTATGAACCAAAAAACACTGTGCTCAAAGAAAGCAATCCTAGCAAGTGCTATGTGCTGTAAAGTATAAAATTCCATTGGATTTAACATGCATCCATATTTCCTTGCTCTCAAGCCAGGACATGACATTAACCATGTTATTTGAATTTAAGAGACATTAGAACAGGCATTCACTCAGTGTGTTCTACATATCCAAAAGCTGCTGAAGTAACACTGTACAGTTTATAATGGAGCTGGGGGGATTCAGTGACCAGTCAGCATTCCAAGACCTACCAATTCCTTCTGAAGCCAGAGAGTGACAAATTTATGGTGCAGATAGACTGAAAAGACCTTTCACTGATTTACACAGTTGCACATATAATATGCTGACGTATCCTTCAACACGCTTCTTCCTACTGCCATGGCTGAGCGAAATAAAAAGCACATTTTACTAGGAAGATATTTTTGTTTGTGGTTTTGGGACTTTTGGGGGATTTTTGTGATGAATAGCCATACAGTACTCTTCAATTCTATATGTCATCTCTGATTAAAACAATGTCTTGTCTTTCCTACAATGTGCCCAAGATTCATTGAGATTGACTGAGAAAGTGCAGGAACAAACAAAGGTCATGATGATTTTATCTACACACAGAATTAGCTCAGCTCAGACCAAGGAGGTTTAGAAACTATAAATAGTACAGGCATGTCTTTGCTCCTGGAGTGTCAAGTAGTACTTATCTTACTAATTTCTGTAAATGTCGATTTTTTTAAGAAAGAGCACCCCTTCCTTCCTCATACTATTTTTTGGTGCATATTAGGTCAGTCTTTGACCCATCTTGAGGCTTCAGGTGCTGAAGAACATGCAGTTGCTCTCCTTTCCTTCAGACCATGTTGACGTGGTCTCATTCACTTTGCAATCTCCACTCTGGTGTAGATTCCTTGGACCCTCATCATTCCTGATTATTGGCCTCTGAGAGCCTCCCCAAAGGAAATACTGGCCCAAATTATTTTTGAGACTGGGCTGCTGCAGAAAGAAGACAGTCTCTTTTGTCAAAGAGATTATTTAATAGTAGCAGTCTGGAATGAATTGCTGATGTGCTCCAATATTTTGAACTGTTTGCAGGGCAGGACATAAATACAATAGGATGTACAGGCTGGGTAGTTGGTGGATTAGAAGAAATGCATGGAAGAGTGAAAATCACCAAAGCAAAGTCCAGTTTGTGCACAGGTGAACAGAAATAAGGATTAAACACAAAGTCATAGAATCCTGAGAAGCCCATTGAGCTGATTTATACCAAGCAAAGGTTTGCCTCAAGCCGGTTTAAGTAATTAACTGGATGTACTGAAATTATTTTTGACAAGAGATATGGTCTGAATACAAAGAACTCTAAATATTTCAGGGAGATTGGACAAGGAGACAAGACAAATTTGAGCGCTGAGAGAAGGGGAAGGCAGCATGAGCAAGCCTTTCATTCCAAAAATATGGCTAATCTTGTAACAGCCAACCAGCCTCAAGTATCTGAAATCTTATCTCCCAAAATATCACTTCTAAGCACACTGGATTAGCTGTGTTTACTATAAACTTTGTTACCGGACAGATGAAGGCACTTAGGACTGCATATTTCATTTTGAATATAAATAACTCTTTAATTAGCACTTACTGCTTTGTAATCTCACAAGCTGTAACAAATACCAACACTTCTGCCTGAAATACCTTCTTTTTAACAGGAAGAAGTGCCTGTAAAATCTTGGTTACTTGTGTTTGCCTGAGCTAGACATGTAGATAATTGCCAACTAGAAGGGGGGCTGTTCAATCTGTCACCTGTTGAGGAAATAGTATCCCAAAATATCACAAAGATTTAAAACCAGAAATTACTTAGATAAATGAGGAAGTAATCCAATATGACTTTAATAAATCAGGCAGACTCTTATTTACAGAAATGCTAAAATTTCATCCTTTTTCAATGAGGTGGTTGCAAAAAACAATTTGTTGGAGTGAGAAATCAGGCTTCTACCAAATTACATTAAGAATTCAAATATTGGATGTCCCACTTCAGTGAGAAAAGGTAATTGTATGGCTTTCTGACATACAGGAAGAATGCTGTTTAAATGGCACAGAGTAAATTTTGTAAGTAATTTAAGGTCATATCATAAACCTCTCCTGGGAGACTTCCATGGAAGTTTCAGTTTCTGATCTGCAATTTATGTGCAATTAAGCAAAACAACGTATTTTTCAAACCATCTAGCTAAATATAAGCTAACATGAAAATAAAAGCCATCAGAATAAATACTGCTCTATGATCAAGTGATTTAAAAATCAACTTATATCAAAAACTTTCTGTCGTATCTATTTTCTATTCTATTGTGTCTTATATACTCTATAAATGTAGCTTCATTAAAATGAACAAATGTTAGTCTTGGAATCCAGTAGGCATGAAAACAGATGGCAACGAAGCTAAAGAACATCTGCATCTTTAGGGATTTAAATCTCTTATTTGCTTGTAAGTAACAGTGACAAATTGAACACTAAAACAAAAAGTGCAGTTATCTGAAAAATCAGCCTACATCAAAGATGTCAAACAGTGTGATTCATAAAACTTTAAAGATAGTAATTATTCTGAACAGCCTCTTAAAGGGAAAAAAAAAAGGGGGGGGGAAGAGAAAGAAAAAAGACAATGAGTGGAATTTCTAGAAGCAGGTTATTAATTACAGCCAGTGGCAAGATGTGCAAAAGGACTATCCAAAGAGAATTCCTGGCCTGAATAAAAGGAAATGTTGGAGAACAGAGAGGAAAAGTGCTGAAACTGCAAAAGGCCCTGGAGCCCTTCTCTTATTGAAGCCTAACTATGTGACAAAGCTACCAGAAACAAATGGCATCCCCTGCAGCAAAGCTTTATGGAGAGAAAAACCCCCCAACCTTGTAGCTGACTTTATAAATAGAGAAACAGCCTACAGTCTCCTTTCAACTTTTGTCTTCAGGTTCACAGTTATTTTATAATTTTTTTTTTTTTTTTTTACTTTACATATTCTGTCCCCACTCAAGTCTGTTAGGTGCCAAGCTACCACAGAAAAGTTAAATTTGCTCCTTCAGGAATTCAGGTGCAAAATTTGTTGTCCAAACCATACTGATGTAGATGAAAGAATCCTCCTCTGATTTCATCAGGCTATGGGTTACATCCTAAAATGTCAAGCTACATGTGAAGTGTGACTTGAGAGAGAACAAAAGCACACTTGCAATATAAGCAAGAGAAAGAAGGCACATGAGACTTTAGAACTTCAACTGCTCTCTTATGGATACATCGAGTAAACTTGGGGAATTTACTTCTCCTCTGTGTCTGCAGTTCCAATCTGCCAACGAGGTGGTGACTCTGTTCAGTTCCTGCTCCTCAAACAGGTTTGTTTTTATTTCATTCAGAAAGACAATGTACTCACACTGAGCATGCATAACTGTTTGGCTCACAATGGAAAATGTTGATTTTTATTTTGCGAAGTATTTAAATATCACACCCAGAAGTTTCTACCAAATTATACCTTTGGATGGGATCCAGACTGGAAAATCTAACTACACAGCAAAGAAAAATTCTGGACTGTTATTAAACATACCATGAAAAAAATCCCCAAAATCCAGAATTAATAGGCTCAGGTAAAGACAAGGAGATGTGGTTTGGGACAAATAAAAGAATAAAATTTAGCACCATTTTACCTTAAGGCCAAACAGCAATCCTGCTAAGACTATCTCCAACAGGTGTGCTAGTACTAGGAATATTCCCCCAAACTGTTCAAAGACTGCCACAAACTAGATGAACTCTGCTATATCCACCACTAGGCTGTTATTCCAGTTTCAGTAAAAACCTGAAGTTAGCAAAGACTTATGGCTGTACTAATAAGTTATGGGACTCTCAGGAAAATCTACTTAAACTTTTGAGTAAAAACTGTCCATGGCTTATTCCCGTGTGTTTGACTTGCCTTTACCTGTCTCTCATCTAAATTTTCATATCTACGTAATATAAATTATATGATATACATACATAGGAAGGATATAAAAAGACAGAGAACAAAACCTTCAGGTCATGAAAGGCAGCATTCTTGATAATGAAGCTAAAGGCAAGTCAAGTAATTAGATGGATCATGCACTTAACATCAAACAGGAGATCAAAATTTATATGACTTGAACAGATGGAGAGCACTGTGAAACTGGAGCAGTGTGAGACCCAGCACTAGGATGAACTGTCTTCTTTCTGAACAAATAGGCTTGAATTTGCCATTCAGAATTTCACATTCTTAAATCAGAATGTCTTGAATTTCAGATTCCAGGGACCCAGTAGGGCAGAGCTCCCTTTACAGACAGTGGAAAATATGTCCTTCAGAGAGTGATCTGGGCTGAAGATGGAAGGAGTGTTCTTCCAAAAACTAGTCATCTGCCTTTACTGAAGGAAGGGAATGCCTGATAATTAGTTTCCTCACTTGGATATATACATGTACCTGAAGTCACTAGCATGACATATTGTGACAACAACATTGATGACCACAGGTTGAGAGCTGGGAAGGGCATGAGACCAAAGAACAAAGGTAGGTCATCACCTTAGAGAGTCCTTTAGAATTTGGAATCCTGAAACATCTGCATTTACAACAGTGTACTCGATCAACAATAGCAAAACTGCAAACCATGGCACATTTTTGTAGTAAATATACTGACGGGGGAAAAAAAGACAGGAAGATAATTTAATCACATGAGGAAAGTTCCAAATCAAAAAGTCATTATTCGCTACTCTTACAGATATTTGAACATCTGAGTCAAAGCACTCACAAGTCAGGAACTTTGGATTAGCCATAGGAACTTCACTCCAATTAACTCTGCAGGTTTACACTTCTGAGCCAGAGTGTACTGACAGTGTCTAATGCAATGAGTATCTCTGGCTAGTAGAATAACTTCCAGAGTTTGCTTCAGAGGTTGTGCAGCTGCATTTCCATAGTCCGGTGTTTAAAGATCTGTGTTGACACTGCAACTTCTTTTTCACTTTCCCTGAGGCTCAGTAAAATTCAGTCACACCTCTTTACATATATGCATATCTTACATATTTTTGCTTCATCTGTAAATCATGATTTCCCCCCTCAAAACACCAATTATTGAAACACACCCATGAGGGACAGAAATGTACAAAACTTCCTATACTTATATAACCCTTGCCAATGAGGAAAGTTGGACCAAAACACCTGACAAATCCTGATGTTAAATCTCTTAATCCATCACAGTTAGAAGCAGATACTCTATGGAATTGGCTTGTCTCCAACACATCAGCCCTTAAAAAGGAAATCATCATGATGAGCATCTGCTTTTCTACATAATTTGAAAACTTTTAATTGGCACATGATATGCAAGTATCAAATTTGGAAGTCCAAGAGGAGTCGCCTGCTGAAAGACTCACAGCTGCAGAGACAGTCAGTGGGCAGATGAGGGCCATTGTTCTTCTAGGGATGACCTTTTCAGAGGGTTTTTAATCATTATCATGGAGAAATCAAGAAAAAAAAAGTATTTGCCATGGTTGACGTTGTGGCTAGGCAATATTATGGTGACAAAGGAGGTATGTAAGCATATTACACACAGTAAGTTAAACCTTGTCTGGAATGAGCTGCCCCCAGAACTGGAAGCAGGATAGCTGCACGAGAATGGATCTGAGCCCAGACTAATTAGCCCTGCTGAGAACATGTTAACATGGCTATTTGGCTTCCGGGACCTGGCTAGTGTGGCTAAACGGGAAAGCAGGACACTTCCAGGACAGCTCCAATGGCTTTGGAGAGAGATCAATTATCTAACACAGAAATACCAATAATGATAACGGGCCAGTTACCCCTAGTCACAGCAAAGGCATGGCTAGACTATTTCCAGGACAAGAAAAACACCGCTTAAGTTTTACATTCAAGCAGCCCTGTGGCAAAGCAAGACTCTGGACTTGCAGCCACAGAGGAATAGCTCCCTCCTGCCATTCTGGGAATACAAATCGCTTAAAGCACCAGACAGGAGGCAAGGTCATAGCCTTGAACTCTGCTGATGTTCATGGCTTTGGAAATAAATTACATTACCCAAAGGTGGAATGCAGGGTGTGTCCAGGGCTCTCGACTCAAGAGCTCTTAAAATGATTACATTCCAGTGTGCTTAGAAAGTACAGTTTAACCAAGAGGGCTGTGCCTAATTGCAATATTCTTTTCCCCAGGTACAGCTTGGTATATATAGGGGTGGAATGGTATTCAAAAAAGAAAAAAAAAAAGGAAAAAGAGACAAAGGGCTCCCTTGTTCCCACTAGAACAAAAGCTGCTTCTGGATACCGAACACTTTGGGAAATATGGGAAAATATCAGGGGCTGAAGTCTGATTTCTTGGCAGTTGAGGTCTCAGAAACCAGGCTCTAAGACTGCATGCTATAACTTTTGCAATACATCACCCAAACCATTAAAGAGAAGCTTGTAACACAGCAAATGCAAACCACTGTAATAATAAACAGGATTTTCATATTGCAGCAGAGAGACTACTGCTTTTGGCTAATTTCCACTCCATTCCAATAGGATGAGGTTGTAACTATGAAAAGATGTTTTTCTATATAGATAACACACAAACAAAAGCTCCAACAACTTTCTTCCCTCTTCAAAACCTTTTCTGTGACTCCTCCAGGTTAGATTTTTACTTCTCACTTTATTTGAGGGGGGAAAATAGGAGGGAAAATTGGGTCTTTTCTAGGGCTATACTTGTACATATATGAGGTTGTCGATAAATAGAATTACAATTCTGCCATCATTTAGTGGTGGATAGGTACAAAAATGTAGCTGACTTGTTACTGGACTGCACAGGGCACAGTGTATGGATGCTGCAACTGTATTTTTTTTTTTCCAAAATCTTGCTTAATGTGTAAGTACTGTGTCCTGTCTTTACAGGGGGCTTGAAGACAGTGTAGCTGTAAAAGCTTAGGCCTGCATTTCTAGAAGTAGAACTAAATGGATCCATGACCTCAAGAAGTTAAGGTTTGCATGATCATTTAATATACATGTGTGTAACTGAATGAATTTTTAAAAAGAAATAAACTTTGCCAGCTCATCTTCAATACTAGTTTTTCTTTTTGGTTATGCCCTTACATGTAAAGAAAGCAAATAACCCCAAACATTGCAATTTATGTAAGTATGAACATACCATAACTAATATCAGGCATTGCAGACAGCAATGATACTTTTTTCTGCCTCACTCAAACCAAAACCAGGAAATGCCATTTGCCATGATAAATGACACAACTGGCTCTGAAAGTGACTGTTGAAAGCACTTCCTCCCCAGTGCCAGTGATATCTCTCAGTGACACAGAGCAGATGATGCAAACCCCAGTGAGTGGTGTGCAGAGCTGCAGCGCCCGCGTTCTTGTGCCACAGGCTGCAGGACACTGGGCACAAATGGTCTGGTGAACAGGACAAGTGACAGCTGTTTGACTCTGGGCAAAGAGCTGCCAGCAGGAGCACTGCAGTCTTCTGGGTCTGAACATAGCTGGGAAAGGGGAATGCTTTCCAGAGAAGATTTTCCCTAAGGGAGAGAGGATCACTGAGAGACCACATTGTTGAACCCTTGAAAATTAGCCAAATAGGCTGCATTGACTAAGCTTCTTATTAAAAACAAAGCCTATTCTAATTTCAGCATTTGTTTCTGGCATTAATGGACAGGAGCCCTAAGGCACTGTGAGGTAGGGAGCAATTGAGTTCTAGTAGGAAAAAACTGTGTTTACACCAAGCAAATTATTTCAGAAGTTGCTGAGCTCCTCCCATTCCCTGTTATTCTCTGCTAAACAGGGAAAGGGGGCAAAGGCTTAACTTTGTGCAGTACAGGTCCCATTAATGAGACAGTGCAAGTAGAAATTGTTATCAGGTGTTGCAATCAAAGGCATTGTTCCCGTGTCAGAGACAATTAAGCACAGCAGCTGTTTCACACCACAGCACAGATACAAAATATTTCAGTCCATAAACAGACAAGGCTATTTGCACATTTTAATTTGTATTAAATACTCATAATAGTTCTATATTTATTATAATAATTAGCAATATTTTTTTAATTTGTTGGTAATTAAGACAAATATAAAAAAACCCAAGAGTCTGGATTATCAAAATAATTCTGCAACCAGTGGGAAGTGCTCAGCAAATAAAGAAGACAGTGCAGAACTATTAATAATAATCACCTTGCTTATCATTTTTCATTGTTTTGCTTTGACTACTAAAAATAAAATTCATTACATTTTTCCTGTTAACATGATTACGATTTCATTCTCATTTGAGGTATGATTATACACGGTCATTAGGATTTCCTTACAATACATTTGCTTTTATTATGATAGCTTATCTCCTTTTTTCTCTAGGTAAAGGATGCTGGGGATGTGTAGCCAATATATCTTAGTTTACTATACTCTCTCGTGTGCCTTGGCTTGAAAATGTTGTCTATCAATTTCTCCTAATGCATTAAGTGCTTTCTCATAATCAGCAAATGCCATGTCTAGCAGCAAATCATGTATGTTTGCATTTCCATTCTGCCATTAATCACACTGCTGTGAAATACCCAACTAAAGATTATCCATTCTTTAGTCTAGCTAAAAACCTACTAGAGAACTGATTTATGGACGAATGTTTTGTTTTCTTAACACTTTAGGTCAAGGACAGAAGTGTGAAATAGCTACGGCCACTGAAATCTCAGTTGGAGCTGGGCGTTAGCTGGACTGCAGAGCAGTTGTAGATTTACACATCCATACACTTGTCCACTCTTTGTTTTTCAGAGTGTGCCCACAGCTAAATGAGCACTCTTCTCCTACACACATCTTATTTCAGAACACAAATGCTTTTGTTCATTTACTAATTTTCAAGTTTCTCGAGAACATAATTTTCACTGCCAGCAGAGTCACACTGCTCAGAAAATGGAAGTCAGATAAAGCTTCTGAACAAAATATCATAGAAATGTACCTACTTGTGTGACTGCTGTGCTGTTGCTGATACCTAATTTATCACGTGAGAAGAACATTTGCTCAAAGCTTATGTTTACTATGTTACTAATATGAAGGCAGCTTTCAAATTCCATTTCCCTGACTTTTACCAGCGATTCCTGAGGATCTCAGGACAGGGAAGAAGCACTTATACTGACTGCTTCTGTTACTACAGAAGAGAGGAACAGAATGTCCTAGGGGACAGGGGAGTGGACAGAGGGTGTGTTTGACACAAAAGTCTACAGACACTTCTGCTACTGTGGCTAGAGACCTCAGTAAATCCATCAGGGTGTTAAACAGCAAACTACACTGACTGCTGTCTTCATGTGCAGGAACTGTTTTTTCTTTTCATTACCTTTTGAGGAGGCTTCTGCCCTTGACAAAGATGCTTCTCCAAGAAGAGTACAGTTCGTGAAAGCCCAAGTCTGTATATACCATCGGGGCACAAACCTTCCACAGAGGGCAAACCCAAGCATAATGAAGGAGAAAGTGAAGGAGCAATCATTTAAAGGAGGTCAGGCACCAGCCAAATGAACTTTTTACACTGCAGCAGACCCAGGGTCTGGTTCCTCCTGGTCAATGGGTCAAGGATTGCTCTTCTTCCCAAGGGAGGAAACCTCCAGGCAGATGTGGATGTAACTCAGAAACTGTATACTTTCTTAGCCTCCCTTCACCCCAGCTGGTTATCGGGAATGTGCAGAAAGAAATGACTGACCCCAGCTCTCAGTAATGCCCAGGAATGATGTACAGAGCCAGGCTGAAGGGATGGGTTTGCAAATCCACACATTCAGTGGGTGCTTTCCATAAAACTCCAAATACCTTGACACTGTGTACACTTTGACACATCAGTCCTTACTGAAAGCTCATGAAACAAAGCAGGACATCATTGCATTTCTGAAGGTCAATACTTCATCTTTTGGATACAGCATTATAATTTATAAACATAGTACCTTTTTCAAAATGGGTACACAGTCAATATCAAGTTTATGTTTTTTACAAGTAAATTTCGGATGGCATTAGTACTCTGTGTCCAGAAAAATTAATATGTAGGCTCATTTGGGTAACAAAGGGGAAAACACAGTTCTCACAGAAATAAACCAAACTTGTTTAGTTTCTATATTTAAATAAAATAAAAAGAGAGAGTCCTCACCTTACAAACTCTCCCAACTCTGGAAAGGATTGTCTTGTCAGATGTGCCACTATCTTGTGACATTTCTCGAAAAAAGAAGTAGATTTTATCATCATCTGGGTTGTAGGTATCTGGGATAGGAAAAGTTCCAATGAATTTTGCTCCTAGAAATTTAAAAAAAAAAAAAAAAGGGGGGGTTTAAAAATCTGAAGAAAAGCCTTAGAGCTTGCTTTTAAATCTCTGCATTTATGTTGCATCTTCCAGTGAAATGAAAATATCATTATATAGATACATAGTAGCAAGTTTCTTACTAACTCCAAGCGAAAATCACTGTGAAGTCTGAAATATTTACTCTTAGGCTGATGTTTTTGTGTGTGCATATATATATACTTTGAAAAGTATGCAGCACTGGTTATCACTCTCTGTCTGAAAATAGAGTAACTCAGTACAAAGTATAGCCTACATGAATCTACCTTACTGCTCTTGCCACCAAAATGCAGCTAAGTAGATTTTCTGAAATCACCTGGTAGAATTTATATTAATTACTCATTGCAGAAGTTAGGAATACAGAAATACATGACTGTTTACTAGAGAGAGCTTGCAAAGGAATGTTTCCTATGTATCTCTGATACAGCAATCTTACTGACTCTATCTACCAAATCCAACACAGTGCCATGCTGGGATTCCCCAGTTCGCACAGCAAACTCCAAAACTGGCTGGTCAGTCTTAGGAACACAGTTCCCTGTGCTTGAAAACAAATTGGCTATATCAATGTAATAGTTTGTTTGGGTTATTTAAATCTGCTTTTGCAAGAAATGCCTTGTCTTGCCATGCTGGGCCATTATATTATTCCTGGTCTCTTCCAAGGCAAGCTTGGATATCTGCCTGCATCTTTCAGGCATGCTTACTGGGCCAAGATATTCTTCACTGTCTTCCCAAGCTCCCTCATCCATGGTCTCTAATCCTGCTCTACGTGCTCACTAGCTGAGGGCTTTTGTTTTCAGTGTTGGGATTTTTTGTTTGTTTGCCTTTAAATTTTGCACTATAATCAGAAATTGAAGCAATCCAAGGGTCCCTGATTGAAGCAGAGCAGGCAACAACACTGCCTTGCACAAGTGCTGGGCAGTGATTTTTAAGACATTCCCCAGTGTGCTACAATAGATGAGCTCTTCTGAGGGCACTTGGATCAATGATGTTTTTCTTTAAACAGAAGTGGCTATACAAATATAGTGCAAAGAGACCCTTGACTCTAAAATACATTATTTCAGCAATAAAATACACAATCTTTGTCCCCCATTATCAGGTAGGCTGCAGTAGAAAGCAATAAGGAGGGTGGTGTAAGAATGCAGAGCAAACAGAGCACACTGTTTATATGGGGGAATACTATTATCAGCTTTCAATATATCTTCATGCCTTTGTCCTTTTCATAATGATTGTTACTTTATATTAGCCTTGAGGAATTTTCACCATGAACTCTACAGTACACACAGAAGAAAAAGAGAGTGCTTGATTCAAAAGTTTGCAGTCTGAGACAAAGGGCCTGAGACAAAATGGGATGTGTTTAAGTGCTCAGTGTGCACCTTTGTGACAGAGGACGAAATTTATGGGTGAAAATAGCCAGTGCTGCTTCCATTTTAAACCTTTTGACACTAGAGAATGGTGTCAGCAGAAAAAATGAAATGATGCAGTCATCAAGATCTATAAATTTAAGTCAGGATTTCAAAATGATGTTGAGTAAAATATTCAATTACCCTCAGGGCCTGTAAGGCTACTTTGAAGATTAGATCTCTAAGCATGAATAAATACATAAATATGCTTCCAGTATGGTTTCTTACACATGTGGTTAGTTAAATAGCCATTTAAGAAGAAACCTGTGAAATACTTCTATACCACGTTTTTGAAATTCACATCCTTTTTTTTTTAATCCACATTCACCGAACAAAACACTGAATATATGGGGGGATTAAGATTAAACTTCAGTGTTTTACTTGGCAAGCCAAATGCAAAAATAAATGTCTCAGTACCAATTCCTGGAACAGATTTAGAAGAATCTCTAACAAATTAAAGGAACACTAATATTTAACAATTTTAAATCACAGCTGAAAACACTGAAGTTGAAAGTTAAATCCAAACAAAAATACATTGTAAAAGATACAAAGTGAAAACAATTAAATGGAAGAGATTATGATCTGAAAAGCACCTTATGTTCTGCAAGTGAGATCTTGGTCTCATATTTTCTAACCCATCTATCCAACATACAGAAGAACATTGCAACTAACTGTGAATCAGGCTTTTGTATTCTTTGCATGGGAGAAAAAACTAATGATGATGGTTTTAAACCACTGTTTCTCATAGACAGGGCTATCCCCCCCACTATTTGCTTCAGCAGAAGATTTTCCCACATATTAAGTTCACTGCTAGATTGTATGTAACCAAAGTGGGGATTAAGGGCATCATGAGCTCTGGCAATAGATGGTACAGGTGTTGCCTGTGCTTTTTTCAACATGCTCATGTGGCCTGGTGGGAAAAGCTGATACAGCTGGTCCTTCACTGCTGGGTTTGTGTTGGTTACCTGCTGGCCATCACCTCCTTCTGAAACCAGCAGTTATTTTAGGCAGTGCATCCTACGCAGAAGTTAAGACTCGGAAAAAGGGGACAACAAAGGAGTAGCTGTCCCAGTACATGAAGAAATGAAAAAGCAACCTGAAGCAGTGGGAGACAGCACCTCTCTGTAGTTGGGCTGCCAGAAATATGTGGCATGACAGAATGCAAAGGACAGCGCTTACCTTATTTACCATAACCACCTAGAAGTCAAGCTCCTAAGCCATTCTCAGCCAGGTTTTCTCTCAGGGAGGGAAAAAGTGGCAATGAATAATCCTATTTTAAGACAGATTCCTACAATAGGCGGGGTGTGTCACTCTCTGGAAGTGCCACCTCTCTCAGTAAATTACAGAGGCAAGCAAAAGGACTGAGCTCAGACAGGATGCTAGCTTTTGCCTTTTAGAGCTAAGGGAGCTGAATCCCATCCAAAGCTCGCAGGATATAAAGAACTCATTGCCTGCAAGACTTTGCCCTGGAAAAGACGGCTAAATTGCTATGAAAAAAGTGAAAAGGGAAAAAAAAAAGAGTTGAATGGAATTCAAGGAAGCCCTCGTTCCAGCTATGGCCTTCTCTTCCTCAGAGGGAGGGAGGAATGCGCAGCTGCTCAGTGGATGCCTGTGTGCAGGGCTGGCGGGATGCTCTCCTGCCCACGGGGCTGGCACGGGGCAGACTCGGTTCCAGTAGGCGGCTTTGCCATCCGGAGAGGGGCCACCAGCCCCACGGGCCCCATCGCCAGGCGAGGCAGCTCCGGTGAGCAGCTGTGGGAACGCCTGATTCCCCAGCCCTGCTCCCCTCTGCTCCAGTGCCACCCTTGCGGGAGTACGAGCACGTGTGAGCCTGAGTCATGGGAAAGATTAGCTGCCTTCCTCCTTTTCCCCTTTGTGGAGCTGCTATTCAGTCATTGAGATTAGGACATGTCTTAATTAGTCAAGATAGAGATGCCCTGCAAGGAACTGGAAGGTATCCCACGCATTTTTCCCTCATGCTTTGTCTTTACCTCCCTTCCCTCAGGGAAGGATAATTCTGTTTCCAGAAACAGAGTAAGACTGAACTTTAAAAATATTGAGGTGCATTACAGCAAAACTTCCTTGGCCTTCTGGAAGAAAACAAGCTGTACATTTTATGCTTATCCTAAGTAAAACATGAGTCATGCATGGTAATAATTTATTTTCAATTGTATAATTATTCAAGCATGTACAACTTTTCCTGGAGGTCTAACACATGCTTGGTAAATGGATGGCAGATTTAGGGAAGAGGGAATTTAGATGAGATGGGAGTTTTAAACCTGAAATCAAGTAAATATTTTCTTTATACCAATATTGGCTGAAAGCACAGAAGTATGTAATTGGTAACATTACACAATAAACTAGAAATATATTGGCCACCCTATGGCTTATTGCAGAAATGATGCTGTCATTTGAAGTTGCACTTAAAATTTTCTCCAGCCTTAAAAGGACTGTATCAAAATATTAAAAGCACCTAGTTTATGTCTATGCCTCCTAGTATAACACTGAATGGATTGTGTTTGTGAAGTCTTAGACAGAATTGTGGCTGTAGGGTTTTATATGGCTGGAAACGAGGTAAACCTGAAGAATATATGGGGTCTTCAGTGTTTATACAGTGTGGGGCAATTTTCACCTCACAGTCTAGCACACTAAAGCTGTTTTTCAGACCCAGACATATTAATATACTGTTCTCCTTAGAAAACTTTCACAAATACAGATGCTCTAAGTGAAAACAGAATAACTCATGAATCAATCTAAAAGAGTGAGGAAAGGCAGACACCCCCCACCTAGTCTCCAAACTAAAACATCTAAACATTTCTCAAACCTACAGTTTATTCTGTTTGCTTGTACTCTTCCCTTGCCTCAAACTGCTCATGAAGAAACAATAACAAGAGAAAGAAATGCTTGGAACTGGATTTTTAAGCTACAAGTTCTTTTGGACTAGGAACTGAACCCTGTAATACTCATCAAGGTGGATCTATACTAATGGTAACACCAGATGCTCCTCAGGGCCAAACCACAGTAAATCTTTCTTTTTACCTTATTATTGCATCCCTTAGGAAAGCAGCTACCCAGCCACCTTTCCATGCTGAGCATCTGCAGGCCACCAGTGACAAAACTGGATATGCAGTTGCATGGCTAATTAGATTTAAAGAACTGACTGCTGGAAGGACCCATCCTGGTCCATATCACAGTCCAATTCTGGTCTGCAGGGCACAAGGAGTGTGTGGAAACGAGAGAGAGGAGACGGGAAGATGGGACAAGAAAGATTTTGAGCACAGGAAATGGAAGTGGGATAGGTCAGCAGAGTCAGATGGGACATTCTTCTGTCGCCTATTTGGAAAGGTAAAAATTACTTTTAAGTGGCTGTTCCTTTTCCTCCTCATAGCAGAAATCCTGGGGTTATGGCATTATATCTAACTAGAAATTTAAGGCAATAATACAGAAAAAGAGAAGGTGTAGGGAAAATGTATTAGGAAAAAGAAAGAACATTTCCTCTTGTTGAAGTCTCAAAGAGTTAAGAGGCAAAATTACCCTTTTTAGTTGTCTGCTGGGAAGACAACTTAACCCTGTGGTCAGCAGGCCCTGGCTTTACACTGCACCCATAATAGTTACACAGGCATCCTGAGCCAGGGCCAGTGTTGCCACATCTTTAAAGACAGTTGACAGCTAAAAGGGGGATGCTTTAATTGAGCAGGGTTAGCTTATGAGTGAAGTTTTCCATGTTACTCTGTGTGTGGTTTGAGACTGGCTGGGTGCAAAGGCAGCCAGTTTTTTAGAGGGTTTACTAGCTCACGATGTTTTCAAACGGGCAAGAAAAAGCAGTGTTTTGCTTGGGAAGCTATTTTAGTGTGCCCTTAGTGGTTTTAAAATGATCCTCACAGCAACAAAGGGTATTTTTCCCCTAAAAAAAGGAAAAGAAAAGAAAAAAACACCTCCTACCAAAAAATGTGGAATTTCTAGTCTGTTGTTTCAACATGCTGCATGGAACAGCTTTTAACAAATGATTGCAAAAAAACCAGTTAAAAAAAAATTATTCCAACAAGACTGGATATAGAAGCACTTAAGTCATGGTATTATTGCAATTGTAGGATTATACACCGGTATACAGATCAAAGACGGAAACTATGATTAGGTCTTATGCTCCTACTCTTCCCTTAATTAGCATTTTCACCTCTGTGACTTTTCTCAAGTGTATTTCTGTTCCACTGAGCTTTTTAAAAAACGCCTACATAATCGAAAGACTCCATGATACAATATCCATATTTATAGTTACTGGACATATATTTATACAAGGACGGAGCTATTAACTTCAGAGAGGCAGGGACAATGCAAATGACAACAGCATATGTTTGGGATCTTACCAGTAAGCCAGTAATGTTCAGAAATGTCAGTTCTGATGTAATGGTGGTCGTGAGAAGGGCCCAGAGAACGTGTCAGAGCAGTGTCTTTGCCAAGGAAATCAGAAGCTGTTCCAGCATAAAGATACTCATCTGCAAATGAAAAAGAAATAGGTTTCCTACAGCTGTGGCATAAAAAAAATTTAAACTATTTACATTTTGTTGGGTGAACAACACCTGTGTTTAATTGGTCTATGAACTAATTTAATGCTTTAAAACATTATTGGGTCCCATTTTAATGGGTTTTTTGGTTCTGTGAATTTACTTACACTTAAATGAGAGCGGTATTTGTAATTATATGTCTGAGAAATAGCATAGTCGAAGACTAATTTTCAGATCTTTTAGGCACTCAGAAAAGTAAATTTTCCAGGCTTTAATGGGTACTGGGCTCTTAAGGGTATAAAGGTCTATTTAATCTGCACACCCTGTCCCATGTACCTGGGAGCCACGGTGAGGACATGGCCATCTATAACTCCAGCTATCTCTTGTGCCCCACGACTGCCACGGCCCCAATGGCTTTGCTGCTCCTGAGCCAGAAAAATGGGATGGATGCTTCCCCACCGGAATGCTGCAGCTTGGCCCATTCCTGGTGCAAGGATCTCCATCCAACACTTAATTCACTAAGTGGAATTCAGGCACAAATGCAGGGAATTTGTGTTCATGTCAGGAATATGGCTACAGACACAAATCATCATCATTTTAACACTGAGTGGTCTCAGTGGTCTACTAAAATAACTGACACATCTTGCTTGAATAAAGCAGCCAGAATTTGCCTCACAAGGACACTACATCTGTGACAGTGCAGTGACTGCAACTGCAGTCACTATTTGCTCTTCTGCCACTTTTGTGGGCAATGAAAACACAAAGAAATGCACAATCTTTTCTGTTTCACTTCAGATCTCAGTACTTTTCAAAAAAAAGCAAAGAAACAGTATCATTGTGAACTTTTTTTTTTACCACATAGTGCATTTTAAAATACTCCGTTTTTTCTGTAAAATAACCAGATAGCTTTATTGGTTGGAAGAGGGGTTTTTTTGTTTCATGACTTGCAGAAATAAATCCCTAGAGTTCATACAAACAAAAAAGTTCATGTTCGTAAATGATAATCTTATAAAAAGCTACATGATACATAAAAATCCCCTCCCAAAAGTTCCTTCTCCAGGTTTTCTGATACTCCTGGGTTGAAACATTTCACAAGATCTTATAGAGAGAAGCCTTTGTTGAGAGTGAATGCTGAATAAATACCATTCAACACTGATGTTTGTGCTTTCATTTGCAAAAGATGTAAATGCACTTAAAAAGTAAGATCAAGGAGGAAAAAAAATCAACAAACCAACCCACAACCCATGATCCACAAGCACTTTATTTGTCCAAAAAAGATCTATCATCTTTCTTTTTACCTCATTATTATTGTTACATCTGTATTATTTCCATGATAGTTGTGGAAAGCACATCTTTCAGACAGCATGTTGCCTTTGTAAAGAAACAACAGTGCATTCTGAAAGGTATTTGTCATAATGAGGAATGGGCAGGGTAATTGGTGTTTGCTAACTGACAGGCACTCGGTGATCGATACATCTGAAGGGCCAACAGAAATTCTCCATCCTTGCTTAGGCTCTGCTGACAAGGCATTTTCAGCACTTCTCTCAGTGTTTGGTATCTCTCATTCCAAGTTCCTGCTACGTCCTGAACAGTTTTGGTGAGTGGTAATTTATAATAGAGGATGGATGATCAGCAGGTGATTCTTCATCCAAAAGGACTGTTTTTTTCCAATTTATCTGTGGGATTTACTTGAAGTGATATGTCATGTAGTACTCAGATTACCTATTTCTACAAAGAATGAAAATTACTCAGTTGCATTAACTTACATATATGAGTGAAAATACAGTTAGATATTACTTAGCTCATAAATGTATAACTGAATAAAAAGTGTTCTCTGAAGGATACAAGTAATCTTTACTGCCATTTGGCAGTAGACAGAGAGAAGTGACACACAAAGGTTACTCTGCTCATCAGTGGCAGAGATGGGAAATGATCTCACCTGAGCTCCAGGGCAGCATCTTATGCATGAACTGTACTGCTCTCCTCGTTCATTTGGGAATAAGGTAAGCATCCAAAGATAGAGCAGAAACACATTCTCTGGTCAGGCCTGTAACTCTTTACAGTGCTCCTTGTACATTATTGTGAAGCACTTGACACCAGGCACAATCAAAAAAGGGATACTAGAATACCCTGACCATTAATTTTATCTAGAGAAAAAAAATTGTTATGCAGCAAAGTTCATGTCTTAGGTAGCTAAAGGACAGCAGCTTCTTCATTTCACAAGATTTAATAGAACAGTCAAAGCACTAGAATGCTACTGAAATTAGGAAATGCTGCAATAAATCACAGAGTTCTACTGCTTGCATTAAAAAAAAAGTAAAAAAAAAAAAGTTAAAGTTTCTGGATTCCCATTTTAAAAATAGACTTCACAGTCATTAAAGAGTACTAGGGGTCTCTGAGAAGAATAAGCACAGGCTTTTTAATCTATTGTTTTTAATAAAGGAAGTCCTGCCCCATCTGTAGGGTCAGAATCACAAATCATCTATCTTATTATCTGAGAATAAAGACTGAACATTAGTCATATTCTTTTTATAACACAGAGTGACCGATACTTCAAAGCATTGTCACCACTGCTCTTTGGCTGTAAATGAAAACGTCATGGTGTTTCACTCTTATCTTGTATTCATATGCTTGACGGACAAGTTAAATGAAAATTGTCCAAAGCTATGAACCAAACCATGACAAAAGTAGCTCTTAGAGTGATTTGAAATCCGGAGGTCAAGCTGACATTCCTCAGCCCCAAATGTCAGACCACACAGTGCTGCGATGCACGCAGCAGGCAGAGTGCACTATCTTGTTCCTCGGCTCCCAGCTTCAGAAGTGGCTACTCGAGTAAATAGAAACCTCAGAAACATATTTATGGAAATAGTGCATGTCAGCAGACTTCAAAGGGCAGAACATATCGATAATTGCAGAAAGAGGCCCAAAAGGGCTTCAAACACTCTCTGTTCATGCGGGTTTTTTTGTTGTCCTCTTAAAGGAGCAATGACTGGGTGAGGATGAAACCGCCTCCCTGCCCAGCTGACAGAGGCTTTACAGGCATTCTAATGCCTCTGTTTGCACGGCTGCCCTTCCAGCTCTGTGCTGTCTGCAGCCTGGAGGCTTCCCCAGCTCTGAGAGCACAGACCAGCACTGGAAACACGACCAGCGCCAGAGGAGCTCCAGCGGTGGCATCTGCTGAGCCCCCGGGCTCGCATCCTGAGCCATCGCAGGTCCGAGGGAAGCACCCGGCTCTGGTGGCTCCTTACCTGCCATCACTGAAGCAAACGGCTGCTGGGGATCGAACGGGCATTTCAACCTGCCAGACTCCAGGTTCTGGGTATCCAAACGGAATACCATTTCCTGAGAATAAACACAAATTCATTATCCTGGTGTGGCCCCAGTTTTAGAAAAACTCACTTAGATAGCCTGTTCTGCTAATGTACAAAGTAAAGATGTGTTAGATCGTGCAGCTGTCATCTCAGCATTGATGTTTACAGTCTGTGTCTGTTTTACATCTGTATATTTTCATTCAGTGTTTTACTGTATCCTGGTCACTCTATAGTGAAACACAAATCTTAAAAAAATACAATTATTTTCAGAAAAAAAGGAGATGCATTGTTCATTTCTACTCCAATTAAAAGCTGGACTGTACTTAAAAGGCACTGGCTTCTATTTGGGAAAGTGCTGATAGACTGTGTTGCAACAGGAGACCCTGAAGGGATTCTGGCTGACTGAGAAATTTCTCCAGGGACTGCTGAATAATGTTCACAGCAGACACAGTTCAGACTCTTTTAAAATGAAAGAGCATATGCTCTCTCTTATTATTTTTAACAAAGCTAATGGTACAAGAGATATCAGAATAGATTTTTTCCTTGTGGTTTCCAAATACCATGTGATTAATTCCTGGGCCACAGAACAAGGGCATAGAGGAAGATAAAGAAAATAAATTATTTAAAAATTATTGCCTATGTTTTCAGTGGGTAATCAACAAGTCGATTCCTGTAAGCATCCATGTGAAGCTTTATTATAGTTCAGAATTGCCAACAAGGGCTCTTTTACTTGCCCCTTTCAGTGGTTTCCTGAAAGGACACTTAAGCTGAAATCCATTTTGAGTCCTGCTGAAGGCAAATTGATAGCTCAGAGGAGTAAAGTGAACTCTCTGCAGGTATAGAGACTTGATCTTCAGAATTGCCCTGCCATTAAGAGAAGGGAGATTGCCTAGAGAATTGCTTTTAACATATTTTCATTTAACATGCTTTTCTATCTACTGTGATATTTAAAATCCCTCTAGTACTCAGAAATCCATTCAATGTGGATTTAATGTCTATTGTAGAGAAAAAACTTTAGAAGCTAGTTTAAAAAAAAATCAAAACACCTCCATGGTTTAAACAATTAAAAATAGGTGAAGTGATTTTAATTATTTGTTTCCATACCTCTGACTTGCAAGAGGCCTGGACAGTACAAATGACAAGCAAGTATGTCCAAAGATGGCCACATAGGATTAGACTTCAAAACACATTAATTCAATTCATCCGTAATGCACATCAGATTATTAATGACCAAACCTTTCTATGTTATTGAGGTGCCTCCTAAACTCTCTAGGCTCAGAAAACAAAAGCCCAGGATATTGAATAATTAAGCTCCTTAAGAGTAAAGAAAAATCAATTTCAATCTGTGAACATAAATTCAATTTCCTCCAGCTGTCCTAGCTCATACAAAGCAGAATTTAACCAGCAAAAAACTCGTTACCTTCCCAAACCTGTGGAATATCAAGCAAACCAAATTCTCAGGCTCCTACAGTGAGCAGAGCAAGGACAGAACTAAACTAATTTTTTTTTTTTTTTCTTACAATGCTACGCTGGTGTCCAACTGTCCTTAGTTCTAGGATATGCAACCCTGAGCTGCTCAGGGAACCCTTGCCTTATCACATGTGAAGAGGCTGTCTGCAAGCCCAGCAATACTCAGGGGACCAAGGGAGTTATAGATCAACATCAAATATTTCAGACTTCACCCAGACAAACTAATGGACACTACCAAGCATTCACACAGAATTAATCTCCTGCTTTCACTTTGGGCAAAGCTTTCAAAGAAAAGAGCATCCCTTAGAGAGCTGTGGCTAACAGCACCAACCAGGCCAAGCCTCTTCTTCACCAGCCAAGAGAAGTTTTGGCAGCGACTCGAGCAATAACAAGACAAGGACTTTAATCCCCTTTAATTGTGTGATTCTGTTGGGGATTTGTACTGCTTCAAAAGCAGTGTCTGCTGTGGTTTTGAGTCACCTGATCCACACTGTTTTCCTCTCTGTTTTCACAGCTCTGGCATTGGCCAGGAGAGCACTGTGCAGATCCACGAGCAGCTTTCAAAGGTCAGCAGAGCACTGCCTGGTTTCTCAGCCTCCATGAGGCTATCTCAGGGCCTGGCTCTCCCAAGCATCCCACAGCTTCCCAGAGAGGTTGCTAATTACCAGACATTCATTATCTGTTCTTATAACCCAGAGATTTAAATTAAAAAAAAGGGGAGGGACAGAAGAATGAAAAAATACTAAGAGAATGGATCTGCACTAAAAGTGCTTTGACTTATCCTGTAGGACTCCTGGCTTCAGTTCCTACAAGGAGACATTTTCAACTGCCTGTCAAATTCACATCACTGGGCCCATCCTCAGCACCCTCCAGCCTTGTCACATTTATATGGAGAGGTGGTGGAAGGATGGCAGCTGCAGGGTGTTTGGGGCTCCAAGAAGGAAAGGGAAAATATGCCTGATGCCATTCAAGGCTGATAACTCAGTAGGAGGCTGTAGAAGAGCTTCTCTGTCAGAAGAGGCAGAAGCAGTGCTGAACACTGCCCAACCTACCACTGCAGCTGAGTAACCAGGAGGAATGTGGGAGAGGCAGGACTGGGAGACAGTGAGGGGATTAGGAAACACGATGCCAGGATTCTTCTTCCATTTCCTTTCTAAGGTAATTGGTCCTGTCTAACTGAGACAGACCCCTTGTCTAGACTGGCTGCCGGACTGAACAGTCAGACCAAATCCATAATTTCATAAGGTCTGGTGAAAACAACCTTCACAAATAAAGTAGTTGAAATGAAGTAGGGCAATGGTAGAGTGAATAAGGAATCTTGCTAATGAGCCAGAGGTAAACCAGAGCCTTACTTATACTCTTGCTGAGAGCTGTTCTGTTCCATTCAGCTGTGTATTTGATCATTCAGCTAAGAAACCAGCATGATACAAGGGATCTAAAATTTCAGTTGCTTCAACTGGAATATTTAAAGTAGCAAAGCAAAGAAGCCAACAAATTATTTCATTGTAAACCAAATTATACAGGATATACCAGACAATACCAAGAGCATTAATGGTTTATTACGGAAAGAACACCACCAAGTAGATCTCTCATAGCTTCAGTTTTCTGTTGCATAGGCAGCCCCTCTGGGTTGGTCATCCAACACACAGATTGTGGGGTACACAATTATGGGTCTCAGTCTGGGCAAGCTTAATCACTTTTTTTTTCCATGAGGACCTTCCCTTGATTCCATGTATCAGTGATAGAACAAGGGGGAATGGCTTTTAATGAAATATGGTAGGTTTAAATAAGATAGCAGGAAGAAAATTGTTTCCTTTCAAGGTGGTGAGGCCCCAGCACAGATTGCCCGAAGAAGCTGTGGATGCCCATTCCCTGGAAGTGTTCAAGGCCAGGCTAGATGGGGCTTTGAGTAACCTGGTCTTGTGGAAGGCATCCCTGCCCATGGTAGGGAGGTTGAAACTAGATAATTTTTAAGGGCCCTTTCAACCCAAACCATTCTATAATTCTATTATTCTGTTTCAGGTTCTTGCATTTATTAACTTTAAACCTCATTTCCTATATTCTAGAATTTCACCAAGCCCTGAAGAAAAGAGAAAGATATTTCTATAGCAGCATAGGAAGCCTGCACCACAGGCAAGCAGACGGACAGGTCACACACATCTCAACACTGTCTGAGAACAGTATCAGTGGGATAAATATAGCCAAGGTGTGATACATAGAGGAGTTAAAAAGAGACTTGTGTACTAAGTGGCTGCTTGACACAACACTAAAATTCTTCTGTTGTGGGGGTTAGGTCTCAAACATTTACCACTTAGAATAGTGATTTCTTTGTCACCAGTAAATGAAGACCAGTCAGCTGCTAACTTCAGCTCAGAAATATGCCACTAGTGATGGAGGACACCCAAGACCTGCTTGGTGACCAGACTGCAACACACTGCAAAGTCCTGTCTCTGGACTCAGGCTTAGAGAACCTTTTCAAAGTGTTTATTACTCTCACGCACAAGGCATAGGACACCCTCTGCGGTACACGTACATTAAAAGATAGAACCACAAGTTTCATCTTGAACTCTGAATGTATGTGCATAAGGAAAGTATATGCAGAAATGACTTACTAGAAAGGAAGACATCTGGGTTAGATGTTCTCTTCACTTAGTTAATCACATGGAAGTGTCATTCTGAAGAACTTTGTGTATTAAGCCTGAGGAAAGTGCTTTGTTCAAAAGCGATATGCACATAGCAAATGTGAGGACAAGAGTTCCCGTCTGACCCACAGAATCCACCACTTACCCTGTTATTTATGCAAGCTGCTGTCAGGTCATTTTTTACACACTCACATAGTATTTTCCAATCTATGATGAATGCTACACAAGATGAGGGCTATTCCTTGACATGTCAGACTGGTGAGAAAGTTAAATTACCTCTTTGTGAGTTCCAAGCTCAATGTATCCACAGAGAGGGTGAAACGCTCCTGTGCCACAGACATAAACATGGGTCCGGTTGTACGGCTGAAGAACTCGGATAAAATTGGCACATTCTGTCTGTTGGGAAAAGAAAGATAAAGGTTACTTTTCATGTTTCTTCTTCTCTTTCACATTATACATATAATGTAAGTTACAGCTATATAAGCTTATATAAGTTACAGCCATAGCATTGGTGTATTTAAAGTCAAAACTACTGTAGCAGAAACTGTTTACAAGTAGTTCAAACCTGTTAGGACTATAACTTGACAGTGGCTATCTACCAAGCAGTTCATCAATCAGACTTGCAAACCTAACTCTGCTGTATGCGTACAGCCACGAGAAGCTGTCTGCTCACACCACGGTTTGGAGGGTATCTGTTCAGCCAGTGTTGTAGCAAACAACACCTGTCAACAATTGGGCAGAGGTCGCAGAGCCACTGGGTTTGTCTGGCTACCAGTCTTCCTGCCTTTGCTCCCAGCTCAGGGTACTGCACATGCTGTAATACCAAAGATCACATGATTAAAGCAACTGTGGTGGGCTGAAAGGCTTCAACACACTTCCAAGGGTATGCTTTGTCTCTGCACCAACCACATCTTACTGGAGACTTTTATTTGGTCATTTCTCAGTCCAGTGGGATGTCCTGGCTCTAGCTGGGCTTGCTCCATGTTGTTGTTGTTGGTAAGTAGCACAGGCATGCTTGCAAGGATGATACATGGGGCTGAGGGAAAAGCCTTGATGTAGCCTTCCCCAGAATGAAATTAACACAAAAACACATAACAGATACTTCAGAGGGAACACACAGGATTTGTTCATATGTTCAAGCCATCACCCTGCATCTAAGTGAGAGTCCAAAACAACTATTTCCCTCTCAGGACCCTCTCCTTTTTCTCTTAGTGTAGAAATAGACCAGCACAAATCTTCCACATACACCAGTATCAGAATATTTCCAATGCTCAGCATTGTTTAGGTTCTGACTGCTGTAAAGGTAAGGGTAGTAACAAGTTAGAATAAAACGCTAAATTCTTCAGGCAGAGAGCTGAGAGCTTTTTGAGCTGGAATATACCTTGGTAACCGACATGCTGGAGATTTTTTTGGAGAGAAAAGGAAGAAATTTTATTTTACGGCCAGGAAATGTTTACACTTATAGTGGGCTCTAGACACATGACGTAATCTGTGCTGCACAAAACATATAAAAGTTGTATTGTATACACGTATGTACCTTAAATATACTTCCTAAAGAAGATTTGTGGTTTCTGGCAAAAGCCATGGAGTCTGAGATTTTCTTTTAACCCCAACTGCAGCTGTCTGCAAATTAAGTTGATTTGTACACTGCTCTACTACTGTTTCTTTAATGAATTATAATGAAGTTACATTCAGGATATATCCAAGAAAAAAAGAAGCATCTTAATGTGAGAAAAGAGGATTCCAGGGAAATACTGCCTGGTATACGTTTTTGAGGAAACTCCATTCAGCTCTCAGCTGCATTTATTACATAAAAGAACAACCTAGCATGATTGCTGCCTGCAATTTTGAATTTTTTTAAGTATTAATATTTAAAAACCAATAGAAATGTAACTTTGTTTTTCAATTAAGAAAAAACACTTAGGACAGTAGTTCAGAAGCAATGTAACAAGAGCTTACTAAAGCATTTTTTGCATTTAATAAAAAATACACAGATATTCATAATCCTCAGCAATAATAAAAAACATACATCATACTTACATGGGCATCTTTCCCAGCTAATTTGCACAATTCTACCTTTTCTTTTGCTGCAGGCCAGTAAATCTGTAACATAGTTAAAACAAGACAAAGATTATTAAGATTATACACTGTCCTGTGACTGTAGATTAATTATTCCAGGAATAAACAGTTAAAACAGATTTATGCATGTTGAAGGAACTTGCATGCAAATTGAAATGAACATGAATTCAAATACAAGATCCCATTACAAAAAGTTAAGAGGCTTTAAATCAACCCTGCTGATCCTTGTTTATTTCTTCATTGGCTACATGTACTTTTAAAAAGCATTCAGTTAATCTGGCCAGGGCACCTTGTCACCATTATGTGTTTCTCTCAAAGTTATGATGAGCCAAATCATCTGGAAACTAAACTGATTGCAAAGCCAGGCAAATTACATTTGTAAGAATTTGGTCCAGTGGAGTTGGCATAACTGTTATAAAAAAACCACTTAGCTCTTTCTGCCAATTTTCAAATGAAAATAATTAGGTTCAAAAAACTAAGGATAGCTTAAGGGAAATTTGTAGAACAAAAAGTACATTTGACAGGAATCAACAGTGCATGGTTTAAAAACATCACCCATCAACATTAACTGAGTTTACTGAGAAAATGACACAGAAATTTAGAGAAGAACTGTGGACCGTAGATAATTGCCAGTATATATTGATACTGTTTCTCTTTCTTTTTTAATCTGCCCTGCAGAATTCTACAAAATAGGTTTTGATGTAGATAAATCCAGATGACAAAATACTATCAGTTACTGTAATCCAAATTGTGTTAGTGAACAAATGTCAATGAACAACAGTTCAGGTTCTGCCTCACTGATTTCAATTAAGCAGTCAAAACTGGATATGATTGAGTACATCTGATTCTATTAAATTTAAAATAGAAGCTAAATACAGATTCTTCTTGAATCACCGTGTTAAATATGGATATTTTTGTACTTCTAATTTTGACAAGAAAAAGCAATTGTTATTTCTCATGACTAGTAATAAAACCACCACAAATCACACTACTTTTTAAGCAAATATTGATTAGTAAATTGCCTGAAGTCCCAGGCATCAGTCAGCAGGTCATTAGTAGTCACAAATGCTTTAGAGTAGTCTCCAGTCAGGCTTTACAAAATCTTAAATAGCAAATGTATAGGAATGAAGAATTATTATAATATGTATTACAAATAAAAACATCATCAAGGAAGGACACACAACTCAGTGGCATGCAAGAGGAGTTGACTGCTGTCATATTCCCCTTCACCCAGCTGTTGGCACCTTATAGGATGTGGCTTGACATACACAGGCTCAGTCCCACATGGGTAAGGAAAGCAAAAAGCAAGTGGCCTCCCTCAAGTACCTTTATCACTTTCCAAAACCTACAGTGACTGTTTCTCTCAATCTGGAAACAGTCTGGATTTTACTTCTTTCTCTTTCCTTCCCAGTGAAAATGGATACATTGGATTTCTGCAAGGAAATTAATTTCCTCTCAAGTGAACTCAGTTACCTTTCTGATAAAAACCTCTTAGCAGAGACAATGTAGTTTAAGTTACTTAAACCTTAACCCTCTGCAACAATATTTACATGGAGTCAGAGATAAGACAGTGTAACAGCATTGCAGCACTGGAGCACAAATTTGCTTTCCCCAGAGCATTTTCTCGGAAAGATCTGGTCAAAGCATCCAGGTATGAAAATGCAATCAGCCATCCCAGGGGTGTGTGGATGGCACAGAGCACAGTGCCAGGAAGCACAGAGGAAAGTACTGGAAACATCATGAAGGGCTGAAGGTAGGTCCAGTCTGGTCTCCACTGCAACACAGGTAAGTTTAAGAAGAAAAGCTGATAAAAAGCTACCAGTGAAGAAAAGCTGATGAGAAGGAACAGATAGAGCAATGTAAGATCATGGATCTCCAAATACATTTGGCCATGGAGATTTGTCTGAGCTGAGATCTGATCCTCAGTTTTTTTGTACATGAACTTTATGCCCAAGATCCCTGAATCAGTTACAGGAAAGCCTCGAGGTCTTCAAGGGGTTTGGGAGATTTTTGGCCAAAGTTTAGTTATCCAATGAGGTAGACAAGATGTCCCTTTGTAGGCTTTTGAAAATGCCCAGATGTTCTCACCAGCTACACAGAAGAACTGGAGGAGTTAAAAACAGAGACATCTGCTTCAAGGCTTCAGAAGTGTTAATGGACTTGAGTTACCCTCAAATCTTCTACAGATTCGTTCATGGGAATCAGTGTTTGTCCTACAAGGCTGAAATACACATGTCCCCCCTTCTATGATAATTGACCACAGACAATTTTTATTAAAAAAATCAATTGTTTTACTCTCTAGTTACTCAACAGCCTCAGTATTTAGCATTATATAAGGCCACATTAGACAATGAAAAGTGAAGCTAAGTGATCTAACTTGAAAATCAATTTGCAATTATATATGGGGGAGTAAAAGTGATAATTATTAGCTTACCATATGAGAAATGAGAGATTCCCAGAAACTGTCAGCTCTAAATTGTAATAGATCAAGAAAATTGCATAATTTGATGAGCTACATCATGAAAATTGCATAAAATAATGAGCTGATGTGCTGAGCAAAAAAGCATGAACTTCATTTTTTATTACAGGACATGCTGTGTAACAGTGCCACAAGTCTGGTTCCCTCAAACACTGGCACAAGCAACATTATACATGTGTACTGACTTTTCTGTACGGGGTGAAATTAAATTTTACCATTATATTTTATTCCAATGTGTTACTTAGTTTCACAATATGCAAAAAAAGTAAGACTGGAGGCTCCTGTAGTTTCTTTCAGATTTAAAATCATTGAGCTTGTAAATGGTTTGAAGTTTTGAAGTTGGTCAGATTTTTCTTTTTTTTTTTTTTTCTATTTATATGCTTTATTCACAATGGTAACATCTTATTAACAAATTCTCTTTTATTCCCAAATTTCTCAGTAAGTAAAAACCTCAAGGAATGGAAAAAAACCCCCAGATAGCCAGGCCCTATATATTAAAGGTGACAACAACATTGACTTGTAAAGTTATAATTTTTGTGTTACAATCAGTACAAATTATATATTTAATATACTTTATAGTTTTATGTATCTGAAATGTCTGGAGAAATCTTAGAATAGCTAAGTGGAGTTACTGAATTTAAGGCAAGAATTCAACTAGTTGGAATATGTGAACTATATACTTAAACAGGATTCTTTTCTTTTCTTAATCTTTGGTTTATTTTCCTTTTAAAATAACCATATCAAAATTCCAAAGGTCAGCTACTGTCATGATTTCCAGATTTTATCTTCTATTGCCCAATTAAAAGAAAAAAAACCAACCTTACCATTACTTTAAAATCATTCTTCAAATATTTTCTTAAATTTAGGAATGGGAAAGAAAGTAAATTCTCCTAATAAATGAAAGTTAATAAGCTCTTTTCTATCAGAGAGAAAGAAAACCTCCCAGGAGTACAAAATTAAGCAGTACATAAGTGTAGGACAGATAAGGTATCACTTTAAAGGGTAGCTAGAAATTGATTTCTGATTAAAACAAAACATTTAAAACCACAAAGGTCTTTTCCAGATCAGGAGCAGTGAATTTCTAAAAGTAACATTTTCCTTTCCTCTAAATATGCATTTTTACTATAAGAAAGGAATGAAAAAGGAAGTCATTTTTAAATACATTATTTATATATAAATAAATTGGTATGTGGATGCTATATATATAAATGTATGTATATCTATATATAAATAATATCTGGATCCACCATTAAGAGCCAAATTTCAGCTGCCATCTGTCATGAATTAATAATACTGGTATTTTACTCATTTTTATGTATGCATCTTTCTCTATCAGATTTTGTTCCTAGCCTAACACTTAAGATTATAAATCTTTAGGAGAAGGGGTGCTCAAAAATAAAACAGTGAAATCTGATTACAAAAAAAATGTGTGAAAGTACAGCTTTTTCAAGAATCACTTCTAATTAAGCTACTAAATCTAGGATGGTGCAGGACTTTACAAAATGAGTGGAAAATGCTATATATTGTCACAACACAAAAGAGGAAGATCACAAGCTATCTAAACAATTTAAAAGCCCACTGGTGTTTTTTCATCTGTTTTTAAGGTTTCAAAACAAGTTTTTCGTTAGGGAAGAAATAATACAAGTTTCCAATGAAAACGGAGTGTGGTAGAGAAGACAATATAACTTGGTAAACAGCCATTATCCCACTCTAATATTGTACTTTTCTTTAATAACCTAGCTGAATTATATTAAGGTGGTAGAGCTGCTCTTCATCAGGGCTCCATTTAAGTATTCACTACATTGTCACATGGAAACTGATTAGCTCAGCTGCCAAAAACAGGCATTAGTACAAGAAAAAAAAATGGTCTGATAAATAAAGAACTTGAGGTACAAAGTTACTCGTGCAGTTCCCCAAGAAACAGTGTCAGAGCTTATCCTATTTCATGCACCCTTCAGTAGCTTTGGTAAAAACCCAGAACTCTCCAACAACCCCTGCAGATGACACAAAGTTGGGAAGCATCACTAAAACAAAAGAAGTTAAATTATGCAGGAATAATCAAAGGGCTCTGAAGGCCAGAACTATAAACAGCCAAAGGAAATGGGTATAAACTGCTAATAAATAAATATAAATAATAGATTGCAGATTTTAACAAAAATCAAATCTGAAACATCGGAGTAGTAACAAGGATCTGTTCCACAGCAACAACATTCCTAAAGAAGTTGCATGAAGTATCCCAAAGGGCCACTTACAACAGCTTTGGACTGGGTTATGAGAGGAATAACTGCTCCATGAGGTAGCTGATGCTGATAGCAGGGAGTGAGACCAATTGACCAACGTGACTCCTTCCAGCTTCACGTCCCCAAGATAGCCATGCTCATGCTAACAGCGAGCACTTGAGTGTGCCATCCAGGCTGTCGGCTTTCAGCAGCCCTGGGGCTTTCACTGGAGCCTCTCCCATGCCTGATGCTTCAGCACTTCTCTATCAGTGCAGCCTCTGGTACAGGACACCCCAAAGTGCTTTATTAGTGGTGCATGGAGCACCAGCAGGGTGTGTCCCTACCAGGAGTGAAGGACATCAGCTGATCAGTATGTCTCAAAACACTCACTGAATTTGGGGCCTGTGAAGAAAGGGATTGCTCCCTTCCTTTTTAAAGGAGTAAGAGGTGCTAGAAGCACTTAGATGAAAATACATTGATTTTAAACAGCTGCTTGATGCAGCAAGAGAAGGCCAGCTTTCTTCCCTTGTTTCATTCTGAGGACTAGATATTCATCATATTGATGCTTGAGGGAAGGTATGCAATAAAATTACAGCTTTCTGGGCATCAAAATGTCTTATTAAGGCTTTGTGAAGCATGTACACTGTAATTCAGAAGCTTAGGCTCACTGGTATGGGTAAATTCTCCATATGACAGTCCCAACTGCAGTTTCCAAAGAACAAAGCCAGATTGAGTTGTAAACCCTTTGTCACACTGGGATATGCAATATATTCCCCCTGACAAACTCTTCTCCATGAAAAACTACCCCCCTGTGTGAAAAAAAAAAAAAGGATTCATGACTTAGCTCAACGGGACCATAAAATGAGTACAGTAAAGAGGGCAACATGATCCAAACAGACTGAAGTAAACCAGGAGACAGTCTAATCCTAGCTTTGTTATTGTCTTACTACATGTGACAGTCAGGTCTCAATTTTCCCACCAGTAAAATAACAATAATGTGACTTCCTTTTTTTGATTTTTTTTTCTTGATTTTCTGAAGAACTTTGTAATTCATAGCTCAAAAATTAAAAGCAAAGAAAAACAGTAAGAGCAAGGAGCACTGAGCAAACATACGACACTGATCCAATAAGAATGTCACCCTGATGCACAAGACAGTATCATGAATGTCATGCCCCAATGCCATAAGAGTGGGTGTTCATGGACTGCATCTTGAGAACTAGGACATTTGTCACTGCTGTATACTGACCCCAGGTCACTTCACTAAAAATTACTTCAAGCACTAAAAATTTACTGAATTTCCCAGAAAACACTGGAAAGAATTTAATGCATTCTCAGTATTATTTTGTGGAAAACAAAGAGTGTTACAATTACCACAGAATCACAGAATATTCTGAGTCGGAAGGGACCCACAAGGATCATTGAGTCCAACTCTTAAATGAATGGCCTGTACCGGGACTGAACCCATGACCTTGACATTATTAGCACCATGCTCTAAACAACTGCGCTAATTAAGGAGAAAATGATCTGATTTTAGCACACCATATTGGCATACCAGTTGTTCTCTAAATACCTCACATCTGCTGCATCAATGTGTGCAGTATGGAAGTCCACAGCTTGGGGAACTGGACAGATTTTTCTCATATACAAATCCTAACAGGAAGGTTACCCCGAGTAGGTCTTGTAACCAACTCCCACTGTAATAGCTGTACTCTGGAATTCAGTATTTTAAAGTCATCAGCAAACAAAGGAAGCTGATACATTTGAATTCCTCATTTGAATTTCTCCCTGTATTTGAAAACTAACCAGGCTGTCTTTAGAGATTTTCATCTAGCTTTCTTTACAGCAGTTTCATCAAGGTTCAGCTAACTCTCAGAAATACTTAAGAGATTGTTAAAAGCCAAGAATTTATCCTTAAATCTTGTTTATATCTTGCCACAGACCCTCACCTGTGGTATCATTATGTGTACCTGCAATACATATCTAGGAAATTACCTGACCAGAAATTCCACCTCCAATTATTTCATAGTAACAGAAAATTGGATCTCTGAAAGATATAATCTGATATAACAGGAAGGGGGAAAGAGAGAATATGAGGCTTGTTTCAAAGTGATTTACAACACAGCAGGAATGCCAGTGTCAGTGCATGGCATTCTTTATTTTCATGGTGCTGTTGAACTAAGTAAAATGCACTGGAAGTCAGTGGGAAATAAAAGTTGTGTATTTGGATGATGCATTCACGAACTTTTGGTAGCTTAAATTTGGCAGGTGGCTGTTAGACTGAAACCTCATATTAGAACCAAATGGGATTTAATATTGCATCTGTCTGGGACAAAGCTACATCTCCACATGCCCCAGTGCTCCTCTTAAACTGTGATCTCCAATGGAACTTAAGTAGCAGCCAATACTTCCAGCCTCAAGGGTTTTCTGAAAAATGCATTTTCATGTGTATGTTATGAGCACATGTGAAAGCTTAAAGAAAATAGACCAGATGCTGATTTCATTTACAATGGATTAAATCTTGAAAGGCTTCAGTGCTTCTACACTTCATTTTCCACAGCATAACCACAACAAACTTCTGACTACTGCCTGTTTCTCCTAAAAGGAAACTGTACACCAGGATTTTTAGGGTAAATGGCATTGCTCCTGACATGTTTATCACTTCAGACTAAAAACAAACCCTACCTTTGAAAAAGCCAATGACCAATATGAGCAAATGTTTTCAGAGAGCAGGATACTGGCCATTCTTTATAGCTAAACACACGGGTAAAATATAAAAATGACAGCGGATGTTTATGGAAACATAATTTACAGCAACAATGCAAAAGGAAGTAACAGAGACACTCTCTTCCACCTAGGACTGTGGTAATGCTGGATTCATATTGCTTTCTTCACGTCTTGCTCCATCTGTTGTTTTGTGTCTGTAAACACTTTTCAAAAGCTTTCACTTTGTCTACACAGGTGCCTAAATTTAAGTCTGCCAAACAACTTTATAGAGTAAATAGCTCAGTGGTAAGACCCCTTCAAGGGCTAATAAGCACAAAGATATCACCTCTGCCTCTGGAAGTCCCTAACTTGAAGTTTCACTGCGTTTATCCTAGATTATCTCAGTCCTCATGTCCCACTTTCATAAGTTTAAATATCTCCAGTGGTTTCCACATGACTCTTTGGCCTCCAATTATGTTTCCTGGCAAACTTTTTCTTCTGACAGGTCAAGAAAGCTTCACTCTCAGGCTGTCTGCAGTTTTGCTGACAGGCAGGAGGCTAACTTCCTTTGAGTTATAGAATAAGCCACACATATTTTTTAGGAAGGACCAATCTTGGTATTACTGTGTTTCAAGGCTGCAATAAACACCTCAGACTCTGTACATATTCCTGAGGCTCAGGCCTGATGGCAAGAACCAAAGCCTCCCTTCAGTACTGGCTAAATTCCCACTGGGTTCATTCCTAATTGAGACCATGCTTATACAGACTGACAGAAAGTTTCTCAGAGCAATGAATGTAAAATTCTGCTCCTGTATCTTGAGGGTGCTATTTTACATAAATATGCGTATGTATTTGCATATATGTTCCCCCTCCTGCAGAGGTGGGTGGGTCACACTGCAAATAGTGCATAATGATAACAGTGCTGAAATACAAGCCCACTTTAACTGTTGGCAAACACTGCAGTTATAGAAAAAATTATGTGCAGCTATTTCATAAGCATTTACCCAGCAGATAAATACATATTTATGCATATGTATATTTTTCCCTGTGAAATACAGATAATAGTCAATACAAAAGGGCATTCAAGGATGTCACAAGACAGCTGCACATGCCAGAAAAATAGTAGCAACTACAAACTGAGGATGCTCCAAGCGATGATGATTTGTGACCCTGAGCCAGTGCACACTGGGACAGATGAAAACAACTTGTTCCAAAGCTGCTATTGGGGATCTGACATGTTTATCTATTTGGCCCACATGGGGCTGTGTCTTCTAGCACTGACAGCTCCTGCAGGTTGGCAGCTTTTCAAAAGCTTGTCAGGCCTTGACAGCATTCCTATTCCCGCGGAGCTGGGCGGGTCGTGCTGCAGATCACACCGTGATAATCGCGCTGACGTGTAACCCCGCGTGCACTGTTAGCACAGCCACAGAAAGGGGCACCATTGCTTTGCAGCTATTTACCCACTGTTTACCCAGCTGACAACATTTTGTATTTCGTATTTATTTAGCACAAGGAGTAAAATAGAAAAGGCTTTACGCAAACTCACAAGAAACTTCAGTGTACTGACGTAATGTTTCCAGCAGGATCCCAGAGGTTGGGGTTCCTAAAGAATTTCTTCGCCAGCTTTCCAGCCTCTCATGCTGTTAAACATCTCTCTGTTTTACACTGCACTTCTGGTGGTAATGGCACAGAGGCCTTCAGCAGAACTACTTTCTTTTGCTGACCATCTTTATTTTATTCACAGGAAGAAATCACAATTTTTCCAGTTTGCAAATAGCTTGCAGAATTTGTCAGGGACATGAGGATCTTTCAGAAAAAGACTATGGCACTTAATAATGCCATTCCTGCAATAGGAGCTAATGGCCTCTGTACAGGAAAACTCCAGAGAAAATGCATCCCTGTTACAGAAAGATGATTATCCATTGCTATATTTTATATATTTATTGACTATAATCACTTTCGCTTTCTGCATTCGTCTGTTGTTCTGGAGGACTTGCTTATTACACTGTGGTACTTACTGTTGTTTTATAATGAGGTTTACAAGCACTGGAAACCAGACAGATTTTTTTTCAAGCTGCCAGCTAAGGAAGTTTTCAACCTATTACACAATAAATTGAATAAAAACTACAATGATTTAAGAAATTGTGACTCCAGCAGAACTACTGATTTATTTCATCAGGAAAAATACACCAGGAAATAAAGCTATAACTTAATATATGTATGTCAAATTAACTAATTTAGGTAAATTAATAGGTTTTAAAAAGGAAGTTATTAAATTATATATATGTATATATTATACATTAGAAAAGGGAGTAGGATACAATGCTTTGGATCCTTCTTTGCCAGAATGTCTTAATATAGAGCATTAGACTCTAAAAATCTTGCCAAGTAATTATATCCACACATGAGAACAAATTGTTTGGGACCCTGACTTAGCTTTTGGAGGTATCAGTAGCTCCTAACAAAACAAATATCTGAAATTGAGAGCTTTATTAAAGTAAGATGAATCTACCCAGCATAGAGCATTCTAAAGTTCATGTTCAGCTTTGTTTTAAAGACTGGAAACCCCAAACTATGCACAATCTTGCACTGCAGTCTCAAAGCTGTTATACCTCTCTCGCCCCATCAGCGTGCTTTTAACACTCCTTCCTCAAAGTCATTAATAAACACATCATTTATAGGCAGAAACTTAATATTCTAATCAATTTCTACTCGTTTTAGTAGCTGTATGTAAGCAGATTATTTTTTCCAGATGACTCGTACTCCAGAGGAGTACAAAGGACACACTTCAGACCCTTGTAGTCCCAACATGTGTGGTTTCCTCACACTGGGAAGGCCTGGAAGTGAGCCGCCTGGCCCAGTGCCAACCCAAACCACGGTCAGTCTAAACACAGCACCGGCAAATGCTACTTTCTGACACTTCACTGCTACTGTAGAGTATCCTTTAGCATCCTCCTCAGGGGCTGAGATTTATACACAGATCCTCACGCAACTTCTTTCATCTCATCCCTTCCCTCCACTGCAAGATTCTACCAGCCAAGCACAGTGAAATTAAAGAGAAACACTCATGTGACATTGCCTTGTGTTACCTGGGCATTTATGCAAGAAGATACATTTATAAAGTTGTTGAATGCCCATGGAGACCCGGGAAATCAGCACACCAGGATGCTCTGCAAGGCTTCTCAGTCAGTTCTACCCATTTAAATATATTTTGCCTCAGTGCTTTTTTGTGAAAAGTTAAATATTATCTGAATAGTTAAACTATTAGTTTACGACTAAAATAGGTATTTGAACCTGCAAACATATTTAGTCCAGATATGCAAGTGGTTAGGAATTTTATTCCCTCCTTTCTGGTTACCACAGATATGTAAGCATGCATTCTCTATTCATCTTAGGAAATGCAAATTTTCTTTCCAATACAAAGTGAGTCTTTTCTCTACAACATCTATACCAAATGGCACTGTCTGACTGCACATTAGTTCTCCTCGCTCCATCTGTGTTCTGCTCTTCTTGGAAAGCACAAGGTCCATAATGAACAGTGGTGGTTTGGCCAAAGGGAAAATGTCACCAGCTTGGACTGAGGGGTGGCTCACACAGGGTGCTGCCACCTCCAGAAAAGGTCTGGGCTCAGAAAGCCCCACTGAACATAATGGGAGGTGACAGCACTCAGCATCTCTCAGGAGGCAAGCAGAAGCCCACAGAAACAGAAGTCTGCTTTTCACACAAACAGAATTTCTCTTCTACAGAAAGCCTACACCAAAATTTGTAGTCTGAAAATTTGCAATTATGAGTAGTGCTGTTATTAATGCAATATCCTGGGAGGGGTAGTGGATTTTGAGTCAATTACTGAAATGACAGAAGCAAGGTAAGTGCTTGATAAAGCATGCCAGGAAGAAATTTCCTCAAATACCCAGAATCTGAGTTTTACAGAAACTGGCATGTGCAGCATTGCTGAAGTCCAGATAAGGAACAAGATATTCAGACTGGTACTGTATCTCTTCTACACAATGACAGCAAGTGTTGCTTTCAAATATGAGGGCAAAATAGTCTCTTGTTCCACCTGTTCAGCTCCTGCCTGCAATCACATTAATTCAGGGTCAGTTACCTCTTCAGAGCTGGCAGCAGTACATAGTAATTTAAAACCACCCTCTGGTGCCTAAAGAAAATACCAAACACAGCTGAGAATTCAAATTTTCTTCATATCTGGGAGAAGCAGGAAACCAGTTTTCATGTGTTCCTGTTGCAAGCATCTGGTTTTCACTCATAGCAGTCAACTGTGCTTACAAAAGCTCCAGTTCACCACGTCTGCTAGAAATATTGAAGGCTAAATTGTCATCTTATTATCTCAAGTTAACACATTGTCACCGGGCACAGGCAAGGGACTACAGCAGATCCCAGTGGAAGCTTTTCCTAAAACTAGTAATTCTAGATATTAACCGAAATGTTAAAATTGCCACTTACATTTTACTATGATTTAAACCATCCAAATTGCCTCTGCTCTGTTCAGTATTAAAGTAAAGTATCCCAGGGATGCCAGGAAGCAATGAAAGAGCTGTCTTCAGTTATTTCCTTCCAAATGCTTTTAAATGAGGAGGGTAACCATGACCAGAGGAATTGAGAAGTGAACACACTGAGCTGCATTTTTCCTGTCTGCTGATATTTTGATGCTATTTTCATGCACTGCAGGGCTCTTCCACACAGCTGATCTCTTGCAGGTCATCAGTCACAAAGGAGATCATACAGCACAAGAAACTCAATTGATTAAAGATAATCTGTATAACTATGGGAGCTGAGATTATCAAATCTTGGTAAATTTCATTGCACAACGAATCTGCAGTTACCCAGAGAAGAAATAAATAAATAAAAACACAAAACCAACCAACCAAAAAGAATTTAACAAAATTTAACTTAGGAGATGAACTCCATGGAAAAGGCACTGACCTTTTTTACATTTTTGTTTACATCAACCAAGTTGAGCAGGAAGATGTGGTCCTTTGCCCCGACTAGTAGCCGGCCCCTCTCCTCATCTAGCAGCAAGGTTCGAAAATCAAGCCCCTCTGTTGAGCCCAGGAATGGGATGCAGCTGTTTGAAAGCAGCAAGTCTGTGGGAAAACGAAGAAAATCTTTATAATCAAAATGTTTATATATGACTCATCAGTGTCTTTTATAAATACATGCAACCAGCATGGAGTGTCCCAGGGAAATAAGTGCAGTCTTGGAGCATGTCTTTCCAGAGTCATAATACAATTCCTGTTAACTTTGGGTTTCTCTGGGGTTTTTCTTACTTCCAAACTGGGTAATATTTACTTTCACAAAATATTTTTCTATATAAAATTTTCTTAATAAATTATTTGTATGGCATAAAGGAATGAGAAATTCAACAGAAATTAGAAACCAAGAAAGACATTTGCAAATGTGCATTTTTTGCTTTGCAAAATGTGTGTTATATCTTTCCTTTATTCTAAGAAAACTAATTCTATTTATATCCCCATACTCATGGATACACATGATCAAGGATCAATACCTCACCGTATTTGGTGCTCCAGATATAAAGCAGCAAAGAAGGTCAATGCCAGCCAAGAATAATCAGGAGCAGGAAACAGTGGGTAGGAACATTTGAAGATCATCCAGTTCAACTCCCTCACTATGAGGAGGAACATCTTTCACTAAATCAGCTCGCTCAAAGTCCCATCTAACACAGCCTTGAACACTTCCAGGGATGGGGCATCTGCAACTTCTCTGGGCAACCTCTACCAGTTTCTCACCATTCTCATCATAAAAAATGGCTTTCTTATATCCAGTTTCTATCCACACTCTTTTAGTTTAAAACTATTGCCCCTTGTCCTGCCACTAAAGGCTTTGGTTAAAAAGTCCTTCCACATCTTTTTTACAAGCCCCTTTTATATATTGAAAAGCTGCAATAAGGTTGCCTCAGAGCTTTCTTTTTTCCAGGCTGAACAACCCCAAACCTCTCAGCCTGTCTTCATACGGAAGGTGTTACAGCCCTCTGATCATTTTCAGGGCTCTTCCTTCCAAGGTCCATGTCTTTCTTGAACTGGATGCCCCAGAACTGAATGTAGGACTGTAGGTAATTAAGAAAAAAAAAAAAAAAAAAGATGCTCTATGAAACTAATGAAAGAACCTATACTGTTGCAAAAAAGCTAAAAGGCTGTAAAATAAAAATTCTGTAGCATTTTGCCTAATGAATACTCTGTGGACGTAATTCTGGACGAGGACACAAACAACATATAGAAAAGAGCACAAGGGTATTTAAGTCTTGTTGGGTAGTCATTACTTTGGGGAAAAGAAAATAAACATGTGAATCAGTTCTTCCACAAGCAAACTCTCCAAGCAAACTATCTGGAAATCTTCAGACAGAAAGGCAAATCCTGTATTTAACGGGAACATAAAATTAAGGGTATTTCCACCTTCCTGGCACTGGATGGACAATGTAGCATTCCTGCTAGAAAACCCAGACTTACTGCACAAGTTATTGGCATATCCTGATCATGATGAAAATTAGGGCCAATGTTTTGGAGAAAAAGACCTGAATTAAATAAAGGGAAAAAAACCCACCCAAACATTTTTCTCCAAGGTCTCACACAAACCAAGTGACAGGCAAGAAAAGATTAAGTTCTAGTGCTGGCTAATGAACAGAACCATGGGAGAAAAATATTTTATCATTATTAATCTGACTACCTGGTATATAATTATGACAATTATTTTTTGGCTCAGTCACTTCTACTTAAGTTTGTGTACTTTTGTCTGGCTCAGTGCAGGATGTTGTTATGGTACAATCTGAAAACAAATTGTCATGCATTGCAGCTCCTATTCCCCTAGGTGAGATTTATTTGGCAGTACTTTGGGAAAAAATCTTGCTTCACACTGAAAAATTTTATCTGATGCTGAGCATTACATTACTATACACCAGCACTGTCCTTTCCCACACATCTTTTGTGAAGGCAAAGATGTCAGGATTTGTTTTCTAAACTAGTAACACTTTAAAAGATGTTTATTAATTGCCAGCAAGATCGCTTTAGAAGCAGCTTATGGTTAATATGGTACTATAAAAACCTCAGTCCTCACCTGCAGGACACAAGTAACTAGCATACAGAATATGAGGAAAAATTCCTTCTCATCTGCAACCACAGGAATTTGATCTGAGGAAGGATAAATTACATGCCTGTGCAAATGCTTTAAAGCACTTTCAGCACTTAAAGCCATGCAAAGCATGGGCCTTTGCAAGAGTGTCAATTGCAAAAATATGTGGATTTAATTCTTCTCCACATACATGAAGGATGATGACTGAGTCTGCTGTCTACTTCCAATTTCCTTATTTGAAAGGAATGATCTCTGAAGAGACCATCCCAAATGGACATTTGTCATCTGTTGTTTAACAGTTCTAGAATTTCTCACTAAAAAAAAAAACACCTAGAACAGCTACAACAGTGAGAGAAAATGCTGCCTCATGACTGAAATGCCCAAGTGGGAATGAGTCCTGCCTGATGCCTTGTACAATCATTTATTTCACTGCATCATAAGGAAAACATCTGTAGAATATTCCAGATTGAAATGACAACACTGCAGACTCCTTTCTTACTGGTGCAAATGACAACACAAACTGCAAAGTGGTGAAGAATCAGGTTTGGTATTTACTATTGAAAACAGCTTGGAAATAAGACTCTGAGCATGGCCACTGATAAGATTATAATTGTAATATGACCTACTAAAACTTTACAAGTAAATATTAACAGAGGGTTGATTAAATTTCAGCTAAATTAATAATTATTCTCACTCTATAAAACAACACATTTTAATCTTACGCGTTGAAATTTCCCTTCACAGCGAGACATATTTACTATCACCAAGGATATTATACTGGAAAAATTTACTGTGAAAAGCACATTCCCCAATGATTTTCAAGCTTAGAGCAAGCTGTTGATTTGAATCACTGCACCTCTGTAGCCTGGCTAACACAGAACCAGCATTCTCACAAGGTACAGTAACAAAGTTACAGGGATGGTCCTTCATAAGTACGTGTTCAGCACTCAGTTCATGGTCTCTATTTCCCGTTTTCCTCAAAATTAAATATTTTTTTTCCAGCCCGGTGATTAAATAAGTATCCAGCTAACTCCCCTTCTGGGTTAATATTTCACTGCTGACTGATAGAAGCTGGAATAGTGACTGGGTTTTACTCATTTCACACAGTATCTCAGTGGACTTGGCTCAAACCAGCGTGATCATTGCTTACTTATAAAATCTCCAGCAGCAGAGCCACAGCAAAGAGCCTTCAAAAGTAAAAATGTCATTCTGTTCTGATAATATGTATTTGCATTTATAAAACATATTTACACTTGTTAGCATCACGTCACATGTGTGGTGACCATGTTGCCATTCCTCAATTCCAGCATGCTGTCACAATGCAGCAATGTAGAACCACTTGGTTCAGAATCAGAATGCCCTTTGTGACTAGTTACAGATTTTTTTTAGTGACAAGCCATGCCTAAATTAGCAGAAAGGGAACATCTTAGCTAACTTTGAAGTACTCTGAAATTAAAGGCTGTATAACTTTCATATACAGGAAAGAACAAAGGTTGCATCACTTTCCTTTAGGTAGGAGCAAGTCCTTTCTCATGTTGGAGAATACACATGAAGGCTTACATGGGCATTGTAGAAACTCTCAACAAAATTTCTGGGATAAAGAAAAGTATTTATAGCATGACTGCAGCAATTTATCCAGTTCCTAAGGTATGCTGAGTTTAAAATTGACTGGTTGACCCCAGATGTATTGGTATGAAGGCAAAGAGAATAAATACTTCCAGACTACTACCAATCTCTACAATGTACTGCAAGAAGTAAATTACATTTTGTTTAGCTGCATGTCACCATGGACAAAGCTGTGCATGTGAAATGGCTCTCATTGATATATAATACTATTAGGCCTGGTGAAAAAAGTAATATTCACAGAACAGCAGGGCCTCTCCAGAAGGATACAGACAACTGGGAATAGAGAAAACATGACTTTCTGTGTTCACAGTTTTGTGTTAAAACCTTGGTTATGAGAAGCCCAAAAAAGAATTATGTACTAAACCACATGTTTTGCAGTTAGGGAATTCTCTGTTCATCTTTCAGGACTGAATTGTTCCCCAGGAGGGTATTACAGTTATAAAAGTGACTGTGAAAAGAACACTTTTCCAAAGATTCCTAAAAAATTCAGGAGTACTCTGCTGTAGAATTTCAGGCATTTCAGGGCATTTGCACAGCAACCTTCAAGTATCTCTCTATGGGTTTGCTCAAGAGAGAGCATACGTAACATATCCAACATCTCTGTTTCCAAAATGTCATTATTTCAGGCAGGTATATAGGAACAACGTTCTCTTAGATACAGAGGCTTAAATACAAAGAATGTCATGTTTCAGGCAATTTGAGACAATTCTCTCCTTTTATTAATTTTCCAAACATACCTATCCAGATATTACTGAAAAGCAGACAATCTACTATAATAGGGTAGCTCAATTTCCTAAACTAAGAGCAACTTTGCAAAATAGTTATACACTGAAAATAATAGGACTTCTGGAAGCAATGCTACTAAAGAATTCCCATTATAAAAAATTGGACGACCTATTCTCCTATGGTAAAGTGAGCTACAGGTCACTGAAAAACTACATTAAGTCCCTAACAGGCTTGTTTCATGTCTTTGAGGTGGGCCAAGCAACCTCTCTCAGTTCATGGTCTTCTGTAAGGATGTGCAGGTGGAGCCAGTCTCTGCCTTGTAGACGTATGAAAATTGCAACAGCACCGTGGTAAACTGGAAGATGAAGGGCAAGGCAACGCAGAGATGTGTCTCTGTAAAGTGAATCCGTGTGCCGCAGCATCCTCCTTCCACAGGAACAGGAAAGCAGCTTCAGGATTGCCAGTGAAAAAAACAAGAATGATGCCGTGCTCACGTGGCTGCCATCGGGTGTGAGCCCCCCCAGCACAGCTCTGTGCAGGGAATTCCTCTCAGTGGCTGGAGAGCAGCGTCCAGAGGCGGAATCGCAGCTGACCGTAAGCTTGCATCGCCTCCGCGTGGGCGGCCGGATCTCGGGCCAGGTGCTCAAAGAGGTTGAGCGGCTCGACCGTTCGCATTGCCGGCGGCAAGCTGATCTCCGCAGGAAGCCTCTTGTTGCCCAGGACAAAGTGCTCCAGGCGTTTCAACTGCAGGCAGCGGCGCAGGTATGCCATGATGTCCCACAGCCGCCGCTCAAATTCCCTCCTGCGCCACTTGGACAGCGGTACGGTGGTCAGCACGTGCATGACCACAGTCTTCCAGGTCGAGCTGGAAAAACCTGTGCCCCTCAGGATGTAGGTGAAGAGCTGCAGGCATTTCAGGTGCAAGCTCTCACACGGCACCTGCCTGGCCACGTGCTGGAAGAATTTTGCCTCTGCCACAGCGTACGTCTCAGGCCACGCTGTGCTTGCGATGGACTCGGCCTTGGCGGGCCGGCTGCTGACAAAGCTGCTGGAGCCGCCTTTCTGGGCCTCTGTGGGCTGGCTGACCACAAAGATGTCGGAGTCCCCGTGGCGCACCCCAAACAGCATCTCCACCATCAGGCTCTCCTTGCCTTTGCTCAGCCGGAATTGGCAGGACCGGCTGCAGGGCTGAAACACCAAGTGCCACGAGTACGACTGAGGCAAATGCAGCCACGAGCATCTCACCAGCTGGTAGAACCAGTGGGAGGTTTTCTCCACGTCCAGGTAGGAGCCGGTGCAGAGTGTCTCTAGGAGGCTGGGCTTCTGCTTCCGCCGCAGCTCCTTCTGCGAGTGGTGCAGGAAGCACAACAGCTTCTCGCCCAGCTGCTCCCTCTCGCACGTGCACACCAGCTCCACACGGACGCAGAAGGTCCTTGCTGCCATCTGCCCGGCACTGTTCAGCTCCAGGTGGAAGGCGTGTCCCGGCGGGGGATTCAGTGGGACCAGCATGCGGTACACCACATCCCGCTCACGGGGACTCCAACCCTCAAAGGCACTGCCCACCCCGATGGCTTCTTGAGGCACCGGGTAGAAACTATTGCTCACGCTGTCAGTAAAGACACGCGTGAAGCTCTCCATCAGCTCCGCTGCCACTGAGCGACCTCTCTCCACGTCCTCGACAGGACACTGTATGCGATCCACTAAAAGGATCCCTCGCTTATTCCCAACGTCCCGGGTGTCTTCTTTCTCTTCAATTCCACCACGGCTGCCTTTGTCCTTGCCATCACCACGGCCTTCTTTTTCACTGGCAGCCACATTACCTTGTTCTCCCGCTTTTGCATCTTCATTCTTCTCTCCATTTGCATTCGCATCACCCTGTTTCTCATTTCTGTTTGCAACATTGGTCTCTTCATTTCCAAGGTGAGTGTTTTTTTCCTCAGATGCAGCAAACCCACTGTGGTCTACTGCATTCCCACCATCACTGTTGTCTTCCTGCCCAATCCAATCACTGCTTTGTTGTTCACTGGCATCACTGCTTTCCTCCACCTTCACATCTGCTTTTTCTTCCTTTCCATCTACCTCGTATACTCCTTCATTTACATCATCACTGTTGCCTGCCTTCATATGCACATCATTGGTTTTTTCTTCATTTCCATCTCCTTCTTCCTTTCCAGCATCCTTGTCTGGCTCCACCTTCACATCCTTGTTTTCTCCTTCATTTACTTCATCTAGGTCTTCCACACCTCCAGTAACATTGCCAGGTTCTTCTTCACTTCCTTCAGCAGTATTGTCTCCTGGCATATTCCCATCACTCCAGCCTTCATCTTTCTTTGCATCATGGCCATCGTCACTTTTAACATCACTTTCTTTCTTCAACTTCACATCTTCATCTTGTTCATTGGCATCATCGTCGTCTCCTTCCTTTGCAGCCACAGGACTGCCTTCTCCTTCATTTCCGCTGCCACTGTCACCTGCCTCCACAGTCACATCAATGTTTTCTCCGTCTCCCTCAGAATCCAAATTGTCTTCTTCCTCTTCTTTTTCCTTCTCCTCTCCCAAGGTCTTGCAGGAGCTCTGGTCCTTGCCGCTGCTGTTGGTTTCGCTGGCTTCAGGACTCCTCCTGCAGCTAAACCACAGGCCCAAGAGGAGCAGGAGTCCAGCAAGAGCCCAGAATGGCCACTGCTGCAGGGCACCAAAGAGCAGGGCTCCCCAGCCCTCGTCCTGCTGCTCCGGGGGCCCTTGCTCCAGCTCCTGCAGCAGCCGAGCCATCTCGCGGTCGAGCAGCTCCTCCCGCTCCTGCATTCGCCGGTGCGTGGCCTCATCCAGCCCATCCCCAGCTGGCTGGGGGTACTGGATCAGGCTTTGCACGAGCACGAAGAGCAATGACAATAAAGCCATGGTCTGCAAGAGGACACACAGAAGGGGTTCAGTAGGGCCGGAATGGAGGCAGCCGGTGCGGGGCAGGAGCCACAGGGATGTGGCAGCAGGAAGGAGAGGGCCCCCGGCAGCTGGCAGGAGGCAAGGCCTGCACCGCTGCCCCAGCGAGCACCGAGCCGGAGCAAGGCGCTCCCGCCAGGGGCTGGGCCCTGCGTGCAGGGACAGAACACACGCCCCGGCTGCCGGCGCTTCTGCCCCAGCCCTCCCCCAGCCCGGCCTCCCCACCACCTGTGTGCACTCACCGCTTGCCCAGGCTCTACTGGCGGCAACGGCAACCAACGGGGCCTTTTCTAGCTGCCCCCATTGTGACACGGCCCCTGTGGTGTCACAGGCCCCAGAGCGCATCACAGGCCAGCCCCACCCGCCATCCCCAGCCCGGGAACTCATCATGGCCCTGGGCACCCAGAGCCTCAACAGACACAAAGTGCAGACCCATCAGTCGTGAACCTGGGAACCCCAGGGCTTCCCTGTACAAAGCAGGCACAAGCACCCTCCCACACAAACCCTTGTCAAATATAAATATGGGTGACATGATCCATGGATGCTCTTGGTATGCAGGTGTAGGCTTTTATTTTTTTATTCATGGTGGAACTTTTTACTACAAATATTTATATTTATTGCTGTGTTGGTACATCTCCCCTCCCCCCTCCTTTCCAGGCTGTAGTGTGATCTGAGGAACTCTTATTAAGCCTTGGCCTTGAAAACACCACCTGGGCTCAGCTCTTTCTTTTATTTGGCGATCTCAAGCACACTTGTTTGTGACATTTACTTTGGAGGCAGCACATCACATAGGCTAATATTTATTTACTGATTTAGTGAGAAATAAGGAAATTCATGCTGCTTATGTGATGCACAGGAAGTTGTAATGTCATCCAGTCTTATGGCCTACCCTTTGTTTACACCAGCACTGTCCCACCTCACACATCTTTTGTGAAGACAAGGATGTCAGGGTTTCTCTCCTGAATTAGGAACACTTTCAAAGATCTGTTTATTGTCTGACAAACGATCACACACAACCAACTTAGGCTTTGCAAAGCAGGATAAAAATACTCAGGCCCATCCATACTACTTCTTAAACTAGATGTGGCTGATCAATAGCCCGGCTGAGAAATGGACAAGCCACTGTAACAAGAAATACAAGTTTGGAAAAGGAAAAAGAAAAGTCCTCAAAACACAGAACTCCTGAAGCTTAGCTCGCTCCACTCTAATGTGCTCTCCCTCAATGCCACATAAAGATGTGCTCCTCCTGACACTTGCAGCAACTGGCTTCTCTCTTGCCATTCCGAGAGGAACTCTATTTTGTATAGGGATGTAGACGTGTCTGCATTTAGACGCCATCCTCGGTACAAACCTCCTCCCTTGCTTTTTTCTGACTGGAGATCCTTGCTACTGGCTACGATGGTGCTGTTTATTGGGAAGAGTTTCTCTGATGCTGATCACAGCACAGCACAGCACGAGGTCCCTTTTTGCTCCCTTGAGCTACTCAAATTCCTCTTGGGTGATCTCTGAAATACTCTTTATCAGCTGAGGGCTGACAAAACACAGAATGTCTGAGTGATCGCCCTTCCCTTGTCCAGCCGTGACACAAGAGCTGGGTGCACTCAGAAAACACAGTTTTCTGAACCATCCTATATAAAACCAACAACCAGCTCCTTATAAATTCTGCCGTCTAGATGACGTCGCCATTGAACAGCTCCATGTCCCAAGTGGTACCCAGCAGGGAGGGAAGCAGAGGAAGACAGGATCACAGCAGCCACTGATCAGTCATTCACAGGCAGCGCCACAAAGAAAGACGAGAGAGTCAGGAATTTCACAGGCTACTGTGTTTCAGCAGCGCATATCATCCTCCTCTTTTTAAATCTCTACTGATCACTACCTTCCAGTCCCTTCACAGTGCTCTCCTAATCCACAGGAGTAACTAAGATGCAGAACGTAAGGAAAAATTTCTTCTGACCTCCAGTTACCTGAGAATCAAGCAGGTAAGAGAAAATCTCCACCCTACTCTAAGGAAGGTGTTTCATAAACTCACCTGTAGCTAAAGCTATTCAGAAAGCCCACACTACCAGACCCAGAGTGGTAAAGAGCCTATTCATTTGCTGACCCTGGAGAAAAGGCAGCTTTAAACAAACTCTGCCACTCCCACTCTCTCTCCCTAGAACTTCAGGTTGAGACGCCTAGGACCAACTAAAGAAAAAAGCCATTTCATTCATGCCCTGGTCAAGCATTTCACACCCTCTTGTCCCTCCCAATCTACCAGCCAGTCAAACACAGAAAAAGCAAGAGACCCGTGGTAGGCTTCCAGTGGAAATACTGGCAAAATCTTCTTGGACTGCATTATTTGAAGGACCTGAGGTCAACTCACTGACTGTGAATGACTTTTACTGCTCCACTTAGCCTACCAGCTCAGCTCAGCTCAGCTCAGCTCAGCTCAGCAGCCTCCCAGCTACCTTTAGCTGCATAAGCACATGACCTGCAATCAGAAAGGCGTGAATCTTCCTTAGGAAGGAAATAGTCACGGGGAATGAAGAGTGGAGATTAGTCCACACTCTGAGGAACAGGCAACACCAACCAAACACTCTGGCAGTAGCTTGTGTCTAGAAGCTCTCTACCTTCCAATCCACCTCAAGGCTTTGGGACTTGTGCTGACTTGCACAAAGGAACCCACTCCACCCTGCAGCAGTGGGCTCCTTCTTTCCAGCCTGGATGGAGGCATGTCCTGTATTTTGCAAGCATGTCCAGGTGTTCAGAATGGAACATGCTGATCATGATTAGCACCTTAAGGCACGCAGCTCTTCCCTTCTCAAAGAATGCTTTGTGAAATGATAGGCAGTGCTATCCCCACCTTTCCAAACAAATTACCCTCCTTCTATTGCACTTGCCTTCAAAATACTGCCACTTCTTCATTTCAGACTATGCTTCCCTCAGAAGGATGCACAAAAGGTTAGAGTAGTTGCAAGCACCCGCACCTGCAATTTTCAACTAACTGCGTCTTCAGAAAGGCTTCTGACAACAGGCCATTCTCTGGACATGAACACGGCAACGCTGAGGCAAGATAAATTATTTCAGTACATCTTACAGCCCAGATGTCTATGGCCAGAGAAGACACCAGCAGGTTGTCCTGATACTTCTGCTCATCCTCTCTGGTAGCAGCTGTACAGAGAACAACACAGTTTTAAATTCTAACTCAGTTTGTGCTCCACTGATGAAGGAAAACAGAAGTAAGGGAAAGGGACTTTGCTTCGGAGCAAATGTGAGTTTTTTGTGGATTTCAGTGTCCAGGATTTAAACCAGGAAGGGGTTTTCTTCAGTAAATCCAAAGGACAATTGGCTACAGAAACCTGTATCTGATACTACTGATAAGCGCTGACAGTTCTCTGGCTGTGACTCATTTCATTCAAACCTGCTTTCTCCGAATGCACATCTGACAGCAGGACTTGCTCCATTCAGCCTGCAGCAGTTCCACAGGAAAGATGTTGTGAAATTGGCCACACATCTTTGCAACACTTCCACTTCAAAGTTTTTCCCACTATGTTCAAATATATTTCTCAGCTTCCTAAGGAGTGCAGTGTCCGTAACAAAGGAGGCGAGACTTTCATGCAAAAATGGAGAGACCTTGAACCGCAGTGGCAGGAACAACTCTGGTGTAATACCAGTGCCAGATGGCATGGGCATGAAAAGCACACTCACATCAATACGAACAGGCTTAGGAGAGACACAGAGCCCGCAGGGTGAGGTATTCCCAAAGAAGGGGAATTGACAGTGCAAAGGAGAGTTAATACCAACCAAGTGCTCAGTTACTTTATCAGAGCTCCCCTGTTTTCAAGGCCTGAAAGAACAGCTCAGTGCCAGAAAGACATCCAGATCATTTGGCCATGCTTGCTCTTATGGAACACTGTTTTCAATTTCCATCCTAGTGGGGTTGCATACTACTGACCAGTTAAAACCAGCACCTGAGCTACACAACAGTGTTTCAGTGGCAACACTGGACAGCTGTAGGTTCTGCCCTTCCCCTCTCCCAGCATGCTCCTCAGACACACAGCACACTTGCACATGCACCAAAACTCACAGCCACACCCACAGTTTGACCACCTGCAATAGTTTTGGCCCTGGCCAATCTAGCCCTGGGTGGATTGTGCAACAAGAAGCCATGGGGGCCGTGCTTCTCCCCGAATCCAAGCATCGCCCCAGAGGCCACACAAGCTGTGCGGTCAGGCCGTAAGGCTCAATGGCACACAGAGATCAAGTCCTACCCACTGAGAGCACACGTCCTTGTGGAAGGGACTGATGAGAGACTGGAGCTGGGGCAAGGGACAGGGCAGGTCTCTGCAGCTGGGGGCAGAGGAGAGGGGAACAAAGTAGGCGTGTGTGTTTGGGGAGAAGGGAGCAAGGAGGGTGTTCTCCTCCTTCCACAAGCTGGGCCAAAGGGGCTGTGGTGGGAGCAGTGCCTGCCCAGCAGAGGAAGCAAAAGGCAGGGAGCTCAGCGAGCACAGTTCCCTCTCAGTGGAACAGCGAGTTCTGCTGTTGGCAGCGATCCTCCTCTGGGAGGTTCCGGCCTGCTCTCCTCACACGGAGCTGCTTGTTCCTGGCCCCTCAGAGGACTTCCCTCTCTGACGTGGGCCACAGCAGCTTTCTTTCCCATGCTCTCAATGAGGAGGGGAAACTTCTATAACGACAGTGGGAGGATTAATTAATATTTTAGCTGTTTCAACCATCATGACTTCTGCTTGCATTCATGAGACAAAATTAATAGCCTGGCTCTAGAGTGTTGCAGAAGTGCAATACCGAGATGTGACTGCTGGACACAATCACCGCTTGAGTCACTTTGTCATTTTTTCAGGTAGCAACAATGGATGGACATTCTCTAAGAACCATTGGGTTAAATATAAAGAAGGACACTTTTCAGGCAATTTGAGAAACTTCTCTCCTTTTATTATTGTTTTTCCAAACATAGATATCTGGATATTACTGAAAAGCAGCCAAGCAACTACAGCAGTGTAGTTTAATTGCCTAAACTAAGGGTAACTTTACAAAATAGGTTATACACTGACAATACTAAAGGGCCTCTTGAAGCATGGATAATATATCCAGTTCCCATTATGAAAAATTGGACTACCAATGGTAGTCCATGGTAGAGTGAATTAAAACTATCTGTTGTATTTTCATATACTAAGAAAAACTACATCCTTAAAAAACTACAATTAGCACAGCTTACTGAAGAACTACATTAAGTCCCTAACAGGCTTGTTTTTTGGTCTAGGAGGTGTGCCAAGAAACCTCTCTCAGTTCATAGTCTTCTGTAAGGATGTGCAGGTGGAGCCAGTTTCTGCCTCATAGACATAGGAACATCGCAACAGCACCGTGGTAAACTGGAAGGCGAAGGGCAAGGCAACGCAGAGATGTGTCTCTGCACGGTGAATCCATGTGCCGCAGCATCTTCCATCCACGGGAGCAGGAAAGCAGCTTCAGGATTGCCAGCGAAAAAAGCAAGAATGATGCCGTGCTCACGTGGCTGCCATCGGGTGTGAGCCCCCCCAGCACAGCTCTGTGCAGGGAATTCCTCTCAGTGGCTGGAGAGCAGCGTCCAGAGGCGGAATCGCAGCTGACCGTAAGCTTGCATCGCCTCCGCGTGGGCGGCCGGATCTCGGGCCAGGTGCTCAAAGAGGTTGAGCGGCTCGACCGTTCGCATTGCCGGCGGCAAGCTGATCTCCGCAGGAAGCCTCTTGTTGCCCAGGACAAAGTGCTCCAGGCGTTTCAACTGCAGGCAGCGGCGCAGGTATGCCATGATGTCCCACAGCCGCCGCTCAAATTCCCTCCTGCGCCACTTGGACAGCGGTACGGTGGTCAGCACGTGCATGACCACAGTCTTCCAGGTCGAGCTGGAAAAACCTGTGCCCCTCAGGATGTAGGTGAAGAGCTGCAGGCATTTCAGGTGCAAGCTCTCACACGGCACCTGCCTGGCCACGTGCTGGAAGAATTTTGCCTCTGCCACAGCGTACGTCTCAGGCCACGCTGTGCTTGCGATGGACTCGGCCTTGGCGGGCCGGCTGCTCACAGAGCTGCTGGAGCCGCCTTTCTGGGCCTCTGTGGGCTGGCTGACCACAAAGATGTCAGAGTCCCCGTGGCGCACCCCAAACAGCATCTCCACCATCAGGCTCTCCTTGCCTTTGCTCAGCCGGAATTGGCAGGACCGGCTGCAGGGCTGAAACACCAAGTGCCACGAGTACGACTGAGGCAAATGCAGCCACGAGCATCTCACCAGCTGGTAGAACCAGTGGGAGGTTTTCTCCACGTCCAGGTAGGAGCCGGTGCAGAGTGTCTCTAGGAGGCTGGGCTTCTGCTTCCGCCGCAGCTCCTTCTGCGAGTGGTGCAGGAAGCACAACAGCTTCTCGCCCAGCTGCTCCCTCTCGCACGTGCACACCAGCTCCACACGGACGCAGAAGGTCCTTGCTGCCATCTGCCCGGCACTGTTCAGCTCCAGGTGGAAGGCGTGTCCCGGCGGGGGATTCAGTGGGACCAGCATGCGGTACACCACATCCCGCTCACGGGGACTCCAACCCTCAAAGGCACTGCCCACCCCGATGGCTTCTTGAGGCACCGGGTAGAAACTATTGCTCACGCTGTCAGTAAAGACACGCGTGAAGCTCTCCATCAGCTCCGCTGCCACTGAGCGACCTCTCTCCACGTCCTCGACAGGACACTGTATGCGATCCACTAAAAGGATCCCTCGCTTATTCCCAACGTCCCGGGTGTCTTCTTTCTCTTCAATTCCACCACGGCTGCCTTTGTCCTTGCCATCACCACGGCCTTCTTTTTCACTGGCAGCCACATTACCTTGTTCTCCCGCTTTTGCATCTTCATTCTTCTCTCCATTTGCATTCGCATCACCCTGTTTCTCATTTCTGTTTGCAACATTGGTCTCTTCATTTCCAAGGTGAGTGTTTTTTTCCTCAGATGCAGCAAACCCACTGTGGTCTACTGCATTCCCACCATCACTGTTGTCTTCCTGCCCAATCCAATCACTGCTTTGTTGTTCACTGGCATCACTGCTTTCCTCCACCTTCACATCTGCTTTTTCTTCCTTTCCATCTACCTCGTATACTCCTTCATTTACATCATCACTGTTGCCTGCCTTCATATGCACATCATTGGTTTTTTCTTCATTTCCATCTCCTTCTTCCTTTCCAGCATCCTTGTCTGGCTCCACCTTCACATCCTTGTTTTCTCCTTCATTTACTTCATCTAGGTCTTCCACACCTCCAGTAACATTGCCAGGTTCTTCTTCACTTCCTTCAGCAGTATTGTCTCCTGGCATATTCCCATCACTCCAGCCTTCATCTTTCTTTGCATCATGGCCATCGTCACTTTTAACATCACTTTCTTTCTTCAACTTCACATCTTCATCTTGTTCATTGGCATCATCGTCGTCTCCTTCCTTTGCAGCCACAGGACTGCCTTCTCCTTCATTTCCGCTGCCACTGTCACCTGCCTCCACAGTCACATCAATGTTTTCTCCGTCTCCCTCAGAATCCAAATTGTCTTCTTCCTCTTCTTTTTCCTTCTCCTCTCCCAAGGTCTTGCAGGAGCTCTGGTCCTTGCCGCTGCTGTTGGTTTCGCTGGCTTCAGGACTCCTCCTGCAGCTAAACCACAGGCCCAAGAGGAGCAGGAGTCCAGCAAGAGCCCAGAATGGCCACTGCTGCAGGGCACCAAAGAGCAGGGCTCCCCAGCCCTCGTCCTGCTGCTCCGGGGGCCCTTGCTCCAGCTCCTGCAGCAGCCGAGCCATCTCGCGGTCGAGCAGCTCCTCCCGCTCCTGCATTCGCCGGTGCGTGGCCTCATCCAGCCCATCCCCAGCTGGCTGGGGGTACTGGATCAGGCTTTGCACGAGCACGAAGAGCAATGACAATAAAGCCATGGTCTGCAAGAGGACACACAGAAGGGGTTCAGTAGGGCCGGAATGGAGGCAGCCGGTGCGGGGCAGGAGCCACAGGGATGTGGCAGCAGGAAGGAGAGGGCCCCCGGCAGCTGGCAGGAGGCAAGGCCTGCACCGCTGCCCCAGCGAGCACCGAGCCGGAGCAAGGCGCTCCCGCCAGGGGCTGGGCCCTGCATGCAGGGACAGAACACACGCCCCGGCTGCCGGCGCTTCTGCCCCAGCCCTCCCCCAGCCCGGCCTCCCCACCACCTGTGTGCACTCACCGCTTGCCCAGGCTCTACTGGCGGCAACGGCAACCAACGGGGCCTTTTCCAGCTGCCCCCATTGTGACACGGCCCCTGTGGTGTCACAGGCCCCAGAGCGCATCACAGGCCAGCCCCACCCGCCATCCCCAGCCCGGGAACTCATCATGGCCCTGGGCACCCAGAGCCTCAACAGACACAAAGTGCAGACCCATCAGTCGTGAACCTGGGAACCCCAGGGCTTCCCTGTACAAAGCAGGCACAAGCACCCTCCCACACAAACCCTTCTCAAATATAAATATGGGTGACATGATCCATGGATGCTCTTGGTATGCAGGTGTAGGCTTTTATTTTTTTATTCATAGTGGAACTTTTTACTACAAATATTTATATTTATTGCTGTGTTGGTACATCTCCCCTCCCCCCTCCTTTCCAGGCTGTAGTGTGATCTGAGGAACTCTTATTAAGCCTTGGCCTTGAAAACACCACCTGGGCTCAGCTCTTTCTTTTATTTGGCGATCTCAAGCACACTTGTTTGTGACATTTACTTTGGAGGCAGCACATCACATAGGCTAATATTTATTTACTGATTTAGTGAGAAATAAGGAAATTCATGCTGCTTATGTGATGCACAGGAAGTTGTAATGTCATCCAGTCTTATGGCCTACCCTTTGTTTACACCAGCACTGTCCCACCTCACACATCTTTTGTGAAGACAAGGATGTCAGGGTTTCTCTCCTGAATTAGGAACACTTTCAAAGATCTGTTTATTGTCTGACAAACGATCACACACAACCAACTTAGGCTTTGCAAAGCAGGATAAAAATACTCAGGCCCATCCATACTACTTCTTAAACTAGATGTGGCTGATCAATAGCCCGGCTGAGAAATGGACAAGCCACTGTAACAAGAAATACAAGTTTGGAAAAGGAAAAAGAAAAGTCCTCAAAACACAGAACTCCTGAAGCTTAGCTCGCTCCACTCTAATGTGCTCTCCCTCAATGCCACATAAAGATGTGCTCCTCCTGACACTTGCAGCAACTGGCTTCTCTCTTGCCATTCCGAGAGGAACTCTATTTTGTATAGGGATGTAGACGTGTCTGCATTTAGACGCCATCCTCGGTACAAACCTCCTCCATTGCTTTTTTCTGACTGGAGATCCTTGCTACTGGCTACGATGGTGCTGTTTATTGGGAAGAGTTTCTCTGATGCTGATCACAGCACAGCACAGCACGAGGTCCCTTTTTGCTCCCTTGAGCTACTCAAATTCCTCTTGGGTGATCTCTGAAATACTCTTTATCAGCTGAGGGCTGACAAAACACAGAATGTCTGAGTGATTGCCCTTCCCTTGTCCAGCCGTGACACAAGAGCTGGGTGCACTCAGAAAACACAGTTTTCTGAACCATCCTATATAAAACCAACAACCAGCTCCTTATAAATTCTGCCATCTAGATGAGGTTGCCATTAAACAGCTCCATGTCCCAAGTGGTACCCAGCAGGGAGGGAAGCAGAGGAAGACAGGATCACAGCAGCCACTGATCAGTCATTCACAGGCAGCGCCACAAAGAAAGACGAGAGAGTCAGGAATTTCACAGGCTACTGTGTTTCAGCAGCGCATATCATCCTCCTCTTTTTAAATCTCTACTGATCACTACCTTCCAGTCCCTTCACAGTGCTCTCCTAATCCACAGGAGTAACTAAGATGCAGAACGTAAGGAAAAATTTCTTCTGACCTCCAGTTACCTGAGAATCAAGCAGGTAAGAGAAAATCTCCACCCTACTCTAAGGAAGGTGTTTCATAAACTCACCTGTAGCTAAAGCTATTCAGAAAGCCCACACTACCAGACCCAGAGTGGTAAAGAGCCTATTCATTTGCTGACCCTGGAGAAAAGGCAGCTTTAAACAAACTCTGCCACTCCCACTCTCTCTCCCTAGAACTTCAGGTTGAGACGCCTAGGACCAACTAAAGAAAAAAGCCATTTCATTCATGCCCTGGTCAAGCATTTCACACCCTCTTGTCCCTCCCAATCTACCAGCCAGTCAAACACAGAAAAAGCAAGAGACCCGTGGTAGGCTTCCAGTGGAAATACTGGCAAAATCTTCTTGGACTGCATTATTTGAAGGACCTGAGGTCAACTCACTGACTGTGAATGACTTTTACTGCTCCACTTAGCCTACCAGCTCAGCTCAGCTCAGCTCAGCTCAGCTCAGCAGCCTCCCAGCTACCTTTAGCTGCATAAGCACATGACCTGCAATCAGAAAGGCGTGAATCTTCCTTAGGAAGGAAATAGTCACGGGGAATGAAGAGTGGAGATTAGTCCACACTCTGAGGAACAGGCAACACCAACCAAACACTCTGGCAGTAGCTTGTGTCTAGAAGCTCTCTACCTTCCAATCCACCTCAAGGCTTTGGGACTTGTGCTGACTTGCACAAAGGAACCCACTCCACCCTGCAGCAGTGGGCTCCTTCTTTCCAGCCTGGATGGAGGCATGTCCTGTATTTTGCAAGCATGTCCAGGTGTTCAGAATGGAACATGCTGATCATGATTAGCACCTTAAGGCACGCAGCTCTTCCCTTCTCAAAGAATGCTTTGTGAAATGATAGGCAGTGCTATCCCCACCTTTCCAAACAAATTACCCTCCTTCTATTGCACTTGCCTTCAAAATACTGCCACTTCTTCATTTCAGACTATGCTTCCCTCAGAAGGATGCACAAAAGGTTAGAGTAGTTGCAAGCACCCGCACCTGCAATTTTCAACTAACTGCGTCTTCAGAAAGGCTTCTGACAACAGGCCATTCTCTGGACATGAACACGGCAACGCTGAGGCAAGATAAATTATTTCAGTACATCTTACAGCCCAGATGTCTATGGCCAGAGAAGACACCAGCAGGTTGTCCTGATACTTCTGCTCATCCTCTCTGGTAGCAGCTGTACAGAGAACAACACAGTTTTAAATTCTAACTCAGTTTGGGCTCCACTGATGAAGGAAAACAGAAGTAAGGGAAAGGGACTTTGCTTCGGAGCAAATGTGAGTTTTTTGTGGATTTCAGTGTCCAGGATTTAAACCAGGAAGGGGTTTTCTTCAGTAAATCCAAAGGACAATTGGCTACAGAAACCTGTATCTGATACTACTGATAAGCGCTGACAGTTCTCTGGCTGTGACTCATTTCATTCAAACCTGCTTTCTCCGAATGCACATCTGACAGCAGGACTTGCTCCATTCAGCCTGCAGCAGTTCCACAGGAAAGATGTTGTGAAATTGGCCACACATCTTTGCAACACTTCCACTTCAAAGTTTTTCCCACTATGTTCAAATATATTTCTCAGCTTCCTAAGGAGTGCAGTGTCCGTAACAAAGGAGGCGAGACTTTCATGCAAAAATGGAGAGACCTTGAACCGCAGTGGCAGGAACAACTCTGGTGTAATACCAGTGCCAGATGGCATGGGCATGAAAAGCACACTCACATCAATACGAACAGGCTTAGGAGAGACACAGAGCCCGCAGGGTGAGGTATTCCCAAAGAAGGGGAATTGACAGTGCAAAGGAGAGTTAATACCAACCAAGTGCTCAGTTACTTTATCAGAGCTCCCCTGTTTTCAAGGCCTGAAAGAACAGCTCAGTGCCAGAAAGACATCCAGATCATTTGGCCATGCTTGCTCTTATGGAACACTGTTTTCAATTTCCATCCTAGTGGGGTTGCATACTACTGACCAGTTAAAACCAGCACCTGAGCTACACAACAGTGTTTCAGTGGCAACACTGGACAGCTGTAGGTTCTGCCCTTCCCCTCTCCCAGCATGCTCCTCAGACACACAGCACACTTGCACATGCACCAAAACTCACAGCCACACCCACAGTTTGACCACCTGCAATAGTTTTGGCCCTGGCCAATCTAGCCCTGGGTGGATTGTGCAACAAGAAGCCATGGGGGCCGTGCTTCTCCCCGAATCCAAGCATCGCCCCAGAGGCCACACAAGCTGTGCGGTCAGGCCGTAAGGCTCAATGGCACACAGAGATCAAGTCCTACCCACTGAGAGCACACGTCCTTGTGGAAGGGACTGATGAGAGACTGGAGCTGGGGCAAGGGACAGGGCAGGTCTCTGCAGCTGGGGGCAGAGGAGAGGGGAACAAAGTAGGCGTGTGTGTTTGGGGAGAAGGGAGCAAGGAGGGTGTTCTCCTCCTTCCACAAGCTGGGCCAAAGGGGCTGTGGTGGGAGCAGTGCCTGCCCAGCAGAGGAAGCAAAAGGCAGGGAGCTCAGCGAGCACAGTTCCCTCTCAGTGGAACAGCGAGTTCTGCTGTTGGCAGCGATCCTCCTCTGGGAGGTTCCGGCCTGCTCTCCTCACACGGAGCTGCTTGTTCCTGGCCCCTCAGAGGACTTCCCTCTCTGACGTGGGCCACAGCAGCTTTCTTTCCCATGCTCTCAATGAGGAGGGGAAACTTCTATAACGACAGTGGGAGGATTAATTAATATTTTAGCTGTTTCAACCATCATGACTTCTGCTTGCATTCATGAGACAAAATTAATAGCCTGGCTCTAGAGTGTTGCAGAAGTGCAATACCGAGATGTGACTGCTGGACACAATCACCGCTTGAGTCACTTTGTCATTTTTTCAGGTAGCAACAATGGATGGACATTCTCTAAGAACCATTGGGTTAAATATAAAGAAGGACACTTTTCAGGCAATTTGAGAAACTTCTCTCCTTTTATTATTGTTTTTCCAAACATAGATATCTGGATATTACTGAAAAGCAGCCAAGCAACTACAGCAGTGTAGTTTAATTGCCTAAACTAAGGGTAACTTTACAAAATAGGTTATACACTGACAATACTAAAGGGCCTCTTGAAGCATGGATAATATATCCAGTTCCCATTATGAAAAATTGGACTACCAATGGTAGTCCATGGTAGAGTGAATTAAAACTATCTGTTGTATTTTCATATACTAAGAAAAACTACATCCTTAAAAAACTACAATTAGCACAGCTTACTGAAGAACTACATTAAGTCCCTAACAGGCTTGTTTTTTGGTCTAGGAGGTGTGCCAAGAAACCTCTCTCAGTTCATAGTCTTCTGTAAGGATGTGCAGGTGGAGCCAGTTTCTGCCTCATAGACATAGGAACATCGCAACAGCACCGTGGTAAACTGGAAGGCGAAGGGCAAGGCAACGCAGAGATGTGTCTCTGCACGGTGAATCCATGTGCCGCAGCATCTTCCATCCACGGGAGCAGGAAAGCAGCTTCAGGATTGCCAGCGAAAAAAGCAAGAATGATGCCGTGCTCACGTGGCTGCCATCGGGTGTGAGCCCCCCCAGCACAGCTCTGTGCAGGGAATTCCTCTCAGTGGCTGGAGAGCAGCGTCCAGAGGCGGAATCGCAGCTGACCGTAAGCTTGCATCGCCTCCGCGTGGGCGGCCGGATCTCGGGCCAGGTGCTCAAAGAGGTTGAGCGGCTCGACCGTTCGCATTGCCGGCGGCAAGCTGATCTCCGCAGGAAGCCTCTTGTTGCCCAGGACAAAGTGCTCCAGGCGTTTCAACTGCAGGCAGCGGCGCAGGTATGCCATGATGTCCCACAGCCGCCGCTCAAATTCCCTCCTGCGCCACTTGGACAGCGGTACGGTGGTCAGCACGTGCATGACCACAGTCTTCCAGGTCGAGCTGGAAAAACCTGTGCCCCTCAGGATGTAGGTGAAGAGCTGCAGGCATTTCAGGTGCAAGCTCTCACACGGCACCTGCCTGGCCACGTGCTGGAAGAATTTTGCCTCTGCCACAGCGTACGTCTCAGGCCACGCTGTGCTTGCGATGGACTCGGCCTTGGCGGGCCGGCTGCTCACAGAGCTGCTGGAGCCGCCTTTCTGGGCCTCTGTGGGCTGGCTGACCACAAAGATGTCAGAGTCCCCGTGGCGCACCCCAAACAGCATCTCCACCATCAGGCTCTCCTTGCCTTTGCTCAGCCGGAATTGGCAGGACCGGCTGCAGGGCTGAAACACCAAGTGCCACGAGTACGACTGAGGCAAATGCAGCCACGAGCATCTCACCAGCTGGTAGAACCAGTGGGAGGTTTTCTCCACGTCCAGGTAGGAGCCGGTGCAGAGTGTCTCTAGGAGGCTGGGCTTCTGCTTCCGCCGCAGCTCCTTCTGCGAGTGGTGCAGGAAGCACAACAGCTTCTCGCCCAGCTGCTCCCTCTCGCACGTGCACACCAGCTCCACACGGACGCAGAAGGTCCTTGCTGCCATCTGCCCGGCACTGTTCAGCTCCAGGTGGAAGGCGTGTCCCGGCGGGGGATTCAGTGGGACCAGCATGCGGTACACCACATCCCGCTCACGGGGACTCCAACCCTCAAAGGCACTGCCCACCCCGATGGCTTCTTGAGGCACCGGGTAGAAACTATTGCTCACGCTGTCAGTAAAGACACGCGTGAAGCTCTCCATCAGCTCCGCTGCCACTGAGCGACCTCTCTCCACGTCCTCGACAGGACACTGTATGCGATCCACTAAAAGGATCCCTCGCTTATTCCCAACGTCCCGGGTGTCTTCTTTCTCTTCAATTCCACCACGGCTGCCTTTGTCCTTGCCATCACCACGGCCTTCTTTTTCACTGGCAGCCACATTACCTTGTTCTCCCGCTTTTGCATCTTCATTCTTCTCTCCATTTGCATTCGCATCACCCTGTTTCTCATTTCTGTTTGCAACATTGGTCTCTTCATTTCCAAGGTGAGTGTTTTTTTCCTCAGATGCAGCAAACCCACTGTGGTCTACTGCATTCCCACCATCACTGTTGTCTTCCTGCCCAATCCAATCACTGCTTTGTTGTTCACTGGCATCACTGCTTTCCTCCACCTTCACATCTGCTTTTTCTTCCTTTCCATCTACCTCGTATACTCCTTCATTTACATCATCACTGTTGCCTGCCTTCATATGCACATCATTGGTTTTTTCTTCATTTCCATCTCCTTCTTCCTTTCCAGCATCCTTGTCTGGCTCCACCTTCACATCCTTGTTTTCTCCTTCATTTACTTCATCTAGGTCTTCCACACCTCCAGTAACATTGCCAGGTTCTTCTTCACTTCCTTCAGCAGTATTGTCTCCTGGCATATTCCCATCACTCCAGCCTTCATCTTTCTTTGCATCATGGCCATCGTCACTTTTAACATCACTTTCTTTCTTCAACTTCACATCTTCATCTTGTTCATTGGCATCATCGTCGTCTCCTTCCTTTGCAGCCACAGGACTGCCTTCTCCTTCATTTCCGCTGCCACTGTCACCTGCCTCCACAGTCACATCAATGTTTTCTCCGTCTCCCTCAGAATCCAAATTGTCTTCTTCCTCTTCTTTTTCCTTCTCCTCTCCCAAGGTCTTGCAGGAGCTCTGGTCCTTGCCGCTGCTGTTGGTTTCGCTGGCTTCAGGACTCCTCCTGCAGCTAAACCACAGGCCCAAGAGGAGCAGGAGTCCAGCAAGAGCCCAGAATGGCCACTGCTGCAGGGCACCAAAGAGCAGGGCTCCCCAGCCCTCGTCCTGCTGCTCCGGGGGCCCTTGCTCCAGCTCCTGCAGCAGCCGAGCCATCTCGCGGTCGAGCAGCTCCTCCCGCTCCTGCATTCGCCGGTGCGTGGCCTCATCCAGCCCATCCCCAGCTGGCTGGGGGTACTGGATCAGGCTTTGCACGAGCACGAAGAGCAATGACAATAAAGCCATGGTCTGCAAGAGGACACACAGAAGGGGTTCAGTAGGGCCGGAATGGAGGCAGCCGGTGCGGGGCAGGAGCCACAGGGATGTGGCAGCAGGAAGGAGAGGGCCCCCGGCAGCTGGCAGGAGGCAAGGCCTGCACCGCTGCCCCAGCGAGCACCGAGCCGGAGCAAGGCGCTCCCGCCAGGGGCTGGGCCCTGCATGCAGGGACAGAACACACGCCCCGGCTGCCGGCGCTTCTGCCCCAGCCCTCCCCCAGCCCGGCCTCCCCACCACCTGTGTGCACTCACCGCTTGCCCAGGCTCTACTGGCGGCAACGGCAACCAACGGGGCCTTTTCCAGCTGCCCCCATTGTGACACGGCCCCTGTGGTGTCACAGGCCCCAGAGCGCATCACAGGCCAGCCCCACCCGCCATCCCCAGCCCGGGAACTCATCATGGCCCTGGGCACCCAGAGCCTCAACAGACACAAAGTGCAGACCCATCAGTCGTGAACCTGGGAACCCCAGGGCTTCCCTGTACAAAGCAGGCACAAGCACCCTCCCACACAAACCCTTCTCAAATATAAATATGGGTGACATGATCCATGGATGCTCTTGGTATGCAGGTGTAGGCTTTTATTTTTTTATTCATAGTGGAACTTTTTACTACAAATATTTATATTTATTGCTGTGTTGGTACATCTCCCCTCCCCCCTCCTTTCCAGGCTGTAGTGTGATCTGAGGAACTCTTATTAAGCCTTGGCCTTGAAAACACCACCTGGGCTCAGCTCTTTCTTTTATTTGGCGATCTCAAGCACACTTGTTTGTGACATTTACTTTGGAGGCAGCACATCACATAGGCTAATATTTATTTACTGATTTAGTGAGAAATAAGGAAATTCATGCTGCTTATGTGATGCACAGGAAGTTGTAATGTCATCCAGTCTTATGGCCTACCCTTTGTTTACACCAGCACTGTCCCACCTCACACATCTTTTGTGAAGACAAGGATGTCAGGGTTTCTCTCCTGAATTAGGAACACTTTCAAAGATCTGTTTATTGTCTGACAAACGATCACACACAACCAACTTAGGCTTTGCAAAGCAGGATAAAAATACTCAGGCCCATCCATACTACTTCTTAAACTAGATGTGGCTGATCAATAGCCCGGCTGAGAAATGGACAAGCCACTGTAACAAGAAATACAAGTTTGGAAAAGGAAAAAGAAAAGTCCTCAAAACACAGAACTCCTGAAGCTTAGCTCGCTCCACTCTAATGTGCTCTCCCTCAATGCCACATAAAGATGTGCTCCTCCTGACACTTGCAGCAACTGGCTTCTCTCTTGCCATTCCGAGAGGAACTCTATTTTGTATAGGGATGTAGACGTGTCTGCATTTAGACGCCATCCTCGGTACAAACCTCCTCCATTGCTTTTTTCTGACTGGAGATCCTTGCTACTGGCTACGATGGTGCTGTTTATTGGGAAGAGTTTCTCTGATGCTGATCACAGCACAGCACAGCACGAGGTCCCTTTTTGCTCCCTTGAGCTACTCAAATTCCTCTTGGGTGATCTCTGAAATACTCTTTATCAGCTGAGGGCTGACAAAACACAGAATGTCTGAGTGATTGCCCTTCCCTTGTCCAGCCGTGACACAAGAGCTGGGTGCACTCAGAAAACACAGTTTTCTGAACCATCCTATATAAAACCAACAACCAGCTCCTTATAAATTCTGCCATCTAGATGAGGTTGCCATTAAACAGCTCCATGTCCCAAGTGGTACCCAGCAGGGAGGGAAGCAGAGGAAGACAGGATCACAGCAGCCACTGATCAGTCATTCACAGGCAGCGCCACAAAGAAAGACGAGAGAGTCAGGAATTTCACAGGCTACTGTGTTTCAGCAGCGCATATCATCCTCCTCTTTTTAAATCTCTACTGATCACTACCTTCCAGTCCCTTCACAGTGCTCTCCTAATCCACAGGAGTAACTAAGATGCAGAACGTAAGGAAAAATTTCTTCTGACCTCCAGTTACCTGAGAATCAAGCAGGTAAGAGAAAATCTCCACCCTACTCTAAGGAAGGTGTTTCATAAACTCACCTGTAGCTAAAGCTATTCAGAAAGCCCACACTACCAGACCCAGAGTGGTAAAGAGCCTATTCATTTGCTGACCCTGGAGAAAAGGCAGCTTTAAACAAACTCTGCCACTCCCACTCTCTCTCCCTAGAACTTCAGGTTGAGACGCCTAGGACCAACTAAAGAAAAAAGCCATTTCATTCATGCCCTGGTCAAGCATTTCACACCCTCTTGTCCCTCCCAATCTACCAGCCAGTCAAACACAGAAAAAGCAAGAGACCCGTGGTAGGCTTCCAGTGGAAATACTGGCAAAATCTTCTTGGACTGCATTATTTGAAGGACCTGAGGTCAACTCACTGACTGTGAATGACTTTTACTGCTCCACTTAGCCTACCAGCTCAGCTCAGCTCAGCTCAGCTCAGCTCAGCAGCCTCCCAGCTACCTTTAGCTGCATAAGCACATGACCTGCAATCAGAAAGGCGTGAATCTTCCTTAGGAAGGAAATAGTCACGGGGAATGAAGAGTGGAGATTAGTCCACACTCTGAGGAACAGGCAACACCAACCAAACACTCTGGCAGTAGCTTGTGTCTAGAAGCTCTCTACCTTCCAATCCACCTCAAGGCTTTGGGACTTGTGCTGACTTGCACAAAGGAACCCACTCCACCCTGCAGCAGTGGGCTCCTTCTTTCCAGCCTGGATGGAGGCATGTCCTGTATTTTGCAAGCATGTCCAGGTGTTCAGAATGGAACATGCTGATCATGATTAGCACCTTAAGGCACGCAGCTCTTCCCTTCTCAAAGAATGCTTTGTGAAATGATAGGCAGTGCTATCCCCACCTTTCCAAACAAATTACCCTCCTTCTATTGCACTTGCCTTCAAAATACTGCCACTTCTTCATTTCAGACTATGCTTCCCTCAGAAGGATGCACAAAAGGTTAGAGTAGTTGCAAGCACCCGCACCTGCAATTTTCAACTAACTGCGTCTTCAGAAAGGCTTCTGACAACAGGCCATTCTCTGGACATGAACACGGCAACGCTGAGGCAAGATAAATTATTTCAGTACATCTTACAGCCCAGATGTCTATGGCCAGAGAAGACACCAGCAGGTTGTCCTGATACTTCTGCTCATCCTCTCTGGTAGCAGCTGTACAGAGAACAACACAGTTTTAAATTCTAACTCAGTTTGGGCTCCACTGATGAAGGAAAACAGAAGTAAGGGAAAGGGACTTTGCTTCGGAGCAAATGTGAGTTTTTTGTGGATTTCAGTGTCCAGGATTTAAACCAGGAAGGGGTTTTCTTCAGTAAATCCAAAGGACAATTGGCTACAGAAACCTGTATCTGATACTACTGATAAGCGCTGACAGTTCTCTGGCTGTGACTCATTTCATTCAAACCTGCTTTCTCCGAATGCACATCTGACAGCAGGACTTGCTCCATTCAGCCTGCAGCAGTTCCACAGGAAAGATGTTGTGAAATTGGCCACACATCTTTGCAACACTTCCACTTCAAAGTTTTTCCCACTATGTTCAAATATATTTCTCAGCTTCCTAAGGAGTGCAGTGTCCGTAACAAAGGAGGCGAGACTTTCATGCAAAAATGGAGAGACCTTGAACCGCAGTGGCAGGAACAACTCTGGTGTAATACCAGTGCCAGATGGCATGGGCATGAAAAGCACACTCACATCAATACGAACAGGCTTAGGAGAGACACAGAGCCCGCAGGGTGAGGTATTCCCAAAGAAGGGGAATTGACAGTGCAAAGGAGAGTTAATACCAACCAAGTGCTCAGTTACTTTATCAGAGCTCCCCTGTTTTCAAGGCCTGAAAGAACAGCTCAGTGCCAGAAAGGCATCCAGATCCTTTGGCTATGCTTGCTCTTATGGAACACTGTTTTCAATTTCCATCCTAGTGGGGTTGCATACTACTGACCAGTTAAAACCAGCACCTGAGCTACACAACAGTGTTTCAGTGGCAACACTGGACAGCTGTAGGTTCTGCCCTTCCCCTCTCCCAGCATGCTCCTCAGACACACAGCACACTTGCACATGCACCAAAACTCACAGCCACACCCACAGTTTGACCACCTGCAATAGTTTTGGCCCTGGCCAATCTAGCCCTGGGTGGATTGTGCAACAAGAAGCCATGGGGGCCGTGCTTCTCCCCGAATCCAAGCATCGCCCCAGAGGCCACACAAGCTGTGCGGTCAGGCCGTAAGGCTCAATGGCACACAGAGATCAAGTCCTACCCACTGAGAGCACACGTCCTTGTGGAAGGGACTGATGAGAGACTGGAGCTGGGGCAAGGGACAGGGCAGGTCTCTGCAGCTGGGGGCAGAGGAGAGGGGAACAAAGTAGGCGTGTGTGTTTGGGGAGAAGGGAGCAAGGAGGGTGTTCTCCTCCTTCCACAAGCTGGGCCAAAGGGGCTGTGGTGGGAGCAGTGCCTGCCCAGCAGAGGAAGCAAAAGGCAGGGAGCTCAGCGAGCACAGTTCCCTCTCAGTGGAACAGCGAGTTCTGCTGTTGGCAGCGATCCTCCTCTGGGAGGTTCCGGCCTGCTCTCCTCACACGGAGCTGCTTGTTCCTGGCCCCTCAGAGGACTTCCCTCTCTGACGTGGGCCACAGCAGCTTTCTTTCCCATGCTCTCAATGAGGAGGGGAAACTTCTATAACGACAGTGGGAGGATTAATTAATATTTTAGCTGTTTCAACCATCATGACTTCTGCTTGCATTCATGAGACAAAATTAATAGCCTGGCTCTAGAGTGTTGCAGAAGTGCAATACCGAGATGTGACTGCTGGACACAATCACCGCTTGAGTCACTTTGTCATTTTTTCAGGTAGCAACAATGGATGGACATTCTCTAAGAACCATTGGGTTAAATATAAAGAAGGACACTTTTCAGGCAATTTGAGAAACTTCTCTCCTTTTATTATTGTTTTTCCAAACATAGATATCTGGATATTACTGAAAAGCAGCCAAGCAACTACAGCAGTGTAGTTTAATTGCCTAAACTAAGGGTAACTTTACAAAATAGGTTATACACTGACAATACTAAAGGGCCTCTTGAAGCATGGATAATATATCCAGTTCCCATTATGAAAAATTGGACTACCAATGGTAGTCCATGGTAGAGTGAATTAAAACTATCTGTTGTATTTTCATATACTAAGAAAAACTACATCCTTAAAAAACTACAATTAGCACAGCTTACTGAAGAACTACATTAAGTCCCTAACAGGCTTGTTTTTTGGTCTAGGAGGTGTGCCAAGAAACCTCTCTCAGTTCATAGTCTTCTGTAAGGATGTGCAGGTGGAGCCAGTTTCTGCCTCATAGACATAGGAACATCGCAACAGCACCGTGGTAAACTGGAAGGCGAAGGGCAAGGCAACGCAGAGATGTGTCTCTGCACGGTGAATCCATGTGCCGCAGCATCTTCCATCCACGGGAGCAGGAAAGCAGCTTCAGGATTGCCAGCGAAAAAAGCAAGAATGATGCCGTGCTCACGTGGCTGCCATCGGGTGTGAGCCCCCCCAGCACAGCTCTGTGCAGGGAATTCCTCTCAGTGGCTGGAGAGCAGCGTCCAGAGGCGGAATCGCAGCTGACCGTAAGCTTGCATCGCCTCCGCGTGGGCGGCCGGATCTCGGGCCAGGTGCTCAAAGAGGTTGAGCGGCTCGACCGTTCGCATTGCCGGCGGCAAGCTGATCTCCGCAGGAAGCCTCTTGTTGCCCAGGACAAAGTGCTCCAGGCGTTTCAACTGCAGGCAGCGGCGCAGGTATGCCATGATGTCCCACAGCCGCCGCTCAAATTCCCTCCTGCGCCACTTGGACAGCGGTACGGTGGTCAGCACGTGCATGACCACAGTCTTCCAGGTCGAGCTGGAAAAACCTGTGCCCCTCAGGATGTAGGTGAAGAGCTGCAGGCATTTCAGGTGCAAGCTCTCACACGGCACCTGCCTGGCCACGTGCTGGAAGAATTTTGCCTCTGCCACAGCGTACGTCTCAGGCCACGCTGTGCTTGCGATGGACTCGGCCTTGGCGGGCCGGCTGCTCACAGAGCTGCTGGAGCCGCCTTTCTGGGCCTCTGTGGGCTGGCTGACCACAAAGATGTCGGAGTCCCCGTGGCGCACCCCAAACAGCATCTCCACCATCAGGCTCTCCTTGCCTTTGCTCAGCCGGAATTGGCAGGACCGGCTGCAGGGCTGAAACACCAAGTGCCACGAGTACGACTGAGGCAAATGCAGCCACGAGCATCTCACCAGCTGGTAGAACCAGTGGGAGGTTTTCTCCACGTCCAGGTAGGAGCCGGTGCAGAGTGTCTCTAGGAGGCTGGGCTTCTGCTTCCGCCGCAGCTCCTTCTGCGAGTGGTGCAGGAAGCACAACAGCTTCTCGCCCAGCTGCTCCCTCTCGCACGTGCACACCAGCTCCACACGGACGCAGAAGGTCCTTGCTGCCATCTGCCCGGCACTGTTCAGCTCCAGGTGGAAGGCGTGTCCCGGCGGGGGATTCAGTGGGACCAGCATGCGGTACACCACATCCCGCTCACGGGGACTCCAACCCTCAAAGGCACTGCCCACCCCGATGGCTTCTTGAGGCACCGGGTAGAAACTATTGCTCACGCTGTCAGTAAAGACACGCGTGAAGCTCTCCATCAGCTCCGCTGCCACTGAGCGACCTCTCTCCACGTCCTCGACAGGACACTGTATGCGATCCACTAAAAGGATCCCTCGCTTATTCCCAACGTCCCGGGTGTCTTCTTTCTCTTCAATTCCACCACGGCTGCCTTTGTCCTTGCCATCACCACGGCCTTCTTTTTCACTGGCAGCCACATTACCTTGTTCTCCCGCTTTTGCATCTTCATTCTTCTCTCCATTTGCATTCGCATCACCCTGTTTCTCATTTCTGTTTGCAACATTGGTCTCTTCATTTCCAAGGTGAGTGTTTTTTTCCTCAGATGCAGCAAACCCACTGTGGTCTACTGCATTCCCACCATCACTGTTGTCTTCCTGCCCAATCCAATCACTGCTTTGTTGTTCACTGGCATCACTGCTTTCCTCCACCTTCACATCTGCTTTTTCTTCCTTTCCATCTACCTCGTATACTCCTTCATTTACATCATCACTGTTGCCTGCCTTCATATGCACATCATTGGTTTTTTCTTCATTTCCATCTCCTTCTTCCTTTCCAGCATCCTTGTCTGGCTCCACCTTCACATCCTTGTTTTCTCCTTCATTTACTTCATCTAGGTCTTCCACACCTCCAGTAACATTGCCAGGTTCTTCTTCACTTCCTTCAGCAGTATTGTCTCCTGGCATATTCCCATCACTCCAGCCTTCATCTTTCTTTGCATCATGGCCATCGTCACTTTTAACATCACTTTCTTTCTTCAACTTCACATCTTCATCTTGTTCATTGGCATCATCGTCGTCTCCTTCCTTTGCAGCCACAGGACTGCCTTCTCCTTCATTTCCGCTGCCACTGTCACCTGCCTCCACAGTCACATCAATGTTTTCTCCGTCTCCCTCAGAATCCAAATTGTCTTCTTCCTCTTCTTTTTCCTTCTCCTCTCCCAAGGTCTTGCAGGAGCTCTGGTCCTTGCCGCTGCTGTTGGTTTCGCTGGCTTCAGGACTCCTCCTGCAGCTAAACCACAGGCCCAAGAGGAGCAGGAGTCCAGCAAGAGCCCAGAATGGCCACTGCTGCAGGGCACCAAAGAGCAGGGCTCCCCAGCCCTCGTCCTGCTGCTCCGGGGGCCCTTGCTCCAGCTCCTGCAGCAGCCGAGCCATCTCGCGGTCGAGCAGCTCCTCCCGCTCCTGCATTCGCCGGTGCGTGGCCTCATCCAGCCCATCCCCAGCTGGCTGGGGGTACTGGATCAGGCTTTGCACGAGCACGAAGAGCAATGACAATAAAGCCATGGTCTGCAAGAGGACACACAGAAGGGGTTCAGTAGGGCCGGAATGGAGGCAGCCGGTGCGGGGCAGGAGCCACAGGGATGTGGCAGCAGGAAGGAGAGGGCCCCCGGCAGCTGGCAGGAGGCAAGGCCTGCACCGCTGCCCCAGCGAGCACCGAGCCGGAGCAAGGCGCTCCCGCCAGGGGCTGGGCCCTGCGTGCAGGGACAGAACACACGCCCCGGCTGCCGGCGCTTCTGCCCCAGCCCTCCCCCAGCCCGGCCTCCCCACCACCTGTGTGCACTCACCGCTTGCCCAGGCTCTACTGGCGGCAACGGCAACCAACGGGGCCTTTTCCAGCTGCCCCCATTGTGACACGGCCCCTGTGGTGTCACAGGCCCCAGAGCGCATCACAGGCCAGCCCCACCCGCCATCCCCAGCCCGGGAACTCATCATGGCCCTGGGCACCCAGAGCCTCAACAGACACAAAGTGCAGACCCATCAGTCGTGAACCTGGGAACCCCAGGGCTTCCCTGTACAAAGCAGGCACAAGCACCCTCCCACACAAACCCTTCTCAAATATAAATATGGGTGACATGATCCATGGATGCTCTTGGTATGCAGGTGTAGGCTTTTATTTTTTTATTCATAGTGGAACTTTTTACTACAAATATTTATATTTATTGCTGTGTTGGTACATCTCCCCTCCCCCCTCCTTTCCAGGCTGTAGTGTGATCTGAGGAACTCTTATTAAGCCTTGGCCTTGAAAACACCACCTGGGCTCAGCTCTTTCTTTTATTTGGCGATCTCAAGCACACTTGTTTGTGACATTTACTTTGGAGGCAGCACATCACATAGGCTAATATTTATTTACTGATTTAGTGAGAAATAAGGAAATTCATGCTGCTTATGTGATGCACAGGAAGTTGTAATGTCATCCAGTCTTATGGCCTACCCTTTGTTTACACCAGCACTGTCCCACCTCACACATCTTTTGTGAAGACAAGGATGTCAGGGTTTCTCTCCTGAATTAGGAACACTTTCAAAGATCTGTTTATTGTCTGACAAACGATCACACACAACCAACTTAGGCTTTGCAAAGCAGGATAAAAATACTCAGGCCCATCCATACTACTTCTTAAACTAGATGTGGCTGATCAATAGCCCGGCTGAGAAATGGACAAGCCACTGTAACAAGAAATACAAGTTTGGAAAAGGAAAAAGAAAAGTCCTCAAAACACAGAACTCCTGAAGCTTAGCTCGCTCCACTCTAATGTGCTCTCCCTCAATGCCACATAAAGATGTGCTCCTCCTGACACTTGCAGCAACTGGCTTCTCTCTTGCCATTCCGAGAGGAACTCTATTTTGTATAGGGATGTAGACGTGTCTGCATTTAGACGCCATCCTCGGTACAAACCTCCTCCATTGCTTTTTTCTGACTGGAGATCCTTGCTACTGGCTACGATGGTGCTGTTTATTGGGAAGAGTTTCTCTGATGCTGATCACAGCACAGCACAGCACGAGGTCCCTTTTTGCTCCCTTGAGCTACTCAAATTCCTCTTGGGTGATCTCTGAAATACTCTTTATCAGCTGAGGGCTGACAAAACACAGAATGTCTGAGTGATTGCCCTTCCCTTGTCCAGCCGTGACACAAGAGCTGGGTGCACTCAGAAAACACAGTTTTCTGAACCATCCTATATAAAACCAACAACCAGCTCCTTATAAATTCTGCCATCTAGATGAGGTTGCCATTAAACAGCTCCATGTCCCAAGTGGTACCCAGCAGGGAGGGAAGCAGAGGAAGACAGGATCACAGCAGCCACTGATCAGTCATTCACAGGCAGCGCCACAAAGAAAGACGAGAGAGTCAGGAATTTCACAGGCTACTGTGTTTCAGCAGCGCATATCATCCTCCTCTTTTTAAATCTCTACTGATCACTACCTTCCAGTCCCTTCACAGTGCTCTCCTAATCCACAGGAGTAACTAAGATGCAGAACGTAAGGAAAAATTTCTTCTGACCTCCAGTTACCTGAGAATCAAGCAGGTAAGAGAAAATCTCCACCCTACTCTAAGGAAGGTGTTTCATAAACTCACCTGTAGCTAAAGCTATTCAGAAAGCCCACACTACCAGACCCAGAGTGGTAAAGAGCCTATTCATTTGCTGACCCTGGAGAAAAGGCAGCTTTAAACAAACTCTGCCACTCCCACTCTCTCTCCCTAGAACTTCAGGTTGAGACGCCTAGGACCAACTAAAGAAAAAAGCCATTTCATTCATGCCCTGGTCAAGCATTTCACACCCTCTTGTCCCTCCCAATCTACCAGCCAGTCAAACACAGAAAAAGCAAGAGACCCGTGGTAGGCTTCCAGTGGAAATACTGGCAAAATCTTCTTGGACTGCATTATTTGAAGGACCTGAGGTCAACTCACTGACTGTGAATGACTTTTACTGCTCCACTTAGCCTACCAGCTCAGCTCAGCTCAGCTCAGCTCAGCTCAGCAGCCTCCCAGCTACCTTTAGCTGCATAAGCACATGACCTGCAATCAGAAAGGCGTGAATCTTCCTTAGGAAGGAAATAGTCACGGGGAATGAAGAGTGGAGATTAGTCCACACTCTGAGGAACAGGCAACACCAACCAAACACTCTGGCAGTAGCTTGTGTCTAGAAGCTCTCTACCTTCCAATCCACCTCAAGGCTTTGGGACTTGTGCTGACTTGCACAAAGGAACCCACTCCACCCTGCAGCAGTGGGCTCCTTCTTTCCAGCCTGGATGGAGGCATGTCCTGTATTTTGCAAGCATGTCCAGGTGTTCAGAATGGAACATGCTGATCATGATTAGCACCTTAAGGCACGCAGCTCTTCCCTTCTCAAAGAATGCTTTGTGAAATGATAGGCAGTGCTATCCCCACCTTTCCAAACAAATTACCCTCCTTCTATTGCACTTGCCTTCAAAATACTGCCACTTCTTCATTTCAGACTATGCTTCCCTCAGAAGGATGCACAAAAGGTTAGAGTAGTTGCAAGCACCCGCACCTGCAATTTTCAACTAACTGCGTCTTCAGAAAGGCTTCTGACAACAGGCCATTCTCTGGACATGAACACGGCAACGCTGAGGCAAGATAAATTATTTCAGTACATCTTACAGCCCAGATGTCTATGGCCAGAGAAGACACCAGCAGGTTGTCCTGATACTTCTGCTCATCCTCTCTGGTAGCAGCTGTACAGAGAACAACACAGTTTTAAATTCTAACTCAGTTTGGGCTCCACTGATGAAGGAAAACAGAAGTAAGGGAAAGGGACTTTGCTTCGGAGCAAATGTGAGTTTTTTGTGGATTTCAGTGTCCAGGATTTAAACCAGGAAGGGGTTTTCTTCAGTAAATCCAAAGGACAATTGGCTACAGAAACCTGTATCTGATACTACTGATAAGCGCTGACAGTTCTCTGGCTGTGACTCATTTCATTCAAACCTGCTTTCTCCGAATGCACATCTGACAGCAGGACTTGCTCCATTCAGCCTGCAGCAGTTCCACAGGAAAGATGTTGTGAAATTGGCCACACATCTTTGCAACACTTCCACTTCAAAGTTTTTCCCACTATGTTCAAATATATTTCTCAGCTTCCTAAGGAGTGCAGTGTCCGTAACAAAGGAGGCGAGACTTTCATGCAAAAATGGAGAGACCTTGAACCGCAGTGGCAGGAACAACTCTGGTGTAATACCAGTGCCAGATGGCATGGGCATGAAAAGCACACTCACATCAATACGAACAGGCTTAGGAGAGACACAGAGCCCGCAGGGTGAGGTATTCCCAAAGAAGGGGAATTGACAGTGCAAAGGAGAGTTAATACCAACCAAGTGCTCAGTTACTTTATCAGAGCTCCCCTGTTTTCAAGGCCTGAAAGAACAGCTCAGTGCCAGAAAGGCATCCAGATCCTTTGGCTATGCTTGCTCTTATGGAACACTGTTTTCAATTTCCATCCTAGTGGGGTTGCATACTACTGACCAGTTAAAACCAGCACCTGAGCTACACAACAGTGTTTCAGTGGCAACACTGGACAGCTGTAGGTTCTGCCCTTCCCCTCTCCCAGCATGCTCCTCAGACACACAGCACACTTGCACATGCACCAAAACTCACAGCCACACCCACAGTTTGACCACCTGCAATAGTTTTGGCCCTGGCCAATCTAGCCCTGGGTGGATTGTGCAACAAGAAGCCATGGGGGCCGTGCTTCTCCCCGAATCCAAGCATCGCCCCAGAGGCCACACAAGCTGTGCGGTCAGGCCGTAAGGCTCAATGGCACACAGAGATCAAGTCCTACCCACTGAGAGCACACGTCCTTGTGGAAGGGACTGATGAGAGACTGGAGCTGGGGCAAGGGACAGGGCAGGTCTCTGCAGCTGGGGGCAGAGGAGAGGGGAACAAAGTAGGCGTGTGTGTTTGGGGAGAAGGGAGCAAGGAGGGTGTTCTCCTCCTTCCACAAGCTGGGCCAAAGGGGCTGTGGTGGGAGCAGTGCCTGCCCAGCAGAGGAAGCAAAAGGCAGGGAGCTCAGCGAGCACAGTTCCCTCTCAGTGGAACAGCGAGTTCTGCTGTTGGCAGCGATCCTCCTCTGGGAGGTTCCGGCCTGCTCTCCTCACACGGAGCTGCTTGTTCCTGGCCCCTCAGAGGACTTCCCTCTCTGACGTGGGCCACAGCAGCTTTCTTTCCCATGCTCTCAATGAGGAGGGGAAACTTCTATAACGACAGTGGGAGGATTAATTAATATTTTAGCTGTTTCAACCATCATGACTTCTGCTTGCATTCATGAGACAAAATTAATAGCCTGGCTCTAGAGTGTTGCAGAAGTGCAATACCGAGATGTGACTGCTGGACACAATCACCGCTTGAGTCACTTTGTCATTTTTTCAGGTAGCAACAATGGATGGACATTCTCTAAGAACCATTGGGTTAAATATAAAGAAGGACACTTTTCAGGCAATTTGAGAAACTTCTCTCCTTTTATTATTGTTTTTCCAAACATAGATATCTGGATATTACTGAAAAGCAGCCAAGCAACTACAGCAGTGTAGTTTAATTGCCTAAACTAAGGGTAACTTTACAAAATAGGTTATACACTGACAATACTAAAGGGCCTCTTGAAGCATGGATAATATATCCAGTTCCCATTATGAAAAATTGGACTACCAATGGTAGTCCATGGTAGAGTGAATTAAAACTATCTGTTGTATTTTCATATACTAAGAAAAACTACATCCTTAAAAAACTACAATTAGCACAGCTTACTGAAGAACTACATTAAGTCCCTAACAGGCTTGTTTTTTGGTCTAGGAGGTGTGCCAAGAAACCTCTCTCAGTTCATAGTCTTCTGTAAGGATGTGCAGGTGGAGCCAGTTTCTGCCTCATAGACATAGGAACATCGCAACAGCACCGTGGTAAACTGGAAGGCGAAGGGCAAGGCAACGCAGAGATGTGTCTCTGCACGGTGAATCCATGTGCCGCAGCATCTTCCATCCACGGGAGCAGGAAAGCAGCTTCAGGATTGCCAGCGAAAAAAGCAAGAATGATGCCGTGCTCACGTGGCTGCCATCGGGTGTGAGCCCCCCCAGCACAGCTCTGTGCAGGGAATTCCTCTCAGTGGCTGGAGAGCAGCGTCCAGAGGCGGAATCGCAGCTGACCGTAAGCTTGCATCGCCTCCGCGTGGGCGGCCGGATCTCGGGCCAGGTGCTCAAAGAGGTTGAGCGGCTCGACCGTTCGCATTGCCGGCGGCAAGCTGATCTCCGCAGGAAGCCTCTTGTTGCCCAGGACAAAGTGCTCCAGGCGTTTCAACTGCAGGCAGCGGCGCAGGTATGCCATGATGTCCCACAGCCGCCGCTCAAATTCCCTCCTGCGCCACTTGGACAGCGGTACGGTGGTCAGCACGTGCATGACCACAGTCTTCCAGGTCGAGCTGGAAAAACCTGTGCCCCTCAGGATGTAGGTGAAGAGCTGCAGGCATTTCAGGTGCAAGCTCTCACACGGCACCTGCCTGGCCACGTGCTGGAAGAATTTTGCCTCTGCCACAGCGTACGTCTCAGGCCACGCTGTGCTTGCGATGGACTCGGCCTTGGCGGGCCGGCTGCTCACAGAGCTGCTGGAGCCGCCTTTCTGGGCCTCTGTGGGCTGGCTGACCACAAAGATGTCGGAGTCCCCGTGGCGCACCCCAAACAGCATCTCCACCATCAGGCTCTCCTTGCCTTTGCTCAGCCGGAATTGGCAGGACCGGCTGCAGGGCTGAAACACCAAGTGCCACGAGTACGACTGAGGCAAATGCAGCCACGAGCATCTCACCAGCTGGTAGAACCAGTGGGAGGTTTTCTCCACGTCCAGGTAGGAGCCGGTGCAGAGTGTCTCTAGGAGGCTGGGCTTCTGCTTCCGCCGCAGCTCCTTCTGCGAGTGGTGCAGGAAGCACAACAGCTTCTCGCCCAGCTGCTCCCTCTCGCACGTGCACACCAGCTCCACACGGACGCAGAAGGTCCTTGCTGCCATCTGCCCGGCACTGTTCAGCTCCAGGTGGAAGGCGTGTCCCGGCGGGGGATTCAGTGGGACCAGCATGCGGTACACCACATCCCGCTCACGGGGACTCCAACCCTCAAAGGCACTGCCCACCCCGATGGCTTCTTGAGGCACCGGGTAGAAACTATTGCTCACGCTGTCAGTAAAGACACGCGTGAAGCTCTCCATCAGCTCCGCTGCCACTGAGCGACCTCTCTCCACGTCCTCGACAGGACACTGTATGCGATCCACTAAAAGGATCCCTCGCTTATTCCCAACGTCCCGGGTGTCTTCTTTCTCTTCAATTCCACCACGGCTGCCTTTGTCCTTGCCATCACCACGGCCTTCTTTTTCACTGGCAGCCACATTACCTTGTTCTCCCGCTTTTGCATCTTCATTCTTCTCTCCATTTGCATTCGCATCACCCTGTTTCTCATTTCTGTTTGCAACATTGGTCTCTTCATTTCCAAGGTGAGTGTTTTTTTCCTCAGATGCAGCAAACCCACTGTGGTCTACTGCATTCCCACCATCACTGTTGTCTTCCTGCCCAATCCAATCACTGCTTTGTTGTTCACTGGCATCACTGCTTTCCTCCACCTTCACATCTGCTTTTTCTTCCTTTCCATCTACCTCGTATACTCCTTCATTTACATCATCACTGTTGCCTGCCTTCATATGCACATCATTGGTTTTTTCTTCATTTCCATCTCCTTCTTCCTTTCCAGCATCCTTGTCTGGCTCCACCTTCACATCCTTGTTTTCTCCTTCATTTACTTCATCTAGGTCTTCCACACCTCCAGTAACATTGCCAGGTTCTTCTTCACTTCCTTCAGCAGTATTGTCTCCTGGCATATTCCCATCACTCCAGCCTTCATCTTTCTTTGCATCATGGCCATCGTCACTTTTAACATCACTTTCTTTCTTCAACTTCACATCTTCATCTTGTTCATTGGCATCATCGTCGTCTCCTTCCTTTGCAGCCACAGGACTGCCTTCTCCTTCATTTCCGCTGCCACTGTCACCTGCCTCCACAGTCACATCAATGTTTTCTCCGTCTCCCTCAGAATCCAAATTGTCTTCTTCCTCTTCTTTTTCCTTCTCCTCTCCCAAGGTCTTGCAGGAGCTCTGGTCCTTGCCGCTGCTGTTGGTTTCGCTGGCTTCAGGACTCCTCCTGCAGCTAAACCACAGGCCCAAGAGGAGCAGGAGTCCAGCAAGAGCCCAGAATGGCCACTGCTGCAGGGCACCAAAGAGCAGGGCTCCCCAGCCCTCGTCCTGCTGCTCCGGGGGCCCTTGCTCCAGCTCCTGCAGCAGCCGAGCCATCTCGCGGTCGAGCAGCTCCTCCCGCTCCTGCATTCGCCGGTGCGTGGCCTCATCCAGCCCATCCCCAGCTGGCTGGGGGTACTGGATCAGGCTCTGCACGAGCACGAAGAGCAATGACAATAAAGCCATGGTCTGCAAGAGGACACACAGAAGGGGTTCAGTAGGGCCGGAATGGAGGCAGCCGGTGCGGGGCAGGAGCCACAGGGATGTGGCAGCAGGAAGGAGAGGGCCCCCGGCAGCTGGCAGGAGGCAAGGCCTGCACCGCTGCCCCAGCGAGCACCGAGCCGGAGCAAGGCGCTCCCGCCAGGGGCTGGGCCCTGCGTGCAGGGACAGAACACACGCCCCGGCTGCCGGCGCTTCTGCCCCAGCCCTCCCCCAGCCCGGCCTCCCCACCACCTGTGTGCACTCACCGCTTGCCCAGGCTCTACTGGCGGCAACGGCAACCAACGGGGCCTTTTCCAGCTGCCCCCATTGTGACACGGCCCCTGTGGTGTCACAGGCCCCAGAGCACATCACAGGCCAGCCCCACCCGCCATCCCCAGCCCAGCAACTCATCATGGCCCTGGGCACCCAGAGCCTCAACAGACACAAAGTGCAGACCCATCAGTCGTGAACCTGGGAACCCCAGGGCTTCCCTGTACAAAGCAGGCACAAGCACCCTCCCACACAAACCCTTCTCAAATATAAATATGGGTGACATGATCCATGGATGCTCTTGGTATGCAGGTGTAGGCTTTTATTTTTTTATTCATAGTGGAACTTTTTACTACAAATATTTATATTTATTGCTGTGTTGGTACATCTCCCCTCCCCCCTCCTTTCCAGGCTGTAGTGTGATCTGAGGAACTCTTATTAAGCCTTGGCCTTGAAAACACCACCTGGGCTCAGCTCTTTCTTTTATTTGGCGATCTCAAGCACACTTGTTTGTGACATTTACTTTGGAGGCAGCACATCACATAGGCTAATATTTATTTACTGATTTAGTGAGAAATAAGGAAATTCATGCTGCTTATGTGATGCACAGGAAGTTGTAATGTCATCCAGTCTTATGGCCTACCCTTTGTTTACACCAGCACTGTCCCACCTCACACATCTTTTGTGAAGACAAGGATGTCAGGGTTTCTCTCCTGAATTAGGAACACTTTCAAAGATCTGTTTATTGTCTGACAAACGATCACACACAACCAACTTAGGCTTTGCAAAGCAGGATAAAAATACTCAGGCCCATCCATACTACTTCTTAAACTAGATGTGGCTGATCAATAGCCCGGCTGAGAAATGGACAAGCCACTGTAACAAGAAATACAAGTTTGGAAAAGGAAAAAGAAAAGTCCTCAAAACACAGAACTCCTGAAGCTTAGCTCGCTCCACTCTAATGTGCTCTCCCTCAATGCCACATAAAGATGTGCTCCTCCTGACACTTGCAGCAACTGGCTTCTCTCTTGCCATTCCGAGAGGAACTCTATTTTGTATAGGGATGTAGACGTGTCTGCATTTAGACGCCATCCTCGGTACAAACCTCCTCCATTGCTTTTTTCTGACTGGAGATCCTTGCTACTGGCTACGATGGTGCTGTTTATTGGGAAGAGTTTCTCTGATGCTGATCACAGCACAGCACAGCACGAGGTCCCTTTTTGCTCCCTTGAGCTACTCAAATTCCTCTTGGGTGATCTCTGAAATACTCTTTATCAGCTGAGGGCTGACAAAACACAGAATGTCTGAGTGATCGCCCTTCCCTTGTCCAGCCGTGACACAAGAGCTGGGTGCACTCAGAAAACACAGTTTTCTGAACCATCCTATATAAAACCAACAACCAGCTCCTTATAAATTCTGCCGTCTAGATGACGTCGCCATTGAACAGCTCCATGTCCCAAGTGGTACCCAGCAGGGAGGGAAGCAGAGGAAGACAGGATCACAGCAGCCACTGATCAGTCATTCACAGGCAGCGCCACAAAGAAAGACGAGAGAGTCAGGAATTTCACAGGCTACTGTGTTTCAGCAGCGCATATCATCCTCCTCTTTTTAAATCTCTACTGATCACTACCTTCCAGTCCCTTCACAGTGCTCTCCTAATCCACAGGAGTAACTAAGATGCAGAACGTAAGGAAAAATTTCTTCTGACCTCCAGTTACCTGAGAATCAAGCAGGTAAGAGAAAATCTCCACCCTACTCTAAGGAAGGTGTTTCATAAACTCACCTGTAGCTAAAGCTATTCAGAAAGCCCACACTACCAGACCCAGAGTGGTAAAGAGCCTATTCATTTGCTGACCCTGGAGAAAAGGCAGCTTTAAACAAACTCTGCCACTCCCACTCTCTCTCCCTAGAACTTCAGGTTGAGACGCCTAGGACCAACTAAAGAAAAAAGCCATTTCATTCATGCCCTGGTCAAGCATTTCACACCCTCTTGTCCCTCCCAATCTACCAGCCAGTCAAACACAGAAAAAGCAAGAGACCCGTGGTAGGCTTCCAGTGGAAATACTGGCAAAATCTTCTTGGACTGCATTATTTGAAGGACCTGAGGTCAACTCACTGACTGTGAATGACTTTTACTGCTCCACTTAGCCTACCAGCTCAGCTCAGCTCAGCTCAGCTCAGCTCAGCAGCCTCCCAGCTACCTTTAGCTGCATAAGCACATGACCTGCAATCAGAAAGGCGTGAATCTTCCTTAGGAAGGAAATAGTCACGGGGAATGAAGAGTGGAGATTAGTCCACACTCTGAGGAACAGGCAACACCAACCAAACACTCTGGCAGTAGCTTGTGTCTAGAAGCTCTCTACCTTCCAATCCACCTCAAGGCTTTGGGACTTGTGCTGACTTGCACAAAGGAACCCACTCCACCCTGCAGCAGTGGGCTCCTTCTTTCCAGCCTGGATGGAGGCATGTCCTGTATTTTGCAAGCATGTCCAGGTGTTCAGAATGGAACATGCTGATCATGATTAGCACCTTAAGGCACGCAGCTCTTCCCTTCTCAAAGAATGCTTTGTGAAATGATAGGCAGTGCTATCCCCACCTTTCCAAACAAATTACCCTCCTTCTATTGCACTTGCCTTCAAAATACTGCCACTTCTTCATTTCAGACTATGCTTCCCTCAGAAGGATGCACAAAAGGTTAGAGTAGTTGCAAGCACCCGCACCTGCAATTTTCAACTAACTGCGTCTTCAGAAAGGCTTCTGACAACAGGCCATTCTCTGGACATGAACACGGCAACGCTGAGGCAAGATAAATTATTTCAGTACATCTTACAGCCCAGATGTCTATGGCCAGAGAAGACACCAGCAGGTTGTCCTGATACTTCTGCTCATCCTCTCTGGTAGCAGCTGTACAGAGAACAACACAGTTTTAAATTCTAACTCAGTTTGTGCTCCACTGATGAAGGAAAACAGAAGTAAGGGAAAGGGACTTTGCTTCGGAGCAAATGTGAGTTTTTTGTGGATTTCAGTGTCCAGGATTTAAACCAGGAAGGGGTTTTCTTCAGTAAATCCAAAGGACAATTGGCTACAGAAACCTGTATCTGATACTACTGATAAGCGCTGACAGTTCTCTGGCTGTGACTCATTTCATTCAAACCTGCTTTCTCCGAATGCACATCTGACAGCAGGACTTGCTCCATTCAGCCTGCAGCAGTTCCACAGGAAAGATGTTGTGAAATTGGCCACACATCTTTGCAACACTTCCACTTCAAAGTTTTTCCCACTATGTTCAAATATATTTCTCAGCTTCCTAAGGAGTGCAGTGTCCGTAACAAAGGAGGCGAGACTTTCATGCAAAAATGGAGAGACCTTGAACCGCAGTGGCAGGAACAACTCTGGTGTAATACCAGTGCCAGATGGCATGGGCATGAAAAGCACACTCACATCAATACGAACAGGCTTAGGAGAGACACAGAGCCCGCAGGGTGAGGTATTCCCAAAGAAGGGGAATTGACAGTGCAAAGGAGAGTTAATACCAACCAAGTGCTCAGTTACTTTATCAGAGCTCCCCTGTTTTCAAGGCCTGAAAGAACAGCTCAGTGCCAGAAAGACATCCAGATCATTTGGCCATGCTTGCTCTTATGGAACACTGTTTTCAATTTCCATCCTAGTGGGGTTGCATACTACTGACCAGTTAAAACCAGCACCTGAGCTACACAACAGTGTTTCAGTGGCAACTGTAGGTTGTAGGTTCTGCCCTTCCCCTCTCCCAGCATGCTCCTCAGACACACAGCACACTTGCACATGCACCCAAACTCACAGCCACACCCACAGTTTGACCACCTGCAATAGTTTTGGCCCTGGCCAATCTAGCCCTGGGTGGATTGTGCAACAAGAAGCCATGGGGGCCGTGCTTCTCCCCGAATCCAAGCATCGCCCCAGAGGCCACACAAGCTGTGCGGTCAGGCCGTAAGGCTCAATGGCACACAGAGATCAAGTCCTACCCACTGAGAGCACACGTCCTTGTGGAAGGGACTGATGAGAGACTGGAGCTGGGGCAAGGGACAGGGCAGGTCTCTGCAGCTGGGGGCAGAGGAGAGGGGAACAAAGTAGGCGTGTGTGTTTGGGGAGAAGGGAGCAAGGAGGGTGTTCTCCTCCTTCCACAAGCTGGGCCAAAGGGGCTGTGGTGGGAGCAGTGCCTGCCCAGCAGAGGAAGCAAAAGGCAGGGAGCTCAGCGAGCACAGTTCCCTCTCAGTGGAACAGCGAGTTCTGCTGTTGGCAGCGATCCTCCTCTGGGAGGTTCCGGCCTGATCTCCTCACACGGAGCTGCTTGTTCCTGGCCCCTCAGAGGACTTCCCTCTCTGACGTGGGCCACAGCAGCTTTCTTTCCCATGCTCTCAATGAGGAGGGGAAACTTCTATAACGACAGTGGGAGGATTAATTAATATTTTAGCTGTTTCAACCATCATGACTTCTGCTTGCATTCATGAGACAAAATTAATAGCCTGGCTCTAGAGTGTTGCAGAAGTGCAATACCGAGATGTGACTGCTGGACACAATCACCGCTTGAGTCACTTTGTCATTTTTTCAGGTAGCAACAATGGATGGACATTCTCTAAGAACCATTGGGTTAAATATAAAGAAGGACACTTTTCAGGCAATTTGAGAAACTTCTCTCCTTTTATTATTGTTTTTCCAAACATAGATATCTGGATATTACTGAAAAGCAGCCAAGCAACTACAGCAGTGTAGTTTAATTGCCTAAACTAAGGGTAACTTTACAAAATAGGTTATACACTGACAATACTAAAGGGCCTCTTGAAGCATGGATAATATATCCAGTTCCCATTATGAAAAATTGGACTACCAATGGTAGTCCATGGTAGAGTGAATTAAAACTATCTGTTGTATTTTCATATACTAAGAAAAACTACATCCTTAAAAAACTACAATTAGTACAGCTTACTGAAGAACTACATTAAGTCCCTAACAGGCTTGTTTTTTGGTCTAGGAGGTGTGCCAAGAAACCTCTCTCAGTTCATAGTCTTCTGTAAGGATGTGCAGGTGGAGCCAGTTTCTGCCTCATAGACATAGGAACATCGCAACAGCACCGTGGTAAACTGGAAGGCGAAGGGCAAGGCAACGCAGAGATGTGTCTCTGCACAGTGAATCCATGTGCCGCAGCATCTTCCATCCACGGGAGCAGGAAAGCAGCTTCAGGATTGCCAGCGAAAAAAGCAAGAATGATGCCGTGCTCACGTGGCTGCCATCGGGTGTGAGCCCCCCCAGCACAGCTCTGTGCAGGGAATTCCTCTCAGTGGCTGGAGAGCAGCGTCCAGAGGCGGAATCGCAGCTGACCGTAAGCTTGCATCGCCTCCGCGTGGGCGGCCGGATCTCGGGCCAGGTGCTCAAAGAGGTTGAGCGGCTCGACCGTTCGCATTGCCGGCGGCAAGCTGATCTCCGCAGGAAGCCTCTTGTTGCCCAGGACAAAGTGCTCCAGGCGTTTCAACTGCAGGCAGCGGCGCAGGTATGCCATGATGTCCCACAGCCGCCGCTCAAATTCCCTCCTGCGCCACTTGGACAGCGGTACGGTGGTCAGCACGTGCATGACCACAGTCTTCCAGGTCGAGCTGGAAAAACCTGTGCCCCTCAGGATGTAGGTGAAGAGCTGCAGGCATTTCAGGTGCAAGCTCTCACACGGCACCTGCCTGGCCACGTGCTGGAAGAATTTTGCCTCTGCCACAGCGTACGTCTCAGGCCACGCTGTGCTTGCGATGGACTCGGCCTTGGCGGGCCGGCTGCTCACAGAGCTGCTGGAGCCGCCTTTCTGGGCCTCTGTGGGCTGGCTGACCACAAAGATGTCGGAGTCCCCGTGGCGCACCCCAAACAGCATCTCCACCATCAGGCTCTCCTTGCCTTTGCTCAGCCGGAATTGGCAGGACCGGCTGCAGGGCTGAAACACCAAGTGCCACGAGTACGACTGAGGCAAATGCAGCCACGAGCATCTCACCAGCTGGTAGAACCAGTGGGAGGTTTTCTCCACGTCCAGGTAGGAGCCGGTGCAGAGTGTCTCTAGGAGGCTGGGCTTCTGCTTCCGCCGCAGCTCCTTCTGCGAGTGGTGCAGGAAGCACAACAGCTTCTCGCCCAGCTGCTCCCTCTCGCACGTGCACACCAGCTCCACACGGACGCAGAAGGTCCTTGCTGCCATCTGCCCGGCACTGTTCAGCTCCAGGTGGAAGGCGTGTCCCGGCGGGGGATTCAGTGGGACCAGCATGCGGTACACCACATCCCGCTCACGGGGACTCCAACCCTCAAAGGCACTGCCCACCCCGATGGCTTCTTGAGGCACCGGGTAGAAACTATTGCTCACGCTGTCAGTAAAGACACGCGTGAAGCTCTCCATCAGCTCCGCTGCCACTGAGCGACCTCTCTCCACGTCCTCGACAGGACACTGTATGCGATCCACTAAAAGGATCCCTCGCTTATTCCCAACGTCCCGGGTGTCTTCTTTCTCTTCAATTCCACCACGGCTGCCTTTGTCCTTGCCATCACCACGGCCTTCTTTTTCACTGGCAGCCACATTACCTTGTTCTCCCGCTTTTGCATCTTCATTCTTCTCTCCATTTGCATTCGCATCACCCTGTTTCTCATTTCTGTTTGCAACATTGGTCTCTTCATTTCCAAGGTGAGTGTTTTTTTCCTCAGATGCAGCAAACCCACTGTGGTCTACTGCATTCCCACCATCACTGTTGTCTTCCTGCCCAATCCAATCACTGCTTTGTTGTTCACTGGCATCACTGCTTTCCTCCACCTTCACATCTGCTTTTTCTTCCTTTCCATCTACCTCGTATACTCCTTCATTTACATCATCACTGTTGCCTGCCTTCATATGCACATCATTGGTTTTTTCTTCATTTCCATCTCCTTCTTCCTTTCCAGCATCCTTGTCTGGCTCCACCTTCACATCCTTGTTTTCTCCTTCATTTACTTCATCTAGGTCTTCCACACCTCCAGTAACATTGCCAGGTTCTTCTTCACTTCCTTCAGCAGTATTGTCTCCTGGCATATTCCCATCACTCCAGCCTTCATCTTTCTTTGCATCATGGCCATCGTCACTTTTAACATCACTTTCTTTCTTCAACTTCACATCTTCATCTTGTTCATTGGCATCATCGTCGTCTCCTTCCTTTGCAGCCACAGGACTGCCTTCTCCTTCATTTCCGCTGCCACTGTCACCTGCCTCCACAGTCACATCAATGTTTTCTCCGTCTCCCTCAGAATCCAAATTGTCTTCTTCCTCTTCTTTTTCCTTCTCCTCTCCCAAGGTCTTGCAGGAGCTCTGGTCCTTGCCGCTGCTGTTGGTTTCGCTGGCTTCAGGACTCCTCCTGCAGCTAAACCACAGGCCCAAGAGGAGCAGGAGTCCAGCAAGAGCCCAGAATGGCCACTGCTGCAGGGCACCAAAGAGCAGGGCTCCCCAGCCCTCGTCCTGCTGCTCCGGGGGCCCTTGCTCCAGCTCCTGCAGCAGCCGAGCCATCTCGCGGTCGAGCAGCTCCTCCCGCTCCTGCATTCGCCGGTGCGTGGCCTCATCCAGCCCATCCCCAGCTGGCTGGGGGTACTGGATCAGGCTTTGCACGAGCACGAAGAGCAATGACAATAAAGCCATGGTCTGCAAGAGGACACACAGAAGGGGTTCAGTAGGGCCGGAATGGAGGCAGCCGGTGCGGGGCAGGAGCCACAGGGATGTGGCAGCAGGAAGGAGAGGGCCCCCGGCAGCTGGCAGGAGGCAAGGCCTGCACCGCTGCCCCAGCGAGCACCGAGCCGGAGCAAGGCGCTCCCGCCAGGGGCTGGGCCCTGCATGCAGGGACAGAACACACGCCCCGGCTGCCGGCGCTTCTGCCCCAGCCCTCCCCCAGCCCGGCCTCCCCACCACCTGTGTGCACTCACCGCTTGCCCAGGCTCTACTGGCGGCAACGGCAACCAACGGGGCCTTTTCCAGCTGCCCCCATTGTGACACGGCCCCTGTGGTGTCACAGGCCCCAGAGCGCATCACAGGCCAGCCCCACCCGCCATCCCCAGCCCAGCAACTCATCATGGCCCTGGGCACCCAGAGCCTCAACAGACACAAAGTGCAGACCCATCAGTCGTGAACCTGGGAACCCCAGGGCTTCCCTGTACAAAGCAGGCACAAGCACCCTCCCACACAAACCCTTCTCAAATATAAATATGGGTGACATGATCCATGGATGCTCTTGGTATGCAGGTGTAGGCTTTTATTTTTTTATTCATAGTGGAACTTTTTACTACAAATATTTATATTTATTGCTGTGTTGGTACATCTCCCCTCCCCCCTCCTTTCCAGGCTGTAGTGTGATCTGAGGAACTCTTATTAAGCCTTGGCCTTGAAAACACCACCTGGGCTCAGCTCTTTCTTTTATTTGGCGATCTCAAGCACACTTGTTTGTGACATTTACTTTGGAGGCAGCACATCACATAGGCTAATATTTATTTACTGATTTAGTGAGAAATAAGGAAATTCATGCTGCTTATGTGATGCACAGGAAGTTGTAATGTCATCCAGTCTTATGGCCTACCCTTTGTTTACACCAGCACTGTCCCACCTCACACATCTTTTGTGAAGACAAGGATGTCAGGGTTTCTCTCCTGAATTAGGAACACTTTCAAAGATCTGTTTATTGTCTGACAAACGATCACACACAACCAACTTAGGCTTTGCAAAGCAGGATAAAAATACTCAGGCCCATCCATACTACTTCTTAAACTAGATGTGGCTGATCAATAGCCCGGCTGAGAAATGGACAAGCCACTGTAACAAGAAATACAAGTTTGGAAAAGGAAAAAGAAAAGTCCTCAAAACACAGAACTCCTGAAGCTTAGCTCGCTCCACTCTAATGTGCTCTCCCTCAATGCCACATAAAGATGTGCTCCTCCTGACACTTGCAGCAACTGGCTTCTCTCTTGCCATTCCGAGAGGAACTCTATTTTGTATAGGGATGTAGACGTGTCTGCATTTAGACGCCATCCTCGGTACAAACCTCCTCCATTGCTTTTTTCTGACTGGAGATCCTTGCTACTGGCTACAATGGTGCTGTTTATTGGGAAGAGTTTCTCTGATGCTGATCACAGCACAGCACAGCACGAGGTCCCTTTTTGCTCCCTTGAGCTACTCAAATTCCTCTTGGGTGATCTCTGAAATACTCTTTATCAGCTGAGGGCTGACAAAACACAGAATGTCTGAGTGATCGCCCTTCCCTTGTCCAGCCGTGACACAAGAGCTGGGTGCACTCAGAAAACACAGTTTTCTGAACCATCCTATATAAAACCAACAACCAGCTCCTTATAAATTCTGCCATCTAGATGAGGTCGCCATTAAACAGCTCCATGTCCCAAGTGGTACCCAGCAGGGAGGGAAGCAGAGGAAGACAGGATCACAGCAGCCACTGATCAGTCATTCACAGGCAGCGCCACAAAGAAAGACGAGAGAGTCAGGAATTTCACAGGCTACTGTGTTTCAGCAGCGCATATCATCCTCCTCTTTTTAAATCTCTACTGATCACTACCTTCCAGTCCCTTCACAGTGCTCTCCTAATCCACAGGAGTAACTAAGATGCAGAACGTAAGGAAAAATTTCTTCTGACCTCCAGTTACCTGAGAATCAAGCAGGTAAGAGAAAATCTCCACCCTACTCTAAGGAAGGTGTTTCATAAACTCACCTGTAGCTAAAGCTATTCAGAAAGCCCACACTACCAGACCCAGAGTGGTAAAGAGCCTATTCATTTGCTGACCCTGGAGAAAAGGCAGCTTTAAACAAACTCTGCCACTCCCACTCTCTCTCCCTAGAACTTCAGGTTGAGACGCCTAGGACCAACTAAAGAAAAAAGCCATTTCATTCATGCCCTGGTCAAGCATTTCACACCCTCTTGTCCCTCCCAATCTACCAGCCAGTCAAACACAGAAAAAGCAAGAGACCCGTGGTAGGCTTCCAGTGGAAATACTGGCAAAATCTTCTTGGACTGCATTATTTGAAGGACCTGAGGTCAACTCACTGACTGTGAATGACTTTTACTGCTCCACTTAGCCTACCAGCTCAGCTCAGCTCAGCTCAGCTCAGCTCAGCAGCCTCCCAGCTACCTTTAGCTGCATAAGCACATGACCTGCAATCAGAAAGGCGTGAATCTTCCTTAGGAAGGAAATAGTCACGGGGAATGAAGAGTGGAGATTAGTCCACACTCTGAGGAACAGGCAACACCAACCAAACACTCTGGCAGTAGCTTGTGTCTAGAAGCTCTCTACCTTCCAATCCACCTCAAGGCTTTGGGACTTGTGCTGACTTGCACAAAGGAACCCACTCCACCCTGCAGCAGTGGGCTCCTTCTTTCCAGCCTGGATGGAGGCATGTCCTGTATTTTGCAAGCATGTCCAGGTGTTCAGAATGGAACATGCTGATCATGATTAGCACCTTAAGGCACGCAGCTCTTCCCTTCTCAAAGAATGCTTTGTGAAATGATAGGCAGTGCTATCCCCACCTTTCCAAACAAATTACCCTCCTTCTATTGCACTTGCCTTCAAAATACTGCCACTTCTTCATTTCAGACTATGCTTCCCTCAGAAGGATGCACAAAAGGTTAGAGTAGTTGCAAGCACCCGCACCTGCAATTTTCAACTAACTGCGTCTTCAGAAAGGCTTCTGACAACAGGCCATTCTCTGGACATGAACACGGCAACGCTGAGGCAAGATAAATTATTTCAGTACATCTTACAGCCCAGATGTCTATGGCCAGAGAAGACACCAGCAGGTTGTCCTGATACTTCTGCTCATCCTCTCTGGTAGCAGCTGTACAGAGAACAACACAGTTTTAAATTCTAACTCAGTTTGTGCTCCACTGATGAAGGAAAACAGAAGTAAGGGAAAGGGACTTTGCTTCGGAGCAAATGTGAGTTTTTTGTGGATTTCAGTGTCCAGGATTTAAACCAGGAAGGGGTTTTCTTCAGTAAATCCAAAGGACAATTGGCTACAGAAACCTGTATCTGATACTACTGATAAGCGCTGACAGTTCTCTGGCTGTGACTCATTTCATTCAAACCTGCTTTCTCCGAATGCACATCTGACAGCAGGACTTGCTCCATTCAGCCTGCAGCAGTTCCACAGGAAAGATGTTGTGAAATTGGCCACACATCTTTGCAACGCTTCCACTTCAAAGTTTTTCCCACTATGTTCAAATATATTTCTCAGCTTCCTAAGGAGTGCAGTGTCCGTAACAAAGGAGGCGAGACTTTCATGCAAAAATGGAGAGACCTTGAACCGCAGTGGCAGGAACAACTCTGGTGTAATACCAGTGCCAGATGGCATGGGCATGAAAAGCACACTCACATCAATACGAACAGGCTTAGGAGAGACACAGAGCCCGCAGGGTGAGGTATTCCCAAAGAAGGGGAATTGACAGTGCAAAGGAGAGTTAATACCAACCAGGTGCTCAGTTACTTTATCAGAGCTCCCCTGTTTTCAAGGCCTGAAAGAACAGCTCAGTGCCAGAAAGACATCCAGATCATTTGGCCATGCTTGCTCTTATGGAACACTGTTTTCAATTTCCATCCTAGTGGGGTTGCATACTACTGACCAGTTAAAACCAGCACCTGAGCTACACAACAGTGTTTCAGTGGCAACTGTAGGTTGTAGGTTCTGCCCTTCCCCTCTCCCAGCATGCTCCTCAGACACACAGCACACTTGCACATGCACCCAAACTCACAGCCACACCCACAGTTTGACCACCTGCAATAGTTTTGGCCCTGGCCAATCTAGCCCTGGGTGGATTGTGCAACAAGAAGCCATGGGGGCCGTGCTTCTCCCCGAATCCAAGCATCGCCCCAGAGGCCACACAAGCTGTGCGGTCAGGCCGTAAGGCTCAATGGCACACAGAGATCAAGTCCTACCCACTGAGAGCACACGTCCTTGTGGAAGGGACTGATGAGAGACTGGAGCTGGGGCAAGGGACAGGGCAGGTCTCTGCAGCTGGGGGCAGAGGAGAGGGGAACAAAGTAGGCGTGTGTGTTTGGGGAGAAGGGAGCAAGGAGGGTGTTCTCCTCCTTCCACAAGCTGGGCCAAAGGGGCTGTGGTGGGAGCAGTGCCTGCCCAGCAGAGGAAGCAAAAGGCAGGGAGCTCAGCGAGCACAGTTCCCTCTCAGTGGAACAGCGAGTTCTGCTGTTGGCAGCGATCCTCCTCTGGGAGGTTCCGGCCTGCTCTCCTCACACGGAGCTGCTTGTTCCTGGCCCCTCAGAGGACTTCCCTCTCTGACGTGGGCCACAGCAGCTTTCTTTCCCATGCTCTCAATGAGGAGGGGAAACTTCTATAACGACAGTGGGAGGATTAATTAATATTTTAGCTGTTTCAACCATCATGACTTCTGCTTGCATTCATGAGACAAAATTAATAGCCTGGCTCTAGAGTGTTGCAGAAGTGCAATACCGAGATGTGACTGCTGGACACAATCACCGCTTGAGTCACTTTGTCATTTTTTCAGGTAGCAACAATGGATGGACATTCTCTAAGAACCATTGGGTTAAATATAAAGAAGGACACTTTTCAGGCAATTTGAGAAACTTCTCTCCTTTTATTATTGTTTTTCCAAACATAGATATCTGGATATTACTGAAAAGCAGCCAAGCAACTACAGCAGTGTAGTTTAATTGCCTAAACTAAGGGTAACTTTACAAAATAGGTTATACACTGACAATACTAAAGGGCCTCTTGAAGCATGGATAATATATCCAGTTCCCATTATGAAAAATTGGACTACCAATGGTAGTCCATGGTAGAGTGAATTAAAACTATCTGTTGTATTTTCATATACTAAGAAAAACTACATCCTTAAAAAACTACAATTAGTACAGCTTACTGAAGAACTACATTAAGTCCCTAACAGGCTTGTTTTTTGGTCTAGGAGGTGTGCCAAGAAACCTCTCTCAGTTCATAGTCTTCTGTAAGGATGTGCAGGTGGAGCCAGTTTCTGCCTCATAGACATAGGAACATCGCAACAGCACCGTGGTAAACTGGAAGGCGAAGGGCAAGGCAACGCAGAGATGTGTCTCTGCACGGTGAATCCATGTGCCGCAGCATCTTCCATCCACGGGAGCAGGAAAGCAGCTTCAGGATTGCCAGCGAAAAAAGCAAGAATGATGCCGTGCTCACGTGGCTGCCATCGGGTGTGAGCCCCCCCAGCACAGCTCTGTGCAGGGAATTCCTCTCAGTGGCTGGAGAGCAGCGTCCAGAGGCGGAATCGCAGCTGACCGTAAGCTTGCATCGCCTCCGCGTGGGCGGCCGGATCTCGGGCCAGGTGCTCAAAGAGGTTGAGCGGCTCGACCGTTCGCATTGCCGGCGGCAAGCTGATCTCCGCAGGAAGCCTCTTGTTGCCCAGGACAAAGTGCTCCAGGCGTTTCAACTGCAGGCAGCGGCGCAGGTATGCCATGATGTCCCACAGCCGCCGCTCAAATTCCCTCCTGCGCCACTTGGACAGCGGTACGGTGGTCAGCACGTGCATGACCACAGTCTTCCAGGTCGAGCTGGAAAAACCTGTGCCCCTCAGGATGTAGGTGAAGAGCTGCAGGCATTTCAGGTGCAAGCTCTCACACGGCACCTGCCTGGCCACGTGCTGGAAGAATTTTGCCTCTGCCACAGCGTACGTCTCAGGCCACGCTGTGCTTGCGATGGACTCGGCCTTGGCGGGCCGGCTGCTCACAGAGCTGCTGGAGCCGCCTTTCTGGGCCTCTGTGGGCTGGCTGACCACAAAGATGTCGGAGTCCCCGTGGCGCACCCCAAACAGCATCTCCACCATCAGGCTCTCCTTGCCTTTGCTCAGCCGGAATTGGCAGGACCGGCTGCAGGGCTGAAACACCAAGTGCCACGAGTACGACTGAGGCAAATGCAGCCACGAGCATCTCACCAGCTGGTAGAACCAGTGGGAGGTTTTCTCCACGTCCAGGTAGGAGCCGGTGCAGAGTGTCTCTAGGAGGCTGGGCTTCTGCTTCCGCCGCAGCTTCTTCTGCGAGTGGTGCAGGAAGCACAACAGCTTCTCGCCCAGCTGCTCCCTCTCGCACGTGCACACCAGCTCCACACGGACGCAGAAGGTCCTTGCTGCCATCTGCCCGGCACTGTTCAGCTCCAGGTGGAAGGCGTGTCCCGGCGGGGGATTCAGTGGGACCAGCATGCGGTACACCACATCCCGCTCACGGGGACTCCAACCCTCAAAGGCACTGCCCACCCCGATGGCTTCTTGAGGCACCGGGTAGAAACTATTGCTCACGCTGTCAGTAAAGACACGCGTGAAGCTCTCCATCAGCTCCGCTGCCACTGAGCGACCTCTCTCCACGTCCTCGACAGGACACTGTATGCGATCCACTAAAAGGATCCCTCGCTTATTCCCAACGTCCCGGGTGTCTTCTTTCTCTTCAATTCCACCACGGCTGCCTTTGTCCTTGCCATCACCACGGCCTTCTTTTTCACTGGCAGCCACATTACCTTGTTCTCCCGCTTTTGCATCTTCATTCTTCTCTCCATTTGCATTCGCATCACCCTGTTTCTCATTTCTGTTTGCAACATTGGTCTCTTCATTTCCAAGGTGAGTGTTTTTTTCCTCAGATGCAGCAAACCCACTGTGGTCTACTGCATTCCCACCATCACTGTTGTCTTCCTGCCCAATCCAATCACTGCTTTGTTGTTCACTGGCATCACTGCTTTCCTCCACCTTCACATCTGCTTTTTCTTCCTTTCCATCTACCTCGTATACTCCTTCATTTACATCATCACTGTTGCCTGCCTTCATATGCACATCATTGGTTTTTTCTTCATTTCCATCTCCTTCTTCCTTTCCAGCATCCTTGTCTGGCTCCACCTTCACATCCTTGTTTTCTCCTTCATTTACTTCATCTAGGTCTTCCACACCTCCAGTAACATTGCCAGGTTCTTCTTCACTTCCTTCAGCAGTATTGTCTCCTGGCATATTCCCATCACTCCAGCCTTCATCTTTCTTTGCATCATGGCCATCGTCACTTTTAACATCACTTTCTTTCTTCAACTTCACATCTTCATCTTGTTCATTGGCATCATCGTCGTCTCCTTCCTTTGCAGCCACAGGACTGCCTTCTCCTTCATTTCCGCTGCCACTGTCACCTGCCTCCACAGTCACATCAATGTTTTCTCCGTCTCCCTCAGAATCCAAATTGTCTTCTTCCTCTTCTTTTTCCTTCTCCTCTCCCAAGGTCTTGCAGGAGCTCTGGTCCTTGCCGCTGCTGTTGGTTTCGCTGGCTTCAGGACTCCTCCTGCAGCTAAACCACAGGCCCAAGAGGAGCAGGAGTCCAGCAAGAGCCCAGAATGGCCACTGCTGCAGGGCACCAAAGAGCAGGGCTCCCCAGCCCTCGTCCTGCTGCTCCGGGGGCCCTTGCTCCAGCTCCTGCAGCAGCCGAGCCATCTCGCGGTCGAGCAGCTCCTCCCGCTCCTGCATTCGCCGGTGCGTGGCCTCATCCAGCCCATCCCCAGCTGGCTGGGGGTACTGGATCAGGCTTTGCACGAGCACGAAGAGCAATGACAATAAAGCCATGGTCTGCAAGAGGACACACAGAAGGGGTTCAGTAGGGCCGGAATGGAGGCAGCCGGTGCGGGGCAGGAGCCACAGGGATGTGGCAGCAGGAAGGAGAGGGCCCCTGGCAGCTGGCAGGAGGCAAGGCCTGCACCGCTGCCCCAGCGAGCACCGAGCCGGAGCAAGGCGCTCCCGCCAGGGGCTGGGCCCTGCATGCAGGGACAGAACACACGCCCCGGCTGCCGGCGCTTCTGCCCCAGCCCTCCCCCAGCCCGGCCTCCCCACCACCTGTGTGCACTCACCGCTTGCCCAGGCTCTACTGGCGGCAACGGCAACCAACGGGGCCTTTTCTAGCTGCCCCCATTGTGACACGGCCCCTGTGGTGTCACAGGCCCCAGAGCGCATCACAGGCCAGCCCCACCCGCCATCCCCAGCCCGGGAACTCATCATGGCCCTGGGCACCCAGAGCCTCAACAGACACAAAGTGCAGACCCATCAGTCGTGAACCTGGGAACCCCAGGGCTTCCCTGTACAAAGCAGGCACAAGCACCCTCCCACACAAACCCTTCTCAAATATAAATATGGGTGACATGATCCATGGATGCTCTTGGTATGCAGGTGTAGGCTTTTATTTTTTTATTCATAGTGGAACTTTTTACTACAAATATTTATATTTATTGCTGTGTTGGTACATCTCCCCTCCCCCCTCCTTTCCAGGCTGTAGTGTGATCTGAGGAACTCTTATTAAGCCTTGGCCTTGAAAACACCACCTGGGCTCAGCTCTTTCTTTTATTTGGCGATCTCAAGCACACTTGTTTGTGACATTTACTTTGGAGGCAGCACATCACATAGGCTAATATTTATTTACTGATTTAGTGAGAAATAAGGAAATTCATGCTGCTTATGTGATGCACAGGAAGTTGTAATGTCATCCAGTCTTATGGCCTACCCTTTGTTTACACCAGCACTGTCCCACCTCACACATCTTTTGTGAAGACAAGGATGTCAGGGTTTCTCTCCTGAATTAGGAACACTTTCAAAGATCTGTTTATTGTCTGACAAACGATCACACACAACCAACTTAGGCTTTGCAAAGCAGGATAAAAATACTCAGGCCCATCCATACTACTTCTTAAACTAGATGTGGCTGATCAATAGCCCGGCTGAGAAATGGACAAGCCACTGTAACAAGAAATACAAGTTTGGAAAAGGAAAAAGAAAAGTCCTCAAAACACAGAACTCCTGAAGCTTAGCTCGCTCCACTCTAATGTGCTCTCCCTCAATGCCACATAAAGATGTGCTCCTCCTGACACTTGCAGCAACTGGCTTCTCTCTTGCCATTCCGAGAGGAACTCTATTTTGTATAGGGATGTAGACGTGTCTGCATTTAGACGCCATCCTCGGTACAAACCTCCTCCCTTGCTTTTTTCTGACTGGAGATCCTTGCTACTGGCTACGATGGTGCTGTTTATTGGGAAGAGTTTCTCTGATGCTGATCACAGCACAGCACAGCACGAGGTCCCTTTTTGCTCCCTTGAGCTACTCAGATTCCTCTTGGGTGATCTCTGAAATACTCTTTATCAGCTGAGGGCTGACAAAACACAGAATGTCTGAGTGATCGCCCTTCCCTTGTCCAGCCGTGACACAAGAGCTGGGTGCACTCAGAAAACACAGTTTTCTGAACCATCCTATATAAAACCAACAACCAGCTCCTTATAAATTCTGCCATCTAGATGAGGTCGCCATTAAACAGCTCCATGTCCCAAGTGGTACCCAGCAGGAAGGGAAGCAGAGGAAGACAGGATCACAGCAGCCACTGATCAGTCATTCACAGGCAGCGCCACAAAGAAAGACGAGAGAGTCAGGAATTTCACAGGCTACTGTGTTTCAGCAGCGCATATCATCCTCCTCTTTTTAAATCTCTACTGATCACTACCTTCCAGTCCCTTCACAGTGCTCTCCTAATCCACAGGAGTAACTAAGATGCAGAACGTAAGGAAAAATTTCTTCTGACCTCCAGTTACCTGAGAATCAAGCAGGTAAGAGAAAATCTCCACCCTACTCTAAGGAAGGTGTTTCATAAACTCACCTGTAGCTAAAGCTATTCAGAAAGCCCACACTACCAGACCCAGAGTGGTAAAGAGCCTATTCATTTGCTGACCCTGGAGAAAAGGCAGCTTTAAACAAACTCTGCCACTCCCACTCTCTCTCCCTAGAACTTCAGGTTGAGACGCCTAGGACCAACTAAAGAAAAAAGCCATTTCATTCATGCCCTGGTCAAGCATTTCACACCCTCTTGTCCCTCCCAATCTACCAGCCAGTCAAACACAGAAAAAGCAAGAGACCCGTGGTAGGCTTCCAGTGGAAATACTGGCAAAATCTTCTTGGACTGCATTATTTGAAGGACCTGAGGTCAACTCACTGACTGTGAATGACTTTTACTGCTCCACTTAGCCTACCAGCTCAGCTCAGCTCAGCTCAGCTCAGCTCAGCAGCCTCCCAGCTACCTTTAGCTGCATAAGCACATGACCTGCAATCAGAAAGGCGTGAATCTTCCTTAGGAAGGAAACGGACACGGGGAATGAAGAGTGGAGATTAGTCCACACTCTGAGGAACAGGCAACACCAACCAAACACTCTGGCAGTAGCTTGTGTCTAGAAGCTCTCTACCTTCCAATCCACCTCAAGGCTTTGGGACTTGTGCTGACTTGCACAAAGGAACCCACTCCACCCTGCAGCAGTGGGCTCCTTCTTTCCAGCCTGGATGGAGGCATGTCCTGTATTTTGCAAGCATGTCCAGGTGTTCAGAATGGAACATGCTGATCATGATTAGCACCTTAAGGCACGCAGCTCTTCCCTTCTCAAAGAATGCTTTGTGAAATGATAGGCAGTGCTATCCCCACCTTTCCAAACAAATTACCCTCCTTCTATTGCACTTGCCTTCAAAATACTGCCACTTCTTCATTTCAGACTATGCTTCCCTCAGAAGGATGCACAAAAGGTTAGAGTAGTTGCAAGCACCTGCACCTGCAATTTTCAACTAACTGCGTCTTCAGAAAGGCTTCTGACAACAGGCCATTCTCTGGACATGAACACGGCAACGCTGAGGCAAGATAAATTATTTCAGTACATCTTACAGCCCAGATGTCTATGGCCAGAGAAGACACCAGCAGGTTGTCCTGATACTTCTGCTCATCCTCTCTGGTAGCAGCTGTACAGAGAACAACACAGTTTTAAATTCTAACTCAGTTTGTGCTCCACTGATGAAGGAAAACAGAAGTAAGGGAAAGGGACTTTGCTTCGGAGCAAATGTGAGTTTTTTGTGGATTTCAGTGTCCAGGATTTAAACCAGGAAGGGGTTTTCTTCAGTAAATCCAAAGGACAATTGGCTACAGAAACCTGTATCTGATACTACTGATAAGCGCTGACAGTTCTCTGGCTGTGACTCATTTCATTCAAACCTGCTTTCTCCGAATGCACATCTGACAGCAGGACTTGCTCCATTCAGCCTGCAGCAGTTCCACAGGAAAGATGTTGTGAAATTGGCCACACATCTTTGCAACGCTTCCACTTCAAAGTTTTTCCCACTATTTTCAAATATATTTCTCAGCTTCCTAAGGAGTGCAGTGTCCGTAACAAAGGAGGCGAGACTTTCATGCAAAAATGGAGAGACCTTGAACCGCAGTGGCAGGAACAACTCTGGTGTAATACCAGTGCCAGATGGCATGGGCATGAAAAGCACACTCACATCAATACGAACAGGCTTAGGAGAGACACAGAGCCCGCAGGGTGAGGTATTCCCAAAGAAGGGGAATTGACAGTGCAAAGGAGAGTTAATACCAACCAAGTGCTCAGTTACTTTATCAGAGCTCCCCTGTTTTCAAGGCCTGAAAGAACAGCTCAGTGCCAGAAAGACATCCAGATCATTTGGCCATGCTTGCTCTTATGGAACACTGTTTTCAATTTCCATCCTAGTGGGGTTGCATACTACTGACCAGTTAAAACCAGCACCTGAGCTACACAACAGTGTTTCAGTGGCAACACTGGACAGCTGTAGGTTCTGCCCTTCCCCTCTCCCAGCATGCTCCTCAGACACACAGCACACTTGCACATGCACCAAAACTCACAGCCACACCCACAGTTTGACCACCTGCAATAGTTTTGGCCCTGGCCAATCTAGCCCTGGGTGGATTGTGCAACAAGAAGCCATGGGGGCCGTGCTTCTCCCCGAATCCAAGCATCGCCCCAGAGGCCACACAAGCTGTGCGGTCAGGCCGTAAGGCTCAATGGCACACAGAGATCAAGTCCTACCCACTGAGAGCACACGTCCTTGTGGAAGGGACTGATGAGAGACTGGAGCTGGGGCAAGGGACAGGGCAGGTCTCTGCAGCTGGGGGCAGAGGAGAGGGGAACAAAGTAGGCGTGTGTGTTTGGGGAGAAGGGAGCAAGGAGGGTGTTCTCCTCCTTCCACAAGCTGGGCCAAAGGGGCTGTGGTGGGAGCAGTGCCTGCCCAGCAGAGGAAGCAAAAGGCAGGGAGCTCAGCGAGCACAGTTCCCTCTCAGTGGAACAGCGAGTTCTGCTGTTGGCAGCGATCCTCCTCTGGGAGGTTCCGGCCTGATCTCCTCACACGGAGCTGCTTGTTCCTGGCCCCTCAGAGGACTTCCCTCTCTGACGTGGGCCACAGCAGCTTTCTTTCCCATGCTCTCAATGAGGAGGGGAAACTTCTATAACGACAGTGGGAGGATTAATTAATATTTTAGCTGTTTCAACCATCATGACTTCTGCTTGCATTCATGAGACAAAATTAATAGCCTGGCTCTAGAGTGTTGCAGAAGTGCAATACCGAGATGTGACTGCTGGACACAATCACCGCTTGAGTCACTTTGTCATTTTTTCAGGTAGCAACAATGGATGGACATTCTCTAAGAACCATTGGGTTAAATATAAAGAAGGACACTTTTCAGGCAATTTGAGAAACTTCTCTCCTTTTATTATTGTTTTTCCAAACATAGATATCTGGATATTACTGAAAAGCAGCCAAGCAACTACAGCAGTGTAGTTTAATTGCCTAAACTAAGGGTAACTTTACAAAATAGGTTATACACTGACAATACTAAAGGGCCTCTTGAAGCATGGATAATATATCCAGTTCCCATTATGAAAAATTGGACTACCAATGGTAGTCCATGGTAGAGTGAATTAAAACTATCTGTTGTATTTTCATATACTAAGAAAAACTACATCCTTAAAAAACTACAATTAGCACAGCTTACTGAAGAACTACATTAAGTCCCTAACAGGCTTGTTTTTTGGTCTAGGAGGTGTGCCAAGAAACCTCTCTCAGTTCATAGTCTTCTGTAAGGATGTGCAGGTGGAGCCAGTTTCTGCCTCATAGACATAGGAACATCGCAACAGCACCGTGGTAAACTGGAAGGCGAAGGGCAAGGCAACGCAGAGATGTGTCTCTGCACGGTGAATCCATGTGCCGCAGCATCTTCCATCCACGGGAGCAGGAAAGCAGCTTCAGGATTGCCAGCGAAAAAAGCAAGAATGATGCCGTGCTCACGTGGCTGCCATCGGGTGTGAGCCCCCCCAGCACAGCTCTGTGCAGGGAATTCCTCTCAGTGGCTGGAGAGCAGCGTCCAGAGGCGGAATCGCAGCTGACCGTAAGCTTGCATCGCCTCCGCGTGGGCGGCCGGATCTCGGGCCAGGTGCTCAAAGAGGTTGAGCGGCTCGACCGTTCGCATTGCCGGCGGCAAGCTGATCTCCGCAGGAAGCCTCTTGTTGCCCAGGACAAAGTGCTCCAGGCGTTTCAACTGCAGGCAGCGGCGCAGGTATGCCATGATGTCCCACAGCCGCCGCTCAAATTCCCTCCTGCGCCACTTGGACAGCGGTACGGTGGTCAGCACGTGCATGACCACAGTCTTCCAGGTCGAGCTGGAAAAACCTGTGCCCCTCAGGATGTAGGTGAAGAGCTGCAGGCATTTCAGGTGCAAGCTCTCACACGGCACCTGCCTGGCCACGTGCTGGAAGAATTTTGCCTCTGCCACAGCGTACGTCTCAGGCCACGCTGTGCTTGCGATGGACTTGGCCTTGGCGGGCCGGCTGCTCACAGAGCTGCTGGAGCCGCCTTTCTGGGCCTCTGTGGGCTGGCTGACCACAAAGATGTCGGAGTCCCCGTGGCGCACCCCAAACAGCATCTCCACCATCAGGCTCTCCTTGCCTTTGCTCAGCCGGAATTGGCAGGACCGGCTGCAGGGCTGAAACACCAAGTGCCACGAGTACGACTGAGGCAAATGCAGCCACGAGCATCTCACCAGCTGGTAGAACCAGTGGGAGGTTTTCTCCACGTCCAGGTAGGAGCCGGTGCAGAGTGTCTCTAGGAGGCTGGGCTTCTGCTTCCGCCGCAGCTCCTTCTGCGAGTGGTGCAGGAAGCACAACAGCTTCTCGCCCAGCTGCTCCCTCTCGCACGTGCACACCAGCTCCACACGGACGCAGAAGGTCCTTGCTGCCATCTGCCCGGCACTGTTCAGCTCCAGGTGGAAGGCGTGTCCCGGCGGGGGATTCAGTGGGACCAGCATGCGGTACACCACATCCCGCTCACGGGGACTCCAACCCTCAAAGGCACTGCCCACCCCGATGGCTTCTTGAGGCACCGGGTAGAAACTATTGCTCACGCTGTCAGTAAAGACACGCGTGAAGCTCTCCATCAGCTCCGCTGCCACTGAGCGACCTCTCTCCACGTCCTCGACAGGACACTGTATGCGATCCACTAAAAGGATCCCTCGCTTATTCCCAACGTCCCGGGTGTCTTCTTTCTCTTCAATTCCACCACGGCTGCCTTTGTCCTTGCCATCACCACGGCCTTCTTTTTCACTGGCAGCCACATTACCTTGTTCTCCCGCTTTTGCATCTTCATTCTTCTCTCCATTTGCATTCGCATCACCCTGTTTCTCATTTCTGTTTGCAACATTGGTCTCTTCATTTCCAAGGTGAGTGTTTTTTTCCTCAGATGCAGCAAACCCACTGTGGTCTACTGCATTCCCACCATCACTGTTGTCTTCCTGCCCAATCCAATCACTGCTTTGTTGTTCACTGGCATCACTGCTTTCCTCCACCTTCACATCTGCTTTTTCTTCCTTTCCATCTACCTCGTATACTCCTTCATTTACATCATCACTGTTGCCTGCCTTCATATGCACATCATTGGTTTTTTCTTCATTTCCATCTCCTTCTTCCTTTCCAGCATCCTTGTCTGGCTCCACCTTCACATCCTTGTTTTCTCCTTCATTTACTTCATCTAGGTCTTCCACACCTCCAGTAACATTGCCAGGTTCTTCTTCACTTCCTTCAGCAGTATTGTCTCCTGGCATATTCCCATCACTCCAGCCTTCATCTTTCTTTGCATCATGGCCATCGTCACTTTTAACATCACTTTCTTTCTTCAACTTCACATCTTCATCTTGTTCATTGGCATCATCGTCGTCTCCTTCCTTTGCAGCCACAGGACTGCCTTCTCCTTCATTTCCGCTGCCACTGTCACCTGCCTCCACAGTCACATCAATGTTTTCTCCGTCTCCCTCAGAATCCAAATTGTCTTCTTCCTCTTCTTTTTCCTTCTCCTCTCCCAAGGTCTTGCAGGAGCTCTGGTCCTTGCCGCTGCTGTTGGTTTCGCTGGCTTCAGGACTCCTCCTGCAGCTAAACCACAGGCCCAAGAGGAGCAGGAGTCCAGCAAGAGCCCAGAATGGCCACTGCTGCAGGGCACCAAAGAGCAGGGCTCCCCAGCCCTCGTCCTGCTGCTCCGGGGGCCCTTGCTCCAGCTCCTGCAGCAGCCGAGCCATCTCGCGGTCGAGCAGCTCCTCCCGCTCCTGCATTCGCCGGTGCGTGGCCTCATCCAGCCCATCCCCAGCTGGCTGGGGGTACTGGATCAGGCTTTGCACGAGCACGAAGAGCAATGACAATAAAGCCATGGTCTGCAAGAGGACACACAGAAGGGGTTCAGTAGGGCCGGAATGGAGGCAGCCGGTGCGGGGCAGGAGCCACAGGGATGTGGCAGCAGGAAGGAGAGGGCCCCCGGCAGCTGGCAGGAGGCAAGGCCTGCACCGCTGCCCCAGCGAGCACCGAGCCGGAGCAAGGCGCTCCCGCCAGGGGCTGGGCCCTGCGTGCAGGGACAGAACACACGCCCCGGCTGCCGGCGCTTCTGCCCCAGCCCTCCCCCAGCCCGGCCTCCCCACCACCTGTGTGCACTCACCGCTTGCCCAGGCTCTACTGGCGGCAACGGCAACCAACGGGGCCTTTTCTAGCTGCCCCCATTGTGACACGGCCCCTGTGGTGTCACAGGCCCCAGAGCACATCACAGGCCAGCCCCACCCGCCATCCCCAGCCCAGCAACTCATCATGGCCCTGGGCACCCAGAGCCTCAACAGACACAAAGTGCAGACCCATCAGTCGTGAACCTGGGAACCCCAGGGCTTCCCTGTACAAAGCAGGCACAAGCACCCTCCCACACAAACCCTTCTCAAATATAAATATGGGTGACATGATCCATGGATGCTCTTGGTATGCAGGTGTAGGCTTTTATTTTTTTATTCATAGTGGAACTTTTTACTACAAATATTTATATTTATTGCTGTGTTGGTACATCTCCCCTCCCCCCTCCTTTCCAGGCTGTAGTGTGATCTGAGGAACTCTTATTAAGCCTTGGCCTTGAAAACACCACCTGGGCTCAGCTCTTTCTTTTATTTGGCGATCTCAAGCACACTTGTTTGTGACATTTACTTTGGAGGCAGCACATCACATAGGCTAATATTTATTTACTGATTTAGTGAGAAATAAGGAAATTCATGCTGCTTATGTGATGCACAGGAAGTTGTAATGTCATCCAGTCTTATGGCCTACCCTTTGTTTACACCAGCACTGTCCCACCTCACACATCTTTTGTGAAGACAAGGATGTCAGGGTTTCTCTCCTGAATTAGGAACACTTTCAAAGATCTGTTTATTGTCTGACAAACGATCACACACAACCAACTTAGGCTTTGCAAAGCAGGATAAAAATACTCAGGCCCATCCATACTACTTCTTAAACTAGATGTGGCTGATCAATAGCCCGGCTGAGAAATGGACAAGCCACTGTAACAAGAAATACAAGTTTGGAAAAGGAAAAAGAAAAGTCCTCAAAACACAGAACTCCTGAAGCTTAGCTCGCTCCACTCTAATGTGCTCTCCCTCAATGCCACATAAAGATGTGCTCCTCCTGACACTTGCAGCAACTGGCTTCTCTCTTGCCATTCCGAGAGGAACTCTATTTTGTATAGGGATGTAGACGTGTCTGCATTTAGACGCCATCCTCGGTACAAACCTCCTCCATTGCTTTTTTCTGACTGGAGATCCTTGCTACTGGCTACAATGGTGCTGTTTATTGGGAAGAGTTTCTCTGATGCTGATCACAGCACAGCACAGCACGAGGTCCCTTTTTGCTCCCTTGAGCTACTCAAATTCCTCTTGGGTGATCTCTGAAATACTCTTTATCAGCTGAGGGCTGACAAAACACAGAATGTCTGAGTGATCGCCCTTCCCTTGTCCAGCCGTGACACAAGAGCTGGGTGCACTCAGAAAACACAGTTTTCTGAACCATCCTATATAAAACCAACAACCAGCTCCTTATAAATTCTGCCATCTAGATGAGGTCGCCATTAAACAGCTCCATGTCCCAAGTGGTACCCAGCAGGGAGGGAAGCAGAGGAAGACAGGATCACAGCAGCCACTGATCAGTCATTCACAGGCAGCGCCACAAAGAAAGACGAGAGAGTCAGGAATTTCACAGGCTACTGTGTTTCAGCAGCGCATATCATCCTCCTCTTTTTAAATCTCTACTGATCACTACCTTCCAGTCCCTTCACAGTGCTCTCCTAATCCACAGGAGTAACTAAGATGCAGAACGTAAGGAAAAATTTCTTCTGACCTCCAGTTACCTGAGAATCAAGCAGGTAAGAGAAAATCTCCACCCTACTCTAAGGAAGGTGTTTCATAAACTCACCTGTAGCTAAAGCTATTCAGAAAGCCCACACTACCAGACCCAGAGTGGTAAAGAGCCTATTCATTTGCTGACCCTGGAGAAAAGGCAGCTTTAAACAAACTCTGCCACTCCCACTCTCTCTCCCTAGAACTTCAGGTTGAGACGCCTAGGACCAACTAAAGAAAAAAGCCATTTCATTCATGCCCTGGTCAAGCATTTCACACCCTCTTGTCCCTCCCAATCTACCAGCCAGTCAAACACAGAAAAAGCAAGAGACCCGTGGTAGGCTTCCAGTGGAAATACTGGCAAAATCTTCTTGGACTGCATTATTTGAAGGACCTGAGGTCAACTCACTGACTGTGAATGACTTTTACTGCTCCACTTAGCCTACCAGCTCAGCTCAGCTCAGCTCAGCTCAGCTCAGCTCAGCAGCCTCCCAGCTACCTTTAGCTGCATAAGCACATGACCTGCAATCAGAAAGGCGTGAATCTTCCTTAGGAAGGAAATAGTCACGGGGAATGAAGAGTGGAGATTAGTCCACACTCTGAGGAACAGGCAACACCAACCAAACACTCTGGCAGTAGCTTGTGTCTAGAAGCTCTCTACCTTCCAATCCACCTCAAGGCTTTGGGACTTGTGCTGACTTGCACAAAGGAACCCACTCCACCCTGCAGCAGTGGGCTCCTTCTTTCCAGCCTGGATGGAGGCATGTCCTGTATTTTGCAAGCATGTCCAGGTGTTCAGAATGGAACATGCTGATCATGATTAGCACCTTAAGGCACGCAGCTCTTCCCTTCTCAAAGAATGCTTTGTGAAATGATAGGCAGTGCTATCCCCACCTTTCCAAACAAATTACCCTCCTTCTATTGCACTTGCCTTCAAAATACTGCCACTTCTTCATTTCAGACTATGCTTCCCTCAGAAGGATGCACAAAAGGTTAGAGTAGTTGCAAGCACCTGCACCTGCAATTTTCAACTAACTGCGTCTTCAGAAAGGCTTCTGACAACAGGCCATTCTCTGGACATGAACACGGCAACGCTGAGGCAAGATAAATTATTTCAGTACATCTTACAGCCCAGATGTCTATGGCCAGAGAAGACACCAGCAGGTTGTCCTGATACTTCTGCTCATCCTCTCTGGTAGCAGCTGTACAGAGAACAACACAGTTTTAAATTCTAACTCAGTTTGTGCTCCACTGATGAAGGAAAACAGAAGTAAGGGAAAGGGACTTTGCTTCGGAGCAAATGTGAGTTTTTTGTGGATTTCAGTGTCCAGGATTTAAACCGGGAAGGGGTTTTCTTCAGTAAATCCAAAGGACAATTGGCTACAGAAACCTGTATCTGATACTACTGATAAGCGCTGACAGTTCTCTGGCTGTGACTCATTTCATTCAAACCTGCTTTCTCCGAATGCACATCTGACAGCAGGACTTGCTCCATTCAGCCTGCAGCAGTTCCACAGGAAAGATGTTGTGAAATTGGCCACACATCTTTGCAACGCTTCCACTTCAAAGTTTTTCCCACTATTTTCAAATATATTTCTCAGCTTCCTAAGGAGTGCAGTGTCCGTAACAAAGGAGGCGAGACTTTCATGCAAAAATGGAGAGACCTTGAACCGCAGTGGCAGGAACAACTCTGGTGTAATACCAGTGCCAGATGGCATGGGCATGAAAAGCACACTCACATCAATACGAACAGGCTTAGGAGAGACACAGAGCCCGCAGGGTGAGGTATTCCCAAAGAAGGGGAATTGACAGTGCAAAGGAGAGTTAATACCAACCAAGTGCTCAGTTACTTTATCAGAGCTCCCCTGTTTTCAAGGCCTGAAAGAACAGCTCAGTGCCAGAAAGACATCCAGATCATTTGGCCATGCTTGCTCTTATGGAACACTGTTTTCAATTTCCATCCTAGTGGGGTTGCATACTACTGACCAGTTAAAACCAGCACCTGAGCTACACAACAGTGTTTCAGTGGCAACACTGGACAGCTGTAGGTTCTGCCCTTCCCCTCTCCCAGCATGCTCCTCAGACACACAGCACACTTGCACATGCACCAAAACTCACAGCCACACCCACAGTTTGACCACCTGCAATAGTTTTGGCCCTGGCCAATCTAGCCCTGGGTGGATTGTGCAACAAGAAGCCATGGGGGCCGTGCTTCTCCCCGAATCCAAGCATCGCCCCAGAGGCCACACAAGCTGTGCGGTCAGGCCGTAAGGCTCAATGGCACACAGAGATCAAGTCCTACCCACTGAGAGCACACGTCCTTGTGGAAGGGACTGATGAGAGACTGGAGCTGGGGCAAGGGACAGGGCAGGTCTCTGCAGCTGGGGGCAGAGGAGAGGGGAACAAAGTAGGCGTGTGTGTTTGGGGAGAAGGGAGCAAGGAGGGTGTTCTCCTCCTTCCACAAGCTGGGCCAAAGGGGCTGTGGTGGGAGCAGTGCCTGCCCAGCAGAGGAAGCAAAAGGCAGGGAGCTCAGCGAGCACAGTTCCCTCTCAGTGGAACAGCGAGTTCTGCTGTTGGCAGCGATCCTCCTCTGGGAGGTTCCGGCCTGATCTCCTCACACGGAGCTGCTTGTTCCTGGCCCCTCAGAGGACTTCCCTCTCTGACGTGGGCCACAGCAGCTTTCTTTCCCATGCTCTCAATGAGGAGGGGAAACTTCTATAACGACAGTGGGAGGATTAATTAATATTTTAGCTGTTTCAACCATCATGACTTCTGCTTGGATTCATGAGACAAAATTAATAGCCTGGCTCTAGAGTGTTGCAGAAGTGCAATACCGAGATGTGACTGCTGGACACAATCACCGCTTGAGTCACTTTGTCATTTTTTCAGGTAGCAACAATGGATGGACATTCTCTAAGAACCATTGGGTTAAATATAAAGAAGGACACTTTTCAGGCAATTTGAGAAACTTCTCTCCTTTTATTATTGTTTTTCCAAACATAGATATCTGGATATTACTGAAAAGCAGCCAAGCAACTACAGCAGTGTAGTTTAATTGCCTAAACTAAGGGTAACTTTACAAAATAGGCTATACACTGACAATACTAAAGGGCCTCTTGAAGCATGGATAATATATCCAGTTCCCATTATGAAAAATTGGACTACCAATGGTAGTCCATGGTAGAGTGAATTAAAACTATCTGTTGTATTTTCATATACTAAGAAAAACTACATCCTTAAAAAACTACAATTAGCACAGCTTACTGAAGAACTACATTAAGTCCCTAACAGGCTTGTTTTTTGGTCTAGGAGGTGTGCCAAGAAACCTCTCTCAGTTCATAGTCTTCTGTAAGGATGTGCAGGTGGAGCCAGTTTCTGCCTCATAGACATAGGAACATCGCAACAGCACCGTGGTAAACTGGAAGGCGAAGGGCAAGGCAACGCAGAGATGTGTCTCTGCACGGTGAATCCATGTGCCGCAGCATCTTCCATCCACGGGAGCAGGAAAGCAGCTTCAGGATTGCCAGCGAAAAAAGCAAGAATGATGCCGTGCTCACGTGGCTGCCATCGGGTGTGAGCCCCCCCAGCACAGCTCTGTGCAGGGAATTCCTCTCAGTGGCTGGAGAGCAGCGTCCAGAGGCGGAATCGCAGCTGACCGTAAGCTTGCATCGCCTCCGCGTGGGCGGCCGGATCTCGGGCCAGGTGCTCAAAGAGGTTGAGCGGCTCGACCGTTCGCATTGCCGGCGGCAAGCTGATCTCCGCAGGAAGCCTCTTGTTGCCCAGGACAAAGTGCTCCAGGCGTTTCAACTGCAGGCAGCGGCGCAGGTATGCCATGATGTCCCACAGCCGCCGCTCAAATTCCCTCCTGCGCCACTTGGACAGCGGTACGGTGGTCAGCACGTGCATGACCACAGTCTTCCAGGTCGAGCTGGAAAAACCTGTGCCCCTCAGGATGAAGGTGAAGAGCTGCAGGCATTTCAGGTGCAAGCTCTCACACGGCACCTGCCTGGCCACGTGCTGGAAGAATTTTGCCTCTGCCACAGCGTACGTCTCAGGCCACGCTGTGCTTGCGATGGACTCGGCCTTGGCGGGCCGGCTGCTCACAGAGCTGCTGGAGCCGCCTTTCTGGGCCTCTGTGGGCTGGCTGACCACAAAGATGTCGGAGTCCCCGTGGCGCACCCCAAACAGCATCTCCACCATCAGGCTCTCCTTGCCTTTGCTCAGCCGGAATTGGCAGGACCGGCTGCAGGGCTGAAACACCAAGTGCCACGAGTACGACTGAGGCAAATGCAGCCACGAGCATCTCACCAGCTGGTAGAACCAGTGGGAGGTTTTCTCCACGTCCAGGTAGGAGCCGGTGCAGAGTGTCTCTAGGAGGCTGGGCTTCTGCTTCCGCCGCAGCTCCTTCTGCGAGTGGTGCAGGAAGCACAACAGCTTCTCGCCCAGCTGCTCCCTCTCGCACGTGCACACCAGCTCCACACGGACGCAGAAGGTCCTTGCTGCCATCTGCCCGGCACTGTTCAGCTCCAGGTGGAAGGCGTGTCCCGGCGGGGGATTCAGTGGGACCAGCATGCGGTACACCACATCCCGCTCACGGGGACTCCAACCCTCAAAGGCACTGCCCACCCCGATGGCTTCTTGAGGCACCGGGTAGAAACTATTGCTCACGCTGTCAGTAAAGACACGCGTGAAGCTCTCCATCAGCTCCGCTGCCACTGAGCGACCTCTCTCCACGTCCTCGACAGGACACTGTATGCGATCCACTAAAAGGATCCCTCGCTTATTCCCAACGTCCCGGGTGTCTTCTTTCTCTTCAATTCCACCACGGCTGCCTTTGTCCTTGCCATCACCACGGCCTTCTTTTTCACTGGCAGCCACATTACCTTGTTCTCCCGCTTTTGCATCTTCATTCTTCTCTCCATTTGCATTCGCATCACCCTGTTTCTCATTTCTGTTTGCAACATTGGTCTCTTCATTTCCAAGGTGAGTGTTTTTTTCCTCAGATGCAGCAAACCCACTGTGGTCTACTGCATTCCCACCATCACTGTTGTCTTCCTGCCCAATCCAATCACTGCTTTGTTGTTCACTGGCATCACTGCTTTCCTCCACCTTCACATCTGCTTTTTCTTCCTTTCCATCTACCTCGTATACTCCTTCATTTACATCATCACTGTTGCCTGCCTTCATATGCACATCATTGGTTTTTTCTTCATTTCCATCTCCTTCTTCCTTTCCAGCATCCTTGTCTGGCTCCACCTTCACATCCTTGTTTTCTCCTTCATTTACTTCATCTAGGTCTTCCACACCTCCAGTAACATTGCCAGGTTCTTCTTCACTTCCTTCAGCAGTATTGTCTCCTGGCATATTCCCATCACTCCAGCCTTCATCTTTCTTTGCATCATGGCCATCGTCACTTTTAACATCACTTTCTTTCTTCAACTTCACATCTTCATCTTGTTCATTGGCATCATCGTCGTCTCCTTCCTTTGCAGCCACAGGACTGCCTTCTCCTTCATTTCCGCTGCCACTGTCACCTGCCTCCACAGTCACATCAATGTTTTCTCCGTCTCCCTCAGAATCCAAATTGTCTTCTTCCTCTTCTTTTTCCTTCTCCTCTCCCAAGGTCTTGCAGGAGCTCTGGTCCTTGCCGCTGCTGTTGGTTTCGCTGGCTTCAGGACTCCTCCTGCAGCTAAACCACAGGCCCAAGAGGAGCAGGAGTCCAGCAAGAGCCCAGAATGGCCACTGCTGCAGGGCACCAAAGAGCAGGGCTCCCCAGCCCTCGTCCTGCTGCTCCGGGGGCCCTTGCTCCAGCTCCTGCAGCAGCCGAGCCATCTCGCGGTCGAGCAGCTCCTCCCGCTCCTGCATTCGCCGGTGCGTGGCCTCATCCAGCCCATCCCCAGCTGGCTGGGGGTACTGGATCAGGCTTTGCACGAGCACGAAGAGCAATGACAATAAAGCCATGGTCTGCAAGAGGACACACAGAAGGGGTTCAGTAGGGCCGGAATGGAGGCAGCCGGTGCGGGGCAGGAGCCACAGGGATGTGGCAGCAGGAAGGAGAGGGCCCCCGGCAGCTGGCAGGAGGCAAGGCCTGCACCGCTGCCCCAGCGAGCACCGAGCCGGAGCAAGGCGCTCCCGCCAGGGGCTGGGCCCTGCGTGCAGGGACAGAACACACGCCCCGGCTGCCGGCGCTTCTGCCCCAGCCCTCCCCCAGCCCGGCCTCCCCACCACCTGTGTGCACTCACCGCTTGCCCAGGCTCTACTGGCGGCAACGGCAACCAACGGGGCCTTTTCTAGCTGCCCCCATTGTGACACGGCCCCTGTGGTGTCACAGGCCCCAGAGCACATCACAGGCCAGCCCCACCCGCCATCCCCAGCCCAGCAACTCATCATGGCCCTGGGCACCCAGAGCCTCAACAGACACAAAGTGCAGACCCATCAGTCGTGAACCTGGGAACCCCAGGGCTTCCCTGTACAAAGCAGGCACAAGCACCCTCCCACACAAACCCTTCTCAAATATAAATATGGGTGACATGATCCATGGATGCTCTTGGTATGCAGGTGTAGGCTTTTATTTTTTTATTCATAGTGGAACTTTTTACTACAAATATTTATATTTATTGCTGTGTTGGTACATCTCCCCTCCCCCCTCCTTTCCAGGCTGTAGTGTGATCTGAGGAACTCTTATTAAGCCTTGGCCTTGAAAACACCACCTGGGCTCAGCTCTTTCTTTTATTTGGCGATCTCAAGCACACTTGTTTGTGACATTTACTTTGGAGGCAGCACATCACATAGGCTAATATTTATTTACTGATTTAGTGAGAAATAAGGAAATTCATGCTGCTTATGTGATGCACAGGAAGTTGTAATGTCATCCAGTCTTATGGCCTACCCTTTGTTTACACCAGCACTGTCCCACCTCACACATCTTTTGTGAAGACAAGGATGTCAGGGTTTCTCTCCTGAATTAGGAACACTTTCAAAGATCTGTTTATTGTCTGACAAACGATCACACACAACCAACTTAGGCTTTGCAAAGCAGGATAAAAATACTCAGGCCCATCCATACTACTTCTTAAACTAGATGTGGCTGATCAATAGCCCGGCTGAGAAATGGACAAGCCACTGTAACAAGAAATACAAGTTTGGAAAAGGAAAAAGAAAAGTCCTCAAAACACAGAACTCCTGAAGCTTAGCTCGCTCCACTCTAATGTGCTCTCCCTCAATGCCACATAAAGATGTGCTCCTCCTGACACTTGCAGCAACTGGCTTCTCTCTTGCCATTCCGAGAGGAACTCTATTTTGTATAGGGATGTAGACGTGTCTGCATTTAGACGCCATCCTCGGTACAAACCTCCTCCATTGCTTTTTTCTGACTGGAGATCCTTGCTACTGGCTACAATGGTGCTGTTTATTGGGAAGAGTTTCTCTGATGCTGATCACAGCACAGCACAGCACGAGGTCCCTTTTTGCTCCCTTGAGCTACTCAAATTCCTCTTGGGTGATCTCTGAAATACTCTTTATCAGCTGAGGGCTGACAAAACACAGAATGTCTGAGTGATCGCCCTTCCCTTGTCCAGCCGTGACACAAGAGCTGGGTGCACTCAGAAAACACAGTTTTCTGAACCATCCTATATAAAACCAACAACCAGCTCCTTATAAATTCTGCCATCTAGATGAGGTCGCCATTAAACAGCTCCATGTCCCAAGTGGTACCCAGCAGGGAGGGAAGCAGAGGAAGACAGGATCACAGCAGCCACTGATCAGTCATTCACAGGCAGCGCCACAAAGAAAGACGAGAGAGTCAGGAATTTCACAGGCTACTGTGTTTCAGCAGCGCATATCATCCTCCTCTTTTTAAATCTCTACTGATCACTACCTTCCAGTCCCTTCACAGTGCTCTCCTAATCCACAGGAGTAACTAAGATGCAGAACGTAAGGAAAAATTTCTTCTGACCTCCAGTTACCTGAGAATCAAGCAGGTAAGAGAAAATCTCCACCCTACTCTAAGGAAGGTGTTTCATAAACTCACCTGTAGCTAAAGCTATTCAGAAAGCCCACACTACCAGACCCAGAGTGGTAAAGAGCCTATTCATTTGCTGACCCTGGAGAAAAGGCAGCTTTAAACAAACTCTGCCACTCCCACTCTCTCTCCCTAGAACTTCAGGTTGAGACGCCTAGGACCAACTAAAGAAAAAAGCCATTTCATTCATGCCCTGCTCAAGCATTTCACACCCTCTTGTCCCTCCCAATCTACCAGCCAGTCAAACACAGAAAAAGCAAGAGACCCGTGGTAGGCTTCCAGTGGAAATACTGGCAAAATCTTCTTGGACTGCATTATTTGAAGGACCTGAGGTCAACTCACTGACTGTGAATGACTTTTACTGCTCCACTTAGCCTACCAGCTCAGCTCAGCTCAGCTCAGCTCAGCTCAGCTCAGCAGCCTCCCAGCTACCTTTAGCTGCATAAGCACATGACCTGCAATCAGAAAGGCGTGAATCTTCCTTAGGAAGGAAATAGTCACGGGGAATGAAGAGTGGAGATTAGTCCACACTCTGAGGAACAGGCAACACCAACCAAACACTCTGGCAGTAGCTTGTGTCTAGAAGCTCTCTACCTTCCAATCCACCTCAAGGCTTTGGGACTTGTGCTGACTTGCACAAAGGAACCCACTCCACCCTGCAGCAGTGGGCTCCTTCTTTCCAGCCTGGATGGAGGCATGTCCTGTATTTTGCAAGCATGTCCAGGTGTTCAGAATGGAACATGCTGATCATGATTAGCACCTTAAGGCACGCAGCTCTTCCCTTCTCAAAGAATGCTTTGTGAAATGATAGGCAGTGCTATCCCCACCTTTCCAAACAAATTACCCTCCTTCTATTGCACTTGCCTTCAAAATACTGCCACTTCTTCATTTCAGACTATGCTTCCCTCAGAAGGATGCACAAAAGGTTAGAGTAGTTGCAAGCACCTGCACCTGCAATTTTCAACTAACTGCGTCTTCAGAAAGGCTTCTGACAACAGGCCATTCTCTGGACATGAACACGGCAACGCTGAGGCAAGATAAATTATTTCAGTACATCTTACAGCCCAGATGTCTATGGCCAGAGAAGACACCAGCAGGTTGTCCTGATACTTCTGCTCATCCTCTCTGGTAGCAGCTGTACAGAGAACAACACAGTTTTAAATTCTAACTCAGTTTGTGCTCCACTGATGAAGGAAAACAGAAGTAAGGGAAAGGGACTTTGCTTCGGAGCAAATGTGAGTTTTTTGTGGATTTCAGTGTCCAGGATTTAAACCGGGAAGGGGTTTTCTTCAGTAAATCCAAAGGACAATTGGCTACAGAAACCTGTATCTGATACTACTGATAAGCGCTGACAGTTCTCTGGCTGTGACTCATTTCATTCAAACCTGCTTTCTCCGAATGCACATCTGACAGCAGGACTTGCTCCATTCAGCCTGCAGCAGTTCCACAGGAAAGATGTTGTGAAATTGGCCACACATCTTTGCAACGCTTCCACTTCAAAGTTTTTCCCACTATTTTCAAATATATTTCTCAGCTTCCTAAGGAGTGCAGTGTCCGTAACAAAGGAGGCGAGACTTTCATGCAAAAATGGAGAGACCTTGAACCGCAGTGGCAGGAACAACTCTGGTGTAATACCAGTGCCAGATGGCATGGGCATGAAAAGCACACTCACATCAATACGAACAGGCTTAGGAGAGACACAGAGCCCGCAGGGTGAGGTATTCCCAAAGAAGGGGAATTGACAGTGCAAAGGAGAGTTAATACCAACCAAGTGCTCAGTTACTTTATCAGAGCTCCCCTGTTTTCAAGGCCTGAAAGAACAGCTCAGTGCCAGAAAGACATCCAGATCATTTGGCCATGCTTGCTCTTATGGAACACTGTTTTCAATTTCCATCCTAGTGGGGTTGCATACTACTGACCAGTTAAAACCAGCACCTGAGCTACACAACAGTGTTTCAGTGGCAACACTGGACAGCTGTAGGTTCTGCCCTTCCCCTCTCCCAGCATGCTCCTCAGACACACAGCACACTTGCACATGCACCAAAACTCACAGCCACACCCACAGTTTGACCACCTGCAATAGTTTTGGCCCTGGCCAATCTAGCCCTGGGTGGATTGTGCAACAAGAAGCCATGGGGGCCGTGCTTCTCCCCGAATCCAAGCATCGCCCCAGAGGCCACACAAGCTGTGCGGTCAGGCCGTAAGGCTCAATGGCACACAGAGATCAAGTCCTACCCACTGAGAGCACACGTCCTTGTGGAAGGGACTGATGAGAGACTGGAGCTGGGGCAAGGGACAGGGCAGGTCTCTGCAGCTGGGGGCAGAGGAGAGGGGAACAAAGTAGGCGTGTGTGTTTGGGGAGAAGGGAGCAAGGAGGGTGTTCTCCTCCTTCCACAAGCTGGGCCAAAGGGGCTGTGGTGGGAGCAGTGCCTGCCCAGCAGAGGAAGCAAAAGGCAGGGAGCTCAGCGAGCACAGTTCCCTCTCAGTGGAACAGCGAGTTCTGCTGTTGGCAGCGATCCTCCTCTGGGAGGTTCCGGCCTGATCTCCTCACACGGAGCTGCTTGTTCCTGGCCCCTCAGAGGACTTCCCTCTCTGACGTGGGCCACAGCAGCTTTCTTTCCCATGCTCTCAATGAGGAGGGGAAACTTCTATAACGACAGTGGGAGGATTAATTAATATTTTAGCTGTTTCAACCATCATGACTTCTGCTTGGATTCATGAGACAAAATTAATAGCCTGGCTCTAGAGTGTTGCAGAAGTGCAATACCGAGATGTGACTGCTGGACACAATCACCGCTTGAGTCACTTTGTCATTTTTTCAGGTAGCAACAATGGATGGACATTCTCTAAGAACCATTGGGTTAAATATAAAGAAGGACACTTTTCAGGCAATTTGAGAAACTTCTCTCCTTTTATTATTGTTTTTCCAAACATAGATATCTGGATATTACTGAAAAGCAGCCAAGCAACTACAGCAGTGTAGTTTAATTGCCTAAACTAAGGGTAACTTTACAAAATAGGCTATACACTGACAATACTAAAGGGCCTCTTGAAGCATGGATAATATATCCAGTTCCCATTATGAAAAATTGGACTACCAATGGTAGTCCATGGTAGAGTGAATTAAAACTATCTGTTGTATTTTCATATACTAAGAAAAACTACATCCTTAAAAAACTACAATTAGCACAGCTTACTGAAGAACTACATTAAGTCCCTAACAGGCTTGTTTTTTGGTCTAGGAGGTGTGCCAAGAAACCTCTCTCAGTTCATAGTCTTCTGTAAGGATGTGCAGGTGGAGCCAGTTTCTGCCTCATAGACATAGGAACATCGCAACAGCACCGTGGTAAACTGGAAGGCGAAGGGCAAGGCAACGCAGAGATGTGTCTCTGCACGGTGAATCCATGTGCCGCAGCATCTTCCATCCACGGGAGCAGGAAAGCAGCTTCAGGATTGCCAGCGAAAAAAGCAAGAATGATGCCGTGCTCACGTGGCTGCCATCGGGTGTGAGCCCCCCCAGCACAGCTCTGTGCAGGGAATTCCTCTCAGTGGCTGGAGAGCAGCGTCCAGAGGCGGAATCGCAGCTGACCGTAAGCTTGCATCGCCTCCGCGTGGGCGGCCGGATCTCGGGCCAGGTGCTCAAAGAGGTTGAGCGGCTCGACCGTTCGCATTGCCGGCGGCAAGCTGATCTCCGCAGGAAGCCTCTTGTTGCCCAGGACAAAGTGCTCCAGGCGTTTCAACTGCAGGCAGCGGCGCAGGTATGCCATGATGTCCCACAGCCGCCGCTCAAATTCCCTCCTGCGCCACTTGGACAGCGGTACGGTGGTCAGCACGTGCATGACCACAGTCTTCCAGGTCGAGCTGGAAAAACCTGTGCCCCTCAGGATGAAGGTGAAGAGCTGCAGGCATTTCAGGTGCAAGCTCTCACACGGCACCTGCCTGGCCACGTGCTGGAAGAATTTTGCCTCTGCCACAGCGTACGTCTCAGGCCACGCTGTGCTTGCGATGGACTCGGCCTTGGCGGGCCGGCTGCTCACAGAGCTGCTGGAGCCGCCTTTCTGGGCCTCTGTGGGCTGGCTGACCACAAAGATGTCGGAGTCCCCGTGGCGCACCCCAAACAGCATCTCCACCATCAGGCTCTCCTTGCCTTTGCTCAGCCGGAATTGGCAGGACCGGCTGCAGGGCTGAAACACCAAGTGCCACGAGTACGACTGAGGCAAATGCAGCCACGAGCATCTCACCAGCTGGTAGAACCAGTGGGAGGTTTTCTCCACGTCCAGGTAGGAGCCGGTGCAGAGTGTCTCTAGGAGGCTGGGCTTCTGCTTCCGCCGCAGCTCCTTCTGCGAGTGGTGCAGGAAGCACAACAGCTTCTCGCCCAGCTGCTCCCTCTCGCACGTGCACACCAGCTCCACACGGACGCAGAAGGTCCTTGCTGCCATCTGCCCGGCACTGTTCAGCTCCAGGTGGAAGGCGTGTCCCGGCGGGGGATTCAGTGGGACCAGCATGCGGTACACCACATCCCGCTCACGGGGACTCCAACCCTCAAAGGCACTGCCCACCCCGATGGCTTCTTGAGGCACCGGGTAGAAACTATTGCTCACGCTGTCAGTAAAGACACGCGTGAAGCTCTCCATCAGCTCCGCTGCCACTGAGCGACCTCTCTCCACGTCCTCGACAGGACACTGTATGCGATCCACTAAAAGGATCCCTCGCTTATTCCCAACGTCCCGGGTGTCTTCTTTCTCTTCAATTCCACCACGGCTGCCTTTGTCCTTGCCATCACCACGGCCTTCTTTTTCACTGGCAGCCACATTACCTTGTTCTCCCGCTTTTGCATCTTCATTCTTCTCTCCATTTGCATTCGCATCACCCTGTTTCTCATTTCTGTTTGCAACATTGGTCTCTTCATTTCCAAGGTGAGTGTTTTTTTCCTCAGATGCAGCAAACCCACTGTGGTCTACTGCATTCCCACCATCACTGTTGTCTTCCTGCCCAATCCAATCACTGCTTTGTTGTTCACTGGCATCACTGCTTTCCTCCACCTTCACATCTGCTTTTTCTTCCTTTCCATCTACCTCGTATACTCCTTCATTTACATCATCACTGTTGCCTGCCTTCATATGCACATCATTGGTTTTTTCTTCATTTCCATCTCCTTCTTCCTTTCCAGCATCCTTGTCTGGCTCCACCTTCACATCCTTGTTTTCTCCTTCATTTACTTCATCTAGGTCTTCCACACCTCCAGTAACATTGCCAGGTTCTTCTTCACTTCCTTCAGCAGTATTGTCTCCTGGCATATTCCCATCACTCCAGCCTTCATCTTTCTTTGCATCATGGCCATCGTCACTTTTAACATCACTTTCTTTCTTCAACTTCACATCTTCATCTTGTTCATTGGCATCATCGTCGTCTCCTTCCTTTGCAGCCACAGGACTGCCTTCTCCTTCATTTCCGCTGCCACTGTCACCTGCCTCCACAGTCACATCAATGTTTTCTCCGTCTCCCTCAGAATCCAAATTGTCTTCTTCCTCTTCTTTTTCCTTCTCCTCTCCCAAGGTCTTGCAGGAGCTCTGGTCCTTGCCGCTGCTGTTGGTTTCGCTGGCTTCAGGACTCCTCCTGCAGCTAAACCACAGGCCCAAGAGGAGCAGGAGTCCAGCAAGAGCCCAGAATGGCCACTGCTGCAGGGCACCAAAGAGCAGGGCTCCCCAGCCCTCGTCCTGCTGCTCCGGGGGCCCTTGCTCCAGCTCCTGCAGCAGCCGAGCCATCTCGCGGTCGAGCAGCTCCTCCCGCTCCTGCATTCGCCGGTGCGTGGCCTCATCCAGCCCATCCCCAGCTGGCTGGGGGTACTGGATCAGGCTTTGCACGAGCACGAAGAGCAATGACAATAAAGCCATGGTCTGCAAGAGGACACACAGAAGGGGTTCAGTAGGGCCGGAATGGAGGCAGCCGGTGCGGGGCAGGAGCCACAGGGATGTGGCAGCAGGAAGGAGAGGGCCCCCGGCAGCTGGCAGGAGGCAAGGCCTGCACCGCTGCCCCAGCGAGCACCGAGCCGGAGCAAGGCGCTCCCGCCAGGGGCTGGGCCCTGCGTGCAGGGACAGAACACACGCCCCGGCTGCCGGCGCTTCTGCCCCAGCCCTCCCCCAGCCCGGCCTCCCCACCACCTGTGTGCACTCACCGCTTGCCCAGGCTCTACTGGCGGCAACGGCAACCAACGGGGCCTTTTCTAGCTGCCCCCATTGTGACACGGCCCCTGTGGTGTCACAGGCCCCAGAGCACATCACAGGCCAGCCCCACCCGCCATCCCCAGCCCAGCAACTCATCATGGCCCTGGGCACCCAGAGCCTCAACAGACACAAAGTGCAGACCCATCAGTCGTGAACCTGGGAACCCCAGGGCTTCCCTGTACAAAGCAGGCACAAGCACCCTCCCACACAAACCCTTCTCAAATATAAATATGGGTGACATGATCCATGGATGCTCTTGGTATGCAGGTGTAGGCTTTTATTTTTTTATTCATAGTGGAACTTTTTACTACAAATATTTATATTTATTGCTGTGTTGGTACATCTCCCCTCCCCCCTCCTTTCCAGGCTGTAGTGTGATCTGAGGAACTCTTATTAAGCCTTGGCCTTGAAAACACCACCTGGGCTCAGCTCTTTCTTTTATTTGGCGATCTCAAGCACACTTGTTTGTGACATTTACTTTGGAGGCAGCACATCACATAGGCTAATATTTATTTACTGATTTAGTGAGAAATAAGGAAATTCATGCTGCTTATGTGATGCACAGGAAGTTGTAATGTCATCCAGTCTTATGGCCTACCCTTTGTTTACACCAGCACTGTCCCACCTCACACATCTTTTGTGAAGACAAGGATGTCAGGGTTTCTCTCCTGAATTAGGAACACTTTCAAAGATCTGTTTATTGTCTGACAAACGATCACACACAACCAACTTAGGCTTTGCAAAGCAGGATAAAAATACTCAGGCCCATCCATACTACTTCTTAAACTAGATGTGGCTGATCAATAGCCCGGCTGAGAAATGGACAAGCCACTGTAACAAGAAATACAAGTTTGGAAAAGGAAAAAGAAAAGTCCTCAAAACACAGAACTCCTGAAGCTTAGCTCGCTCCACTCTAATGTGCTCTCCCTCAATGCCACATAAAGATGTGCTCCTCCTGACACTTGCAGCAACTGGCTTCTCTCTTGCCATTCCGAGAGGAACTCTATTTTGTATAGGGATGTAGACGTGTCTGCATTTAGACGCCATCCTCGGTACAAACCTCCTCCATTGCTTTTTTCTGACTGGAGATCCTTGCTACTGGCTACAATGGTGCTGTTTATTGGGAAGAGTTTCTCTGATGCTGATCACAGCACAGCACAGCACGAGGTCCCTTTTTGCTCCCTTGAGCTACTCAAATTCCTCTTGGGTGATCTCTGAAATACTCTTTATCAGCTGAGGGCTGACAAAACACAGAATGTCTGAGTGATCGCCCTTCCCTTGTCCAGCCGTGACACAAGAGCTGGGTGCACTCAGAAAACACAGTTTTCTGAACCATCCTATATAAAACCAACAACCAGCTCCTTATAAATTCTGCCATCTAGATGAGGTCGCCATTAAACAGCTCCATGTCCCAAGTGGTACCCAGCAGGGAGGGAAGCAGAGGAAGACAGGATCACAGCAGCCACTGATCAGTCATTCACAGGCAGCGCCACAAAGAAAGACGAGAGAGTCAGGAATTTCACAGGCTACTGTGTTTCAGCAGCGCATATCATCCTCCTCTTTTTAAATCTCTACTGATCACTACCTTCCAGTCCCTTCACAGTGCTCTCCTAATCCACAGGAGTAACTAAGATGCAGAACGTAAGGAAAAATTTCTTCTGACCTCCAGTTACCTGAGAATCAAGCAGGTAAGAGAAAATCTCCACCCTACTCTAAGGAAGGTGTTTCATAAACTCACCTGTAGCTAAAGCTATTCAGAAAGCCCACACTACCAGACCCAGAGTGGTAAAGAGCCTATTCATTTGCTGACCCTGGAGAAAAGGCAGCTTTAAACAAACTCTGCCACTCCCACTCTCTCTCCCTAGAACTTCAGGTTGAGACGCCTAGGACCAACTAAAGAAAAAAGCCATTTCATTCATGCCCTGCTCAAGCATTTCACACCCTCTTGTCCCTCCCAATCTACCAGCCAGTCAAACACAGAAAAAGCAAGAGACCCGTGGTAGGCTTCCAGTGGAAATACTGGCAAAATCTTCTTGGACTGCATTATTTGAAGGACCTGAGGTCAACTCACTGACTGTGAATGACTTTTACTGCTCCACTTAGCCTACCAGCTCAGCTCAGCTCAGCTCAGCTCAGCTCAGCTCAGCAGCCTCCCAGCTACCTTTAGCTGCATAAGCACATGACCTGCAATCAGAAAGGCGTGAATCTTCCTTAGGAAGGAAATAGTCACGGGGAATGAAGAGTGGAGATTAGTCCACACTCTGAGGAACAGGCAACACCAACCAAACACTCTGGCAGTAGCTTGTGTCTAGAAGCTCTCTACCTTCCAATCCACCTCAAGGCTTTGGGACTTGTGCTGACTTGCACAAAGGAACCCACTCCACCCTGCAGCAGTGGGCTCCTTCTTTCCAGCCTGGATGGAGGCATGTCCTGTATTTTGCAAGCATGTCCAGGTGTTCAGAATGGAACATGCTGATCATGATTAGCACCTTAAGGCACGCAGCTCTTCCCTTCTCAAAGAATGCTTTGTGAAATGATAGGCAGTGCTATCCCCACCTTTCCAAACAAATTACCCTCCTTCTATTGCACTTGCCTTCAAAATACTGCCACTTCTTCATTTCAGACTATGCTTCCCTCAGAAGGATGCACAAAAGGTTAGAGTAGTTGCAAGCACCCGCACCTGCAATTTTCAACTAACTGCGTCTTCAGAAAGGCTTCTGACAACAGGCCATTCTCTGGACATGAACACGGCAACGCTGAGGCAAGATAAATTATTTCAGTACATCTTACAGCCCAGATGTCTATGGCCAGAGAAGACACCAGCAGGTTGTCCTGATACTTCTGCTCATCCTCTCTGGTAGCAGCTGTACAGAGAACAACACAGTTTTAAATTCTAACTCAGTTTGTGCTCCACTGATGAAGGAAAACAGAAGTAAGGGAAAGGGACTTTGCTTCGGAGCAAATGTGAGTTTTTTGTGGATTTCAGTGTCCAGGATTTAAACCGGGAAGGGGTTTTCTTCAGTAAATCCAAAGGACAATTGGCTACAGAAACCTGTATCTGATACTACTGATAAGCGCTGACAGTTCTCTGGCTGTGACTCATTTCATTCAAACCTGCTTTCTCCGAATGCACATCTGACAGCAGGACTTGCTCCATTCAGCCTGCAGCAGTTCCACAGGAAAGATGTTGTGAAATTGGCCACACATCTTTGCAACACTTCCACTTCAAAGTTTTTCCCACTATTTTCAAATATATTTCTCAGCTTCCTAAGGAGTGCAGTGTCCGTAACAAAGGAGACGAGACTTTCATGCAAAAATGGAGAGACCTTGAACCGCAGTGGCAGGAACAACTCTGGTGTAATACCAGTGCCAGATGGCATGGGCATGAAAAGCACACTCACATCAATACGAACAGGCTTAGGAGAGACACAGAGCCCGCAGGGTGAGGTATTCCCAAAGAAGGGGAATTGACAGTGCAAAGGAGAGTTAATACCAACCAAGTGCTCAGTTACTTTATCAGAGCTCCCCTGTTTTCAAGGCCTGAAAGAACAGCTCAGTGCCAGAAAGACATCCAGATCATTTGGCCATGCTTGCTCTTATGGAACACTGTTTTCAATTTCCATCCTAGTGGGGTTGCATACTACTGACCAGTTAAAACCAGCACCTGAGCTACACAACAGTGTTTCAGTGGCAACACTGGACAGCTGTAGGTTCTGCCCTTCCCCTCTCCCAGCATGCTCCTCAGACACACAGCACACTTGCACATGCACCAAAACTCACAGCCACACCCACAGTTTGACCACCTGCAATAGTTTTGGCCCTGGCCAATCTAGCCCTGGGTGGATTGTGCAACAAGAAGCCATGGGGGCCGTGCTTCTCCCCGAATCCAAGCATCGCCCCAGAGGCCACACAAGCTGTGCGGTCAGGCCGTAAGGCTCAATGGCACACAGAGATCAAGTCCTACCCACTGAGAGCACACGTCCTTGTGGAAGGGACTGATGAGAGACTGGAGCTGGGGCAAGGGACAGGGCAGGTCTCTGCAGCTGGGGGCAGAGGAGAGGGGAACAAAGTAGGCGTGTGTGTTTGGGGAGAAGGGAGCAAGGAGGGTGTTCTCCTCCTTCCACAAGCTGGGCCAAAGGGGCTGTGGTGGGAGCAGTGCCTGCCCAGCAGAGGAAGCAAAAGGCAGGGAGCTCAGCGAGCACAGTTCCCTCTCAGTGGAACAGCGAGTTCTGCTGTTGGCAGCGATCCTCCTCTGGGAGGTTCCGGCCTGCTCTCCTCACACGGAGCTGCTTGTTCCTGGCCCCTCAGAGGACTTCCCTCTCTGACGTGGGCCACAGCAGCTTTCTTTCCCATGCTCTCAATGAGGAGGGGAAACTTCTATAACGACAGTGGGAGGATTAATTAATATTTTAGCTGTTTCAACCATCATGACTTCTGCTTGCATTCATGAGACAAAATTAATAGCCTGGCTCTAGAGTGTTGCAGAAGTGCAATACCGAGATGTGACTGCTGGACACAATCACCGCTTGAGTCACTTTGTCATTTTTTCAGGTAGCAACAATGGATGGACATTCTCTAAGAACCATTGGGTTAAATATAAAGAAGGACACTTTTCAGGCAATTTGAGAAACTTCTCTCCTTTTATTATTGTTTTTCCAAACATAGATATCTGGATATTACTGAAAAGCAGCCAAGCAACTACAGCAGTGTAGTTTAATTGCCTAAACTAAGGGTAACTTTACAAAATAGGTTATACACTGACAATACTAAAGGGCCTCTTGAAGCATGGATAATATATCCAGTTCCCATTATGAAAAATTGGACTACCAATGGTAGTCCATGGTAGAGTGAATTAAAACTATCTGTTGTATTTTCATATACTAAGAAAAACTACATCCTTAAAAAACTACAATTAGCACAGCTTACTGAAGAACTACATTAAGTCCCTAACAGGCTTGTTTTTTGGTCTAGGAGGTGTGCCAAGAAACCTCTCTCAGTTCATAGTCTTCTGTAAGGATGTGCAGGTGGAGCCAGTTTCTGCCTCATAGACATAGGAACATCGCAACAGCACCGTGGTAAACTGGAAGGCGAAGGGCAAGGCAACGCAGAGATGTGTCTCTGCACGGTGAATCCATGTGCCGCAGCATCTTCCATCCACGGGAGCAGGAAAGCAGCTTCAGGATTGCCAGCGAAAAAAGCAAGAATGATGCCGTGCTCACGTGGCTGCCATCGGGTGTGAGCCCCCCCAGCACAGCTCTGTGCAGGGAATTCCTCTCAGTGGCTGGAGAGCAGCGTCCAGAGGCGGAATCGCAGCTGACCGTAAGCTTGCATCGCCTCCGCGTGGGCGGCCGGATCTCGGGCCAGGTGCTCAAAGAGGTTGAGCGGCTCGACCGTTCGCATTGCCGGCGGCAAGCTGATCTCCGCAGGAAGCCTCTTGTTGCCCAGGACAAAGTGCTCCAGGCGTTTCAACTGCAGGCAGCGGCGCAGGTATGCCATGATGTCCCACAGCCGCCGCTCAAATTCCCTCCTGCGCCACTTGGACAGCGGTACGGTGGTCAGCACGTGCATGACCACAGTCTTCCAGGTCGAGCTGGAAAAACCTGTGCCCCTCAGGATGAAGGTGAAGAGCTGCAGGCATTTCAGGTGCAAGCTCTCACACGGCACCTGCCTGGCCACGTGCTGGAAGAATTTTGCCTCTGCCACAGCGTACGTCTCAGGCCACGCTGTGCTTGCGATGGACTCGGCCTTGGCGGGCCGGCTGCTCACAGAGCTGCTGGAGCCGCCTTTCTGGGCCTCTGTGGGCTGGCTGACCACAAAGATGTCGGAGTCCCCGTGGCGCACCCCAAACAGCATCTCCACCATCAGGCTCTCCTTGCCTTTGCTCAGCCGGAATTGGCAGGACCGGCTGCAGGGCTGAAACACCAAGTGCCACGAGTACGACTGAGGCAAATGCAGCCACGAGCATCTCACCAGCTGGTAGAACCAGTGGGAGGTTTTCTCCACGTCCAGGTAGGAGCCGGTGCAGAGTGTCTCTAGGAGGCTGGGCTTCTGCTTCCGCCGCAGCTCCTTCTGCGAGTGGTGCAGGAAGCACAACAGCTTCTCGCCCAGCTGCTCCCTCTCGCACGTGCACACCAGCTCCACACGGACGCAGAAGGTCCTTGCTGCCATCTGCCCGGCACTGTTCAGCTCCAGGTGGAAGGCGTGTCCCGGCGGGGGATTCAGTGGGACCAGCATGCGGTACACCACATCCCGCTCACGGGGACTCCAACCCTCAAAGGCACTGCCCACCCCGATGGCTTCTTGAGGCACCGGGTAGAAACTATTGCTCACGCTGTCAGTAAAGACACGCGTGAAGCTCTCCATCAGCTCCGCTGCCACTGAGCGACCTCTCTCCACGTCCTCGACAGGACACTGTATGCGATCCACTAAAAGGATCCCTCGCTTATTCCCAACGTCCCGGGTGTCTTCTTTCTCTTCAATTCCACCACGGCTGCCTTTGTCCTTGCCATCACCACGGCCTTCTTTTTCACTGGCAGCCACATTACCTTGTTCTCCCGCTTTTGCATCTTCATTCTTCTCTCCATTTGCATTCGCATCACCCTGTTTCTCATTTCTGTTTGCAACATTGGTCTCTTCATTTCCAAGGTGAGTGTTTTTTTCCTCAGATGCAGCAAACCCACTGTGGTCTACTGCATTCCCACCATCACTGTTGTCTTCCTGCCCAATCCAATCACTGCTTTGTTGTTCACTGGCATCACTGCTTTCCTCCACCTTCACATCTGCTTTTTCTTCCTTTCCATCTACCTCGTATACTCCTTCATTTACATCATCACTGTTGCCTGCCTTCATATGCACATCATTGGTTTTTTCTTCATTTCCATCTCCTTCTTCCTTTCCAGCATCCTTGTCTGGCTCCACCTTCACATCCTTGTTTTCTCCTTCATTTACTTCATCTAGGTCTTCCACACCTCCAGTAACATTGCCAGGTTCTTCTTCACTTCCTTCAGCAGTATTGTCTCCTGGCATATTCCCATCACTCCAGCCTTCATCTTTCTTTGCATCATGGCCATCGTCACTTTTAACATCACTTTCTTTCTTCAACTTCACATCTTCATCTTGTTCATTGGCATCATCGTCGTCTCCTTCCTTTGCAGCCACAGGACTGCCTTCTCCTTCATTTCCGCTGCCACTGTCACCTGCCTCCACAGTCACATCAATGTTTTCTCCGTCTCCCTCAGAATCCAAATTGTCTTCTTCCTCTTCTTTTTCCTTCTCCTCTCCCAAGGTCTTGCAGGAGCTCTGGTCCTTGCCGCTGCTGTTGGTTTCGCTGGCTTCAGGACTCCTCCTGCAGCTAAACCACAGGCCCAAGAGGAGCAGGAGTCCAGCAAGAGCCCAGAATGGCCACTGCTGCAGGGCACCAAAGAGCAGGGCTCCCCAGCCCTCGTCCTGCTGCTCCGGGGGCCCTTGCTCCAGCTCCTGCAGCAGCCGAGCCATCTCGCGGTCGAGCAGCTCCTCCCGCTCCTGCATTCGCCAGTGCGTGGCCTCATCCAGCCCATCCCCAGCTGGCTGGGGGTACTGGATCAGGCTTTGCACGAGCACGAAGAGCAATGACAATAAAGCCATGGTCTGCAAGAGGACACACAGAAGGGGTTCAGTAGGGCCGGAATGGAGGCAGCCGGTGCAGGGCAGGAGCCACAGGGATGTGGCAGCAGGAAGGAGAGGGCCCCCGGCAGCTGGCAGGAGGCAAGGCCTGCACCGCTGCCCCAGCGAGCACCGAGCCGGAGCAAGGCGCTCCCGCCAGGGGCTGGGCCCTGCGTGCAGGGACAGAACACACGCCCCGGCTGCCGGCGCTTCTGCCCCAGCCCTCCCCCAGCCCGGCCTCCCCACCACCTGTGTGCACTCACCGCTTGCCCAGGCTCTACTGGCGGCAACGGCAACCAACGGGGCCTTTTCTAGCTGCCCCCATTGTGACACGGCCCCTGTGGTGTCACAGGCCCCAGAGCACATCACAGGCCAGCCCCACCCGCCATCCCCAGCCCAGCAACTCATCATGGCCCTGGGCACCCAGAGCCTCAACAGACACAAAGTGCAGACCCATCAGTCGTGAACCTGGGAACCCCAGGGCTTCCCTGTACAAAGCAGGCACAAGCACCCTCCCACACAAACCCTTCTCAAATATAAATATGGGTGACATGATCCATGGATGCTCTTGGTATGCAGGTGTAGGCTTTTATTTTTTTATTCATAGTGGAACTTTTTACTACAAATATTTATATTTATTGCTGTGTTGGTACATCTCCCCTCCCCCCTCCTTTCCAGGCTGTAGTGTGATCTGAGGAACTCTTATTAAGCCTTGGCCTTGAAAACACCACCTGGGCTCAGCTCTTTCTTTTATTTGGCGATCTCAAGCACACTTGTTTGTGACATTTACTTTGGAGGCAGCACATCACATAGGCTAATATTTATTTACTGATTTAGTGAGAAATAAGGAAATTCATGCTGCTTATGTGATGCACAGGAAGTTGTAATGTCATCCAGTCTTATGGCCTACCCTTTGTTTACACCAGCACTGTCCCACCTCACACATCTTTTGTGAAGACAAGGATGTCAGGGTTTCTCTCCTGAATTAGGAACACTTTCAAAGATCTGTTTATTGTCTGACAAACGATCACACACAACCAACTTAGGCTTTGCAAAGCAGGATAAAAATACTCAGGCCCATCCATACTACTTCTTAAACTAGATGTGGCTGATCAATAGCCCGGCTGAGAAATGGACAAGCCACTGTAACAAGAAATACAAGTTTGGAAAAGGAAAAAGAAAAGTCCTCAAAACACAGAACTCCTGAAGCTTAGCTCGCTCCACTCTAATGTGCTCTCCCTCAATGCCACATAAAGATGTGCTCCTCCTGACACTTGCAGCAACTGGCTTCTCTCTTGCCATTCCGAGAGGAACTCTATTTTGTATAGGGATGTAGACGTGTCTGCATTTAGACGCCATCCTCGGTACAAACCTCCTCCATTGCTTTTTTCTGACTGGAGATCCTTGCTACTGGCTACAATGGTGCTGTTTATTGGGAAGAGTTTCTCTGATGCTGATCACAGCACAGCACAGCACGAGGTCCCTTTTTGCTCCCTTGAGCTACTCAAATTCCTCTTGGGTGATCTCTGAAATACTCTTTATCAGCTGAGGGCTGACAAAACACAGAATGTCTGAGTGATCGCCCTTCCCTTGTCCAGCCGTGACACAAGAGCTGGGTGCACTCAGAAAACACAGTTTTCTGAACCATCCTATATAAAACCAACAACCAGCTCCTTATAAATTCTGCCATCTAGATGAGGTCGCCATTAAACAGCTCCATGTCCCAAGTGGTACCCAGCAGGGAGGGAAGCAGAGGAAGACAGGATCACAGCAGCCACTGATCAGTCATTCACAGGCAGCGCCACAAAGAAAGACGAGAGAGTCAGGAATTTCACAGGCTACTGTGTTTCAGCAGCGCATATCATCCTCCTCTTTTTAAATCTCTACTGATCACTACCTTCCAGTCCCTTCACAGTGCTCTCCTAATCCACAGGAGTAACTAAGATGCAGAACGTAAGGAAAAATTTCTTCTGACCTCCAGTTACCTGAGAATCAAGCAGGTAAGAGAAAATCTCCACCCTACTCTAAGGAAGGTGTTTCATAAACTCACCTGTAGCTAAAGCTATTCAGAAAGCCCACACTACCAGACCCAGAGTGGTAAAGAGCCTATTCATTTGCTGACCCTGGAGAAAAGGCAGCTTTAAACAAACTCTGCCACTCCCACTCTCTCTCCCTAGAACTTCAGGTTGAGACGCCTAGGACCAACTAAAGAAAAAAGCCATTTCATTCATGCCCTGGTCAAGCATTTCACACCCTCTTGTCCCTCCCAATCTACCAGCCAGTCAAACACAGAAAAAGCAAGAGACCCGTGGTAGGCTTCCAGTGGAAATACTGGCAAAATCTTCTTGGACTGCATTATTTGAAGGACCTGAGGTCAACTCACTGACTGTGAATGACTTTTACTGCTCCACTTAGCCTACCAGCTCAGCTCAGCTCAGCTCAGCTCAGCTCAGCTCAGCAGCCTCCCAGCTACCTTTAGCTGCATAAGCACATGACCTGCAATCAGAAAGGCGTGAATCTTCCTTAGGAAGGAAATAGTCACGGGGAATGAAGAGTGGAGATTAGTCCACACTCTGAGGAACAGGCAACACCAACCAAACACTCTGGCAGTAGCTTGTGTCTAGAAGCTCTCTACCTTCCAATCCACCTCAAGGCTTTGGGACTTGTGCTGACTTGCACAAAGGAACCCACTCCACCCTGCAGCAGTGGGCTCCTTCTTTCCAGCCTGGATGGAGGCATGTCCTGTATTTTGCAAGCATGTCCAGGTGTTCAGAATGGAACATGCTGATCATGATTAGCACCTTAAGGCACGCAGCTCTTCCCTTCTCAAAGAATGCTTTGTGAAATGATAGGCAGTGCTATCCCCACCTTTCCAAACAAATTACCCTCCTTCTATTGCACTTGCCTTCAAAATACTGCCACTTCTTCATTTCAGACTATGCTTCCCTCAGAAGGATGCACAAAAGGTTAGAGTAGTTGCAAGCACCTGCACCTGCAATTTTCAACTAACTGCGTCTTCAGAAAGGCTTCTGACAACAGGCCATTCTCTGGACATGAACACGGCAACGCTGAGGCAAGATAAATTATTTCAGTACATCTTACAGCCCAGATGTCTATGGCCAGAGAAGACACCAGCAGGTTGTCCTGATACTTCTGCTCATCCTCTCTGGTAGCAGCTGTACAGAGAACAACACAGTTTTAAATTCTAACTCAGTTTGTGCTCCACTGATGAAGGAAAACAGAAGTAAGGGAAAGGGACTTTGCTTCGGAGCAAATGTGAGTTTTTTGTGGATTTCAGTGTCCAGGATTTAAACCGGGAAGGGGTTTTCTTCAGTAAATCCAAAGGACAATTGGCTACAGAAACCTGTATCTGATACTACTGATAAGCGCTGACAGTTCTCTGGCTGTGACTCATTTCATTCAAACCTGCTTTCTCCGAATGCACATCTGACAGCAGGACTTGCTCCATTCAGCCTGCAGCAGTTCCACAGGAAAGATGTTGTGAAATTGGCCACACATCTTTGCAACACTTCCACTTCAAAGTTTTTCCCACTATTTTCAAATATATTTCTCAGCTTCCTAAGGAGTGCAGTGTCCGTAACAAAGGAGACGAGACTTTCATGCAAAAATGGAGAGACCTTGAACCGCAGTGGCAGGAACAACTCTGGTGTAATACCAGTGCCAGATGGCATGGGCATGAAAAGCACACTCACATCAATACGAACAGGCTTAGGAGAGACACAGAGCCCGCAGGGTGAGGTATTCCCAAAGAAGGGGAATTGACAGTGCAAAGGAGAGTTAATACCAACCAAGTGCTCAGTTACTTTATCAGAGCTCCCCTGTTTTCAAGGCCTGAAAGAACAGCTCAGTGCCAGAAAGACATCCAGATCATTTGGCCATGCTTGCTCTTATGGAACACTGTTTTCAATTTCCATCCTAGTGGGGTTGCATACTACTGACCAGTTAAAACCAGCACCTGAGCTACACAACAGTGTTTCAGTGGCAACACTGGACAGCTGTAGGTTCTGCCCTTCCCCTCTCCCAGCATGCTCCTCAGACACACAGCACACTTGCACATGCACCAAAACTCACAGCCACACCCACAGTTTGACCACCTGCAATAGTTTTGGCCCTGGCCAATCTAGCCCTGGGTGGATTGTGCAACAAGAAGCCATGGGGGCCGTGCTTCTCCCCGAATCCAAGCATCGCCCCAGAGGCCACACAAGCTGTGCGGTCAGGCCGTAAGGCTCAATGGCACACAGAGATCAAGTCCTACCCACTGAGAGCACACGTCCTTGTGGAAGGGACTGATGAGAGACTGGAGCTGGGGCAAGGGACAGGGCAGGTCTCTGCAGCTGGGGGCAGAGGAGAGGGGAACAAAGTAGGCGTGTGTGTTTGGGGAGAAGGGAGCAAGGAGGGTGTTCTCCTCCTTCCACAAGCTGGGCCAAAGGGGCTGTGGTGGGAGCAGTGCCTGCCCAGCAGAGGAAGCAAAAGGCAGGGAGCTCAGCGAGCACAGTTCCCTCTCAGTGGAACAGCGAGTTCTGCTGTTGGCAGCGATCCTCCTCTGGGAGGTTCCGGCCTGATCTCCTCACACGGAGCTGCTTGTTCCTGGCCCCTCAGAGGACTTCCCTCTCTGACGTGGGCCACAGCAGCTTTCTTTCCCATGCTCTCAATGAGGAGGGGAAACTTCTATAACGACAGTGGGAGGATTAATTAATATTTTAGCTGTTTCAACCATCATGACTTCTGCTTGCATTCATGAGACAAAATTAATAGCCTGGCTCTAGAGTGTTGCAGAAGTGCAATACCGAGATGTGACTGCTGGACACAATCACCGCTTGAGTCACTTTGTCATTTTTTCAGGTAGCAACAATGGATGGACATTCTCTAAGAACCATTGGGTTAAATATAAAGAAGGACACTTTTCAGGCAATTTGAGAAACTTCTCTCCTTTTATTATTGTTTTTCCAAACATAGATATCTGGATATTACTGAAAAGCAGCCAAGCAACTACAGCAGTGTAGTTTAATTGCCTAAACTAAGGGTAACTTTACAAAATAGGTTATACACTGACAATACTAAAGGGCCTCTTGAAGCATGGATAATATATCCAGTTCCCATTATGAAAAATTGGACTACCAATGGTAGTCCATGGTAGAGTGAATTAAAACTATCTGTTGTATTTTCATATACTAAGAAAAACTACATCCTTAAAAAACTACAATTAGCACAGCTTACTGAAGAACTACATTAAGTCCCTAACAGGCTTGTTTTTTGGTCTAGGAGGTGTGCCAAGAAACCTCTCTCAGTTCATAGTCTTCTGTAAGGATGTGCAGGTGGAGCCAGTTTCTGCCTCATAGACATAGGAACATCGCAACAGCACCGTGGTAAACTGGAAGGCGAAGGGCAAGGCAACGCAGAGATGTGTCTCTGCACGGTGAATCCATGTGCCGCAGCATCTTCCATCCACGGGAGCAGGAAAGCAGCTTCAGGATTGCCAGCGAAAAAAGCAAGAATGATGCCGTGCTCACGTGGCTGCCATCGGGTGTGAGCCCCCCCAGCACAGCTCTGTGCAGGGAATTCCTCTCAGTGGCTGGAGAGCAGCGTCCAGAGGCGGAATCGCAGCTGACCGTAAGCTTGCATCGCCTCCACGTGGGCGGCCGGATCTCGGGCCAGGTGCTCAAAGAGGTTGAGCGGCTCGACCGTTCGCATTGCCGGCGGCAAGCTGATCTCCGCAGGAAGCCTCTTGTTGCCCAGGACAAAGTGCTCCAGGCGTTTCAACTGCAGGCAGCGGCACAGGTATGCCATGATGTCCCACAGCCGCCGCTCAAATTCCCTCCTGCGCCACTTGGACAGCGGTACGGTGGTCAGCACGTGCATGACCACAGTCTTCCAGGTCGAGCTGGAAAAACCTGTGCCCCTCAGGATGAAGGTGAAGAGCTGCAGGCATTTCAGGTGCAAGCTCTCACACGGCACCTGCCTGGCCACGTGCTGGAAGAATTTTGCCTCTGCCACAGCGTACGTCTCAGGCCACGCTGTGCTTGCGATGGACTCGGCCTTGGCGGGCCGGCTGCTCACAGAGCTGCTGGAGCCGCCTTTCTGGGCCTCTGTGGGCTGGCTGACCACAAAGATGTCGGAGTCCCCGTGGCGCACCCCAAACAGCATCTCCACCATCAGGCTCTCCTTGCCTTTGCTCAGCCGGAATTGGCAGGACCGGCTGCAGGGCTGAAACACCAAGTGCCACGAGTACGACTGAGGCAAATGCAGCCACGAGCATCTCACCAGCTGGTAGAACCAGTGGGAGGTTTTCTCCACGTCCAGGTAGGAGCCGGTGCAGAGTGTCTCTAGGAGGCTGGGCTTCTGCTTCCGCCGCAGCTCCTTCTGCGAGTGGTGCAGGAAGCACAACAGCTTCTCGCCCAGCTGCTCCCTCTCGCACGTGCACACCAGCTCCACACGGACGCAGAAGGTCCTTGCTGCCATCTGCCCGGCACTGTTCAGCTCCAGGTGGAAGGCGTGTCCCGGCGGGGGATTCAGTGGGACCAGCATGCGGTACACCACATCCCGCTCACGGGGACTCCAACCCTCAAAGGCACTGCCCACCCCGATGGCTTCTTGAGGCACCGGGTAGAAACTATTGCTCACGCTGTCAGTAAAGACACGCGTGAAGCTCTCCATCAGCTCCGCTGCCACTGAGCGACCTCTCTCCACGTCCTCGACAGGACACTGTATGCGATCCACTAAAAGGATCCCTCGCTTATTCCCAACGTCCCGGGTGTCTTCTTTCTCTTCAATTCCACCACGGCTGCCTTTGTCCTTGCCATCACCACGGCCTTCTTTTTCACTGGCAGCCACATTACCTTGTTCTCCCGCTTTTGCATCTTCATTCTTCTCTCCATTTGCATTCGCATCACCCTGTTTCTCATTTCTGTTTGCAACATTGGTCTCTTCATTTCCAAGGTGAGTGTTTTTTTCCTCAGATGCAGCAAACCCACTGTGGTCTACTGCATTCCCACCATCACTGTTGTCTTCCTGCCCAATCCAATCACTGCTTTGTTGTTCACTGGCATCACTGCTTTCCTCCACCTTCACATCTGCTTTTTCTTCCTTTCCATCTACCTCGTATACTCCTTCATTTACATCATCACTGTTGCCTGCCTTCATATGCACATCATTGGTTTTTTCTTCATTTCCATCTCCTTCTTCCTTTCCAGCATCCTTGTCTGGCTCCACCTTCACATCCTTGTTTTCTCCTTCATTTACTTCATCTAGGTCTTCCACACCTCCAGTAACATTGCCAGGTTCTTCTTCACTTCCTTCAGCAGTATTGTCTCCTGGCATATTCCCATCACTCCAGCCTTCATCTTTCTTTGCATCATGGCCATCGTCACTTTTAACATCACTTTCTTTCTTCAACTTCACATCTTCATCTTGTTCATTGGCATCATCGTCGTCTCCTTCCTTTGCAGCCACAGGACTGCCTTCTCCTTCATTTCCGCTGCCACTGTCACCTGCCTCCACAGTCACATCAATGTTTTCTCCGTCTCCCTCAGAATCCAAATTGTCTTCTTCCTCTTCTTTTTCCTTCTCCTCTCCCAAGGTCTTGCAGGAGCTCTGGTCCTTGCCGCTGCTGTTGGTTTCGCTGGCTTCAGGACTCCTCCTGCAGCTAAACCACAGGCCCAAGAGGAGCAGGAGTCCAGCAAGAGCCCAGAATGGCCACTGCTGCAGGGCACCAAAGAGCAGGGCTCCCCAGCCCTCGTCCTGCTGCTCCGGGGGCCCTTGCTCCAGCTCCTGCAGCAGCCGAGCCATCTCGCGGTCGAGCAGCTCCTCCCGCTCCTGCATTCGCCGGTGCGTGGCCTCATCCAGCCCATCCCCAGCTGGCTGGGGGTACTGGATCAGGCTTTGCACGAGCACGAAGAGCAATGACAATAAAGCCATGGTCTGCAAGAGGACACACAGAAGGGGTTCAGTAGGGCCGGAATGGAGGCAGCCGGTGCGGGGCAGGAGCCACAGGGATGTGGCAGCAGGAAGGAGAGGGCCCCCGGCAGCTGGCAGGAGGCAAGGCCTGCACCGCTGCCCCAGCGAGCACCGAGCCGGAGCAAGGCGCTCCCGCCAGGGGCTGGGCCCTGCGTGCAGGGACAGAACACACGCCCTGGCTGCCGGCGCTTCTGCCCCAGCCCTCCCCCAGCCCGGCCTCCCCACCACCTGTGTGCACTCACCGCTTGCCCAGGCTCTACTGGCGGCAACGGCAACCAACGGGGCCTTTTCTAGCTGCCCCCATTGTGACACGGCCCCTGTGGTGTCACAGGCCCCAGAGCGCATCACAGGCCAGCCCCACCCGCCATCCCCAGCCCGGGAACTCATCATGGCCCTGGGCACCCAGAGCCTCAACAGACACAAAGTGCAGACCCATCAGTCGTGAACCTGGGAACCCCAGGGCTTCCCTGTACAAAGCAGGCACAAGCACCCTCCCACACAAACCCTTCTCAAATATAAATATAGGTGACATGATCCATGGATGCTCTTGGTATGCAGGTGTAAGCTTTTATTTAATCTTGGAGGGGGACATTTTTTACTAATAATATTTATATTTAATCCTTTTGTGGCAGGATGTCATATAGGCCTATGTTTTTTGGGGGATAGCCAGGATTTTGTTCAGAAAGTAGAATGTCTCCTTTTTCAAATTTGTAGCAAAGATGTACATCTGCCACTCCCACCATCTTCAAAATTGTCTGCCTTAAACAGAGTTAACCAATCTCTCTGACTTGTCTGATATTGCGCTGGTTTATTAAAGGAAATTCTGACTCTTTCTGCTATCTCTGTGTATTTATCTCCAAAGGACTGTGATTATGGAAGAGTCATCCCCCCTATATTCCTCAGCTCTTCTTTGGGGAACTCACCTATAAATGGAACTGAAGAAATGGGGAGGGAGGAAAAGGAAACAGGATGTGAGTCGAGCACCTGCATAGTGACCACAGATGTCCGCTGCTAGACAGACACTGACATCAGGCAGATCATGCCCTCCAAATAGTGCTCAGAAAGAGAACAAGTTTGGGATTTCTGAAACTGCTCTGAATTGCATTTGCTTAAACAGATGTCATTAGTAAAAATAATCAAAGAAAGAGTTTTGATCCCTCTTCCAGGCTGATGCCACTTATCATGTATCTTCCCTGCATTCTTCTAGGGAAGCTGTTTTTGATGTTGTCCCATCCTTCTTTTTATAAGGGAGCAAAAATCCTTTGTTAAGTATTACTCTTTCAGTTTTGTTTCCTCTCATCTTCTGAGATAAAGTGAACATTCAGCAGAATAGTTTTGTATTTTTTGAACACAATTCTTCTTTTATCCAATTGAGGCCCTTCTGTGATCATGAAAAAACAGAAACTGTTGGGAACTACAGTTTATACTCATAAGAGGTTGACATGGGTCAGTTCTCCAAGGTTATTCTTAGTTCAACTGCTATGTAAACTGTTGATGTCACTGACTGGAGGCTGCTCTTCAGGACATTATATATATGATAATTATATGACAGAAAATGCAACATATAGTTGAATCTGACCTTCAAGTTCACTAGCTTAAAAAAGGAAAAAAATGTCTGTAAGAAATTTGCTGCTTTTCCCATTACTAAGATGTAATAAATGCCTTCAAGTTTATACTCAGTCGACAGCATATACACATGGAGAGCAGTGCCCATCCATCTTCAAGCTAGGGTACATTTTAAGTCTCAATGATCACTGCCTCCAGAAAGCATTTTTGAGACAAAACAGGCAAAGTCTTTTGCATATCTAGACAATCATCCAATACTAGGATCTTCACTCTCACATAAACACTTCATGATTTTCCACAGAGGAATCTGAGATAGATTTTTCTGAGAAATAACAAACCACCAAAAATTAATTAAATGACAAACAAGGGAAAAGCACCACTTCCTCACTCAGCACATTCTCCTTGATCTTTATTAAGCATTCAGATTTACAGATGCCGATATTGCCACAAGAGCAGTTTTTTTCTGGTTTAACTTCCTTTTCCAGTAGAGCAAGCACAGCTGCAAAATGCAAGTTCATTTCTAGGCTCTCTTACACATCACCAGTTTACCACATTCCAACCAGTCACAGTTGTGCAACGCCCCGTCAGGGTACTGGGATTACTTCAGTATCACAGACAGTTTAAGTGAGGCTCATGGAGCTGTACAATTTTAACTACATTTTATATGTATAATTAAATGATGCATGACATGGAAATAAGCCAGCTGTACTGAAACTGAACAAACTAACTGCTGTGATGCAACAGTTAAGCATCTCATCAGTTATAAAATGAAACAGGTTTAAAGCAAAAACAATACAGAGAACAGAATGCTTGACACTGTTAAATAGCATGTTCAAAGGATAATTTTTGAACATTAAGGAAATGTACTCACACCCAGTTAAATTTTCAAAAGAATTCCTGGCACCAAAATGCTCTCTGTTTGCTTTTTCACCATGTTTTAAGAATGGATCACTCTTAGGGGGAAGAAAATCCTGTGTGCAAAACACTGTGTGAAACTAAACAATCCTTAAACATGGCTAATTTCCATGTGGAGCTGATGATTTAGCACTGTCATCCTTCAGCAGAGGAGAAAGAACTGCGTGTCTTTAGTTTACTTAGGTAAGATGAAAAAAGTGAGGAGTGTGAATTTGATCTTGCTTCAATTTATTTCAGTGGAAAAACTCTTGCCATGACTTCAGTGAGAGTGAGACTGCATCTTAATTCATTCTATATGGAGAAAAACAAATCAGCTGAGAATAATGCTTTTCTTTATTAGATTTAAATTACTACCATAGTCGTTTTTAACAGTGCTAAGTAAACCCTGCTTTAAAAGCCAAACATTGCCTTCAGTCATGCTTATTCCTCTGTACTGTGTCACAATGCAGGATTCCTGGTCTTCTGACTAAGTCACCACTGTCACAGTAAGCATGGCTTGCTCTGGGGAATGGCCACATTCCCACACGGGAATGATACATGTTTGTGGATGTCACTGGTGACAATGCCCAAATCTGGGCTGGGGCATACCCCCCAGCCAAGAAACTAGGGTGCACACTTTTGTAATATAAATGCATTCACTGAGAACACAGACTACCCTTACTAAAATGTCCATGAAAAGCAGCAAAGTAAAGCAAATCAACAGGGTTACATTTGCAATTAGGATTCTCTCTTTCTGCAGGAAAATTTCAGGATAGCCACAAATTGAGAAAAATTTGATTTTTTTTTCTTCTTTTACTCAGAAGGCAATCAACCTTCTGGTCTGGCTATTCTTTACTTCTCCCTATGAAGTAAAATCTACAAAGACACACACAAAATATTTATGGAAGGACCTCCCAATGAATTAAGAAAAAGTATTACTCAGAAGATAAAACAGAAACAAGACTGTCTGCACTGTATGAATTAAACATACATGAATTAGGACACAGAGCCTTCCATTCTTTAGTAATAGAACTGATGCTGTCCTGAAAATGACATTAATGAATTAGACTGGTATATGAAAACCTTCTGCATCTGCTCTAGAGGTTGGAATGAGGATGTTAAATGAGGCAGCAGACAACAAGGATGTGCTGCTTAGGGAAGCTGAATGTCACTTCTGTGCTTGTGGAGTTCTGCAGTTTGGATGAAGGTCACAGGTTATCTCCAGCTACATGAAAATGAGTGATAAATACACACTGTCGGTCTTAGACTGAAAGCAGTACTAGGCAAAGAGAGTTAAAATATGGAATATTACTCAAAATCATCCCCTGGTTTTCTAAAGATCATAATCTTCTATTAGAAGACAGTTTGCTACCTTCTCCTAATACTAAAACTATAATAATAAAAGCACCTCAGTCTTGTAGAAGTATCTAAAATACACAGATTAAGTAAGGTATATGCACTGAGAGCACCCTAAAAACATCACAAGAGGAGTGACAATTTCTGGGATAGTAATGACATGAACAAGTTATCTAAATGTTAAGTCTGAGTGAGTAAGAGAATTTTTCAACTAATGGATCAGGGAAAATGTGAAAAGATGAGATACTTGATTAAAGATCATAGTGTATTTGATTAACACAGGTGGAGAATATATGACAACATATTTTAATTGATTTTTGTGTAGTTTTAGTTTTATACATGCACAATTTTTTTAGAACACATCTTTAGACAGGGACAAACAATAAAGGAAATCCATTGTATGACTTTACGTTGATCCCTACATCACTCACTGGAATATCTTAACATTTCCTGCACAGATTCCCATTAGTTAAGATGACAAACTTGAGAAGAAGGAAACCTGTAACTGCCATTCAGAGAAGGTCTAAAATTTTAATTGCTGTTTGAACACAAAGGAGCTTTGACATGCTGTGGTTTATTGAAGCACTCCTGCAGTTATAGACACATCTTTAACCACCCTACCCTCTCCCTCCATCCACCACTGATTGATGCAACTGGAAGATTCAGTAACTGCAGAGCAAAGTCCTGCTTACTTCCAGCTCTCCTGCCCCAGCAAATGCTCAGCTCTTCTGGGAAAATGGAGCTATGCCATAAACACATTGCACCTGAAAGGAGATGAAACCTTCCCTTCAAAGACACGTATGACCAGGTTTTTGGAACTGCCTGATGTGGCCAGTTCTCATCTGTTTTCCATAAAGAAGGAGAAGAGCCCTGTATTCTCCTCTTCATGATAGTTCAAGTATTAATTCCAAAGAGCAGAGATGCCAGGACTTGTCAGTGACATGACTAACAATTTTATGAGAACTGGCAAAACAGTTCATTTCTCCTACATCTTATTCTCAGAAACTTTGGAATTGTTTTATCCGAAAGATTTGGGGGGAGGAAGGTAGACTTAATTCTCACAACTATATTAAATAGTCAGTACATCTGATATCCTGTTCTCAACACACAAAATATAGTTTAATTATGATAAGCCATACTGGAATCATTTACAATACATAAGTGTGAAAAAACAGCATTAAATTTTTTCTTGTTCCATGTGGAAAAATATACACCTTCCAACCTCCCAAGAAAGTAAGACAAGGCACAATAAATTCCAGTAATTCTCTTTCTTCTGACTTTTCAGTTCCATTACAGCTCTCAAAATTAAGATTTATGTGCTATTTTGCATCTGTATCTGTTGTTGATTTTCCCCCCCTACAGGGATATAGGTGAATAAGTTTGGACAGGAAACGGTATCCCTCAAGCCAAACTGAAAGGTTTATAAAGTTGCTAATAAAAGTTTGGGTCAGGGCCTAAATATCAATCATCTGCTCATTGTCTTTTTAAACGAGCTCAGGCATTTTCCCAACTGTTCCCAGCAGGTCTCTGCCACTATTTTAAACTAAGATTTCAGCCATTTTTTTTCCCTGTGTTGACCTCAACAATTTTTCTTTCTCCTCCTCTTTACCTGCCAAAGGCATCCATCAGGATTTTGCCAAAGGCTTTCTGCTTTTGAAGTTGAGAGGAATTCACTAATCGTGAGTGTCAAATCCACAATAAATGCCATCGCCATATGGTATATGCTGCTTTTGGGAATTATCTCAAAAGGCCTGGCTGTGAGAAGGCCGGCTGTATGTTAGAAGGGTTTTACTGCTAACTTTCATAACTCATGTCAGGTCTTTCAGTTTCTGTATTCATTGGCTTCAGTGAGTGCAACTGTTTCCTGAATTTATAAAAATGTTGTCAAGATCCCTTGATCTTGCTTCCTCTGTTTCTCTCACACAAACACATCCAAACACATTTATATACACAGTGGAATAGCATGCACAGTGGCATGCAAATCTAGCAAAAGAGAAGCTTGTAAATAAATAGCATGTCATTCTGCTTACTCAATAAATTTCTCTGGGTGTTAAACTCATGATAAACATATCATAAGCCCCGATGAAGGCTTTACAGCCTGTCCCATCACACCATCCTGAGTGTAACTCTGCAAGGCATAGGAAGACATAAGTTTGAAAAAACAGAGCAGAAATAGCTCCCATAAGGGCAAGGTGCTGACATAGCTGAAACATAACTAACTGGAGAGCATTTGTTTTCACTAAAGAAGAAAGTATCAGTGACACATCTCTGTGCCTGTGGAGGTGTACTGTACATTCAAAGCAAAAAGAAATTTACCTTCTTTAAAAAACTGTCCATTAATACATAAATATGTCTGTGTTGAAATCCCTCAGATGGTACCATTCTTAACAAGAACTACACACAAGACTAAGAAATTCTGCACAGAAACACGCTTTTGTGATCCAAAGAGGCAAGGAGAAAGAAAACCACATATGAAGAGTTTAACATACCCACCTAGTGATAGAAAAAGAATTATTACAAAAATAAATGTCATTCCCCTTGAAACACTTGAGACAGCTCTCTCAACTTTCTCTGATGCTGTAGGAAGGTGTGAATGTTCTCCACATCTCACATCATCCCCACCAGCCACATAGGAATGTCTCCAATGCACCTCAGAGTGTTTCAAGTACCACTCCCCTCTAATTTATGTATAGTCTATTAACATCCTCTTGGAGCAAACAGAAATAATACTTTTAAAAGACAGTTATACTTCAGAAGCATGTGCCCCGACACAACAAAAAACCCAGATTTTAATACTGCCCCGAGGCAGAATTCATCCATCTTTAAGGCTTCTCTTATGTATTTCCTGGTTAGTAATACAAAAGAACTGCTGGCAGTATCACATCAAAATGTAAGTGGCAGAATCAGAAAAACTACTGAAAAGTTTACCTTTATAGGAAAGCTTCAGTCTTGGGATATTTTGTTTTGGCATTCCAGTGACTGGAAGGAACAGCATCACTAAAGACAGCAGGCTGCAGGCATGTGGCACTTGCAAAGCTCTCATTCTGCTCTCCTCTTTTGTATCTTCTTTTGTACTATGGTGAAATATCTCCCCACTTTTCAAACAATCCAAGTTTTATCTGGAAGAAAAAAAGAAAACATCTGTAGATCTGCTTTACTGCATAAGTAACAATTCTGTAAGCAAGCCAGACCTATCTTTAAAGAGCATCTCAATTAATTTCTTTGCTACAAAAGTATTTTTCCTCTAGTACAAGTAAATATGTTTTGTTTAATACTAAATTTACACATTTTGACATTGGAAAAATATGTAAACTTTTCAGACACCAGTGTCTAGCTAAAGTTTAAGCACAAATTAAATTAATGCAGTATCCATAAAAAGAACATCTGACATTCAAAAGTGACCATGCAACTTGATAGTTAATACAAGTCCATTGGATGTCTTATATGTTTTATAACTCTTTTTGTCTCAGTACAACAGCTATTGTGTGTTTATGCTATGACTAGAATGAACTGTAATGTCTCAGATGCCATGGGGGTACAAGCTGAGTTAACAGTGAGTACATACCCATCAAAAACTTTTCATAAATAAACTAAGAAAACTGGATAGAGCAAGCAGTTGTGTTTAGTTTTAATAGAGAAAAAAGTCAAAGCGGATGATGGATTTAAAAGTGCTTTCAGCATGATATTTCCAGCAGAATAACTGCCTCAACTCATCCACCAAAATGTCCTATAAACTTTAATGAGTGTTTCAGGCTGGGGTCAATAGGCTGATATGGGATTTTGTTAGCACAGTGTGCAACTAAGCCAGCTTTGCAACACTTTTCACTTAGTAAGAATCATTCATATTCCATAAATCTTAAAGTGTTTTACAAATGAAAGCAATTATCACTGCCCTTATTTTCCCTATGCAAAAATGGAACCATAAAGCTGCAATGAACCTATTTCCTCAAGGTCACACAGCCAGCACAGTAGTTGAAAAGAAAACAGCAACAGCAGTCCTGCTGTCCTTTGTACCCAGCTATCAAGGATCCCTTTTGCCCAATAACTCGACTTTTGCACATGAAATTATTTGAAATGGCATCTTGAGTTCTGAAGGCAAAACTTCATGGTTAATAAATCACAGAGATCAGAGTATGAAAATATTTGTGAGACCAGATCTTTCCCCCTGCAAGTGCCTGATGCTAGAGGTCAAGGGAGATGGCTGGTGAAATGACAAATGTCAGTGTTTGAGTAATGCTGTAAAACCAAGGAGTAATGAAATGTTATGGTTAGTCGAGAGATTAATGGCTCATGATGTGCCATGAAAATTCTTTTCTGAAAGGTACTGGAGCTGCCTGATTAAAAGAGCAATCCTAGTGCCCACATCAGCCAGCACTTGCACAGACACCAAAGGAGAGGTTCCTTGCAAGTCCATGAGAGATGCAGCACAGCTTGTGGCCCCTGAGCCTTTCCACTGGTCTGTTATTTGAACTCCTGCAGCACTGGGTCTTGCAATTCTGTGAGCTACAGCAGCACCCAGAACCAATTCAGCACCTCCTGATACAGGCAGTTCATCCTTACTGGCATGAAAGGATGGAAACAGAATCCCGTCAGTTCTCTCTGACACAGGAAATCTTTCTCAGATGAAACTTGGGCTTTCTGAGCCTCCAGACTTTCGCTCAGTAGCAAAAGACAAGGGAGTGTGCAAGAAGAGCATGATGGTGAAAAAGAGGGAAACAATTTGTAAAATCCCCAAAGCATAATTCCTATTGCAGAACACTAAGCTTCTTTCTTCTCAGTCCCCTCTTCAACACTCATATTCAGTGTCTGAATGCACTACTCTTGGCCAAGTGTGAGTACATGTTCATGAAATGACATGGAGAGAAAACAGACAAACATGAAATGCCTGTTTCATCTTTCTCTTCCCTTTATTACAGTATCAGATCCTAAGAGAACACCCTTAACTTCTGTGCCAACACATCTATTTGAGGGTGGACCACGAAATACTGAAGTGGATTAGACTATCCCAGGGTTAAATCGCCTTTAAGAAATTTATTTAGAGGTGAAAAAGGGGAAAAGAAGGAGAGGGGAGGAGGGGGAAGAATATATGAAGATGAGACACCAGCCCTGTTCATCTTCAGCAGGATGATAGTGAGAAACCATACTTCAAAAAGAAGCAATTAAGAGGGAGCCAGTCTCACTGCAAGTATGTTGAGAAGTCATGGCCTGAAGGTCTGGGCCTCAGCCAACAGGGAACTCACCAAAGGATATGGGGCTCATTTTCTTGAGGCAAATTACTGTGAAGAATCAGGACTAAATTTGACTAAAAAAAACAGTTGCATCAATGCACTGTCATTTGCTGAATTCATTGAGAATCAGCACCAAACTCGGGCCTTCGGCCATAGCTCACAACCTCACTTTTTCATGTAGGCTTTTTTTGCTAATGGGAACCTTCCTTTTTTTTTGGTTGTTTTTTTTTTTTCCCTTTCCCCTTTTATTTGAATAATGTCTGTGAAAAACCATTTGCTTTCACAAGGCGGTTAGTTTACACTGGAGGCAGCTGCTCTGTGAGCTCGAGCCAACCCTGTCCTGTCTTTAGATTCACTGCAATCTGGCCAGATTGTCACATATATTTTTAGTTTATGATGATCCTCTAATACAATTCCAGCTTCCACACAGAGTCCTTCCAACAGTCTAGCTCAGGTTAATGAACTTCAGGCCAACTAACTTGCCATTAATCTTCAGGAAATACCCTTCCTCTCTGTAACACATGCAATGTCAATCAGTGTCCTGTGCTGAAAAGACCCACGGTCACGCAGCTCAGTAGCAAACAGTTCCACGAGCAGAAATAAAACATAAAACCTAAACGCAAATTTGACTCCCCCATTCTTTCCTCCCCTCAAAAGTAAGAAGAATTTGGTCAGAGAAGGAAAAATTACTGGTTTGTTCAGTTCTTCGATACTTCAGCTAAGGACCAACACATTGTAAAACTTCCTCACCACAAACAGATCCAAAATAAATGAGGAAAAAGAGTCTGAAATGAAAAATGCTGAGGCTAAAGCTGGTTTCCCACCTTGGCTTCAGCTAGGAAATAGCACTGCACTGTGTTAATTATCACCTGCAAGACCGACCAGGGAAGGAAGCCAGGCATACACCTCGCTGAAACAGGGGCATTTCCAGTGGAATAAAGAAGCTTTTATTTGCCCCATGTAGGGGTGGGAGGCACAAAGCTGAGGAGGGGCTGAGCAGCCTGGCTCCATCCTGCTAGGATCTCCCTGCGGGGCCCATAAATTCGGAACAGGCTGTAGGTTAAAGTGCCAAAAGACAGAAAGCTGAACTGCTGGTGCCCGGCCATCCTGACAGAGAGAGGGGCTGGACCTGACTGGCACATGTGTGATGTCACATCTCTGAAATGAGGTGTCACCTCCCTGCAATTGGTCAGATTTAGTGGAGCCTATAAAACAGATTGCTCTGAAGCTACTGTCTGAAACAAGAAAACCTGGAGCCAATTTACTAAACATAATTTATTCCAGGCCCTTTGTGGCAATAAACAGAGCTCTTCAGCCTTCTCAAACACACAGACAGTAAGGAGTTCTGTGCTTATGGGAGCTTTTTCAGATCGTTCAGCTCAAACCTATCTAAATGCAAAGTCTTGCATTCACAAATACTGTATAGTTTCCGACTTTTCCTGGCGTCATGAAGTCCAGAGCTGAAAGGACTGTGACCCATCTGCAAACACACACTTTTTAAACTCAATTCGTGTAACTCTTGGTTAGTTCTGTAAAATAAAAACCTTTATGGAATTGGAGGATAATTTAAAACCTGTTTCCAACACTAGGTTTCCAAGGTCATTTTAAAATTCAGAATTTTACATTCAAATAAAGAGTTACGGCTCAGTTTTAGTGAATCTAATAGCAATGTTGCAAATTGTGACAACTGAAAATCTAGAGCAACCTAGTCATTATAAGCTTATAAATTCATTATAAACTTAATGAGTAAGTTGCCTAGGCCATGTAGCCTCAATATCTAATTTACTATCACTGATGCCAGAGTTTTTCTTTCTTTTCCTCATCTATCCTTGTTTGAGATCTTGAGGTTTTATTTTATTTTTGTCTATGGAGTCAGAAGCCAGCAAAAGATGTCCCTTCTAGACATCAAGAAAATAGCATGAGTGGCCTGTCAGACAAACATACTGCTTTAAAAGATTTAAAATTAATCACCTACAAGAAGAAACAAAAATTACCCCACCTACAATTCAAATTTATTGGAAGGTACATTATCTCTTTATCATCTCTTCATTAAGTATATGTACTTTATATATATGCACACAAATTTAAAGCATGTTACTTTAACTACAAATATACAAATATGTGTCCAATGCATTATGTAGATGTCTCACTTTGAAATTATCATACATATTCCAAAAGAAAAATTACTATGGTTGACTGTTGAGTGGTTCAAAACTGTACTATAATCATGAACAGGATATTGAATTGTCTTTGTTAATGAGAAAACTATAAGCATACATGACTCAGATTAGTAACTTATAAAATCAAATAGACTAAAAATAAAATTGCATCTTTAGACTTACTTAATATTCTTAACTTAGTTCTGCAATAACAAAGATGACATTCATCCAGAGCACAATGAAACTATGTTCTTGTACCACTTAGATAGATGGTCTGTTGATATATTTTTTGGCAGAAGATGCTTTTCTCTTCATTGTGAAATCTCAGTTAACTCCATCCAAGAACTGGTAAACAGTATTATTCATCACTATTCTCCTACTTATTAAGTAGGGTTTGTGCTGTTTATGGTCCAGAAAATGTTCTCTTTCAGGATTCAGAAAAATACTGCTTTTTACATAAACCCCAGATCAGCATTGCCTCACTTCCCAACACCAGGAAAAATTAATTAATAAAAAGACAATGGTACAATCAAAAAACATGATGTGAGCCTAGAGTAGGTGATCTTTTTTTCATTTTTTTTGCTTATATCACTGGGTTTAGTGTACCTGGTTTAGATGAGGTTTTGCCATAGAGCAGTCTTCACTGTTGTTAAATACCCAAATGATTAGCAAAGACTCATAAGAAGCATAACCCAGCTTACAATGAGTTTTACAAAACTTTAAAAGCTTTAACTTTTACTGAGATTCTCACAGGATTTATACACTATCCATTCAACACCAATAACTTGGCAAGAAAAATCACTGCTCTGATTCCCACTTGAGAAGAATCAAATAGAGCAAAGAAAAACGAAGGGTCTGAGAGACAATGAGGATGCAACTGAGGGAACAAAGACAGCAAAAAATCTGTTTGTATTGCAAAGAAACATCTGATAATAAATAAAGCTCTCCAACAGACAGAGAAAATACACTTGAGGATTACGCTGGATTTTTTGTACATTGAGATGAACTCAAGCTAAAGTAAAAATGGTGACTAAGGAAGTGAAACTTGAGAGAAGAAGGAAGGAACTCTTATTTTGTTTACTTTTTCATACTTTTCTGCATCTTTCTGAAGGGAATCTACTGGTGGAAGCATTTCTAACAGGCATGTAGTCTGTCTGGAGATAAACACTGGTAGAAATGGGTAATCTTTACAGAGTGATCTGTGTCACACTGCTCTGAAGAGCTTATCTGACCATGAAATTTACTGTCAGGCACCTAAAATTATACACATAGGAAATGAGCACTTCATCCTCAGAAGATACCGGGATATTTTTCAGGTCTATGTCAGTGAGGTCAGGATTACACCCAAAGATTTCACACAGACACAGGAGTAATCTTTTCAGAAAGGGGCAGATAGACAGCCATGCACACAGACATGTTATGTATCATTACAAATGGTGATTCTGAGAAATTTTATCTGTGGCATTAAATCTTTTGGACATATAACACATAAATCCAAGACTGACGATAAAACAAATGCTATTCTCTAACCCTAATTATTTGTATATTGCATCTCCTCAAAAAAAAAAAAAATCATACTCATGGTTTTCTACATTCTATAGACTGTTTCTCAAACACAGTATCTGTTGTTCAAGAAAAAGGATGGGGTGGAAAGCAACTTGTCATCCGATAATGATACTGCCAAGAGGAGGTAGGCACATAAATAAAATGTCCCACCAGTCAGATGTGCAGCCAGGATCTTTGCACAGAAATATCAACATACCTTTCACTCTAAAGTTAGATGTATATGCATCTCTTAGATTCTTTTTCCTCTGTTTTTTTTTTTTGTTTTCTTTTGAGGAAGGAACTATGACTTCAGGTATTACGTCCATAATAACAGCTTTCCATAGGCTCTTTATAAACCCAAAACCCAAACAGAAGCCAAAGAAGAAAGCAGTGTAAGGCACGATTTAGCAACACATAAGAATCAAAAGGAGCCCTAAGCCAAACCTCAGTGTTACATTATTTTAAATACAGCATGTTTCCCCAGAAGACCAGAAAAACCACTAAAGCTATGAAAAGCAATTCTAAGATGAGTTTTGTAACTTTGGTATCCAAGAAAAGAAAAAGGCAGTAGCATGAAAATTCCTAGAGACATTAATGAAAAGGTAGACTAGATGGAAACCACTTTCTGCCAAGTACTGTGACGTCTGAAGGGTTTCAAAGAGAGACAGAGAATTTTCCTCTGAAATGTCTGTCACCACCTGCAGCACTTGGGGTGGTTTGGCTCAGCTCTGAGTGAAAAAGACAGGGAGAGAACACTTGCAGGAAGCTTTGCCTGTGGAACAGCCTTGGCCTGCTCTTGAGAAAATACTGAAAAGCCAGAAAATTGTCATGATGGCCATCAGAGAAAATAAATGCTCATTTTGGGGAGATTTTCCTGAGCATTTAAACCCTAGCAGACTGCATTTGTCCTGCCACAGCCTGAATTAACCCCAGGCAGCACTGTCAAGCCAGCTAAACCACTGACCCTGCAACCACCATTCTTCTGCTGGAAGAAATATAAACCTACAATGGCCAACACAAAGGAAGGATTAGTCTCTTTTTCACCTCCAGGAATTCTTGCCAGTGTTTTGCTATGGAAAAACTGTTCTCTATATTTCCTGTTGTAGGAGACCTTCCAAAATGTGCAGAAGTGGAGCACGAGTCCTCTAGCAGAGACCAGAAGTCTGAACTGGCTGATATTTTTGGGGGTTACCAGTAACTAGTGGCAATGGGATATTTTACAGATTAGTTACTTGAACTTGCCCTACCATGCCTTTTGTACGTTTATGAAAAACCCAGCTTGATGAGAAGGTAGTGCAGCATCTGGTGAAATCTGTCATATATCAAATCCAGACTTACTGCTCTGCATGATACAGCACCAAGGTGGGTAACAGTGAAAGGGTACAGCCAGCAAGGTGTCTGCATGGATACATCTGCAGATGCAAGTAGTTGGGGCTCTTCTGTCCTTGATCCAAGCAGTCCAGACCTCAGCCAGCTCCTAGTGCGGGATGGCTCCATTAATTGTACACTATACAACAGTATATTACACATTTCAGCCATGCACGCATCTGAGGCACCACCAGCCAGCCAACTCTGTGTGCAGGCTGAACCTGCAGACCATGCACACAGTCACAACCCAGAAGACCCTTCTAAACCAAAAACTCAACCCCAAAACAAACCCTCCCCAAAGCAGAAAGAAATAAAGGAACAAATATTTACATTTACAGAAATATTTATAATGTTCATTTCATTTCACAGCCAATGCTTCACTGTGCTAAAATTTGTAGCTAGATTATCTGATGTAAGCATTAATGTCTTGCCAAATAGTTTGTAATTTTGTTTAAATGCTTGGAGGCACTCTCAGATTCCCCAGCTGTATCTAAAGTCTATGACACTCTCAGAGAAAAACAGAATGTTACAAATGTTAAGTAGAGGCAACTGCATGTTGTAGTAGGCATCTTTATATCATTAAACTTTTTTTTGGATTATTTCTATTTTTCAAATCCTGATAGGATGTTTCCTTAACTGCCAGTACTACTTAGTTTATTGTCAGCTGTGTAAAAGTCAAATAATAGTTTTCAAAAGAATTCAGGCTAATACAGTTTAGCAATAGTTAAAAAATGTGTACTTCATATGGCAGCTGGGCTTTGATCAAATATGTTTGCTATATATCCAATGGCAGATTTTCCTAAAATTCCTTTCATCAATGTATGGCCTCATTATTTGATGCACTGTCAGTGAACTCTGTACAGCACAGCCTTCAGGGTTTAATACATAAACCACGCTATAGGGAAAGACATGCCAGAAGGATTTTAATTTACACTTCCAACAAATTGATTTAATAATTCATGACTATATGCTTGAACTCTTTTGGAGGAGGGTGTTTTTAATCCATTGTCCAACTAATTTTGGATCAACATTTTGTGCAGCCAGAATGTAAAATGATACACATATGAACGTGTACACTGCAGTGCAGTGATCTGTGTTGGCCCATTAACCCAGTTATTTTATTGTTGGGCTGAACACATTTGCTTCCTTCCTAGTTCTTTTAAACATTTGATTTCATTTAAATTTGGAGTATGTGTGACAGGGAATCAGCAGAGCCTCTATAAAAAATCCCACTTGTGAGCTTATACAAGTCACTGACTCAATGCGGACCTATTCCTCTTGATGGGTTTCCTTCAGGTACTCATCATCACAGCATCCAAGCAGTTTAAAAGCTTTAATGGCTCTACTCTCTATCCTCTATCCTTGTCATCAGGAGTTAACTGGATTTCTTTTAATGCTACCATAGGAGATGACATCCCTTGGATAAGGTCACACTAGCAGTCAGGACCAGTACCCACATCCCCTTAGTCACAGAACCAAACTTCTCCGCAGGGAAAACAGACTTTTGACTCCTGCAGTGAGATCCATGACTCAAATATCACTTCTTCAGTGTTTTATTCTTGATTTAAGTGCTTGTGTGAACTGCAGAAAATTACAAGCAACCACAGTTTCATTTTCTCTAAAGAACTTCACAGAGCTGCGCAAGGAATAACATGCTGCCAGCATGAGTTCAGACAGCGGGTTATCAAATCTTTAACAGTCCTGTGTCCCCTGATCATCAGTTTTATTATTTTCAAGGGTTACAACATGCTACTATCAGACCCTCAAAGAACTTTCTGTTTGCGTCACAGCAGAAATCAATTTATATTGGGTGCAATAGTTTTTTTGCTGGTCTATTTTTAAGCTGATTTGAGAAGGGTGCTATCACGACATTTCCTGGAATCTGAAACAGCCATACTGAAAAAGAAACCAAGAATTCAGGTATCACCTCCTCCATTCAACACAGAAATACCTCCACTTTGGTTTAAAACCACAGTAACTTTCCTTTGTCTTGTGAGGACAAAGTGAGGACAGAGAGTACACAGATGAATCAGTATTTCACTGAAAAAAAGGAAAGATTTTTTGATGGTTAACCAGCTAGTTTCCATAACCAGAAGACCAATATAAAAAAGGTAGGATGTAAAACACCACTTCTAATTTCCTTTTCCCCAGCAGTCATTTGTCCCCTAAGATGATGAGGCAATCTCAATGTTGAGGGAGTTCTGAGGTTTCATTCCCTACAAGGACAGTCAATACTCTAACAGGAGCTCAGAGAAGTCGTGGATTCTCCATCTTTGCAGACATTTGAAACTTGACTGGACATAGCTGAGCAATCTCATCCAAAGCAGAAGTTATCCGTTCTTTGAAATACAAACAAAACTGTATGACCTCCTAATGTCTCCTTCAACCTTAATTTTTCTACTACTTCCTTTAGCAGTTAATGGACAAATGAATAAATGAACTGAATCACACACTGAAGGTCTTGCTCAACATACAACACCCTTCCACCTCAACTTAGATGCCTGACAGCCATCAAATGACTTGTTCTACTCTCTAGTCATCTTATCTTCCCAAGGACTCTTCTGATAAGGGCAATGCCTAACTGATCCACTTACGAATCAACTACCTTACTACTAAAATCTGACTGAAAACAGGATCACTTTTCTTTTCTAAAACTGTCCAAAAGCTGCAGCAATTCAAGAACTGATTCACAGGCAGATCATAAACCCCAGCATCAAGAACAGCAGTGTGTGCATAGGACAAGTACACACAGCATAGGGGCAGGCACTGCATTATCTGTATAACTTAATTCAGTATCTCACAGCTGCCAGGTACTGTTCATCCACATGGTCCTGGTTTGCCCATTCCATGAAAACTAACCACAGAACTCAGTGTCAGAATTATTAACACAGTTTGTGAAATAAGGCTTTTGCCTGCACTGATGAGACAAGAAGGGGATTTCTTCCAGGATTCCCCCACTGGAGTTAGAAGAAGCTGGGTGAGAAATGTCACTGGATGAACTGCTGACACCCAAACCAAGCCAATGACTTCTGCTCACCCAGAAGACAAGACTATCTGCATGTTCCAGGCTGACCTCTCTTTTCTGTCCAAATCAGCAACTCCTTCCTGCCAGTGGCACCAGCAAGTGGAAGCCATTGTAGCTACCAGATTAAATATTTCTCAAGGTTGTGGGGGAAAAAAATTACTGGAAAGGATTTGGGCTCCACACTGGCTTAGCTAGGAAAAGAGATGCAGTGGAGAAGATTGTGTTTCCATAGCCACAGCTGAGCAGGTGGCAAAGACACACCACAGGTGCTTGTTCCATAGAGGATTCCACTCCCTGGTAAAACAGCCACTCCTCAAAGAAACCAGGACTTGAAGATATCCAGGACTCTTCCTGTCAGATGAGTCTTGTGTAAGTTTATGAAGCCTTGGGATCACCATGATTAACTGTCTTCCTTAAGCCATTCCCCACCAGGCTTTAGTGCTTTTAAACCACCGAACCCTTGAATTAAAGAGGGAGATTTCTCTTTTCACAGCTGTGACTCAACACAGGAAGGAATTCAGAGACATCTGAAAACAAAGCCAGGCAGAATTTAAAACAAAATCCTTCAATGACAGATTTAGCAAGTGATGGGCACAGCTGGAGCTTACAAATATAACTAAGCAAATGAGCATGCATTATACAACAACCTTACATGGACAGATCCTGTGAAGGGCAATTTCCTCACAAGGAACTGGAAAAACCAAATTGCTATGAATAAATCATCAGAAAAAATAGACATTGGCTGTTCAAAAGGAATCTGAGTCCTTGGGTCCTTCAGCAAACTAAACGGTAATCACCTCTAAAATGAGGTATGTGACAACCAGTTAAGCAACTTAAGCCTTGATTTTTAGTTATTGTCTATTTAAGTCACAATGCAAAATCAAAATTCCTGTGCCTAGAGAAGAGTAAAACGCTACTAAGATACAGTTTTCAAAAATTATATAATACCTTTCAAACATTCAAATTAAAATATACAGTAACTAGTATATACATCATTGAGTCACTGCAAAGGAAATGCATCCCTACTTTTTCAGCTGGGGAAGCTGATGCTAAATGTACTCAGTAGATATTCTAGGAGGAATTAAAGTGAAAAAAAAGAGTGAAATTAGATATTAACAGCTAATTATCAGTGTCACTATCTTAAACATGGCATGCTTCTTTCTACCCAGTCAAATGGGCTACATGACACAGCATATCAGTTTTAAGAAGCAAGCACAAGGTTGCAGATGAACTTCACAAAATGCAACAAATATCTTGAAGATAATCAATAATGAGGAATAAACCTATTGACCACCTTCACAGAGTCCTGCAAAAGCAAAACAACAATGACTACTGAAAACTCTGCTTCCCTTGTCTGCTCAGCTGGGGTATGTGACTCGCATTAATGGCACTGGGAATAATGTACTTGCACTCAGAGCCTGGACTGACTGATGTCAAATGAAGTTCAACCATTCATATTAATGGAGATCAGCATTTGTCTGAGGGAATGGAAGCCTCTCAGACCTCAGGGTCATGAATTGACAAGCTATCGAACATTTTCTATGTAGTGCTGACCATCCTCCATCCCCACTGAGCTCAGCTGTCTAGACCCTTAGTCCCACTCCAGCTGCTTTGTGCTCCTCCTGAGGCACAGAAAGAGCTCATTACTGATTCTTTCTGTGTAATGTGCAATGCAGGCTGAGGTCTCACAACTCCCTTTCTAGGAAACACAAAATAGTCACATTTTTCTGCACCCCGAGAACAACAGAAACATACATGCAAACTGCGAGTTTTGTTATTCTGGAGATCCGCAAACACCTAAGCCAGATGGTGACAGAAGCGCCATTAATGTCAAAAAAAAAAAAAAAAGAAGAAAAAAAAAGGACACTGAAAATATCACCTCAAAAGAACACAGATGACTAATAACTTGTACAAGGAAAATGATTGTTAAATTGCTATTGTCTCACGCCACTAATAAAACTGGGAGGACGCAAATAGCATTTTTTCTTACAGATGGACTTTCTGGAAAAATACCTTCTCACAGCACTTATTCTTGAATGGTTTCAGAGTATCTATAACCTCATGGGTTGTAGTCATGCTAATGATCAGCAAGCAGTAACTTCAGATGGCTGATGAAAGTCTGTAGCTGATATTATCTGTCAAAACATTAAAATATGCAAAGAAAAACACAGCAGCAGTTTTGGTCTTCTTAACGTAAAGCAGAGCAATTTTGGGAGTAAGGACAGTTATAATTTTCACCATCATCATTAATCCTAACAATATTAAAACAGCAATAATAACAACGATAACCATAACTTTTTTGGCAAAAAAAATTCTGCCAGATTCAAGTTTAAATTTTATGTATGATAAGAAAGTCAGCTCTTTCCGGTGAGATTTACAAATATAACCCAGCTCTGGTAGTCAGGACGTGCAGAGTGAGTGAATTCAAAAAGCCCACTCAAGCCTTGGCATCTGTTTCTTAGAGGCACTTCAGCCACATTCTTGTTTTTAAGACGTGCATGTGTAAACATTAAAAAACACAAAACAATAAAAAGATAAGAATCCAGCATGCAAGGCCAACCCTAACAAAGGATGAGACAAATTTAAAAAAATAAGATTAAAATAAATGCCTTATGTGCATAATAAATTTCAGTATCATGAGTCACTAGACTGACTCATGGACTATAACTTGACCATGCCTCTTTTAATTGTTCCACATAAGGATCCCCATTCTGAAAAAGAAGAATATCTTTAGCAGACATAGTGCTACAGCTGTTTTTATCTTTATCAGTAGTATATGTGTTCTGTAGTGCAAGTTATAGAACTTAAGTTCTGCTACAGGTTTAGAAAGAAGCATGTAGGATGTACAAGATATGCAGCTACATCAGAAAATGCCTTCTATATGTACTTGGAGAACTACCAGTAGAAATCACCACAAAACCAATGAAGATCTATTCCTCACCGTAATGTCAGGTGATATATAAAAGTGAAAAAGGCAAGGCTGCAAACCTATGCAGTCAGTAACTGAGCAAGTAATCGCATTTGATCTTCTTTCAGCATTAAAGTTTTATCTCAATTTTCTTTCCTTAGCAATATGGACCAAAAAACACATTACTAATTTTCTACATTTAAGCAGTTCTGGGTTTTCTCCACCTTCAACATTCATTTCTTGTTCCAGAAAAATCCTCTCATACAACAGCTCGTTACTTAAGTAAGAATATAAAAATGTTTGTAATGGCAAGACTGAAGGCTCATCCAGTCTAGTGGTCTCTTTTCAACAGTAAGAAGAATAATTATAGAACATTTATATATGATATTTCCCCATCCTTAGTGCTCCCCCTTCTCTCCATCTATTTTCAGCTCAGGAGATTTCCTGAGCCTATTGTGGCCTGTCTATTTTGCAACCCCAAGTAGATATCACATTCAAGTACTTGTCCAGCATCCCTTTGAGCCCTTGTAAAATTCTTGCATCTGCAACACCATCTGGCAAACAATTTTATATGTCTGCTACCCAATGTGTGAAGAACCACTTCCAATACCAACAGTGCAATGTGATAATGTATTAATTTCCCCTCATACACCACCACCTTCATAACATTAGCCAGAAAGTAGATCCAACTGGGCAATAAAAAACCTGAAAATTCTGATTTAGTTGTGATGATCATCCAACTGTTTCAACATTAGAGGCATTATACATGCTACCTCATTATTTTATTTTGCATAAAATCATGTCACGGAGTGAGTGGGAAATTAAGTGAAAATTGGTCAAGAGAAAGTTAAGAAGGTGAGAGTAGTCATCAGCTCTAATGAGTATTTGCTGCCAAAGAAAAATATCTTGCTATGGTCACAGCACAAGATGAGATATAATATTTCACAACTAAATCTTTGGTGAGAATCCAGGACCAGCTTTGAACAAATTAAGTTCAATTCAGCAAAGTCAATTTCTGCCAAGGCTGGTAAATACATGGGTGGGGCAAAACCAGAGGTGAGATCAGTGAAAGAGAAACCCTTCAGGTTTCACAGTCATCAGTGGCTCCACACCAGTTGCAGAAGGGCTCCCACACGAACTTGTGAATACCTGCAGACAGGTAGGATGAAAAAGGCATCCCAGCACCCAGCAGCTGGGGAGCTCTGTCGCATCTCTCCTTGACAAGACCCTTTGCCTCTCTCACCTGCAGTAAAATTCACTTTTAGTTTACTGAAATGGTCAGGTTTTCTCATATCCACAACTTTAATAAAGGCGGCATGAGGGTGAACGGTTTTACTTTTGCACCAGCTGATAATGTATCTTTAAAATCTTCTGCTCTTAAAATTGAATCATTTAAGAAATGTGTTTTAAGATTTATGCTACAAATTGACTATGAAGAAAGAGATTTATAAGCTCTATTAATCTTCATGTTTCAAGGTGTGAGTGATGTAAGAAACACCATCTTGCAATACAGAACAGTAAAACTGTGAAGATTTATGCCTTCCATTGAAACATCTGGTCTTACCTACTCTTGCTGCCAGAATGGCAGACTGGATGAGCAGCTTATTTCAGCCAGGGGTTTCCTTGACTCCTGGACTTTATGTTAAGACATGATGAACATCTTACGCCCACTGGAGAATTTTTACTCTCATGAAGCCAATAGTTCAGAACTTGAAATTTACAGCTCATGAAAGTGATTCTTCCTTTGAGTTTGTTAGATTTTAGTGCAACAAATAGTAGACAAATATGAATACTTAAAACAATTGTACTTCATGTACTCCATACTTGTGCTTCATACAGGCATAGGCATTAATTTAAAGGCCTGTCAGAACACAACTTCTTTAGCAACACAGTGAATCATGACAGGTAGGAAATATACAAAGGGGTTACAGCTCACAGAAATACAATAGTGAACCCTATCAAAAAAGTTCCTTTCATTTTACAACACAAACAAAGTTTTCAATTCAGTATTATAAACTGTAATTATTTCAGAGGATCAAATTAGTTATATTTATTTACTTGGAATTCAGAATAATTTCATTCTTTCTATTATATCTATCAAAAGTCAAATTTCAAGTTAAGTTTGTACCTGCAGTGGATCACTATAATGTAAAGGCATTTCTGTCACTGCCTAATGAATTTCAGAATTGTTTCAAAAAATACACATATTCAAAAGTTTCTCAATTTATCAAAAACTAACATTGAAACAATGACAGAAAGCATACACTTTCTGGAAAAAAAGTCCTCATTAGCTTTTAAAACAGAAAAGTTACACCACCTTTTTCAATTTCAGCTACTTTTAAGACTTTCCAGAGGTAGCTACAGTTTGGCTTTGACCCTACTATTACAAAGTGCCAGAAATACCAAATTATAGTAGGGAAAATGTTGTGTGTGCACACATGTATGTGTTTGTCTACAGTCTGCATGAGCACTTGAAAAATATCCAACATATACACACAGCAAATCACATAATTAAAATTAGTCTTATGCCGAAGAAATTTGTCTTTAAAGTAGAAAACAATGGAAGGACAGCAGAGATTTCTCAGTACTACAACATAATGCTTCATTTAATGAGTAATCCCTGGAGCATATGGATGTTTACCTCACTCTGGGCAAGCTCAAGTGCATAGACAGACAATTACAGTGCTTCAGCTGATGTATGATAACTTGCTAAGCTGCTGTAATGCAGTGACATTCTTTCATGGGCTTAGAGACTGCATTCCTGTATTTTCCTCCATGCCAATATGACTTCTGTCTTCCAGATTAACTGGCTATAAGATATAAATGGCATGTTCAAAGTTAGAATGCCTGAATCTGAATGCACAAAGCCCTGGAAACTTAAAAACTGGAACCTCTGTCTGCAGTCTCTCTGTGAGTTTGGCAGGTACTGTGTTTGCATCCACTCTGCCTTCAGAAAAATAAAATATTAGTAAATAAATTTTAAAAAAGATAGTATTTTGCAACGGGAAAATCACAATACAATTTGGTTGCATTGCTTCTCACATGAATAATGGCTGGACAGCAGACTTATTTAAATGACCCATTGAATACGGTTCAAAAAAATTTATAGTATGTAGATATAGGCTGCAGATTAATAGCAAATGCTGGCAAATGGCTTCAGAGAGACTCCAAGTTTTGCTTTGGGAGAATGGAAAAAGGAGGAAATATATTGCTAAAGCCTCTCTTCCCACCACTTTTACACTGTTGCCTCTTGTCAGAATGTAGGGTGCAAAGTTCTGAGACTGGTATTTGGCAAAAGCACAGCTTAAGTTATATTAAAAACAAAAAAAAACAACCAACCAACCAACCAACCAACCAAATAAAAAACAACACACTAATGAAACTGCTTTGGTCAATCACACATAGGTATTGAACACCTCCTTTACTGTGGTGAGTCTTCACTTCTCCATGAAATTTGTAAAAGCTGAAGGCAGTACTTTAAACTATTAATTTTCTAGGCTTTTAGACACTATAGAAAAACCTCATTTTTCTATTCCATATTACTGGACAAGGAAAGTTAAATACAGCAATTGCAAACTCTACTGCTTGGTAATGTGTGAACTCTAGTATCTCAGAAATGCCCACACTTCTCTATTTCTTTCAATGTATTTGATCCAAAATTCTGTCAGTGTAAAAGGAATTTTAGAGTGGTTTTAATGTTCTTCTATTCATAACAATCTAATGATATAAAAGATGCAAGAGTCACAGAAAAGCAACCCATGCACACTCAGATACAGACATACACAGTATGGATAGGTATGCTTTATTCCACAAGAAACTCTTGTGATTCACAGCACCTGAGTATGAGTTTCCAGGTTATTATGATTTTACTTCTTAAATATTAAAAATATAACACACTCAACAAGTTTTTTTGGTTGTTGGTTTTTTTTGGGTTTTGGTTGGGCTTTTTGTTTGTTTTTGTTTTGTTGTTTTGGGTTTTTTTGATTAAGCCAAAAGTAGCAATCAATGGTCATCTATGTTTTGGTTGGCCTATTTCACACAGGAGACCTTTGATATTAAACCATGGTTGAAATATCAAAATTCCTTCAACTACTTATATCTGTTAATGATAACTACAGCTGCACTTATAATCTGCTGCCCTTGACAGGACTTACATTCCTACAGGAATATAAATCTCCAGGTTTAAAAAACAGTATTCATCTCAAGGCTCTGGAGAAACACACAGCTTTATTCTTCTGATGCTGCATAGTATTATCATTGGGTTAATATGATGAAATAGACTTTCTTTTTTCCTTTTTTTTTCCCCTGAAGCTTATCTAGTCTCACATTATTAATCTGAAAAGAGGCCAAAACAAGAAACAGGAAGAGAGATACAACAAATTCAGAGCTCAAATACGGTCACTTGGGCCATTGCACATCTTCAATAGAAGCAATTTAGTCCAAGACATGGGAATATTGAAAAAGAAACATTATGAAGGGAGACTACTGAAAGCTGTTTCCTATCTGTTAGAGATCAAAGAGGATCAGACCAAATATGAAATTATCTTGTAGCTGAGGTAATAATGTACCTAGTGATCTTGAAATGAAATGTTTAAAAGTCTGTATTTCTACCTTTCATTTTAAGAGATGTGCATTTTAATCCCATTAGTAATCTCACAGTGATAAGCACAAAATTGTAACATATAATTAAATTTAAAAGCAAGATCTATTGCATCCTTGAATCAAAATTATTCCTTTCATCACAGTAAAGTCATATTGTTTTTAAAACATAGTGACTTTATTTATTTAATTTAATTCATAAGCCCCTGGTTATCACTGTAATTTTACTCATACGTAGGTTATCAAATGTGCACTGTTATAGCTGTTTGAAGTGTATTTCCAAAACCAGAAAAGAACTAAGACCCAAAGACACATCACCACCTCTTGCAGAAATGTCAGCCATGCTATGAATAAAGCATAAGCTTAGAAAAACATCATCACCCAGCAAACAAACAGCATTTGCTGAACCAAACACGTGTCTGGAGCTGTGCTCCTGAGCTAAGTGGAGGCAGATCCTTGTACCGTGCCACAGCACGCTGCAGTTGAGAAATGCCTCGAGCTGGTCATGGAGAGTTCAGCACGCTGTGCAAGGGCAATTGCCAAACTCTGGGCCAGGAGGTATGGCCAGAAATCCCAGAAATCAGGCTAGGAAACAATGCTGTTATCTGTCACGGACACGCCTGACAGGGCGAAGAAGGCAGCAAGGACAGGGACCAGGTGACGCTGCCTGGGAAGCTGCAACGAGCCATTGCAAGGCTGAGCCCTGGTCTGGGGGATGGCTGGGGCTGAGAACAGGGAGATGAAGGGTAGGTGGCACCAAGGAAGGATGATGGAGCCAAAAGAGCAAACGAGGCCAGCACCTGTTCCTGCAGGTGATGGCCCAAACCACCACTGCACCTGTGTTCAGCTGTGTCCAGCCCAGCTGGCGCAAGACTATGCCAGGGACACCATGGAGACTGGGATGGGAGGGGTTATTGCCCCCATGGCAGTCTTCTTAAAAACTGGAGGCACACTTAGATTACACTGAAATTATTCAGTAGCTAAACAGCAAAAATTGAATGGGAGTAGGCATACCTGCAGCTGGCAGACTGCCTTATCCAAAGACACTATCAACTCAGTCCCAGGAGACCCAAAACCTCTGTGCTCCTGTTAAGCACCTAATTCTAAAGTGATGTTGAATTTAGAATGCTAGATAGTTAGCTATGACCCCCTGGTATATCCAGAGAGAAAAAAAAAAAAACAAAAACAAAAAAACAAACAAACAAAAAGCCCACAACAACAAAAAATTAACTGAACTCTCAAAGAGCCTGTTCTAGAAGCAAGTAATGAACTGATGGGTACATGCACTGGGATCTGGCCCAGCCTCATCTCCAAGTTGGAGGACAGAAAATTTCGAAATTCTGCAAGAACCCTTCTCTTCCTTCCTGCGTGTCAGACTAACCCCGACCCAGAGTGTATCTTCTAGTTCACTGCTGTCCAACATATGGTTCCAGGCAGGATGTTGCCTGTAAAATGCTTATGCACTAATTCCACTAAATAGAGCATTCAAAATAAAAGCAGAGCTTTCCAAGGGTGACCAAAAGGCAGTGCTGCCTTTCTGACAGAGACGTGCCATCAGCCACAGCCAAGGCTGGGAACTCCTGCATGACTGAGGTACTGAGCTAATGTGTCTACAAAAACACTATGAAACCCCATCAGCCAAGCTGTGGATTTTGATTTACCCACCTGACAGCCCCGTTCAGCCCTGCTGGGCTGGACTTTGCAGAGTATCCCCACGAAAAGCACCTGCAGAAGGAGAGGAAGGGAGGAACACTTTGGGCTTGGTAAAGTAGGTTTTGGAAGTGGCTGAGGTGATTACCCTGTGTGAACTGACTAAGGAACAATACACAAACAAAAGACAAGTCTGACAGAACTGTCACAACAAAGTCATTTCTGAGAGACATCTGACAAGGTAACATCTATTTTAAAAATCCTCAGGATATTAAGTGCAAATTTACATTTTGTAGTAAGAAGACTAAGCATCATGAAAACAGCTGAATTTAGCACAAACAATAGGCCAATAAATACAATACTAGTGCTTTAAAATAATTAAATAACCATTTGTTCTTGCATTTATGTTGCTTCCAAATACTGGCAGAATTCCTTCAAATAAACAAACTGCTAGTTTTTTGTTTTGTTTTGTTTTGAATTTTTAAAGATTACATGTTGGCAGTAATTCAGGCAAATCTGGACATTTGTTCCATTCATCTGAAGTGAAAAAAAGTGATACATCTATCACATTGCATTTTCTCTCTTAGGAAGCCAAAACTAGGGCCCTCCAGGGAACAAGAAGTTTAATTACAAACTATCACTGTACAACAAGATAGATTATTGGACATATCTCTGGGAACACATTCAATACAATAAGCCAGTATAATCTGATATGCAATTTCTTTCTTTTTTCTTTTTTTAATGCAAGACCATGGTTCTTTTTTCAGTGTAAAAGGAAGAAATCATCAAAATAGTGATCAATTAGAGACCTGCAAAGTTTGTTGCAAAATAATGTTCATAATACAGTTAGTGATTCTTCAGAATCAAAAGAATAGAAAAACAAAAGCAGTGTCACTAGCTAGCAATCTGTTTGTTGTTTAAATGGTGCCTAAATTTGTGCTAATACTGAGAAAATATAAGGTATAGACTCACAATGCAAAACCACATTGTAGTTTCCAGTTTCTATGGAGCTTTTTATAATTTTTTGCATCAATTGTGAAAGCAGAAGTGTCTGAATGAAAAACAGAATTTCCCCCACACTACTTTCTCCCTTTTCATCTTCCTCATCAAGCAGAAGTAGGAAATTTATTCCAGAATCTCCAGATAGAAATACTTCTTAATTGCACAGGATAGTTGGTTCATTTCTTTCCACAGAATATTACCATAATAGGAATTTTGTTAATAAATGACATTTAAATTAAAAAAAAAAAAATTGAAAGTAGTTGTAACTGTTGTATAACTCAGTGAGACTGCTTAATAAGGCTGCATTTTAGATATCCATTGTGCAACAGAAAGAAAATGAGTTATGTCAATAACACTGTCACCAAGGTCAAGCCCCACAGGAATCCCTATGAATTCCTTCTAAAACCCTGTGTAGATCTGTAAACTATGATCTGACCCACCACATCGGTGAAGTGTGGAGCTTATGTTAAACAACTGCACACTGCCAGCCTCGCTCTGTTTTCACAAAGATGAACTGGATCTCTAGAAAGGCACAGAGCTGGGGCAGCACACGAGAGGTGCCCATCAGGTAAACTGATTCTCCTGAGCAAAAGACTTGCAAAAGTAAACATGAAAGCTTTGTACTGAATCTAATTTAGATAAAAAATTTCTGAAGACCCCCACATGATGCTAAAAATGAAGACTGATTTCTCTTCCCTAAGAAGACAGATGTCTACTTAGATCATATATATATATAAACTGGTACAAATACTATCACCCATGGTAATAATATTTTCCGTGTTCAGTATCTTTGAAGGTTTTCAAGCCTCTTGATATCATGCAATTTCTAAACATGGTAAAATGAAAATGCAATTATTTTGCCTCAATAATGATGTTCAATGCTTTAGAAAAGCTTACAGCTGCAAATAACAATTATCTGATTACTCATTCTCATTTTCCTCCTTCTTTCTTTTCCCAGCAATTAACTTCCTTGTGAATATTTTCATTATTTTTTAATGAAAGTAGAAATGATTTATAATAAAGATTTATAATGAAGTCTCCCCTATGAAGCTGTACCTGAGTAATGCAGAGAGGAATCAATACCGTGTGTGCTGGTACTGAAGTTGCACTAATTGGGTAGAAAAGGCTCATGACCATGATGACCCTATAATATTGGTGACATTTGTAGTCACTAGTACACAAATACTCGATTTCTTGTCTTAGTTCCAGTTGTAAATTCCTTTGACAGAACAATTAGTGAGCACAATCATTCCAATAATTGGAATGGAAGTAGAGCTTGTCTTTAATTACTTTAGTGTAAAAATATTTGACAATATCTCAAAGGCTCAGACTCACCTCCATTCAATTCAGGTACCTGAAAAATAGAAGGTGGCAGCCTGGTCACTTGTAGCTACAGACATAACCAACAGAGAGGAACAGTAACCACCGGGAAGTGAAACTACCAACCTGACCTGCTCAGTGCCTTCTCATTACTCTACTTAAGGCTCAGATTCTATATGGGAGGAAAAATGTAGGTCTAGGCTGACACTTGTTTATATATTTCCCTATACTCAGGCCAAATAAATGCTCCCAAAGCCAGCAAAAACATTAGTAGAACAATTTATTTTGTTTCTCCAGTTCCAAATCTACAGGTAGTTACTCCCTACATAATGCGTTTTGCTAAACAATCACGAACACCTCTGACATATCTGAGCACGGTCCTCCCCAGTAGCAGGTAAAGAATCCCTCCAAAAATTGTGCAATAGGTTCTTATCCTCCTGCTACTTAGACAGAAAAGTATATCAGTGATGTTAGGTGTACATGTCCTTACTGTACTAGTATTCTCACTTGAGAGGAAATGAATGAAAATGTCAGTTTGCACAATAGGGACTTCATCACAAATGAACTGAGAACATTACATGGCCAAGAACTGAAAAGCTGCAGAAATTACAGCTGGAATGAATGTGATGGAAAACACTGTGATCCTGCCCCTTACAGTAAAACTGTGAAGCAAAGAAAAAGAAAAGGCAATGTTTCACGCAGCTCATTTAAAAATAACAAGACAATGTTTCTTCTTCCTTGGTGTCTTTCTCAATCAGTGTCCACCCTCTGCAGGAATGACTCAGGAGTCCTGAGGAAGACATGCTTTCTGAAAAATGCATCCTAGTGCATATACATTAGAGAGTGTGGAGGGGATGGAAGTGCAGACAGTGATCTTTTGGGATGCTGATAATGAAAGCACTTGTAAGTTATTTATCATTGTTTCCAATGGAGGGGAGCATGGCTGCAAATCACTGAAACCTGATAGATATATATGTCTCGTGATTTATAATTACTATTGAAAATAAAAACAGTTTTATTCAAATGTCTATGCATATATACCCTCTGTATTCAAGTAGTTAAAAGAGGCTTGATTCATCCTGTATGCTATTGGGGGTTCTACCCTTGCCTACTTGTCTTCCAAAGCATCGAAGTGTTCTGAGCAGTGGTTGTCAAAGAACCAGACCAGACAACAGAATTGCCACATCAGGTACCAGAAGTCTTCTGAAAAAGTGGCAGAATACTGCTGTCCTGGATATACAGGAAATGGAGCATGTCCCAGTCCTAGATTAGAAACTGAATGTAAAAAAGGTCTCTCTTTTTTTTTTTTTCTCTCAAGCTTTTTCATTTACAAAATTTGTCATTCTGTTCTTTTTATATATATAAATTTGCAAATGTAACTGAAATAAATTGATTCAAGGAACTGAAAACATATCACTACTGTTTTTTTAAAAGCTCATATTAGTCAAACCATCTGACTAGCTTGTGATACTACTTCTGTCACTGAGGTTTGGGTAAAGAGCAGAGCAGCTTTCTCCTGGAAGGTCCCAGGACATTTCACTTTATCTTCTGCCTCCCACCCTGGGTCTCACTCACATATTTCAGTTTGTCTCCCTGTGTGGCCATACTGGGAGCATTCTCAAGATAAACCCACAGGAAAGAAACAGAGAAGAACAGGAACTGTGCAAGAGCCTGCCTGGACAGATTGAATAATGCTCCCAATTTGTTAAGATGACTGAACTTCCCCAGTGTTATTGTTTTATCATTCCTTTGAAATCATAACTTAATACTTTTATTCTCTGTGCACTAGTACACTAAACACAGTTGCTTAATGGTGAAGTATTAGAAAAACATTACTGTAAACATATAATAATAATGTAAATGTACTAACATATGCTTATGATTATTGTTATAAATACCTTTTGGGAAAGCCATATCGAATTTATAAAATTTAGCTTTAACCATGGCCCAAAATTCAGGGTTCTGTTAAACACATTCTGCCTGAATCTTTTTGAGTCTCCATGTGAAGACAGTATAGGCTTTCAAAACAGACTGAGCCTGGCCATAACACAACAGGATCAGAGACATACTTCTCCCGCAAGGAAAAGCACTTCAAACACCAGGGTGCCAGTCTGTCAGCACTTATCACTCAGTGGGTTATACTATCTTTCCAGCAGATTCCCCTTCCAAACTTATACTTCATCACACTCCTGACCTTGCTGCATGCGGCCCCTTCAGCAGAGTTCAAGTCTGCCCCACGTAAGACACGGAAAGTTTATTCACCACTTCTCACTCAGAGACTTGTTCATTGTAAGCCAAAATTATTTACTCTGCTGCTTTGGGGGTGGTTCATGGAGGAGGAAGAGTCTAAGAAACAAGGAAGTCTAACCAAGAAAATGTAATGCTGCAAAGAAAACGAGCAAAAATCTGCCCTTTCAGAAGTAAATGATTGCTTCTGCTCTTGTTTGGTGAGCAACTTTCCATCCAAAAATGGGATGGAAACTGAGGTGGCCAGACCATTTTGTGCTCCAGCTAATACAGTGTTTCAGATCAAGAAAAACAGGCAAGGCTGCATCACTCTGGCCTGCCTCGTATGGACTAGTTTTTTTTTTTTCCTTTGAAACATTCCATTTGCTGCTCAAGCCAAGACAAGAAAAGAAACATTTTTAACCTTATGGGTCTGACATAAGCCTACAAAATTAAATAGCCAGGACTGAAGTGAAGCAGGTTTTACAGTTCTTAAGAGGCTATCCTTTGTTCCTTCCTTAACAGTACATTATAGTCAGGGAAAGCTTTGCAAGCTGAAAGCAAACAGGCAAGAGCAGATTCAACTGCCTTTCTCTGAACTGAAATCTATGCAGGTCAGGACCACATGGTACTAAACAGTCTACAAATAAAGAGCAAGTATCAATACCTTCCCTGATGAGGTTACATCTAGGAAGATAAACAGAGGATGGGTGGAGGAAAAATCTGTATAATGACAGGAATACGGTACAGCCACCCCTAGAGCTGCTCTGACTTCAGCTTCCAGACCCCAAGTCTAAGTTTGGAGCAATAAATAAAATGTGCCAGACACTATTTGCAGACTCTGAGACAAAGCAGCCTGGAACAGCTTCTGTCTATACAGCTAAACACTTATTCCCTTCAAAACCAAGTGGTTTCATCCATATTGTCTCCTGGGAGCCCTCGCATCCTCCCAGCTTACAATCAGGCAGTTTGGAAATGTGCTCATTGACAAGAGCAAAAACCAGTCCAGTGAACACGCTAACAAACATCACAGGCCCATGCAGGGCAACGCAGTCTTCTGACCTTGTTTAACTTGCAAATACAGATGTGACTCATCTCTCTCCCCTGTGATCGGCTTCAGTCCCTGCACCCACAAGGGAAATGTGCCACTAAAGCCATCAGCCAGTGAAAAGAGCCAGCGAAACATCCCATCAGGTTTTGGCACTTAAAAAATACTGCCTTTCATTGTGCAATTCCTGTGGAAAATACAAGACGTGGCAAAACCTTGCAAAATAGTCCAATAGTGTTAATACATATCAGAATCAAACTAACACAACCATCAGGTAGAAATCAAAATAGGAAGGGGATTCTAGGTTTTATTAGCATGTGGACAGACAAATTACAGGTGAACTCTTTTGAAATTTAACTCAGGTTTGTTTGTTGTTTTTTTTTTAAAGGCAGTGTTAGGCTAAAATATCAGCTGTTTTTTTATGATCACTGAAGCCATTTTCAGAAAAGCTTTGACAAAACTGAAATGAAACAGCAGAGAGATGATACCCACTACAGTGCACACAAGTGCCTCCTACAAGGCACTGCTGTTTTAGGGAAGTTCACCGACTTCTTCACAGATGTGCTTATTTCACCTTCCACGAGATACCAACCACAAAAGACGGGATAAAAGCCATGCAGACAGCACTGTGACAGGAGGACACTACTGATCTCCAGTGCTTGTCACAGCCCTCATGCCACATGTCACCACCTCTTCCCTTCTGCCAGAGGACCCATTCAAGGAGTCCGTCTCAGCTGCAGACAGCACTGGCTGAATTATTATAAACACCTGACATTCAGTGTTGCTGTGCTTGATGGAAATGGATCTGCAGGACTGAGGACAGAAGGCTCAGGATGAAATGAGAATGGAAATGGGAAATAACCTTTTAAGATGTCAGGGTTACAGATAGAGAGAGATATGTGATGAGTCTCTCGTTGTCTTCCACCACATGCTCAGAAGAAGGGATCAATAAATAATGAGTTAAGAAACTAACAAAATTATTGCTAGCATTGTTGTCATATTCAGATGAGGTGCCTAATTTTTTTTTTAATTAATTCATGTGAAAGGAAAACTGAAACAATAAAATAATCAGCATGGATCTTGGAAGAAAGAATTTCAGGAAGTATTTTATGTCAAAGAACAGCCCTTCTGCCAATCAGCTGTTGGATTTTTAAAAAAAATTTGTCAGAGTTGAGCTTCTGCAGCTTCTTTTCTTTTTCCCATTCCAGAAGCCTTGGGGATGTTTCGCTTCTAATTTTGAGCCCACTCATGAGCTGGGAATTCTTTCCCGTACATGTGAGTGTGAATGATATGAATGATATGAATGGAGATTGCACAACTGCTTACCTCTTCTCCTGCTGGTTGCTATTTGCCTAACTCTTCCTGAGAGCAATGGTAGAAACTTTCTCATGGGCTTATTTGGGTCTGTGGAAACCAAAGACTCAGTCTCCCTACATGTATTTATAAAGTCTTCTGCAGAACAGGAAGCCTTTGTTTAACATGAAGAAACTGAAATCAGGAGCCACCAGTTTGTCTGATACAGAACGAAGAAGAGAGTCTCACTTGCACAGTTCTTGGCACTTGCACCTCCAGGGATGCTTTAAATAGAAAAGGATTTATACAGAATGATCTTTAAAATTGAAGTGGATCAACGGTTTGAAAATGCTCTCAATTTCTCTTGAAAAGCATCTGAGAATTGGTGCTACAGGTGCAGTGCTTTGCTCTCACAAGAAATGTATCCTCAGTGGCCATGGATTTTTTTGTACGTTTCACCTTCCAAACCCCCCTCAGCAATCCCATCAAACTGATTGCAAGGAACTATTAATTACCTATAACTGTGCAAGAGCAAATCATTGCACCTTCATGACTCCAAGCTGAATGAAAATGGTCATACCTCATTTCCAAGGTTTATCTTTCATCTCCAACATACTGGCTAATTTCTTCCGTAAGTTTCAACTCCTGCTCTTTGCACATAGCATGTAGTCTAGTGAGGCTCTGAGTGCAGATGAACTTTAGTAGTGCAGGTAATAATAACACCTATTTTTTTTGTGTATTGCACTTGCACTTCTCAAAAGCTGTTTGCATCACTTAGCTAGTTGTTTTGCTTAATGTAATCCTACCTGGTGCAACATGACCGGTCCGTGCTGTGACACGAGAGAAGAAACTTCTGCAAATGCCCAGGCTATTGCAGTTATTGCTGCAGCTGAAGTTTGGTCTGATTGCTTCACTTCCAAATTTTTGGTTGCTTTTTTGCTATTAAATCTTGGAAAGCCTCCAAAATAAAAATGATAAAATCCTGAACATCACAAAAGATGCATTCTTCCACATACTTGTAGATCATCTTTGGCACACTTCCTGATTTTAGCAATTACAGCTTTCCCCCAAGCTCCCTGCACGCTGCCCATAGATACAAGGCTTTGTATGATCTGTCATTTAATTCAGAAAACTATAGCAAGCTAGTGCAGGAATCCTATGGTAGACAGTAGAGCAATTCAATACTAAAGCACTGTTAGGTCTCTGTATGGTTTTCTTGATCGATGTTACACTGCTGATCTATTTTTATGTATTATTTACACTGGGACAGTGCCTAGAGGCCCCAGCCAGGGCAGGACCCCACAGTGTTGCACATGCTATCAAGGAGGATACAAGGGCCTCTCCTCTTTGCAGCTTGTAGTCTAAATACATCCTGAATGAGAGCAGATGGAGAAAACAGTCAGAGGCAGGAAAAAGTGAGACAACTGTTAGTAACAGGCAGAGCACAACAGCTACTTGGCAATATATAGGCAATGTACAGCTCCTGTCACTGTTGTCTGTTTTGTCTCTGTCCTCGGTATCTTGTTGTACAACCTGCAGTGACCTGTGGACAAACATACACTGAGCTGTCCTCTGCAAGTGTGAAGCTCTAGGCACTTGTAAACATCTTTCACTACCCACTGAATTAGGGCACAAAGTGGGTGATGTGAAATCACAGGTTCACAGTGACCCATGGGATGATTATGACTTTGGGGTGTCAAGGGAGCCCAGAAGGCAGCTGATCTCAGTGCAACTCACATAATCTCTGTCTTTATTCCCTTACACATTGGCAGTGCAGAATATTGCCTGCAGCAGGAACAGCCAAGAGTCCTTATGGTGTCCAGGAATACAAGCCTTAATTCAAGCCCTGGCTCTCTCGGGAGCCAGCAATGGGTGCACCTCCCACCTAACTCACTGAGTCTCACTTTGGTTGAAGATGGGCTTTTAAGCTCACTGCCTTGTGACCCAAATATATGTCTTAAATTAGGGAGTACTTATTTCACATCCTGATCAGAGTAAGGACTGCTTTACACACAGATAAAATCCCCACTGTGTTCAGGTCCTCTGTGCAAACTCTCATTCTCCTCTAAGTTCTCAAGACTGTTCAGCTCTGATTTCCAAAGCAATAGTGTTGGGTCCACAAGGTCAAGTAAAAACAATAAATTTCTGCAAACACTTCTGAATTGAGCATATAGACATTCCCAAGCATCAGTCTAGTCCAGTATCATACTGGAAATCCAGAGCCTCTGACACCAGGTCCCTGTCCCTGATGAGACTGATTGCTCACACTTCCCTGTCTCTCCATCACTAGATGAGCCAGAAGACAAGGACTGGAATAGCAAAGGGACTCTCTACCCTTCCCTGCAGAGCCAGTGAAGTAGGGAAGTGACAAGCACTTGTGAGGGAAGTCAGATTCCAGCCATGTGGAGGTGAGCTCTGGAGAGGCTGGAAGTGGGAGCTATCAAAACAAGACTGAAAGCAGCCCTCTTCTTTCAAGAGTGCAAATCACAAAGAATAAACTACTCACAAAGTCACTGCAGGGTAATGAATGTAACAGTACAAGGAGGGAAGGACTCTGACACTGAGTCACACCAACAACAGGATAAACTAAATAAGCTCCTCTTTTTTTGAAGTGAAAACTTGTGCCACTGCATGGGTCAGCAGAGACCTCAGATAAGTCATCTTGGTCTTCCTCATGGATCTGTATTGCTTAACTTTCCCTGAGATCTCCAGCATCAAACAGCTGCTTTACACATGGACCTCCAGCAGCATCCACAGAAACTCAAAATTTTTGTAACTCTTCTCTGAGTAACTTTAATTTTCCCACTTTTTTTCTTTAAATTCACAATGTCCGTAACTGCATTTCCTCTGAGGATCAGTCCTTTCCAAGGAGACAGCTACCACCTAGAGCTAACATGGTATTTCCAACTACTTAGGCTGTTGTATGAAAGCAAGAGACATCAGAATTAGGTTGCCAAAAGAGCTCAGCTCCCACTAATTATTAAGGTCTGGATTTTCAAGTGCAGTGTTAGGTAACGTGGGACATGTATGCTGTACCTGATACAAAATTTGTTAGTTATATATAGGACAGTAGCACTTCTTGGGATGTTGCTAGTCTGTGTAAGGACTGCTTCAAGGAAAAAGGAGAAGTGGGAGCTCTGTTGAGTAGCTGGATTTTAATAAAAGGTTTCCTGAATGTTTTACAAGAAAAAACAGGAAGAAAACACAAGTTGAGGTGGTTTTTGTAATTTTTTAAAAGAACATTTCAGCAAATGCTGAAATTCTTTGTTGAAAAAGACATTTTTCTCCCCCTTAAAATCAAGCTGAGTTGATTTTATTTGATCCTTTTATTCTTAAGATAACATTCATCTTGCCTAATTTCAACCATCTAAAGTTCAGGCATTGTCTTGGCTCCCTCCAGAAAGGGTGGAGACAGGCACTGCCAGGGTGAATTCATCCCCTGGCTCAGATACTGTGTTGCCCCTGGGAGCACCTCATCCCTCTACAGAAAACAGAGGAAGATTAGGGGACCATCTTACACTTCAGACAAGTTAAATAAGTCTCATCTTAATTGGCTTTTCCACTCTCTTACTTGCATTGTTACAATATCTGAACATCCATACTTTCCAAACCTGTAATTCTCACGCTCTTTCTATGATAAATGCTAATTTTTACTCATTTACAGACACATACAGCTGAGGCAGGTAGAGGCCAAGTTCTAGACCTGCAAAGGTATTTAGCAAGTTAATTGTCTAAATTAGGCATTTTTCAGGCAGCTGACAAATACTCAGTGATGTAGACAAAGAAGTGGCAGTTGGGTGCCCTTAGGAATTTGCTAGGATCTCAGCAGAAATGACTTGCCTAAGGATGTATGTCATGGAATTAACCCCAGGTCTCCGCACTGCTGTCCTAACCTTTGGAATGTCGTTAACATCAAGCAAATCCTCTGCTGTTTTTTGAATAAAACTTTTGAAGTATTTACAGATATGTCTTCTTCTCTGTCAAACTCTATCAAGCTATGCACACTCCAAGCCTTTCATTCTTCCTCATAAATCAAACCTGACTCCAAGCCTCCCTTCTCACTTTTATTGGTCTTCTCTAAGCTATCCTTAGATCTTAAACTAGCAGTAAGAGCACAGTGAGGCCAAAATTCCAGAATTTTTCAGGTGTTACTGTGATACAACTAAACACAGGAACACCAGCAGAGAGTTGGATTTTGCACTAAAATCAGTGAAAATACTACATTTGCTTCAGAGTTCTACTCTGGTATGCGGCATCTGAGCACTCTGCATCAGAGCACAGTGCACTGGCATCATCTCTCTTGCACTCAGACAAGTAATTGACCACGACCTTAAAATTTAAATACTTAGGGCATGTCAACACAAGAGTCCAGACACAGTAAGATGTGAATTAGCAGCACACTGGCTGCTCTGCAATCACATCACACAGAAGTGTGTATTAGAAGGAAGCACCTTACTTAATTTGGAAGCAACTTACTTAATTTGAACAACAGCCTTAGGGCAGACACCCTGTGACAGGCTAACGCAGAGTCAGTGTGAGGAAGATACCACTCTGCTCACTGTTATTCCAGTTGAACAGCAGGTGACTCCCACATGCAGACAAACTTTATCAGCCCAGAGCAGGCTTCAGCACTGGATGATACGTGCTTGTTAGAATAATCTTGGGGAGAACTGCTGAATGCTGAGCATGTCCTCTGACTTGCCTGGAACTTGCACCTGGGTTGCAATATGGGTCAATTTATAAAACAGGCTCTGTTCCTTTCATCTGGGAAGATTTTTTTTGGAAATTATCTCATTAAAGTGAAACAGAAAAGCAAGTTTCTGTAGAGAGAGAGGTGTCAGCCCCATACTATTCAAACTAACTACAAGATAAAAACATTATTTCTGGTACTACATAAGTGCCGTTCTCTCCTTCTAGAATAGCTGCCTTGATCCCTAACTAATCAAAACTATCCTATATCAACCTTGAATTACCATCAAAGCCTAACCATGTTTTGTTTTCAGAAACCAAAAGCACAGAGTATGGACAGCTTGTGGGAAACATACAGGTAAAGAAAGTATCATGCATCTTTCAAGAAAGATATTTGAATAATTGTAAAAGCTTTTCCAGCTTCAGGTTATTAGAGAGATATTTGATCATCTCCTGTATCAACTAGACCACCAAAACCTTACACTGTTACCCTTATACTAAATGCAGTAGCTTGTTTATGGCCTAGCTCTTATTGTCCAAATACAATTCAGTTTCTGGGGATATCAAGAAAACAAGATTCTGCAACATCCTTTGTATGGAACTGCCTTGCCCATCTTCTGAAACAGAAAGAGTTAAAACTCCTACACCAATATGAGAAACTTCTGCCCAATCACCCAGCTTCAGAACAAGGAAATGTGTTTGTTCTGTGTCAGGGTTTCCAACCTGTGTCTTGCAAACCACCAGAGGAACAAATTACTTCACAGTTTTACACACACCAGAGAAACCCACACACCACCCTATCTCTGTAGGGGAATGAAGAGTAAGTGCTTTGGCAGCAAACACTGCCAAAAACTCAAATGCCTATTTTGGGACTTTCTCCCAGCCTAACAGAAAAGCAGGAGGTGGAAATGACAGCTACACAAGCAAAGATACCCATGGGACTGAGGTCACATCTTCAACTTGAGATGTCCAAAAAGAGCTCTGAGCAATTGCTGCAGCCTCCACAGCATAGCTGGGTTTTCCTTCTGAGTGGTGGCACACACAGGTTAAGCCTAGGAAGATTTCCATAATATACTGGCAGCTCAGACCAGACCCCATCAGTGAGATTTGGTAAAACAAGTTGGAAAAAAGCTACTGATCTTCTAGGAGAAAACACTGGAGCCACTGACAGAGGATCCTGAGTCCTGAACACGATGCCCACAGAGTCTTGGTGGCTCTTCAGAACAAAACATTTCCTCACTGTCAATCACTAATTTCTCCATCCTCCATCAGCACCTTTTCAACTTTTCTAACTGCCTGTGCTCACACATCTTCTCCCATGTGGCTCAAAGCAGAACGAAGAGAGTCAGCACAGTTTAAACAGGGTCATGCTTTCCAAGCATCAAACCAGTATTTTGCTGAGAAAAGAATGAAAACAAATTGTACACGGCCTACTGCAAGGCCTTGTGAGATTCCCCCAGGGCCACCACAACAGACCACTGTAATCTCTGCTGATACTTGCAAAGATAACAATGCTGCTTGTTATCAAAGCCACTGTGTCCCAGTTATTCTGGTCTTACACACTATTTCTCTTACAAAGATGAGTGCAGCACTTTACACATTGTCTAATAGTTTATCTTGGAGATGTCAAATCCTACTTTCCATTGTGTCATGTTGAAATCCTGGATGGAAAATAAAACACAATGAATCCTCACACATTCCAAAATGCTTTTCTCACATCACTTCAGTGCCATTTACCTTGTTTGTAGGGAAAGGAAGGAAGGAAAGCACAGGAAGGATGGAAAGTACCTTTTTTTTAACACCATTTACTAGAGCAGATTTTATTACCCATAAATAATGGTGGTAACCTAGGATAAAAATAGAAATAAAGCCTGTCTTCACTAAGAAAATAACTATCCATATTTCATCACTGACCAACTGCAGAACAGCTGTGCCTGTGATATCAATGTTATCACAAAGGCATTTCTACCATTGTTGTGAAAACCTGGCACAAGACCTGAAATCTGTCTGAATTCTCTCCCTTTAACAGTTTAACACTCCACATGTCAGATTGCTACAGTAGAGTACCCCTGGGGAGTGAGAGATTTTCCTCATGTCAGGACCATTTCGGGGAATTGAGAGATACAGGAGAACTATGCCTGCAGCTTTTACGAAAGCAAAAGAGAGAGTTTAACTGTATGAGATGAAATGAGATGAAATTTCAGAGAGGAATTTGGAAGCAGGAGGTTGAAACCACATGGAGAACTGCTGCAGAAAAAAGGTGAGGATGGTCAATTCCTGTTAGGAAAGACCAAGCCCTTGTGCCACAGGACATGCTGGCAGTAGCACAGACCCAGCACAAAGGAAAAAACAAGAATAAACCACACAGAATCTCGCCTCAGCTTTTAAACTCAACACAACTGCATTCTGCTTTTTGTTTTTTTTTTTCCCTTGCTTTGAAAGCAGATGTTTGGGATTGAGACAAACTCCCTGCACTGTTTGCTGCACACACCTTCTGCTTGTCTGTCAGGCTGTGAAAAGCTACAGAAATTGGCATTGCAGCTTTCAGTAGTGTATTGTGCCTCAGTATCCATTCTTCATCCTTACACATCAATGTACAACAGCAACAAATTGAGAAAAAACCCAATCCTTCCATCATTCCATCACTTTAAGAGCCAAAGCACAGTAACTCATCTTTCACCATGTAGGAAGGATTCGATTTTAAGTACCATGGAGGAGATAACTGTCTGTGTTGTGAATTTCATAATGGTGCTCGTGTTGCCATTTAGGAAAGTAATGAGCTGTAGCAAAGTCACAAGAAGCAAAGGACACAGAAGCTTCGGTCTCCTGAGGACAGCATAGTAATTTATCTGTACTTAGAAGTGTAAAACTCTTTAGGGAAAGAAAAAAAAAAATCACCTAAAAGCCAAATCACAGACATGTGAATTCGCAGTCAGATACCTTAAGAAAATCAGCCCATTTCCCCCTTCATATAAATTTTATTATGTGATTTTAATCCATCTTCAGCCTTCAGTTTATTTTATCTAAGGACAGAAAAATCTTTCCATGTGTAAACTCCCTTAACTTCACTGAAAGATGCACAGGTTGTTGGGATGTTACACTGGGGAAGATATTTCTTTGGCATAAATCCATTTTTCACTTTCTTTCAAGCTGAGGCAGCTTTATGAGATGAAATATAACTGCTTTTTGTAGATGTCACTAGAGGACTCTAAACACCGAATCGTAACTCCAAAACAAACCAGTACACTGCAAACAGTATTACCCAGGACATTCATCTTAAAAAGATAGACAGCATAGAGCAGCACAGCTAAATGCACTGTTTTTTCCTAGAAAGAGCACCTAAAAGACCCTTGGACCTGAACAGTGTTAGTAACTCCCTTAGATGCACTGATTCTCTTACTTTTTCCTCAGTTAGGTGGGGGTGACATTCCAAAAATTACATCAAGTCAGCTCTTCCTTAAAGCCTTTAAAGCTTTGAGTTCAATTTGCAAAACAATAAATTGAGTCTTAATATAAACACCTTGGATTTCATGAGGCCTGAGAAAACCTCACTTCTGACAAGATTACAGATTGTGTAAGACATCAGATCAACTGACCACAATGATTCAGGCTGTAGTTATGTAAAGCATCCTTGCCTATTAAAAAAGTTTTAGGAAAAAATCAGATTAATAACAGAGATTTATGATATTAACTGACTCTTCAGTCAGCCAAGTTCAGCCTTAAAGACCAGGATAAAACCTGTCTTCTGCTTTTACCATGCCTTACATGTAGCCAAAGCTGCCCACAGCACCTGGGCCACAACAGAGCTGTGCCTGCTCAGTGCCCGTGGTGCTCAGAACCAAGCACTGCTCTGCCCACCTCACCTGCAAAGCTGGGGTGGGCTCCACGTGTGCCCAGTTCTCCCACAGACTGAAAGGAGAAGATTCACCTCTCCCAACACCTTTCATCCAGCTGCCCCAGGGTTAGCACGCTCCTTCAAGAACAGGTAGGATTTGTCTCCTTATAATTAATTCAATGGCATAGCTCAGTATCAAGTAGGAAGTATCAACACTGATAGCAAAACCTTAATTGGGGCAGATCCAGTAAAGAAGTTTTCTCCCTGGCAGATGGTGCAGCAACTATGCCAGTCTCTTTCTGTTGGGCTTGACAACACAACACTTGCAAAAGAGTGGAACTGAGGTGGCTGAGACAGCCACGCTCCAGAACACCAGCAACACCACAGCTCCGCAACCTACAGCTGGAAAACTGCCCTTCCAGGTCACCTCAGCACCTGAGCCACTGAAATATGCACTAGAGATTTCTTTTACAATTTAGGGTTTTTTTAATTATTGGCAGAAATAAAAGACTGACCCTACATAGTCATGGACAGACCTACTGATTCTACTCATATCTGTGTGCTGGGAGAGCTCATGGCTCCCCAAGTGAGTCCCATGGAAGGGGGCTTTGGAACTTGATGATCTTCCAGGTCCCTTCCAACCCAAACCATTTCATGATTCCGTGATGTCTGACAGGCCCCTCCCAATGTTACTGAAACATAGCTAATAAATTAATGAAAGCTTCTTTTAATGAGAAGAGATTCACTGCTTGTAACTACTGACTATATAAACACAAATGGCAAATTTGTACCTCTGTCTTCTCCAATTTCTATTGAACAAAAATGGATCTTCAGAGAGATATAACATGCAATTGCTCTATTAGTAGGACATAGTATAGTAACAGCTTTGGAGATTTATTTATGTTTTTAATAAAGGTTTTTAAGCACCTGCTTAAGAAAGTGAAATAAGACATGAAATTAAGTAAAGGATTTATTTAAAGGTAATTTATATGCAGGGGGAGCCTTTCTTTCACAAGTCAAGAGAATGGATATGGGAATGCTACATCCTGCAAAGCTACAGATTATGATAGTGCAGAGAACTTTACAGTCAGAGCTCATTCTAACTGTAAATCTTGGAGAAAATTAATTGCATTTGCAACAGCCTATTACTACTTGCCATTGCTCTTTATTTCCCTCTCTCCAAGTGGAGCTCTCTAGATACCCAAGGATGTTATGAACATTTTTCCTTTATTACACTGTTCTAAAGCCTTTTAGCATAGGCCTTCATAAAACTTCACACATATGCATTATAAAATTACAGGGAATAAGTTCCATATGAAAAATTCATCATATTTCTTCTTACTTTTTTTAGCAGAGATTCTGACATTAAGCATGAGAGCAACAGACATTGTTTTACTTCTTCATTGTGGAAGGAGAAAAAAATCAACTTTTTTGCTTTTGGTTAAGAAAGAATTTTTTACATACTCCCTCTTTGCAGTCTCTGCCTTGCAAAACCAAAAAAGGATTTTAGACAGACAAAAAGTAACCACAATTATATGGAGTGTGTCATTGATAAATTCCAGGGGAATACAACAAGCTAGGTAGGCACATACCATTAGATCTAGCTGTTCAAAATCTTAACATTCTAGCCAAAATTAAGCTGGAACATTTGGCTACATCAGCCCTCAGGACTGCACTTAACTTTTAAAAGGCTTGATCTCACTCTAGGCTTAGACTTCAGGAAAGTAACTCTTTCAAGAGAACATTTTACACAGCAGCCTATCTTTAAACATGTGCTTAAGTCTCTTGAAGTCACTAAGGACAGACAGACTGAGAACAGGCCCAAGTCTTTTATTTTATGACAGACTTAGTTTTGTATAATTTTAGTTAATCCTAGGCTTTCTGTTCCCAGTGCATTTAGTCGTGAGTTATGCTGACACAAGATGAGATCAGACTTGGTGCTGCAGTGTCTTCAGGAATTTTGGAAGAGGATGTTCCAGGAAAATTGGTAACTTCTCTTCTGCCCACCCCCTTGGAGAAAGAAAATAAGAAAGCAACAACAACCCAGCACGTCACTGGAGTATGTTTAGATGTTACAGAGGTTTTAGCCTCTCTTCTGCTGCATGACATCTGCTTCCTGCAAGTCTCCTGATTCCCTGACCAACTAAATTGGAAACAGTTTAATTATGGTTATTTATTTTGCTTTTAAACTGACCACATTATAAGAAAAAGCTCACACAACTCTTCTGTTTATAGTGGCACAGGAAGAAAAATATGCAAAGATGTACAAAAAAGGATAAGTGTTACTGAAAGCTGAGTAATACGCACAGTGTGAAATTCATGCAGTGCAGAAAGTCCTCACGAGTTACAGGTCTCCACGTACCCATAAGCTCTAAAGCATGAATTTGTCTTTAGCCATATATATTCTGAGCCCTTTAGGATTTGTTCTGAAAATTAAGTTTGAAAATAAATGCCTCTAATGTCCTGTGCTTAGTCTGACCAGGGAAACTATTAGGTAAACTCTCAGGTACCAGCAGAGCTCTGAACATTAATCACATTTTCCAGTTACGTTGTGGGGAAGTGCATTGGCTTAGTTAAGGCCAGTTTAATGTCCCAGGCTTAAACTACCACACCCATCACACTGATAGTCAATTGAGTCAATGATTCAACACAGATGGGAATCCAGGTTCGTCTTGGCTTACTGTTATCTCTTCTGCCCATTAGGTTATGTGACTTCCATAAATTATTTTGCAGTTCCCGTTAAGAGAAAATAAATCCACACGATGCTAAATGCTGCTTCCCAGCTGTAATGCAAAGTGGAATTTTGGACCACAGTGCTGCTTCCTGACTCATCCTGGATCCCCTCCATGTGACGTTGGATCCATCTAAGCTGGAGAGAGCAGAATAGAAGGGCTGTGTTTTTTTCTTTTTGCTTTTTTCTCTTTTTCTATAACCCACTGTCAGATAACACGTGCATGTTCTCGCAACATGTCTCTAAACATGGAAAAAAACCAACAATACCAGAGAGGGGCCTTTCTGAATACACAAGGATAGAAAGGAGAAGATAAAAGGGCCAAAGATTTATACAGGGATTATTTAAATAATGACTCAGTGCCATTGCTAAGTTTATAAAATATATAAAAACCAGACAAATGTTGGGGCAGGGGGAAACTGTGTTAAGAAGTGCGACAGAGGTGCAGTATTATGAAGAAGTTAAAAATAGCACACCCATGGAGCAGAATTTCCTTCACACATAAACACAGCTTCAGGTCTCATGCACATGGCTTTACTATGAGCTTCTCTGTTGCTTGTTTGCAGCTGGAGAAAATCCAGAAAGCAAGGAAAACAAACACATCACACGTTCTCTGCGTCTATCCGATTTAATGACATTTAGCACACACCTTTGGCTCTTTCCAGGGGTTAAAAAGACAAAGGGCCAAATATAGCTCCGGCAATCCCGCAGGCCGCCGTGCCAGGAGAGCGTGGTGGGAAAGCCTGCTTAACCAGCCCCAAAGGATTCCCTCATGGAGGAAACCTCAAAGAGCACAGAGGTGGCTCAGTGGCCAATTCCAGCACCAGGGTTTTAGCCAAAGAAATCCTGGCATGTGCTGGGAATTCTCCCAGCTGGTGAATCAACCTCTGTGGATCCACAGGTGACTGGCATGTCTACATTGCAGTGGCACATGGTGAAGAGACATCTGAGATTACAGCTGCTGGGTTTTTAACAGCAAAAAGGATGAGAGGAAAAGCAAAACAGGGATTAAGAAAGAATCCAGAAAGACATCATTATTTTGGCCACCCTGAGCTAACAGCAGGCTCACAGGGTGACTCCAGTGATTATGGCTTTCTGCCAGTTAAACTGTAAAGATCCTGCCTGTGTGGGACATTTGCTCCTCTGCTTGTTTTGTGACATGGAAGAGAGGCTGAGCATACCCCTTCTGCGAGGATCAAAATCAGGACAGGTGCTATTGGGAGCGTTTCAGCCTCTGCCTTTGCTTTTGAATACCTTGCTGCTTACATGGTTAGCTGCTTAATTGTCATGACTTGATTTCTGAGTAATAAAGATGCATTATCCTCAAACATTTTAAAGGGCTCTTTCCCAGTAAACAACATCTATTTCCACTTAACATTCTAGCTTAATTACAACTTCCCCCCCCGCCCCCCCCAGGGCCTTGTTTCATTTGATTCAATTGCAAAATCCCAGTAGAATGTCCAGGCTGCAGCATAATTTGCATAATGAACACAGTGGTATCTGCACTGAAAACATCACCTCTCAGAAAACAAACAAAAAAAAAATTGGGAAGCAGAGTAAGATCAGAGTAATTACAGTGTTTTGGAAGGCTGGGTGATGGCACAACCTGCAGCTGGGAGAGAAGCAGGCAGATGCCAGTACTTGGGACTGGGGTCCAAACCAGGTATCAGTCTGCTGGGGAGATGACAGTAGCTGCTCACCAAGACAAAGATGAGGGCAGGAATACAATTCAAAATTATATCTTTCTGATATTAGTCACCTTACTCAGTACTACTGAAAGACACTTCTCCCTTCTTGGGATTATTATCCTGAAAGCACCTACCAGCTCTTGTAATAGAAGTCATACTTGTATTTTGAGACACAGCAAAGACTGGTGAAGCTGCTATTTCCATTTCTGGTTAAAGCATTCCTTGGGCAGAGCCCACATAATGACTGTAGGAGACTTTGATTCACAACTCTCAGTGCTTCAGCACTGCACCTAATGCGAGCCTGTTCTGTTGCCCACACCCTGAGAATCCCTGCTGGATTGATCCAGTCCTAAGAAGAGGGAAAGCAAATTTAGTTCCTGGATCTCAGGCTAGTCTGGATATCTAAGCCAAAATAAAGTTCAACTAAAAGTGAAGCCAAGCTGCTCAGCCTGATCAAGACAAAAATGGTTCAATTTATGCGACATCTCAGAGCAGGACTTGTCTTGGAAATTTTAAGAAAAAGAGGTGTGGCACCTGCAGAATTTGGATATCTCTGTTTGACAGTAGGTTTAAAATTATGGATTAAAATATCCCAATTCCTCTTTAGAAAGCTATTTAGACACAAAATTTTCACCAAAGCCCTTGGCCCTTACACACTTTGCAGGAGATTATGTACTTTTCTAGATCAAACTCATAATAACCTAAATCAACTAACAAAAAAGGAAAAAGGAAAAATCATATCAATTATACAAACGAGGATTTGAAAAACAATATTGAAGTGATGTGCCATTAGCACTAAACACCTCCAAATGGTAAACAGCGAAATCAAGTCTCTTTACTTGTCCCCCAGATTTGCAAGTAAAAGAAGTGACATGCTACAATTCTTCAAGTTCTTGCCTGCATCTTCCCGGCCTCTGTCAGAGCCACAGACACAGTGTGAGCTGCTGCTTTCTCAGCTTCTGGTCCCGTTTATCTCTATTATTCTTGGACAAGTTGTCCCAATTCAAATAGAAGTGAAGCTCTTTCTGAGGAAACATAGGTGGCTGCTTTGTGCTTCTGCAGCACAGTCACCGATTACCTAACGCGCTCAGGAATGTTTCCCTTCTACAAGCAACAACTTTCATTTTGCAATATTCGCTGCAAAACAAGGAGCTTTCCCACCCTGGGAGTTCCTTCACAAAGTGAAGTGGAGGTGTCCCTGTGAGCAGGCGAATGATCTCCTTTCAGCGAGCACCCCGGGCCAGCCAGGTGCTCGGCGCTGCCGGGGATGGATGCGCTCAGCAGTCGCGCTCACGGCGATGCTGGAGGACTGTATGGAAAGGAAGGAATTCTGCCACCGGTCCAGCAAGCAACAGTTCTGCTGAGGAGCATGGGCAGATCATGCCCCGCTGCCTTCCCAGAGCCCGGAGCCACCTCTGCGGAGCAGAAACAGGCGCAGGGGTGCCGGGCTGAGCGCACGAACTCCTCTCCCATCTCACAGCCTTTAATCCCTGCTCCCCAAAACTGCCTCCTTCTCTCCCTTCACCCCCAAGCCCATCCCTGGTAGAGCCTCACCCTTTCCCAAGCCAGCCCCATCTCCCCGCTGACAGCGAGGCAGGTGGCCCGGGGGCCGCCAGGTGCCGGCACCGCTCCGCTCCTGCCGGGGCAGCCCCGGCGGCGCCCGGGGCAGATGCGAGCGGCGGGTCCGGGACAGGCAGAGGGGCCCCCCCGCACCCTCCCGCACCGCCCTCCACCCCCTGTCCGCGGCGGCGGAAAGCGCCCCAGCGGCCCGGAGCCGCGGGGCCGGCCGGTACCTGCCGGGGCTGGAGAGCGGCCGGAGCGCTGCGGGGCCGGGGCCGGGGCCGGGGCCGGGGCCGGGCTGTCGGAGGCGCTGCGAGCGGAGCGCGGCGGCTCCTCCCCGGCAGCGGCGGCAGCGGAGGGTCTCGCTCCTTCTGCGCCGACTGTCAGACTTTTCCTCGGCCGCCCTCCCTCCATCCCGCCACCCCTTTCCACTCCCTCGCACGCACATGCACACCCCTCCAGCAAATGGGCTGCCGCCTGAGAGTGCGCCTGTGTGTCCGGGTGTCTGTCAGCCGGCGCGGGCACACCCCCAGGGCTCCGCCGCAGGTCCGGCACCCGGCCCGGCACCCGGCGGCTCCTGAGGCGTGTCGGAGTGCGCACACCGACACCGACCGTGGCAGCGATGTGCCCACCCTGGGATCCTGAGCCCGTGTGCTTTCCCTGGACCGCAGCCCCCTCCTGCACTGCCAGATCACGCACCTGCGAGCTCTCAGAGGAGCATCCCGACCTAACGCTGGGATCGCCATGCGCGGCTGCTGCTCCCATCCACATGGCTAAAGCAGCCTCAGGTCCGCTCTCGGTGTTCCCATGACACATTCCCACTGGGACAGAACTGCGGGACACCGGCTTGTAGACTGAGTGAGAACAAAAAAGCCAGCTGGCCACACTCACTGATAAGTAGCCCGGAGCTCGGGGCTGGTGGGCAGTTTAAAAGTTTTCCCGTGTACGGAACTATAGCTGCCAGGGACGCATCTGCCTTTGCATTTATTTGTTTTGCCCCCGGAATGTGCTACATTGGTGGTTCTCCGGCTTTCGCATGCTGCAGACCACTTCCTAAGAGAATTTCGCTCCTAGACCAACCCACTCCCACACCAAACCATTCTCTCCAACATATTTCCTTCTGTGGCTGCCCGAGGAAGAGCCTTCCTGCCCACAGGCTGAGAGCCACTGCACACATGGCACAGACAGTATCAGACACTTCCAGACAAGACACACTGGGGTTCTTTCAAGAGCTGTGTTTCCCTCAGTGAAGGGCTCAGATTGAAAGCCTTCAGCTGGCAGCTCAGTTGTGGAACAGACCCCGACTGTTGCTGCCATGAAATAACAGCAGAACCAAGGAAGTCCAGAGAAATATATTGGAGTTTCCACCATGTAACTCACCTCAGCAGAACTTCATCCTCACCTACCATTCACACACAAGTCAGATGGGTGGTCTGGGTATACAGGACAGGAGCTAAATAAGAGAAGTTTTTAAAGTTCACCAAAAGTCAACTTTACACCTTTTTGACATAAGTTTTTTTAACAGTTGGTTACTGCAGTACCAAACTGACATTTTTATAAATTCTACACACACAGATACAGACTGTACTTAGCTGCATGTGTTTTATATTCTCACAAGACAAAGGGAGGAATTTGGAGACAGGTTGACTGTTGACTTCTTCTGTTTAAGGCCTTCAAAAAAAAAGAAAGGATATTTTATATCTGAATTTCCACATTCACTTTATTATCACTGATAAAACTTTCCATTGTTTTAATCCCTGCATGGCACTGCTTAACACAAATATAATTGGGATGAGTATGATGCAGATGTGAGCCCAGTTTGTGTTTTGAATTTCTGTAGAATAATTCTTGCATTTTACTTTGTTCCCAGTCACTGAAGATCACAGGCACTCTGCTGCTAACCACATTCTGCAACTGACGAAGCTCAACAAATAGAAAATGAGGATCAGGTTGATGGCAGAAAAATCCTTGTGGGTTTTTTTTAAGGATTTATTAGAACTACAGAACAGGGGTTTGAGGTACTCTGTGAACATGAATCCTGATAAAAAGAAAATGTGCTGGAAAGTTCTGTTTGTTTCACGTTCTGGAGATGTTCCAGACTCCTGTGAAAAAGAAATCAGCATGAATGTCTCCTTTTCTCATTTGTGGAACAAGCCTACAGAGTCTGTGAAATGGGGGGGGGCGTTTTGGAAATGGTTTTATTTTAGCAGGTTCTTATCTTCTTGAAAATCGTGACAACACTTTTTTTTGGGGGGGGGGGGTGGAGTAAATAGCAGAATATTTTTCTTTCGAGAGTTATAAAACCGAATTTGTGAAATAGTTAAGCTCTTCATGAAGTGGAAGAAAGCAGGAAAAAATCCGCCCTCTTGTGGCTGTTGGCTAAAGGAAAGCTGGTAAAATAACATTTCTCTGCAGACAGCAGGGAACGAACGCGCTTTTGTGTGCCTGGCTCTCAGAAAAGGTTACACGAGGTCATGCCATGGACACAGGCTGAGCAGGCATTCGCTATCTGCACAGTATCGTTGCAAATGATCACTGGATGCATTCCTTGGCGTTGTATTTTAAACCACTGTTCAGAAATTCCCAGAGCAGATAAGTACAGCTTTGCAGGGAGACGTCAGAAGCAAGTTCACCTTTCTCAGTGTCTGCATTAATGCCACCTTTTTGAGTGACGTTTGTGGTGGGGACTGCATTTGCTCTTAGCAGAGTGTTGGAAATGCCCCCCAAAATAGGAATTTCTGCCAAATTTATAGAAATGGTCTCAAGTTTTCAGAGGAAGAGAAAGGTTCCTTCCCATGTTTTGAAGATGTGATGATTATAATGATGGTGAGGATGATACCATCATTTTTCATGCTGAAAGGTCACTGACTATTGGATGGGAGAAGTATTCAACATGTCCTTTTAAACATGAATTTGAAAAGGGAGGGGGTCCTCTTTTTTTTTTTTTTTTTTTTTTTTTTTTTTTTTTTTTTTTTTTTTTCTTTAGTAGCTGATTTGAGGCTTCCCTAAGGCCAAATTCCGCACCCAGTGCCCAGAGCAACTGTTCAAATTTCCTGTAAAATTGAGTGGCTCATGAAAGAGCAGAAGTTGAACATCTGATATGTGCATTTTCCTTTTCTCATTGGGCAGTAACACAAGCATGAATTAAATGACCAAGTAGATCTTTCACAAATAACTAAAATGAAGAAGAGAGGTCAGCTGGTTTTGTTACTTCCCATTCCCTTCCTTTTGTGCTTTATCATAAGTGTGAACAGTGTCCAGACACTGTAATGCCAAACTGGCATATTTCAGGCAAAACTATCTTCATGTGAAATTAATCGTCGTGGTAAAATAGACGGTCCTTTAGTAAAGACTTTCGGGAGAAACATGAGACAGCAGCCTGCTGCCACACTGTAAGTGTTTATCTTTATGCTGAGCACTATTATTCCTTCTGTAAGCAGTGACAGAAATGCCTGCAGCATGATGCAATGCAATGGTGTTGCTGAAGTCTCTTAAGGAGAGGGATTGCCTTCCAAATGTTGGGCTAAGTTGTGCCTAGTGATTCGCTTCCAGTTGAACTGCTATGCATTTAGTGACTCTGAAGTCCTTCATGAGAAGGTCCTGTGATTCATGTCCAACCCTGAAAATTTTCAAAGGAACCTCCCACTCTTTATTGACAAGCCCAAGAAATAAGGTGTCAATTTACACTGATTGTTCCCAGCCACCTATTCCTGTGTTTGCTTCCAGCAACAGACAAGAAAATGTTAAACATGATAAATAAAGCCACTGAAACCAGAACTGATTTACTGTCATGTACTGGAAAGCCAGCTGGAGCAGTGAAGGATCCACAAGTAGGTGAGCCTTTTTAAGGATGAGGAGAGAGCAATCAGCTGGGCACAGAAACCACCTCATCCAGTCAGCCTCAAGTGCCTGTGTTTGTGACTCAGCCACCAAATTTGCTTCCCTGGGCCACTAAATTCCTACAGTTACTGTGCAAGCACATTGGCAGACTGAGTTCCACACTTGCAGTGAAGTCAAATTTGGATCAAACACTGTCCAAGAATCTGGGTCAATATTCTCTGAAGACATAAGTCATATTTCCACTTCCAATAATGGCACCTACAGTGGTTAAAGGACTTTATAGAGAAGATATTTCTCTCTCTGTATATATATATATATATATATATATATATATATATATATATATATATATAGTTACACACATTAGACAGTTAGTAGAAGTCAGGTGTTTTAAACAGGATGAGTAAGAAACAGAATAGTAGTAGTGAGGTATGGTATTTCCACCTTGCAGTCCATCAGGAAAAAGGCTCTTTTTTTTGCACTCTTTATGCATGGGAATGGTCAGAGTTTGTCCATTGCCCTGTGCTGATGCAGCTAGGCTGACCCTTGGGGGTCTCCAAAGCAAGACACTCCCCACCACTTTGGGAAGAGGAGAATCTGTTTTACTCCAGTGTTGGTAATCATAATGCAGCACCTGCACAGTAGTGCACACTGATTTTATGTCCTTGGAAAAAACAAACTGGAAAAAAAACCCACCTATCCCTGAGCACGGCTGTAATCCCAGGGCCCAGGGTCGTGGCCATGTCCCTCCTGGCTGCTGCAAAAATTAACCCTGTCCTGGCCAGGACCAGGACAGGCATACAGTGAATGTGGGATCTGGCCCAAATATGGTGAAAAGAATAAAAATTTTGTCTACAGATCACATCTGGGATATTATTCAGTCTCTTTAAAATAAATAGTATCTCAAGAAAAAAAGTTTGTTGTATTTCCACTTATGTCAGGGATAGGAAAGAAAATCAGCTTCTGAGAGCCCACAGTTCTATGTATTTTATGAGTCAGACTAGAAATTAATTTCCATGAAAAATTAACTGAAGCTCACTTTTCTATTTTGTATAAATTAAATTTCTATATTTCTACTTCCAGTTAAATCAACCATTGAACTAATTGGTTTAAGGCATCCTGCTCTCCCTAAATGGCAATGACTGCTGCATTGATTTATGGGCTTCAGCACCAAGCAGGGGAGGGTAAGAATAAAATCAACTCTGAGCTGTGTCCAGAGAACTCCACTTCCCCTCAGTGGTGGCTGTAGAAATAATAAAAACCCCCTCATTTTAATAAAACATGAGTGCTATTACATGAAATGATACCATGTATTTTCTTATCTCAGAACACAGGATATCTAGTTCTGTTTATCCTTAGCATGAACAAATCTTTGTGAATGCCTGAAAGTCACATTTTTCCAGTGAAAATATGTGCTTGTGGTTAACAGAAGACAAACATCCAAGGAATCGTTCTATAGATAGAAATGTTCTTTCCTCTAAACGCCTCTACAAGATAGCTTTGTCCAAAACACACCCTATTTATTATTTATTCTTGCATGTTTTTGTTTCCTACCCAACTAAGGGCAAACCTTACCTCTAAGTGATCACTTTTCAAGCAAAATAGTGTTAAATGGAACCACATGCCTTAGTGATTTACAGCATACATTACGTGGGCTCACGTTCACTCTCCTCAATAAATAACTATTTTGATTGTGTTATAAGATCACCTCCCTTAAACTCTTAAATTTGTTGTAGCTTCCTCAGTGAGAACAGATTGTTGTCAGTAGCTTAAGACAGTATGCTGCTGGCCATGTCAATATGAACTTTGTCTGGAAGATGGCAGTTTTCAGCACTCTCAGTAGGATGAAAACACTAAGTTGGTATAGCAGGTTTGTTTGTGTGCTTCCTCTGTTCTGTGTTGGTATTCTGGTTAAAACCCTTCATGATTTGATTACCTGTTGAATACCTGCAACAGTTTTGAAGGAAAAGAGCTCTTAACTTGAAGATCACCCCTTCTAATGCTGACAGGCATATATTTATACAAGTTGTGGATTTTGAGAGCTCTAGAAGAGAACTTCAAAGGTTTGAGTTTCTCTGTACAAGAAATCTAGCCTAGCCAAAAGACGTTAGGGAGGCATCTGAATCCCAGTGAATGGAAGCCAAATCCCAAAAGCTTAGCAAAATCCCTGCATCATCGTATTTTGAGTATCTCAACAATCCACAGTGAGCTACATTTTGAATTAAATGAATGTTTTGTGGGGAGCTGTTGGGAAAACACCAATACTATTTCTTTTTCCTCTTTTATTTTTAATTTATTTACAATTCAATAGAACTTTTTACAGGAGCACAACTCATTCTTCCCACATGGCCAGATGTAGATTTATAGTAGATGAGCCCCTCACCCCATCAGCCGTGGTCCTGGTTCATTTGATGAAGTGAGTCCTTCTTGCACACTGCTCCCCTTTGCATCACAACTGCATCCAGGTCTGATTGTCCTGCAGCATCCATGGCCTGTAAACTACCACTTTCCAGCCACAGGAGACATCAGTCATTACTAATACATGCTTTGCACTAAATAAAGTGATGAATGTTGCAGTGATTTGGTCTCTCCACAAGGAGCTCAGCTGACTGCTGTAAGGATCCCAGACTTTGCTCGACAAAAACAAATGCACTCAAATTTCCAAATAAGCTTATTGCATAAAACCGAGGTTTTGAATTGTAGCTGCTCCTTATGCAGTCAACAGAGATCAGTGCCAATCTCTCTCTGTGATGAGGTACCCTGACATTTAAAAAGAAAAAATTAAAAATACTTCAGACAAGGAACACAACTTGCTCCTTAGTGTTTTCCGTATCTCTCCCTTGACTGCAGAGGGAGCCTCCATGTCTGCTTCAAAATGTCTAATGTTAAATGAGTGAAACCCACCCTGAAGTAGTACAGCTGAAGCCAACATAATTACATACAAAGTGTTTTCAGGATCAAGTCCAGAGGTTATTGAGGACCCTCTTATGAAAGGTGCTATTCATCTCAGCACTGCAACCTGGAAACAGAGCTGCCACATGTTGGTGTTCCTCATTGAACAAAATTACCTTCAGAGTCTGATGGAAAGTTATTTTATTCAAACTAAACCAGCAGATTGTTAATTGATTTTCTATATTTCTACTTTCATTTTAAATAATTTATTTGGCTTTATACTAGATTTTATTCAGTTTACATCAGCAACATTTCTAGATGTGACTATGCCTGGCTGCCATTCAGTCTTCAGGACTAGGGCTTAAAAAATTCAAAAAAACAACAACAAAAAACAATCTAAAAAGTTTAGCATCATTGAAACCATGTGCATTTATATAAAATGCTGATATATTCAGTGGCTCTATCAGCTGAGAAGACTGTAACTTGACCCGAAATGGGAAGGATCCCAATGCATTCAAGAGCCAGCATTTGATACTTTGGTTTGGGGAGATAACTTCTGTCCTAGCAAACTGCAGATATGAAGTGCAATGTGGAATATAGATTGGTTTGGTGTGCTGGATTTTAACATTTTCAAATTTTCTTCTTTCAGTAAATGAAGACTTGGGACATTGATTGCAATGAGAGCAGAACCTGAGGCCATAGAAAAGAAGCGGCCCTGCAGTCGCTGCACTCACAAAATGCTTTTGAAAACAGACATTTACACCAAGGGTATTTACATGTGGGAAGGTGCTGCATCTACCAAGTCAATGCAAAGCTCCAGGTGCTTTCAGGTCACTAAGAAACTTAAGTAAACCAGAGATTTATATTAAAAAGGAAGATGCAATTTCTACAAATTTGGTACTTTTCAACAGTTTTGTTCAGCACAGGAAAATATAATGTTTTCCTAGTTACATATTTACTATATTGGAAGTAGGAAAAAAGGGAAATTAAGCTAATAACTTATATATATTTCATTGGTACCACTAGAAATATTTACATAATATGTTATTTATTAATTATTCCAGTCTCAGCTACTTGGCAGCTACACATTAATGTCAGTTAGATGAGAAGACTTCATTTATGTAGGGAAGTACTTTAAGGCCAAAACTGTGATTTGATCACTTATCTCTGACTTGACTCAGGAATTTCAGTGGGTGACCCCTGAGTTCTACCTTCAACCTTGGGCTGAGCTCAACAGATACATAAGAAAAAGTGCCAGTCCTGAGCTAGGTAACTGGGAAGAAGAGAAATAGCCACGTAACCAGAAAGAAGATAAATCCCTGGAGAAATCGTTCCAATAGCTAACAACCACGATCATTATCAAGACAACTGAATTTTAGGTAGTGTTAGAGCAAATCCCATTGTAGCAGTATGTTTCATCATCCTGATTTTTGGAAGGCAAAGGTACAACAGCAAATTATTTTGGCACGTGAAGGTCTCTGAATACATGAGACCCAATAGACTATTTACTAGACATAAATGTATTGTTGGCAAAACTGAAAAGCAGAGCAGATCCAGATGTATGTTAGAGATTTCTGGGTTATGTCTAAACAGGCTAAAAATACCTGATAATTTTAGAGTTTACCTGGGAGTAATTACATAGGAGTACTTACATCTATTCTATATTTGGATGTCAAAAAGGATCAAAGAATCACACTGTTCTATTTGTGAAGCTCTTGGTTGAGAAATAAAAAATACCCCCACGATTAAAAATGTATTTCAATAGAAAATAATAAAACACAAATGAAATAGAATGACTGAGACAAATGAAGTGACTGGTCACAATAGAAGCATCTGCAAGGCCATAAAAAGCTCAAATATATAACTGAGCTGAAACTTATGTGACCAAGGGACAGAGGCTGATCCAGCTTCCTACATTCTTCCAAGATGTATCTTGTAACACTGAGGAGTGCTGCCAAAATCCCTCTGTATTACAGCAGCCCTCTTCTAGAGAAGACCAAAAATAAGATAAAGGAGGAATATTCTCATTAAATAAGGCATTTTTAAAAATACTGGTGAAAGTACACTTTTGTTTTCTCACTGCCTATTTCTCAGCTTGTGACCTCTTCTGTTCCTCTCTTTGGGATACTCTTTGGTCATGCAGAAAGATCAACCATGCAAGTACAAGCCAAAAGTAAGACATTAATTATGATCCAGTCACCTGAGACTCCTAATTAGTCCAAGAAGGGAAACAGGCACCTCCAAAGAATATGTGATCCTGCTCTAGAAAGGTCAGATGACTTCTTCTTTGGAGAAGCCCCCCAAAGGCAGTGCATGGTGACTAGTTCATTGTCTGAACTTTAATCTGCAGATATGTCAAGTCAGGGGAGGTGACTCTCACCCATAACTAACCCACAGGGGATGTTTGTCTGTATAGTGCCATTCTTCTTATTGTCTTTGATGGTCAGTTGCTAGTTTCTGATTAAAATCTGGTGTAGCCTAGGAAAAGAATGGATTTTCCTGTGCATTTGTATAATATGTGATAAATAGATCTAACTCTTTCTGAAGTCTTCAGTTACGGTACCAATATTTATGTTTTACTTATAAATCAATGAAAGCAGATTGAACTGGCAATTGCTTTGAAGAACAGAGAGGAAATTTTCACCTGCATATTTAACTGGCATGAGAAAGTTTAAAAGCAGTGTGTGCCTTTGTTGATTAATGTTGGGTTCAATTATTTTATTTACATAAATTAGGTATTTTTTTTTAATTTAAATTGCACACTGATATATAACTCTGGAGATCCCACAGGAATTATATTCATGCTGTTGAATTATTAGGTGCTAACTCAAGCTTGAATTGGGGTTTTTTAATGCATTTCTATGAATTAAATTGTGAAGGCTGTCAGTCTGTCTGACTTATCAAAATCTTCCTTCTGATTTTAGTCAGAATGAAATCCCAGTCTTCTAACATTGATGGCAAAAGGTTCCCCCGAAATTCAAAAGCCAGAATACAAGAGCATGACTCTGAATACTATCAAAGAGCAATAAGGATACCCACTAACCAAAAAACTTTCATAAACCATAGGCTCACCCCTTTATTATCAATGAACAAAGCCAATGTAGTAATGTGTCTAAATCCTTAGGAAATTTCACTGCAAAAAGAGTGATCGATCTGCCTCAGGAATATTCACAAGCCTTTAGTTTCTGGAGCAGAACTAAATGCCCAGGTTGGTCCCAATGTTATTTGCTTTTATTTTCGATGGAATGAATTTTAATACAGTTTTCTTGGCCTGCAAAGCCTGTTTGGAACTTCAGTCTTTGATATTTTTATTCATCTCTTACACATAACATCATTCCTCTGCCTGGTTTTATAAGATGTTGGCTGTCTGAAAGCACAAAAGCTGTTTCTTTTGGCAACATTGTTCAGGATCTCTGTTTCAAAAAAGGACCATAGCTAAGGAATATGTACTTTGTGTACATGTAATGCAGTATTTTACTTTTCTAAAAATCCAGCAAATTTATATTGCAGGTGCAAGTTGTCAAAACTTGTGGTTCTTTCCATTCAGCCCAGAGACATAACTGTATCCATATTTTTATGATATACCAGTTGCATGCTCTAATTGTAAATTACATACATACTGTTCATTTGATGGACTTTCCTTTGTGTTTATTGACCCTAGAATTTAACTATAAAGGCAAACAGACTTGGCAAGGATCTAGGTGGTTTTTGGAATGAACTGAAGCAACTCACTCCCGGTTTTTGTGGTGCTTGTGGCAGAAATGGGTTCCGTGCTCATGGCTTTATGGCATATCTTTGGATGCCTATGCAGGCACACATTCTTCATATTCCAAAACTGTTAGCTTGGACTTCACTGAAAAATATCCAAGCCTGGTTTTGTGATACCACACCACTGACGAGGCAAAATACAAACCATGCATCAAAATGTTATTTTTGTAATGGACAATGCCCATTAGTTCCGCTCCTTTCACATGTGGCCATCAGAATCAAGTCCTGTGCATCAAGAGAAGCAGTTCATGCACGTCAGACTTATTTCTGGGATAGAACAATGAGAGGTTTTGCAAAACCTACACACAAAAAAAAAGGAGTAGCAGAAGTCATTTTAATAATATTTCAATGCAAAACCAAACATGCACAAAAATGACAAAGGAAGATCCCTCTGGCAACAGAATTTTATGTTTTACTTTCATCTGGAGACAATCAGGAGATGCAAATTTTCATTCTAATCCACAGAAAAAAACACCAGAAAACCAGCACAATTACAGAGATGCAATCTTTCAATCTAGGACTTTTTTTTTTCTTTACTCCATTTCTGAAAGATCTACGCTGTAGTAGGGGCTGCAGTGGGAAAAGTGACAAATAGCAGTGAAGGTGAGGAAGGAGGATGCATAGGAGAACAAACTGTGTGAAAAGGAGGTGAACTGGGGATGCACAAACACCTCAGCCAAATTTAGAAGGACAAGCTGAAGAGCGCAGGTGTGGGAAGGAGAAGCTGGACAGAGATGAAGGTGGGAATTTCTGCCTGCAATCACCATGAGCCCCTGTTAAGGTTGCTGCAGAAAATTGTCTGTGTCAAGACCTCTCCACGGCATTCACTCACCAAAGGGCCTCAAGATTTTTTTTTTTAAAGCAGGAAAGGCCATAGCCCCAGAACGTCACTGTTATTCCTGTGCAGTCCAAAGGGGAAAATGGGCAGGTTAGAAGTCTGCAAAGCAATTAAGGCAAGATAGAAACCACCAGGAAAATTTCCAGAGCCAGCCAAATTTCACTACTCCCCTGCAAAACAAGGGAGGTTTAAGACTTGTGAATCTCAGATCCCATGAGTCACAGGATGGATTCTTCAACTGCTAATCTCAACTTTGGGGAATGACTGGTGGAGTTTTGAGTAGTCACATCTTCAGGTTAGGAGAAACAGCAGATTCTCTTCTCAGGATCAGCCACCTAATTAAATACACAATATCTACTCAGTTACAGTCATCCAGACCCATTGACCTCAAATTTTTAGTCTCACAGTATTCCTTTTAAGGGCAGCATCCTGTCCGTGAACACTCAAGAAGAAAAATGTGATAGAATTTACAACTGTCATATTACATGTGTTCTCCAAAGAACAGATAACCTTCTGGCAGACATAAACTTGCCAATTTGTGAAGGAAACTGTAGTACAAAAACCTCCTGTATTTTTCTTAACTGATACCCCAAAATGGCACTAACATTTTTCATAACATGAGATATATAAGATATATATATATTACATTATATATATTTAAAGATATGATATATATAAAACATGATATATATACATACATATATACAACATTATATATATAGATATAGATTATATATATATATAATGTGTGAAAATAGACTTAAGGTTCAGTTCTACCATTTTTCAGTGAGGGCACCATTAAAAAATGACATGTATTTTTCTAAGCAGATCTTCCCTTCTAACAGATTACTTTGCATGTGTCCTTTAGAGGAATCTTTGCACCTTCCTCTGACACTTGGAAAAAAAAGTGGCATTTGCTGGAGCAAGGATGAGGAAAGGAAAAGATTTGGTTTTGCTTTGAATGGTCGTGTTCTTTTCTCATTTCTGGAGTCAGAAAGAGGGATTTTAAGTAGGTGCTTTAGATTTTTATATTTGATTAAAGCAAATGGACTTTTTCATTTAAAAAAAAAGGCAAATATTTGTAATTTGTTGCTCTTTTCTCATCTCGAGTCTTTCTGCTGACATAAACAATAGACTTCTTGGAGAGATTTTTTTGTTGCATTTTCAGTGTCCCAGGTATCTCTGCTGATTTCTCTGTGTCTGTGTTTCATTATGTCGCTTCGCCCCATCAGTGACCTTTAAGCTGTGTTACTTTCTGTATCTGGTATAGCAAAATACCCCAAAACAAATACTAGTATGGCTTAGTGAAGAGTGGATTGTGAGTCATTGAAATTAACAACTGTAATATTTTTTGGTTGCAGGAGGTGTTTTGACTAAGGACTCAAGCCTTTCTTCCTGCTTTTTTATTATGAATATGGCTTTTTTTTTCCTGTCTCTGTATGTTACACACTAAATTTGCAGCTCAGTTCAATAACAGATCCTTGGCTGATGCAGCAGCAGTGACCTCGGTGAAGCTGTGCTGAAACATTGCAATGGACTGAAAATATGAACTCTGTTGTGTATTGCACAATATCCTACCACTTATGCCAAGTAATACCGCCTGTTTTCTCAAAAAAGAACAAGTGGTGAAATAATTTATTGAAATGAAATTATAAATTACTCATTTTCCATTGCAGGAGTGGGTTAGAGCTAAAGTATATTAAACATGTTGGTCTTCTATGTATAGCAGCCATGACTTCAGAAACTTGGTTTCAATACAGAATGTCTAATTTGTGCTAGGTGTGGGCAGACCCCACCTGGCATGTCAAGTGAAAGCAGTAAAATCCTTTAAAAGTGTCAACATTTTGCAGTGAGAGGGGTTTGTTTGGGGTTTGTTTTCAGAACAAATGAAAACATGAATTTCAAAAGCATTTTTACCTTGACAAACATTAATTTCCCCAGGATGATTTTCGCCTTTGGCTTTCCATCCACATATTGAATTGGAATTCTACACAGATCCTTATCAAGCTATGGGCAGAGACAATCAATTGTGAAGTATCAGCAGCGTTTACAACATACTGCTTTTTCATATACAAGCATTTCTGAAGTGTTCACAGAAATAATGTTTTTTTGTTTCATACCAGTTCGATCCTATCTTAGCTTTATTTTGCTTCTGTTTGTTGGACAAACCCACACCATCACCTCAGTTTTGACTTTTGTCATTTGATTCTTCTACTATCAAACACTCACATGTGTGTAAGTCTCAGAATTTCTGCTGTACATTGTCCCATAAAAAGAGACCATTAATGAGAATAAACTATACGTAACACACACAATTTTCTAAAATATTTTATGACACTTAAACCACTGTCCTGATTGATAATCCTGATTGGAATCAGCAGCTCTGAGAGGAAAAGACCCACACACCATGCAAGTTATGGTCATCACAACCAGGTGTTATCAGCTGCTGACATGCCTGAATAAAGGAATTGCACCAAGCACTTTTCATAGATATATATGTTTCCATTCCACTGTCTGTCTCCATTACTTAAAGGGTGAAAGAAACACTGCATATATTTATCCTGCTGTGCATTACCAAAACGCAGAAATTCAAGTAAAGTAGAGGCTTGCTGAGAAGCCTTGCAAACTTACATCTTTCATTCCAAATAAAATAATGTGTGAAATTATACAAAGCAAATTAAATTATATATGGATGGTTTGTCATTTTTCAGCCAGTGGGAGATCTTTTCTTTATAGCAAAAGATGGAGTTAAAAAGGTTTCTTGAATATCTCAACATATACATTTTGCAGTGTTCTAAATAGCCTTCCCCAGTGCCTCACTAATTTTAAGATTGTCTTACCCTTTAAGTGACCTGATCATAGTCACTTATGCAGCCAACTAATTCCCTGACTTGTTCATTAAGATTATTATTGAAAATCTTAAATATTCATTATGTGTGAGCACAATGAGAACAGGACAAGTTCTTGGCTCACTGCTAATAAAAGATAAGTTTATTTTCTACCTTGAAAGGGAAAAAGAAAAGACTATTTCTCAATGTAAGCCTGTAAGAAAGATGATTCTTGAATATCTTAAATGTGTGCACATAAAAGACATGTAATTCCTCCATGTGAAAAGAAATCTGTGAAGGGATTTTACTCTAGGGCATGAGTTGTTGAGTATATCAAATAAATTAAAATAAACCATAGGAAAATTATGGGATAAAAGACAAAGCAAGCTCTTCAACCTCTGGGAAATTGAGCAAATCAGACAGGAAGTTTTGTATATACAAAACTATAAAAGATATAGTTTAAATCACTATAATTACAGGAATTGATGCCCTCTGGAATAAACCTCTTTAGGAAGTTTGTTTTTACCACCTAAACCTGATAGAAGATGAATTCAGGTGAAGATTTGAAGGTTCAAGCAATAACTGAAAGGTGAAAAATCCACAGTAGAATGCTGTGCTACCATTATAAGGATAGCTATATATTTACCTGTATATAGGTATAGTTATGAGGGTAACTATGCACTGAATGTGCTAAAGGGTGTTGCTGGACCTGAACAGAACTTTGAGCAGCCCTGAATTCAGTTTCCAGATTCTTTGCATTTTTATTATTCCTTTTTATGGGATTGCATATGTGCTAGTTACAAAATTCTCTGAAATGCTATGCCAAAACTAACATGCAAGATGAAAAATCAGAGCAGCTTACAGAGGACATTTTTCAGTGCATTGATAAATGAAATGTTCATTTCTTTAGATCAAAGCATCTCCTGATGGAAGCAGTGTAATTTAAATATATCACTGTTGCTAAAACAACCCTTTTCAGATGAAAAGGTGCTGACAACATTTTTTTAACCATTTCTACGCATGATGAACAGCTCTCGTATGCAAATCACCTCCATCATTTTCTTCTGCCAAGGAGGAGAATTAATTGCTGTGTGCAATGTTTTGCAAAGTGATTTCTTGGATTGATTTTTCTTGTTCTGTTTGTTGAATAGGTAAGTAAATTTTTTCCATTTCCAGAACAAGTGATGTTTGTGGTGTTGTTCAGTTCTTCTCTCATCAGGTTTGCACTTGGTAACAGCAGGAGCTGAGTTGTCTCTGGATGAGTAACAGGTTTGGAACTGGAGCATTTTTGTGAGAAAGAGGAAAGTGTTTGGGAGAGGTTTGAGGGTAGTGGGAATAGCTCTGGCATCCCAAAAATGTGAGGAAAAGGAGAGAGTTGGCTGCTAGTTTTGCCCCTTCTAATTTCTAAGTACAGTTTCAGGATTTCAGAGAATTTTCTCTGTTTTGGAAAAAAAAAAAATTAAAAAGACCCTAGGTTTTGATAAAAATAATTTTAGAAAAACTTTCTCCATGTTTTCAATTGGCAGTAAGCTTTGAAAAGAAATCTTTCAGTTTGATGTAGAAAGATAACAGATTCCCTTTAAGAAAGGCCGTGAACATTAATCTCCCCATGATTTAATTAACCTTATAGATAATTATAACAAAAACGCAAACAGGTTGTACAGAAAATTACATTCCACTTGCTGCTCAAATGAATAGTTTTGTATTTCATACAAAATCAGTTTTAATCTCAGAAGAAGGGAATTTGCAACCTATAAAATATGGAGTGTGTGGGAAGGCATCAATATTGCACTTACTGATCTATTACAGAGTTAGACAAGCTGTGAGCAGGTCTGTTGGGTCAGAGCATGCAGGTGAAGTGGGCAAGACAAAAGGATGAAGTTCTGCTGGAGGGTGAAGGCATGAGTTCAGCACCTTGCTCCTGGACATCCTCAAAATAGACATTTCCTGACACAGAATTGCAGATTCTTGGACTGCTGCTAAGATGACCTGTAGCTCTGCACCACAGAAGACACTGCAGTGTTTCAAAACAAAGACCCCTGAACAGTTCAGCATAGATGACAGTCAGCCTGGGCCTCAGTTATCTTTTCCCAGTAAACAAGATTTGGGAGATGTCTAGGGGGTGCTTAAATCCCACTCTCACGTGGAGTTAGGACAGGCTAAGATTTACATTCAGTTCAGGAACCTTCTTCTCTGGAGTTTCTCAGTTTAGATGTCACATGGGGAGTTATGTGGAATAATCACAAAGGATAACATGTGGGAGACTAATGTCCATCTTTTAATTCCCTGCAGAGAGGAAAGATGTGCTCTGAGGGGCATTTCAGAGCAAAATCCTGATGCAGCCACTTGGACTCAGCCTGTAGGAGTTATCTTCTGTCCATTAATAACAGAGAAAACAGCGTGATGCTGTAGTTTTGTCACTGACACCTTAATCTGTTAATCTAGGCACTTAAATTACCTACAGGGTTAGGTGGGATTTTGATGAATGTCAGCGGCACCTAAAAGATGGCTTGGGATCCCTAATGCACATCTCTGCCATCTCTTTGTAGCTGTGAACACTAATTTAAGGCAGACTTTTTCTATTTCAAGTAGCATAGGCACTTTCCTGGCACAGTTTTTCAATCTGAGTATGTGCTTCCTTATACTCATTTAATGACAAAATGACCAGCTCTTAGAATTTTGGTATAAGGTTTTGAAGCTTGAATGTTTCATACATGTGGTTAGAAACAAGACTTGGAAAAAATAGAAGAGAAATTATTAACATCTGAAGTTAAGTCATATTTATCACATAGAAAACTTTCTATACAGCTGGATGAGGTCAAGACTGGGACAGCTGTACTCCAGTTTAAGGAGAAAGGAATACTGCTTGTACAAGAATGTGTTCTCTTTTTAGCAAGAGATCAGTTTGTAGCTTTACAAATGTGCTTAAGAAATATTACATGTGGTTACTTCATAGCTCCACACTCTCAAGGCACCTTCTTTGTTCTTGCTTTCAAAGCTGAAAGCAGTGTTATAGCACTGAGAGTCAAACAGCAGATGAAATGGTTCATACTGGTGCACTGGACCCATAAGCTATTATAGTTCAGTGGTCAGAGCAAGCCAGTTGTTCCAGAGATGCAAAAATGGGACTTCAGAAGGCCTACTCCCTTTGACACATGCTAGCAAGTTTGGGAAGGAGAGGAGGAAGCTTTTCTAAATGACCAGCTTCCTCCACTGGCACCAGAGCACAGTGGCCATCTGTCCAGTCTGGCTCCCAAGGACATGTCTGCCCAAAGAGCCCACACCCAGGCTTTGTTCTGCTTAATTTACAGGCTGGGTTAAACTACCATATAAACTACCAGAGAGTCAGGATTTGAAATCTGCTTTTGAATTTTTCCCCTGCTTAAGTTCCATCCTTCATACCTTATCTGAACAGGAAGGCACCTTCTGATTTAGTACGTTGAACACCGTATCTAAATAAAAAAAAACAACTTCACATGACCTCAGAACAACAGTCCTGGAACAGACCAAGGGCTCATCCATATCAGGATCTGGTCTCCAACAGTGGTAATCGCAGTAAAAAAAAAAGGCAAGCAAGTGGTGTTTTTATGGAAGCACACACTTGAACAACCCCTGCCAAAGACTTGATTTGAAGCTAAAATGGCCTCCTCAAGTCTGAGGTCCTCCCACGGTCCCTTCCTTCCATGTTTTGATCAGTTGTGCTTTTTGATCTGATTGACCACAACATGTCATGGGTTCTGTTGTTTAATTATATGTCAATAGTTACCTCCCTTTGACTGTTTGAGCACTCATCTTGTATAGTATTTGATGCCCGTGTGTCATGAAGCTCATGTATCATGATAACTTGACAGCAGTCACTCCCTCTTCTCCTTTTCCCATACTATTTATATTTTGGGGCTTTTCTGCAGTTTTTAAGTAACTGTATGAGTAGCAGGTATGTATCACTAAAAAAAATTATTTTTGTGGCACTTATTACACCTTACAGATATAAAGCATTCTTGCAGCCATTTTCAGGTCTATCAGAGACTATGAGCAAGTAAGCAGAGATCATGGAATAGGAACATAAACAAAGTAGATTTATTTTCAGATGAGTTAAGTTTAGAAATGGATCTAGAATGTGGAGAATATGTACTTTGCAGATGGATTTAAGGTGGAGATACTTTTAAATATTAAAACAGCCTCCTTTCCTTCAAAATAAATACAGCAAATTGTCATATTAGTAAAATCTTTCAGTGATAGTTATTTCTCTTAAGTCAGTAAAGTTTTGACCAGATTCCTAATTATATATTCTTCTCGTATAGTATTTTAAGAACACATTTTTATCAGACTAAAACTCAGACTTATTACTCTCCATATCTATTTTTAAGTCATATAAATTTAATCCAGCAAGTGTATACTGAGGTCATGATCTCTCTGTATTTAATTCACAATTCTCTTATGGTGTTCTTGTGAGACCCCACCTGGAGTGCTGCATCCAGCTCTGGGGCAAGGAAGACATGGTCCTGTTGGAATGGGTCCAGAGGAGAGCCATGGAAATGGTCAGAGGGATGGAGCACCTCTCCTGTGAAGAAAGGCTGGGGCTGGGGCTGTTCAGCTTGGAGAAGAAGAGGTTCGAGGAAGATCTCAGTCCAGGTCTGTGGTGACAGGATAAAGGGAAATCAGGTGACAGGATAAAGATGAAAGAGTGTAGGTGTAGACCAGATATTAAGAAGAAATTATCACCTGAGAGGGTGGTGACAGGTTGCTCAGAGAAGTTGTGGATGTACCATCCATAGAAGTGTCCAAGGCCAGGCTCGATGAGGGTTTGAGCAATCTGGTCTAGAGAAAGGTGTCCCTGCCCATGGCAGGGGGTTGGAACCAGATGATCTTTAAAGTCACTTCCAACCCAAACCATTCTGTGATTCTGAAGTCCCTGTTTTCTCCAGTGAAGAGGCAACAGTTCAGAGAAGTGCTAAACAAAAGCCTGCCTTGCATTTATTCTTGACAAAAGAAATTGGAAGAGTCTAAATGACTATTTTTATCTTTTAAAGGGTATGGATAATTACTCCTCTATCTGACTTACTTATCGATACCTCCTGTTACGTGCTCACCATCCAACTAACCCAGTCAAGCAAATGACAGTTTTACCTAGGGGTTTGAAGGCAGAGTTTTAGCCTTAGAAAAGTGTTTATCTTAGAAGTTCCACAGAAAGGCTAAATTGTTTTATTTCTAGCACTGGATATGCAAAAGTATAAAGACAGAGAATTTAGTCTAGAAATTCAGATGCCTGTAAGAAATACAACTACTCCACTATATTATATTCCATTACATCATCTGAAAATTTGTTTTACCTTCACATAATATGTTATTGCAAGACACACTTGGTATACACAGCTTTTGCATGCATATATCTATTAAACTTTCATAAAACATGTTAGTTTATGGAGTGCCTTTGAATCTGTGTTTAACTACAAAAATCTCTGTTCCAGCACAGCCTTAGCCTCAGGAGTAATAGCATTAGCTCTAATTATTACAAAACAAGTCCCTATCAATCTTTTCAAGAACTAATTAACAGCTTTGTTATGTAAAAAAGTGTCTGCTTCCATCAGATAAAGGGAGAATGCAGATAAAGCTGTGAAATGCAGAAGTCATGCTGCAGCATGGGAGGGTTATCTAATTCAGAGAGGATGATTACTACAGCCTGAAACTCTTCATGGAGATGACTGTGTGTGTCCAAACCCAGTGCCTTTCCAGTTTCACACATCTACAGAGAACATACTCTGATGTGCAAAGGGAACTGGACCATTTTATGAAAGGAACATACTGTTGTTAACTTTTTTTACTCAAAAAGTTTGAGGTCTACAAATAGTGTTGTCTGGCAGTGCTATAAAATAAACTATCGAAACAGATTGGAGGGCATGTTTTTACTTATTCAACCCAGTGTTTTTTAATTTAATGTTCTTAAAATGCTCCAAGAGTTGCTATGTTCCAATGCACCACTGTGTTGGCACACTTGCATTTTCAGATGCTAAAGGAAGTATCAAAATAATGGGAATCCATGCTTATTTCCTATAATGTTCTTTTAAACTGTGTTGCTGTCCTGTAAACAAGCTGTGACTGGGGGCTTTTCATGCTTCCTGCTAACCTTAGTAATCTTTCTCATTTGAACTGACAAGTTTTATGCTTATTAGTTTTGTAAAGTTAAATATAGGCCTCTCTTCTAGGATTTTTTTTTTTTTTTTGAGTACTCTGGGCTCAAAGCAGTGGCTTAAATGTAGGAATTTAGTGTTTGTTACCTGAGGTGCTCCAATACATATCTGCATGTGCTGCCACTACAGTTGCAACCTCAGCCCATAGTTTCACAAGGATAAATTTATACATATAGATGTATAAATTTAGGTTTAGTCCATGAGCTGAATCTCATTCTGAAAGACAAAATAATTAGCTTTGCCTAGATTTTATACAAAGTTTTCCAATTTGGAAACATAACTACCCAATAATCCTAAATCCTGAAGTATAGTACATGAAGTAAGGATATTGAATAGTAATCCCAACAGTTTAGATAGCACATAAGCATCAATAAGGGCTCACGTTCTTTATTTATCACAGAGAATTGCCACTGAATTGTTTGCTACAGAAGGAGAGAGTTTCATTTGTACTGGAAAGAACTATGGAGTTCTCAGCTCCAAACAAGAATATGGAGTGGGAAGCAAGCAGCTTAGATAATAGTTCAGCTCTTGACTAGAATGCCAAACGAAAACATTTTGTAACCATTCTCATGGCAAACCGGCATCTTTACAAGTTTCACAATGACAGGGTGTTTTGCTAGCAGGAGCACTACTGTTGCCAAAGCAGCCTGAGCAGATTGGAAAACGTGTGAAGAAAATTTGATCCTATTAACAGATGCATATTGAACATTTCCAGGGAAAGCCAATGCTGCTGTTTACATATTGCAGCATATGTGCAGATTTGTCACAAGAAACCTGTGAGACATATTCACCTGAGGAACAGCACGGCTTTTGTCAGGCACACAAAACTCTCAGGAATGAAAATGGCAGGGAGATGTTTGCTATGGCTGAATGCTACTCAGCATCACTTTGCCAGGCTGGACAATCTGGAAACAATTCTGAGTGTACATTCATAGAAATGAGTGCTCTGCCTGCTGCGCTAACCCAGCTGGCATGGGGTTTTGTGAGCAGAATACCCAACCCCTATCTCTGACACTGTCCAGGTGGTACTGCCAAAACATCCACCTGCCTTTTCTCTGCCACTCACCTCAAAATCATTTCATGTGTTTTACAGAACTTTCCTTCTCAGTGTGCAGAAGATCCAAGATTCCAGCTCTTTTGGCCACTGAGATGCAATTTCAGAGTGATGATGCTAAACAACAGACTTTTCCTGACAAGTAAATGCACTCACAGAGCAGTTGGAAGTGGAGGTCATGAATAAAGTCATAGGATCCTGAATAGTTTGAACAATCAGTATTTCTGGGACAGGTTGCTGATATAAAGGAAAGCATTGAGGTTGCCTGTGTTCTTTGTTAGTTACTTTTGTGATAGTAGTTGTCCTTTAGGTTCTTTATCACAACTGTACATCATGCATTTTATCTCTGCTACTCCTGATGCCTTCATATTGGAATTGTTTCTTCCTGTGATGCATGAAACAGTTAAGTGTCAAAAAAACTACCCAGTGTCAGGTCCCAGGAAAACATCTGCCCACACAGTGCTGAGTTAAACTGTGGTGTAGACTGTAGTATGCTGTGGTGGATGTCAAAAGCCTACAGGAATTAAAATAAGGATTAAACAAATGGAAAGAAAAAAATCATAAAAATCAGGCTTATATTAGGAAGTCCCTATCACAGAAAAGTGATATCACAGCATAGAAGTTCTTCTTCATGTTCAGGTGGAAATTTCTGTGTTCCAGTTTCTGCCTGTTCCCTCTTGTCCCATTGTTTGTAACCACTAAGCAGAGCCTGGCTCCATCCTCTCAACACTGTCCCTTCAGATACTTACAGACTTGGATGAGGTCGCCTCACAGCCATCTCCTCTCCAGCCTGAACAAGCCCAGCTCCCTCAGCCTTTCCTCAAGCTTTGCTCCCTTTCCACAGCCACTGAGGACATGAGATGCATCCAAAGATGGTGAAAAAGGCTGTCCAGGTGATCGTGGAGCAGTTCTACTCCCACCTTCCACACCAGCAGCGCAAGTGAGGCCATTGCCGTCATCCCCACAGGGAGCTGTGCAACAACGACACGGGGTATAAAGTGTATCCCTCTGCTGCAGGAAATGCTGGAGGCAGATTTGTAGCTTCACACAACACTCATGATGTAGTTAGAGCAATTCCCTGATTTATTCTTCAGTCTATTCCCACAGGTGGAGAAATAAGGAAAAGTACTTTGCAGACAGAATGATTGCTATGAGGACACAGGTTTGTCAGTGGGATCCCAGCGCACACTTGGGATTTTCTGTAGCAATACAAACAACAAACATAAAACTTAAATCCAAATTCACCCTCTCTAGGCTCTTCTTCCAACAGAAACTCCAACACAAAACAGAATTTTACTGAAACATTTAGTATCTGTCCTGTTTTATTTTAAAAATCCAAGTCTGAACTATTCGGTCCCAAGAGAATGATTTTTGTGATGAAACTTTCCCATGTGCCTACAAACAAATCCGGTAACTCTCATGTCTCATTTCATGCTTCCCAAAAGTGACAATGCAACAAACTGCTGTGTTAATACCATTATAAATTAAAATCATGTTTAGCAATCCAGGACATACTTGCTAAGGACAATTAAAACAAACCACTTTGTACAAACCAGTGGCAGCTTTAATGTTCAAAGAATTCAATCCTCATCAGAATTAATCCTTCACTGTCTAATAGTTTTCTTACTAGCCTCAAACACTGGAGGATGAGATGCCTTCCTTTTAAAAAAATGTATATATTAAGCAATTTAATGTGAAAGTACACAACTATATGTTGTTGCTTATAATGCATATGAGACATTATGTTTTTTTGGTAGATATGTAAATCCAGAATATGTTTGGGTTAAAATAAAAATAACAAAATTATTTAAGATATTATATTAATACTGAAAATTTGCATGTCAGTACTTTTTTGACAACTTCATAAAAACTGGTATCTACATTACCGTGAAGATTTTATCACCTTCCATTGTTTTAACCTTTTCTCACTATTCCTAGTGATGGATTGAAATATAAAGAAATAGAAAAGGAGTTCTGGGAAACATTAAATAAATCAATAATTTTAAATCCTTTTTCTTTCTCTCTGCTTGATTTGATAAAAAGCATGATTGAACAATTCTGTGGGCTATAAAAAGTATTTGAATGTGCAAGCTGTCATTGTAGGAATGTCAGCTAAAATTATCAAAGTTAGATGCTGAAGTATGGGAGCTCACATTAGATTTCAAGCTGGCTCATTCAGAAATTTGATTCTAATGTCTAGGGGCTATAATGTACTTTTAAGCATTTTTGACTATTCACAGAGGACTGGTTCTCTGCAATGTTTTTTGCTTCCACATAATAACAGTCAGCAGAACCACTCACATGTGCAAGCATTCAGAGAAAATGTATTTAAAAAATGACACATTTTGATGTGAAAAGAAAATGGAAAAAAAATAATGGAAAACCTCCCCAACACAGTCAGATGTGAAGAAATTCATAGATCACCAAGTGTAGGTGCAAGGGAGGTAGGAGATGTTCAGCCAAGAAAACCTTTGGAATGACTTATTTTTAATAAATTACTTCTGCATAGAATTTCCTCTTATAAGTTGTAGAGGCCGCCCAAAAAGTTTGAAGTTGCAAGTAAAGCTAAGCTGTGTAAGCAGAACGAGGGGGAAAAGAGGTGTAAGGAATTGACTGTCAGCTCTTGTAAATCTCCTTAGTTCCACTCAGCTCAACTGATCCAAGTCAGTGTATGCCAGCCAAGGGAGTTGCTCTGTGGTTGTAAAAAGTGTGAAGAGATAATGAAAGTCAATGTATTTAGTGTCTAAGTCTCTTTGTTACTCTTCAAAAATCCATCTGCTGCCTCTGTATGATGTCCTATTATAGTGGCTATTACGTGTTCTGCGTGGCTAATTGATTAGCTCTAATCTCACATCAGTTGCCCTAAAGCAGATTAATATAATTATTTCATTTTCACTGCAGCACTGGTTTAGTTCAATTTTTAATTCTTATATATGCCTCCTATGAATCCAAGTATCTACATATTCTACCCAGGTGACCTCATACCTGGCATCACACACATTTTGAGGGCAGTGAAGGTGGCTGATATCCTTAAATCCCTTCTGTCTTCCACCAAAATGGATTTTTATAACAAATCTTATTCCATATGAACAGTAATCTTTAGAATCAGAAATGAAGGATGATATTCATTTAATCTGGCTCTGGGATCCAAACAACAGGAGTTAAGATGGCCAAGAATTTGCTGTAGCTCCTGATTCCCGAGTGCAAGTAGACATGTGCTCTGCTCCCTATAGCAGATCAGGAGATGAGTTGTCATCAGGAGAGAAACAAACTAAATAATTCAAAGTTGCCATTGTGATGGCTTGGAAAGTGCCTCCCTGGTCTGTGGTTTTATCTATATCTGTCCTCAAGGTTTTGAGTGGGCCCAAAGAACTGAACCAGAAATTTTCTAAGAAAATAGTTTTGGATATTTTGATGAAAAAAAAATGTCTCTACATTGATATAAAATACTTGTAAACATGTACCATTTCCAATAATATATTTGTGAGGAAGGAGAAGTATCTGATCAGAAGTACGCAGCCTGTCATGGTTAGGGCATCCATCAGAGGTGATGGTCAAAAGTAATTCTGTAGTTAAATCATCAGAGGTCCATCTGTGTAAACAAAAGTAAGAATATCACAAGTGGACTTTATACTATGTATTGAAAAAGAGAATATCTACTGTCTTCTTCTGAATGTAACTTGCTCATCTTGCATTTTCACCAGAGCCCACATCTAATTTATGCCATCTTTTACATCATTGCTGACAGTGACCAAATCACCGTTTTTTGTGATACAGCTGAGTATGCAATTTCCAGTTTCATATGACAAGAATCCTTCATCTTCAAATTCACTAACTGTAGTCTTTTGGTTTTTTGTTAATTTATAATATCATTTTAGTCTTATTTATGCCAGATGTAGATTGGAAATTCAGGAATGCCCTATAACAGATATACACCAAGGCTAATGGGATACAAGTCACACAAAGAGTTCGTTTTACACAACGGTTTCACATAAAGATTTGCTGTATTGATTCCTTCTTAAAACAAATTTGTTATCTGGGAGTCTTGTCATTTCTGCTCTTAAAAAAAAAAGAAAGAGAAGATAAGGCTGTTATACTCTTAATGGCATTACTTAAGGCTTGAAGAAAATTTTGAAGAAGTAATAAACTCAAAATAAAATTAATTAAGGAAAAGAAGTCAAATGAAAGTATGACAAAACCACAGATTGTCCCAGATGTTTCTATTAAAGATATTCAATCTCCCTTTGATAAAACACTTCAGTTCCTCATGAGGAAAATGCAGTAAATATATGGACTTCAGTAAAGTATTTGGGACTGAGTCACAGGAAATTTCTTGGGCTGGAGACAACTAATACAAGAACTGGAACTTGGCTAAAGAATTGTTTAGATGGAAGATGACAAGCTGTACCTATACGAGAAGCCTTGGATCACATGGACATTGCAGTGGGATTTCTCAAGGATCAAACCTGGACTAATTTAATGTAATGTTTTCATTATGACTTTGGCACAGAAACCCAGAAGTGAGCTAATGAAACATGACAACACAGCATTTGAAGTCACTGTCACTGTAGTGAAAGATGGGGATGCCATAAAGAAAGAATTGGAAAGCTTTTTGTTAGAGAGATAGAAATGGGAGAAAATTCCATGCCATGAAAAGTGAGAAGATTCATTTAGGCAGTAAGAAAACTTTCTCCTGGAGGGGTTGGATGCTGAGGGTTTGAAAGCAGCAAACAAGAGAAGCAGGCTGCAGAGTAGAAACTCAGCATGACTGTGAGCTGCTGGTGTTGCAGAGCTGTGTGAAGGCATACAAGATCCACAGAGAATGAGGGAAAAATGCCTGGGTGCAAGGTCATGGCAAGACCTCATCTGGTGCAGTACATGCATTCTGATACTCAAAAGAGTAGAAATAGGGATTAAAATGGGGAAAAATATCAGGCAGAACCATAACATGGAAGTAATTTGAATACTTCTAAGTACTTATATATAGAATAATATAATCTTAGAAAAGTTTGGGTTGGAATGCTTTCCTAAAGATTATCTAGCTCCAACCGCCCTGACATGCACAGGGATAATTGTGGTTTGTTCTTTATTGTGACTGCCTATGGCAGAGCTAAATCCTGTGGTTTAGCCTTGCTGCCTCTGCCCAGCCATGGCCAGGTGAGAGCACTTCCAATGGCACAGAAAGCATGACCATGACCATTTCTTCAAAGACACCATATTGTGCTGAAAATAAGGAGGGGAGGCTGAAAAAAATAATGTTAGTGCTTGAATAGCTTTCACTGGGAGATTTTCTGTATGAGCTGCTTCAGAGCCTCATTGTGTCTCTCTGTTTTCTGTGTAAAGCATCATTCTCTGCTATGATCTGACTCTGTAAAAATGAGTGAATTAATGTGGTAACAGTACACTCCAGTAGTGCTTGAAATCCCACCCAGTCTTTGAAAGCTCAACCATCTCTATGCTCCTGTCAGAACTTCCTCTAGTTCATTCCCAAGCCAGACAGAAAAATTCAAGTATCTTAGTTATCCTGTGGAAGGAAAATGTTGAGAACCATCTTGCCCATCTTCATTACAAAGACTGTAAAAGCTTTCCATTCAAAATGACCTGTTTTTTCTATAACATAAGAATAACTTTAGCTTCAGCTGCTGCTGCACTGTCTGCTCAATCCATAAACTCTAGTCCCTTGATAAGGAAGTTAAAGCAGCCTAGTATTAAAAATAATACTAATACTAATACTAATATTAATACTAATAAAAAAATACCGCTGAGGGTGTAATATAAAACTTAAGCGTCTGAGAGAAAGCAGCGAACCAGGACTTTAGCATGCAGTTATTTCTTACATCCTTCTTTTCACCAAAGGACAGAAAGCCCTTAGTCAGCCTGATTATTAGATTAGGATATTATGAGGAATTGATCTGTCTAATGAAGTCTATATTTTTTTGATATTTCTGTTCGTCTTGCAGTAGGATGTTTGCCGGTTCCTTTTCAGTGTTTTCTTTGAGAACATTTTTCATTATATTTCTTTCCAAAGTGATTTTCCAGTGCTGGGTGATGCTTTTCAGTAAATACTTTATTTATACAATTGCTTAAAAATAAAATTTTAAAAACCCCAAACTTCAGGGATACCAAATTAGGAAAAAGAATCTGAAAAGTAGTTTCAACTAAAACAAAAATCTGGAGGGGAAAAAACCCATTAATTTATCTGTTTGAGTCATAAGCAAAGATGTTTCTAATTCCAGTTTGAAATTATATTCTACATTTCAAAAGTTGAATTAAATTTGAAGAAAATAAGCATGTTTTGAAAAGGACTCAAGAGCTTAACAGAACCTTCCTGGGTGCCCCAGTGTAGACGTTTTTGATCTGGGCATTTTTCCTACTTAGCCTAAAATTCAGATCCTGGATATATATTTTGATTTGTTTTTACATTTGGCTACTAACACCAGGAGCCCAGTTAGTCTGGCTCCAGTGACTTGGAGGCTCTTCAGCTGAGCAGAGAGAGTCAGTAAATACCTCGGAGCATTTCAGCCGGGGGGATTACAGCCATGCCAGTGTTTCCCAGAACAGCTGCTGCAAGAAGCTTGTTTAATACCTGCTGCCTGTAAAAAGAATTAAGCAGTAAATGAGGGCTTGCCACAGGACCTGTGTCCAGGTTTGCTGGAGAAGCAGAAGCACAGACATTTTGCTTTCTTCAGGCATGTAAAAGGCCCTTAGCTGGAGTTAGCTGTGGCTGGGAGGTGTTTAAGTGTTTAAAAGAGACAAGGAGAAGAAAACCTGCTCACACCACCGGTGTTTCTGTAACCTGTGCATGAACTTTTAAATCAAGTCGCTTTGTTCATAAGCCTCAGTTAACTGGCATAGAACAGCTTCATCACTAATGCCAAAAGAACCCCATGTGGTTTAGCAAAAGCAGTCAGTCCCCTCAGCTCCTCACAGCCCCTTAAATACACTAATCCAAGAAATAAATATATAAATGTGTTATAAAAACTCATCCAAAATTTGTTTTTAAAGGCCCAATTGCTGAATAGTAAGGCTTGAGGATCTTTTTCATCAAAGTGTTGTGGAGGGATAAAAGAAAAACAGGTTTTGTGTGTAGAAAGCAAATACAGAGCAAGGTGTTTCAAAAAGCTAAGTATTTTGGTTTCAATAAAAAACCTTTTGTGTTTTTCCTCAACTCAGAAATCACAGCAGGTCAGTTAAAAAGTCAGACTACTTTCCTGATCAAAATAAAAGGCAGATTAATCTGCTACAACCCTACTGTCTTCTTTGGGAGAAAGTAAAAGTGCAGTTGAAACTTCAAGTGTAATTATAGGGAAATCTATTTTTGTGAAAGGGAAACAAAGAGTGAATTCCACCTGTCTGTGTTAGGCACAAGTGTGTGGTCTGATGATGGCCCAGATTCAACTCCTTTGAAGACTTGTCCAAAGTAATTTATCTTTGTGTCCTGTCTCCCAGTTCATAGGAAGGTCTAATACCAATTCCCTGAAAACTGTTGAGAAGATAAATTCACAAAGATAGTTGTAAGGAAGACATCATACAATTACTTTAGATTCACCATTCTTATAGTCTGATGAAGGAAGTAGAACATGTTTCACAGATAATGAGCTTTTTAAGCATCAGTCTTGAAGTACTGTGCTCTGGTCCCTCACACATTCTGGGGTTTATTGCTTCTCTTATAGGGAGGCAGCAAGTGGAGCTGTCTATCAGCTTCACTGTACCACATGATGCAGAACTCCACAGGTGTGATGAAAAGATCCCAAGGGATGAATTCTTGGGCCCTTACAAACTGGTATGGTCCTCTCTTTGGTGCAAGATTTTTATGGAACAGGTCTTAGGTTTTACAGTAACACATTTGGGTCTTTTGGGAAAGGAACCCCTCAAGTGATCTCTGAATCACAGAAGCAAAATGTCGTAAGGTGGTTTCTTACCTGCCTCTGTAACTCCATGTCTCATCATATTATCTCAAGACCTACAATAGCTGACAGATTTCTGAAAATTCAGCTCCAAGCTGTATGTTCATATAAAATCAGTTTCCATTAAACATAGATAAAACATCAGCTGTGGCAGAGAAAAGCTTGGAAATTCAAACCATAGCAACTTCAGCAATCAAAAGCAAATAGAAGATATCAGAAAACCATGTTTGGAAAATATTATAGATATTGAGTCTCATGTAAGTCAATGACTGATTTTTCAAGTGTTTGGGAATGGTAACAATTAATGTCACCTATAGAATTCCTGATAATATTACTCAGTTCATGTTCCTTTGAAACTCTTGAGGGATATCGTCTCATCCTTGGAATTTGTTCCTGTTCATTTTAAAAGAATTCTTCTTTGTTTCTAGGCCTTGACTGAGGAAAGCACACATGAAATGAAGACTGCATGAAAAAAGCTTTATGCAGATGATGTTGCAATACCAGTCAAATGAAATCCAAATCTTCATATTAAAAGCAATTGGTGACACAGGATATTTAGGCCAATCCAACAAGAAGCTGGCAGAGTAGTTAATTTTCAGTCTGCATCAGGTGCCCCTGATCTTTTTCCTTTATTTGTTCTAGTGAGGTTCTTCCAAATAGTTCCTTAAATTCACATTCAGAAATGAGCTTGGTTGTATGATCTTGGCTGTCAATTAAAAAGTATGTCCCAGATTAATATCAGCCAGGAAAACTAACTTCTGACTTCAGGGAGAAAAACTGTTTGATGGCTGATAACCAACTTGAAATCCGCTGTCATGGATCTCTGCTAACAGAGGATGGGAAATCACTGCATGCAAGGACTCAGGTAATCAAACTTTTCAATGAGTGGAGCAACCAACTCATTTGGTAATGGAATTTGCCCACAGATGATATAAATCCTGGTAATATCTGAATTTAGAGTTAACAATGAAGCTTATGCCTGTTACACCTCAAGGATGAACAGAACTAAACAGAGAGGCCTAAGCCAGAGGCCAGTGTTGGAATGAGCATCCTTTTCTAACACACATGGTTTCCAGATGCAGCACTCTCTTGTCTTTCTTCATTTAGTATTTATGACTGAATTGATAAATCAATCCTTTTTCCTCACAATCCATGATTTTTTTCTTCAAAATGGAGTCTGTAATTCAATTTGTGGAATAGTCTAAAAAAAAAATCTAGGACTAATGAGCTTTTTAGATACAAAAATATTACACATTTTCTAAAATGAGGAGTTACATTTCTTTGATAGGATATTTTAACTAGGTGACTCATATGATCCAAAAACCTTTTCATTATGAAAACTTAATTATGAAATAAAATATAAAATCTACATCTGTATATGGCAAATATGAACAGATAAAAATTCATATCTGTCAGATATCCTGTTATAAGCCACGTAGTATGTTGCTACATTCCAAAGCCTGGACTTGGCTAAATCTAAGCTGTGCTCCCATTTTAACTGATTAATTTTTTGACATGTAAAGTGCACTATTGAGCTTCTCAGGTTTACAGAATTATGACATTTTTGAGGGAATATCTGATCCAGGCTTGTCCATTTCACTTTCCAAAGATTTTTTTAGTATACACCACTCTGTAGTGAAAGACATGCATCAGTTCTCTTGCCATACAAAGTTATAAAGCTGGAGAGTGATCTGAAGGTTACATTTATTTGCTTTAATGAGACTTTACCATGCTTAAAGTACAGTGTATTGAGCAAAAGGTGAAGAGCTTTAATCGAAATCAAGTATACTGCAATAATTGAACAAGGGTATCATGTAAGAGAGGAGAAAAGAGTACAAGGGTTAAACATTACTTTGGATATTTGGATTGAGAACATGTTAACAAAGTGAGTTTGTTTTAAAAAGCAAGGATTTTCAGTCTGAGTGGGTCCTTTTGTGGCTGCAAAGATTTATATCATTTTAAAGCTATTTTCTAGCATAAATGCCTTCTTACTTAGCATGACAAGAAGCAAATAAAAGCTGTCTGATGTGCTCAGCAAGAACTTAATCCAGCTGGACAGAATGAGGTACAAATGCAATTAATATCTCTTTACCAGCAAATATATTATGGTTTATAGGGTCTTATTTTTCAGAAATTATTCCAGTAAAGCATCCTGATCAGTATCTAGCCTAGAAGATGAGATATTTTTTTAGCCATTAGGAGTTCTCTGAGCAATTGAATTTGCATTTAGTAGGCTCAGCTGCTAAAACTAACTGGAGATTTTTGGTTCTACCTCTTAGATATCTCAGTTAGAAACTGATTTTCCAGGTCAGTGCTCCCTAGTCCTTCAAATGATGTCTCCATTAAAATTACACAAGCTGGACTGAAAACTTCTCTTGTGATCTTGGTTTTACCAGCTTTCTCTGCACTAAGAGAGCTCCTCTAAAGATAGTGAGGATGTTGCTGGCCTTTCTTTTGCACTGTTTTGTACAGAACCCAAGAATTGGCATGATTTCCACCTCTATGGAAATGCCAGAGGATGCCAAAGATCAGCTCTTCATGAATAGTCTTCTATTTGTTATTCTTCTACTGCCTATCCTGTCTCTATGGCCCCTGGAATATGTTTTTTTTCTTGTCTGGACTTTCTCTGTTCCTAATGCTACTTCCTGGAGGAAGAAGGTTTAAGGATACTGAAGACCTTGAGAAGAAAGTTAATGCTGAGAAAGAAAGAACAAGGAAAGATGGTCTCTGCTCTACAGCTTTGAGTATTTTCCACTTCTTTCAAAGGTCTCAGTGAGACCTTGGCAAAGCTAAAAGGCCATAGAAGGACCAAAGCCACTTCATTTTTGTACTGTTTCTTTGTGTGTGGGTGGGGTTTTTTGTCATGTGTTTCAGAAATAGTCCCTGGATAAGAAAGGTTGATGGACTTTTTGTCTGGTTGGATTGTTCAGGCTCAACACACTGTGTTGTCCAGTACCTGTGGAGAAGGAGAGTAATTTTTGCAAGTCAGCAGTGAATGCTTTCATTCTTTTGGTTAAATACATTTTTAAACAGAGTGTCATATCTTCAGCAGACATCAACAACATAACTCCAGGAACAAATGTAGCTTCAGGAATCTATATCAGACCAGAACTCAGGCATCTTCCCTTCTCCATCATTTTTCCTAGAAGCTTCTAGGCATGTGGCTATAAAACTAGGAGCCAGGGGATTATAAGTACTAGTTCTCACTCTTTTCCTTTGTAAATGTGGGTATTTGGAGGGAAGCAAGACTCTAAAACCAGCAGTAAGTTTCAGATGTTATTACTCTGACATAGACTATCAAAAGATGATTTTTAATTCCCATGCTGTTTAGTTATCAAGCAAACAAAGGAAAACTATGTTATACAAATGGTTATACCTTCCAGCTTCAATGTAACATTCCTAAACTACAGATTACAACTGTGCATGAGAAGAAAATTCATATCCACACATTATATATAATATTCTATGTACTTTCCATTTTTTTCTTCCACTTGAGATAGGATTTCAAAGTCACATCTAACCCTTCATTCACAGGGCTTATGCAAGCTTGCATTGATGGATGAAACTCATACTCACCATGTGTATGGGAAAAAGCACTTTGTGTAATCCTCATAAATCCTGTAGTGATGTGAGTGCAGTTTCAGCTGGGATATTCCAAAGGAAAATGGAAGATCAAATTCCAACTGCATGTGTTAATTAGATAATATTCCTTTTTGTGCAACTGCTATCTCACGGGATTTGTGTAAGGATAGACAAATGTGTAGTTGATTGGGATATTCACTGATTGTCTCTGGAGGTCCAGGTTCTACCAAGAGCCACATGCATTAAGTTATCCCTCTTAATTTGCTATTAGACAAAACCATGACTTAATGTGGTAAAACTGGTTCTTTGTGTTCAAGGAGAGGTCACAGGCTATACTGACAGAGATGCTGTAGTTCAGGCCTGAGATGTGCTGGAAGGTTTGCAGGAGGAATCCAGCAGAGCTTCTTCTCCTACTATGCCCTGCTTAAGCAAACGCATCTCCATGGGGTAGTGAGGAGAAAAACTGGAAGAGCACCAGCAGCTATTTACACAACTGGAACCATTCCATCCTCAGTCAAGTGAAGCAAATAGCTGTAAAAGCGTTCTCTATTTCAGCCATCCAAGAACAACACCACAAAGTGGACATCACCAGAAGTCAGTTGCCATGGGCACACAAGCGTCTAACTGGGAGAACACCCACAGACACTGAACTTTGGTTCAGCAAACCCCACCTCCAGCTCTCTTTAGTGCAAGTGTTGCTATCATTCAGTTTTAAAAGCAACCTAGGAGCTTCAGGGGAAATATGTGGAGGCATTGGATAGATCCACTTCTGAGATGAGACAGGAAAGAGGCAAATACAAAATGCAGTTAGGCAGAGGTGGGATGTCTTGTTTTCTCACCCCAGGCTCCACAGACACTGGTTTCACTTGACGAGCTCTCCAAGTCTGTGTATCTAACCTAACACAGCCTGCCCAGTGTTCAAGTCTCAGGGAATCTTCAGATGAGTTCTGATAGGGATGGATAATTGTTGTAATTAATTAGAGAACCAGAACCAACAACTTGAGTGACACAGTCTCTGGAAGCACACCAAGCTTTTAAAATCTTACCCATGTTTTTTCAGTTTTGAACATGGCTAGCAGATTTCTTCCTCTGCTTGACTAAAAATAAAGCCCAAGGGCAACCAAGCAAAATTGGACCAAACTAGTTGGACAGTAAATTCCTACTTTTACACATTATTAAAGCTGGGCTAAATGAAAGAGGTCATTCTCTTTGCAGATGCTCCTGCATGTTCTTTTTATTTTAGAAACAAATTGTTAATTTTTTTTTTTCCATTTGAATGAGGCATGAACATAAATTCCTATAACGACACAGCCATTTGGTGCCAAATGCAATAAAATGTCATGACAACAAAAGCAATGATTATTCATAAGTCATCATTTAGTTCTGTTGCCTCCCTTCCTCCCAAGTAAGCTTCCCTCACTCTCTGCCTCCAGCCTTCCGTTCTACCCCTCATAAAAGAATTGAGTGGAAAAGAGATTCTTAATCCATGGCCAATGCCTTTCTCCAGGCTTCTTTTTTTTGTTTTGGACTGGCATGGACTTTCTGAAGAGCACAAACCTTTATAAACTGCCAAAGGAGAGGTTTTATCTCGGTGTCCAATGATCTAAACACACTGAAACACACTCACCTAAAGAAAGTGCTCCACAATAGCCTCCCACAACAATTTTATGACCCAGCCAACAGAGGTCAAAACTGTTACTCTTTGGAAAACATGATCTGCATCTATGTTAGTCTGAGTAGTGATCTCCAAAATAAGCAGTTCAAGAATTTAATCTAGGAACACCTACTAATTGTAGGTCATTTTTTTAGTTCAGCTTCTCTCTAAGTGAATTCTACATGTCTATTCGATTTTGGCTTTAGGAAACCCTGTGCCATGGGAGTTGTATTTCTTCAAATAAAGTATATCACAGCAGATGCAGTGTAGAACACAGTCTGACCAGGCAGTAAAAGCATTATCCTCTACCCAATATTTAATTTGTTGCTCTCTGATTTGGCTTGTTCGGTTTTCTCCCTTCTTGCATTCCCAAAAAATCCTAGTGTGCCTTCCATCAGGAATCATTGTCTCACTGTATCAGGAAGCCCATAGATCAATCACATAGCTACAGTATGAATTAGAAGATGCAGAGAATTTACAGAATAAATAAATAGCAAAATACTGATGTGTGAACACAGTAATGAGACCCTGAACTGTGTGGTGCATCAGAGAAAACTGAGAAGCCTGGATTAGGTTAGGTTAGATTAAATGTAAGAATAAAATTTACTGTGAAAGTGAGGTAATTTGGAATATTTTTTTTCCTTCTTCGTGTTTTTTTTTTTTTTTTTGAGAAATGGTGGCACTCTTGAGTTCTGTGTCCAGGAAATTTTATGAGTTTGGAAGGAAAAAGGCAAGTTTCTTAAGTCTGCCTTAAAGAGAAACAGAAACAATGTCTCAATTTTTACTCAGTAATAATAGAATTCATGCAGAATTTGGAAAACACAGGATCAAATTTTGTTTCTAACAACAAAAAAGTAATTGAAATCTTTCTCCTCCCACAGCAATCCTCTCACTGTTCAATAAAACAGAGTATGATTTCAAGTGAGTATGGCAATCTTATAATGTCAGAATGCTGGAGGTTCCTCCAGTCTCTCCTTTGAGAACGTTGATTTAAATATACATAATTCCATATAAAAATATCAGCCCTGGTTATCCCACACACTTTTTTTGAGGTGTTCACTTGGGAAGTGGTAGTTAGGTTCCACTTTTGTGCATCTTAATCTATGGAAAGTGAAAGCGTTGAACCATAATGCTGCCATGAAACTGCACTTAAGGCATTCTTCCAGGTGGGATGAAGTAGGTTCAAATGTCCTCAGCAGCGGGATGCATTGAACCTGTCCCTAAAAACCTGAAAAATCCTGAAAGCCTTGAATCCTGCCCAGGGCTTGATAGCTCATACTGACAGGATAGTGAGTCAGAAGAGCATCAGGCTGTTTTCCAGGAGTAGCTTTTTTCAGGACTGTCTTTTAGGTTGAGTTGCGGGACAAAGGAACAGGTTTTCAATTTTTAACCTTTCCAGAACTGATTTACCTCTTGCACGTTGTTAAACATGACCTTTTTTTTCTTCCTCTCTCCTTTTTATACAGTTGTGGAACAAAAATATACAAATTTACAGGTCTACTCTTTTCACAGCCCCCTCACAATCTATGCCAGCTGAGTAATTGCTATCAAGCCTTTTGTGGGCCTCACACTTGAGACAACTGCAGAAAAGTCTGGAAGAAGGGGAAGACAAAGACTAGCTGTGTCCATCAATGCACAAGGGTGGCACAGAGAATCCCTCAGACTATGTCACTTGGGATTGGAGAGACAGCAGAAACCCAAACTGAGCAGGGATACAGCGATGCTTTGACAGCAGGTTAGAGATAACAGGCACAGGATGACCTGTCAGTGCTCAGGCTTGGTGGGATGAAAGAAGACCCCTCCACTGATGCCAGTCAAGTCAGCTTCAAGTCAGGGGGTGTAGTTTTCTTGTCAATCACATATTAGACAGGACTTTGGAGAAGAAATCCAGTACCTCTGAGGAGGCTGCATTGTTCAAGAATAATATGTGATATGTTTTACTGGTTTGGATGCTTTGGTGTATGTCTGTAACTCAATTCCCCTCCTGTTTTTATGTAACATTTACTGGCTGTTTTCCCTTTCCCAACACCAGAACGATTCCTGTGAGAAGGCCAGCCAATTTTTCTCTATTAAAAAAGAATCAAGATTATAAGAACCATAAAATTATGCAAAATACTCAGCCAAAATGTCTCTCAGTGATCAGCTGAAAATTGTCCCCACAGGAAGAAAAGACATCTTCAGTTCAAAGGAGACAAGGGACCATCTTGTACTCTGCCTTAAAGAGCTGCTAAATCAGACTGGCTTGTGATATTAGCATAATGTTCACATTTAACACGTATGCTGCAGTAATTCCCACTAGTTGGCCTTTAAATTGCCTCAGCTACTGTAGCAGAACAAACCAGTGCAGAAACAACGAAGAATTTTCACATACTACACTTCCAGTGACTGTGGCAGTGGTCTCACTGCAATAAACACAGCAAGGGTCACAGTCTCAGTCTGAACAAATTTGCTGGTTAATACCATTGCAACTATCTCTGTCAGAGAAGATTGAATGGTTGTTTTATTTCATTTTATTTATTTTCTACATTTTATTCTATTTGGAAGTCACTGGGAAGACTGCGACAAGCCCTATCCCATTGTTACACTGCCATTAAGTCACATTAATTCCCTGGGGAATTTTTAAGAGCTTTGCTGATTCTGCATGCCCAGCTGTGTGAACAGAGCTTAAAAACTTGGGTTTCATGTGGAAAAAAATGCTTTTCTCCCATAGCTTTGTGGTAATTGACTTTGGGAAAAAAGGAACTTCAACTTTGCACACTTTAAGTCATATAAGAAAGCCAGAATAATTATATTGAGTAAAATTATCTGCTTCTGATAGCTGCAATCTGGGCATGTTCTTAAAATACCCACAGTCTGAGTAACTGTGCTGATCATCTATTAAAGCCGTGTGGAATCTTCAAGCTATGTTTACATTTTAATTGACAAAAATGTCAATATTCACAATGTATACAGTCAAGGCATAATGAAATCATGCTGCACTTTCCCTGCTTTATTACAAAAGTCTCAAGACACAGCAAAAAAAAAATTTAAAGATTCAGTGTATTATTATTTTTTCTTGGAAAAAATATCTCTAGGGGAAGCCATATTGTATTGTTTTAAAGCCCAACTTTAATGAGTGGAAGTTCAGGATATTTGGAGCCTACTGGGACTGTGCTGTTTGTTTGTGATCTTACCCACATTGCTGGTTTGGAACAGCAGGAGATGGTGCTGCAGACAGTTCTGGCATTCATGTTACAGTTTACTTCTTCACAAGAGTAACTTTAAAAAAAAAAAAAAAAGGATAGGAAACTTACTCTAGGTCCATGTTAAAAAAAAATAGAAAAAGAGAAGAGAAAAGAAAAACCACAAAAAACTGTATGAATTCACAAGTCCCCAGTTTGTTTTGCATGTAAAATAATTAAGATGGGACAGTTTTGATCTCTTTGTGGAAGAACATTGCAATACTAATATCAGAAAGAAAGTGACTTTGCTGGAGGTAGATTTATTTCACATTTATTTTCACATTGAGGAGATCTGATCCTCCTTCTTAATGTTTTTGTCATTCAAGTTATTACTCTGACAAGACAACTGGTCTAAATTCATGTGACATATTTGACTTACAATTTTGTACACTTTTTTACTGGTTTTATTCCCTTTGTGGATGCCTTTTCAGAAGGACATCAAGTATAACTTGCTTGTCCATATTTTCAAACTCTTATAAGTCTATTTCTACAGTTTCTCACATACCAAAGGAGCTGTCAGTCTCACCTATTAGGCTGTTATATGGTAACTGATTTAACAGTAGTCATCTTTGCAAAATTACCTTTCAGGCTTGTTTTTAGATTTTCCTAGCTGTGCTAGTTTGGACAAATTTGGAGGAAAAATATCCTCTGATAGAAGGCAGGTTACAACCACCCCTACTCCACCAGGTTCGGGAAAAAAAAAGGAAATTTTCCTCAGAGGAAAGTGAAAGAAACTATTTATTTGACAAACACACAAGAAAAGGATAATAATGCTAAATAATAAAACCTCTTGCTGTGGAGAGAAACCTGGGAAAATTTCAGAGTTCTTCTGTAGATATGGTCTCTCTCCTCCTCCTCGGAGCTGGATCGTGGGCCCACCTCCAGGGCCTTGGTGGAAAATTCTCCCAATGTGGTCTGATGTTGAAACAGTCCAGAAGAGAAGAAGAAGAAAAAAAAAAAAAAAATGAAGTCCCAGGAAAACAAAGTTCAACTCTCCATCTCCCTACGGAGAAAAGGAGCCAAAAGCTGGCTGAAAAGCAAGAAGGGTGCAGAAGCAGAGGAGTGTGTGTCTGCGACCTTGAAAAACTGCTTTGAGAAGTTTGGTCAGTTTTTTTCCTCTTCCCCCTCTCAGGATCAGTTTAAAGGCACAGAAAGACACAAAGTTAATTTCTGGGCATAGAGCAGTGATAGGGGAAACAACATCATAAAGTCACCCCAAGACATTCTACCCCTTATCCCATATTGTTGGCTCAATGCCCAAACTAATATATTCTAATTCTACACACACACCCCCCAATACATATATATATGTATACACAGCTGTGTACAAACAGTGACAGTGACCCTCAGCAAGCAGTGGTATGTAGGAATTTCACACTACAGGTGGTTTTCACCCAACAGTCAGATCTCCCTGCGGTGCACAACGTGTTGTTCCATCCTTCTGCATTACCCACCATGTGCAACCAGGTCCCTGAGCAAAGACAACTCCACGGATGGGTTTGTCTGTACTTGAGGCAGAATTAACCAGGTCCCTGAGCAAAGACAACTCCACGGATGGGTTTGTCTGTACTTGAGGCAGAATTAACCCAAACAGTCCTTCCTAACAGACCTCTGACATGCACTACTAGGACTTTATCTCCATCTGTTGTATGCAGGGATTCAGATTGGGCTGGACCAGCTCTATTGGTGGAACCTCAGGTGTTAACTAACCAGGTGGCCTTTGCCAGATGCTGCTCCCAATTTTTGAAAGTTCCCCCACCCAATGCCTTCAAGGTGGTTTTCAACAATCCATTGCACTGTTCCACTTTGCCTGCAGCTGGTGCATGGTAAGGGATGTGGTACACCCACTCAATGCCATGTTCACTAGCCCAGGTGTTTATAAGGCTGTTCTTAAAATGAGTCCCATTGTCAGATTCAATTCTCTCAGGGGTACCATGCCTCCAAAGGACTTGCTTTTCAAGGCCCAGGATGCTGTTCTGGGCAGTAGCGTGAGGCACAGGATAGGTCTCCAGCCATCCTGTGGTGGCTTCTACCATTGTGAGCACATGGCGCTTGCCTTGGCGGGTTTGAGGCAGTGTGATGTAATCAATCTGCCAGGCCTCCCCATACTTGTATTTGGACCACCGCCCACCATACCACAGGGGCTTCACCTGCTTGGCCTGTTTGACTGCAGCACACATCTCACAATCATGGATCACCTGGGAGATGCTGTCCATGGTTAGATCCACCCCTCGGTCTCGTGCCCACTTATAGGTGGCATCTCTGCCCTGATGGCCTGAGGCATCATGGGCCCATCGAGCTAGGAACAGCTCTCCTTTATGTTTCCAATCTAAGTCTACCCATGACACTTCTATCTTTACACCCTGATCTACCTGCTCGTTGTTTTGGTGTTCCTCATTAGCCCTACTCTTGGGGACATGGGCACCTACATGGCGGACTTTCACAACCAGCTTTCTTACTCGGGCAGCGATATTTTTCCACTCTTCAGCAGCCCAGATTGGTTTTCCCCTACACTGCCAATTAGCTTTTTCCCACTTTTCCAGCCATCCCTACAGAGCATTGGCTACCATCCATGAATCAGTGTAGAGGTAGAGCTTTGCCCACTTTTCTCTCTCAGCAATGTCCAGGGCTAGTTGAACAGCTTTGAGTTCAGCGAGTTGGCTTGATCCACCTTCTCCTTCAGTAGCTTCGGCAACCCGTCGTGTGGGACTCCATACGGCTGCTTTCCACTTTCGTTTCATCCCTACGATGCGGCAAGAACCGTCGGTGAAAAGAGCGTAGCGTGTGTCTTCTGATGGCAGCTGGTTGTACGGTGGAGCTTCTTCAGCGCGTGTCACTTGTTCTTGTTCCTCTTCATCAGTGAGACCAAAGTTTTCACCTTCAGGCCAGTTTGTGATTATTTCCAAAATCCCAGGGCGATTCAGTTTTCCCATACAGGCACGCTGTGTGATGAGAGCAATCCATTTGCTCCATGTGGCATTGGTGGCGTGGTGGGTAGAGGGAACCTCTGCTTTGAACATCCACCCCAGCACTGGTAGTCGGGGTGCCAGGAGGAGTTGTGCCTCAGTGCCAATCACCTCTGAGGCGGCTTGGATTCCTTCATAGGCTGCCAAGATTTCCTTCTCTGTCGGCATATAGTTGATGCCTCACAAAATTTTCTTCCTGTGGGCTGATACTCCACTGTCGTCCTCTGTTGCCACTTTCCTTGTGCTTCAGCTGCAGACTCCCTGGCTGTGTCTGAGCTGTAAAAATGGACAAAGACCATTCTGTGCCCCTGAGCCCTGATGACATGGCATGGCCTGACTTCACACACTGGGTTTTGCTTCTCTCCAAAGGATGCCAGGATGAAAATACCCAAACTGCCCATGGGAAACAGGCATGTGAAGTCTCTTGAACTGTGCCCAGGTATTGTTTGGCAACACTAAATGGGAAAAGGCAACACAGGGATTATGGCAACTGTTAAATAACAGAGATATTGGTGTGTTTAAGCTCTAACCTGTACCCTGGTCGTGGTTTTGTACACTACTAGTATAGGCATAATCTCTGGGGCTGGGACCAGCTTTTATTTTTGTTGGTGAATCAATGTTAGTCCAACAGGTTCTTTATTACTGACGAAAGCTCTTTGGAATGACGGAAAAGGTATCCTGTTACTATGGTACACTTCAGATTTTCCTGGGAAACTTAGCTTGTGAAATTAGAGTAAGATGAAAATGACTTTGCAGTGATATTTTTCCGCATTTTTTAAAATTATTATTTTTTTCTCTGTAACCTGAAACAAAAAGTCTTGAAGTCTTCTAAGTGAAACTACTAAAACCATCTGTAATATTTTCTGTTCAGCTGGAAAACAGAGAATCATTTTTCTTTCTGAGTACCATCGAAAGTGTGGCTGTCCACACAGCCCCTGTCAAGAAATAATATGGATGATCTAAGAGAAAGAAAAGCAAATCAGGAAACTGCCTGCAGAGATAAGAGGGAGGAGGATTTAAAAGGATAGTGTTTCCATAAATCAAGGCAACCGGTGACAGCTTTAAAGTAAGGGTCAAAAACATTGCGAGAGGTGTCACTTGGATAAGAAGTTAATCCAAGTTTCCATCTCTTTGCCTTTAGTGCTTGTTCAAGTGGAAGTTAAAGATCTCATGGCATTATTTCAGGATCATAAGAGATTGATATCCTGCCCAAATTCTCTCTTTCAGGATCATCAGAGACCTTTGCACCAGTATCAATACACACAGATTTATGTGATTGCTATAAACAAAGGGGCACATTTGTCTGCATACCATTGCTACAGTTTGTTCAGTTCACATGGCAGCAGAGAATTTTAAATTGGCACAAGAATGCTGGGTAGGGTACACTGCAAAACCCATCAGGATGGGTTTGCAATAAGAAAATAGAAAAAGAAATATAATAGAACTCTCTATCACAGAGGATTCAAAGCAAACATGAGAAATGGGCATCAGAGAGTTTCCCGATACCAACTGAACCAAATAAGAGGTTTGGCACAAATTTCTTAAAAATTCCCTGAGATACACAGTCTTTGGCAAGATGCTGTCACATCTTAATAGAAATTACTATTTCCACCTCAAAAAGGTGGAAACAGCTCTTGGGAGTCTGAAACTAAAGAGCTGAAGTGCCAACATTATAATTTAAGGACTGTGATTTTTTCATTGCTTTGCACAGAGTAAGTAGCCTTTACTCATGGGACATCCTTTAATGTGGGATTATTTTCTTGCAAATGAATTCAGTTGGTAGGTTTTGAAATGGAAAGTGCATGAGATAATTGGCCTGAGGAGGAGGCAAATGGTATTTGTGTGTCAATGAAGCAGAAGTCAAGCACCTGTGCTACTCCCACAGCATATCATCAACAGCAAAGGTATGATGTAAAAATGCAATAAAAAAAATCTTTAAAATAATCTGCTGAAAGTAAAATAAACTGTAGTAAATTTAGGCATCCCCAATCCTGTTTCATCCTTCCTTAATTTCATTGGCAGTCAGTTAAGCTGCTAAAGAGCTTTCATGAATAAGAGATCTATCCAGTGAGTTAAATTTGAAAGTAAAGACTTAATATTGCTCTGTTTAAAAATAGGAAAATAAGGGTTCCATATTCAGAAAAAATAGATATATACAAACTCAGTAGGGAAGCATGGTGCTCAGGAAGGGGAAACTGAAGGAAGTGCTAATATGATTTCACTGCTGTAATACTGCCATGAGTCTTACCCATCTATTTTCATTACCCAAATGGAAAAGGGGGGAATGAAAAAGGTCGAGGAAGTGACATTTTTCAGTATTAATAGCAAAAAAAGGAAATTAACTGAAAGGCACTTAATAGCTGGAAAAAATTGAAAATTCTGAGTCTGATTTTCCTCTTACACCAGTCTTACACCAGTAGACTGCTGGAAAAGTCTCAGGGCTTGATTCCCAGAATGATGATGAAGTGGAAAGGAGTTTCTTTAGGTGGCTGAGTTCCTGTCTAAATGATTATTTGAATGCTAAAGAGATTTTGGTCTAAGTGGACTTTTGGTAATCTGCAGTCTTGCAGAGAAGCCTTTATTATTCAAATCCAAATATAATAAGTCTTTTTTCAAAGATTCCTTTGGCTTCCACCAGCTATATTCTGACATATCCCAGTGGAGTGAAAGCAGTTCTTTCTAAAGGGAACAATATTGCAGGTGTAAGGTGGAATTTAAGTGGCTGCTCTAAGGGAACATACAAGCCTGGGCGATGCCAATTCACACAATCCCTGGGGAGGCAACAAGGCGATTTGCATCTATATGAGATGATTTCAGTTTTAAAGTGAAACACATGTGTTAGAGAGTTTGAAGCAAACTGACAGAATCCTTGTAACAGAACTGGAAATTATGAGCACCAGGAGTGGCCTGGCCCCACAGAGCACTAATGTTTAATCTACTTATCAAGATAACAATCAAGGAAGAATCAATAACATAAAAACAGTGGGGTTTCCTCCTAGGTAACAAGCAAATAAAGGAGAAAAAAGGCTTCCTGATTGATGCTTCAGTGATTGCCCAGACCATGGTAACTGCCTTTGCTTTGATGGCTAATTCCTGGCGGACACTGGGAGGTGGCTTTTCTAAAAAGGTGTTGAGGTAGCAGAAGGGCTTAAACATTTGAAGAGTCTTCAGCTGCAGTCATGACAACTAAATGCAGATTCAAGATTATGATTGAAATCTGTGCAATACTGCTATGAAATCAATGATTTCTTACAGTGAGAAAGCTGTCAGGATTAATTCATCAAGAAAGCAGAACACAGTCCAAAGGGTCATTACTGAAACACTGCATGTTTGGAGTCATTAGAAAACAAATTAAGCATAAAATGATATTTTAAAATATGCAAATCCCTGCCACTAATAACAGTTTTGAATTGTAATGGAAAATTGCTAGTTTAGCCAGGGAACCTTTACATTGCACAGAGATTGTAACAGTTTGCTGTTACATGAGTACTGTTAATGATCTTTAAAATAGTCATGGGCAGCACAGCTGGAGAGAGCAGGCATCACAGCTGTTTGGGAATTTATTTAAACTCATATGATTGCAATGACTACCAGAGTGGCTATTGCCACCTCACTGATGAATGTACCACTGTAAATAAATCCCCTGTAATTTCTTAAGTGGTTTCTTTTTGTTATCCAAGAACAGAGGGAAGCAGAAGAGTGTCAAAATGTCAGTGGGATGGCAGAAGGAAAATATTACCTGTCCTATCTAAAGAAATAAATTACTTTTTATAGAAATACCATGTTAAAAAGTGACTCTTCATATAATTATATTTCTTTTAAAAGCTTCTGGAAAAGCACTGGAAAATATTTAATAATATGTTTCACATGTTTGACTAAATGAAAAGTAATATAATAATTTTTTAAAAAATAATTTTATTTGAGATAGAGCAAAGAAATTACTTACTGATCTGAGAAAAAAAAATATTCTTAAATGGAAGCAAGAGCTCTTTTGATCAGGGAACAAAGAAATGAATAGTTCACAGTTAGCTGTAGATCCCAGAGCACTTGAAACAAGAACCGTAATTCCTATATTGCAGGTGGGGTGGCAAATAGACCTCAGTGCAACTTCTCTGTGAGTTCTCCAGGATTAGGGTGGGAGCAGAGCTGGAACACATTTGGTCTCTCCAGGAGAACGAGGCCAAGCTGGCGTAACAAAGCTGCTTTCAGTACACCAAGGTGTCTGTTTCCTGCGACAAGGGACATCTCCCTGGGTTGAGGCGCCTTGCAGGTTGGCGACCTCCCCACTACACTGCAGATCACAGCACGGACCTCAAGTTCCACATGGAAAATTCTGGCTTCAAATCACAGCCTGGCACTCCATATGCCTTCCCACTCTGCTGCTCTAGAGTGTTTTGCACAAATTTGGGTTCTTGGTCATGAAGCAGTTACATTCTCAGCTTTACACTTGAGTTTCTGTCCCCCAAGCCTCTGTGTGCTCCTGCCTCACATTTGATGGGCACAGACCACTCCTCCTGCACAAGAGGACATAGGTCAGTGTCCCTCACAGGGACAGCTGCATTTCTGGAAGATGTTCAGGCTTTGTGATGAGAGAAGGTTGAAATTTGCCTCCCTCATCACCAGGTGGGTGGGAACGGATGGCAGGCAGCTCTCATTTGGCGAGAACTAAGCAAAAAGTAATCAATGCCTGTAAGAGAGATGGCATCAATCCTTTTCACGCTCTCAGGGAAAATGAGGACCAGTTTGATTCCTGCCCTGCCCTGGGAGCAGCTATACACAGCTCCATGCTCAGTCTCACATGGGCTTTAAAACTGAGCTCAATTCAAACTTCTTTTTTTTTTAATTTTTATTTTCTTTAATAGTATCTTTTGTAAAATTCAATTCTATTCCTCCAGTTCCTATTTTCCAGGACAGTTCAAGTGTGCTGGCTGCATTACTCAAGTCAGGCTTTGGTTGGTTGGCATTTCTGTCCCTGGGGCATTTTGCTGGATTACTCTTCTGTTGCCTGTGCTGCTGCACTGTGGGGACTGAAAAGTGCCAGAACAAATGCAGGAGATGTGCCAGCTCTTGGTACACACCAAAGAATCCTGAAGCAACAACAACATTTGGCAGAAACAGAGACATTGTTAATAAAGCAAGCCACTAAAATCTGTGTTTAATCACCAGAGCACAATCTCCCCGCTTGCAAGAGAATTTTCAAATGAGAGGAAAACTGAAAAGACAGTTCTGAGTGTCACAGAAAGTGGAACAAAGTATGTGATCAGAGGTTTAACTCCTTAAAGCAGAATTTTGCTTCTTAAGCCACTTTTCTTTTACAAGTTGGAAAAAGATCATGCTTAGATGTACGTGTTTTATCACAATGTGAGTGAAATGGCCATATTTCACTTAAGTCCCCAGATACACACTAAACCATGCTTGTGTTGAAAGATTTTGCTAAAATATGGAAGTAAAAAGACCTACTAATGCTAGTTCTGCTGGTTTCCAGCACAGATTTCTCTCCTACAGATCATTATCTAGTATTTTGGGTGGGATAGCAGAGTCACTGAGAACTCTGGTAAAGACAGCTCCTTCTTTTGATGTGAATAATCCACATTCTGCCTCAGATTTGTATTTGTCTATAGGTCTAATTTATAACTTCCCACCACACACACCACTGAAAAGGAAGTTCAATACTTAGAAATTGCTGCAATAGCATAGGAATGCAAAATAGTCAGCAAGATATGACAGATATAAAGGCCACACTGGCGTGTTTCTCATCTTCCTCATTTCACAAGAGTGTTGGGGGGGGGTATTGTTTTGTTTTGCTTTATTCCTGCCAGGTTAGGTAAGTCAATTGTTGATTTTAAGGTATGCAAAACTTAAGGCAACTGGAGATGTGAACATGCCACTCTAAACAGAAATGTGACCCCTAGTTTTCCATCCCAGCTCAGTGATTCTCAAAAGCTATGACCACAGCTTTTGAGAATCACATGCTCATCTGGGATTAATCAGTGTTGCTCAGTGAAGACTGGTAAATTTACAACTGAGGATGGAGACCCTCTTCTAAGCCACTGGCAGTACAATGATTACTTTCCACTGAAACATGGTGTGCAGTTGTGAAATGTTTGCCAGGTAGAGTAGAAAAGAGTAAATGAAGTTATATATGTGCAATCCTTCAGCCAGACAGTTTTATAGGCTGGGTTAAGTTTCTAGGATCACTAATAAAAACAAATTATATCTCCCAATGAGTATTTTGGTAAAATTATAGCGAACTATCTAGGTGTTCCAGCAATCAAAGAGAAAAATACACCATTTTTGAATGTGGACTTACAAATGTGCAGCAATAAAAATAGCATTATATACAATCAGAAGTTATTCTTTGCCCAAAGTACTTCCGAAAGCATCTTAAGACTTCTCCTTTAATTTCTTGGGAAGCAACTGCATGGGCAACTGGCTGCTTCCCAGACACTCTATATTAATGCTCCATTCACAATTTACAATTTCCAAGGCTTTGACAAGAGTATGAAATTTAGTAAGGACACATCTAAGTTCCAGCTGACCCAGAAATGTGAGCTGCCATTCACTGTGCTGAGTTCTGTTGCTCCACTAATCATCTTTATTTTCCAGTGATTTCTACATTTTACTGAGAGTACATGTAGGATGAAGGACCACACACAGCTCTTCCTGCAAGGAGGAGACTTAACAGTCTCTTCTATGTTTCCTTATGGTTTGTGACTATTGCACCGCTAAGCCACAAAATGTTGCCTTAAATTAGGGTAACACCTCAGCCCAGGCATGCCTAAACATAATTAGCTTGTTCAGATTTTCACAGATGAATATTATTAAAGCTGTAATTTCTTCCAGGTCACAATAAGCTAACTTAAACAGAAGTGTTCCCAAACATTCCCGAGAAAAATCCAAATTGAACAAGATTCAAGGTTTCTCCTCAGAGTTATTAATGTAGTTCCCATCTTCACTATTAGATTCCAACAGAGAGTTCCACCTTGCTTTGTTTTCCTTCTGTCTGAATGTGCTCTACTGTTGGCTTGGAGGTTTTTTGTTTGTTTTTTATTACCATTCAGTTTTCAAACACCAGAAGTACAAATCACATCAAGCATTTCCAAAAACCCCTCAATGTCAGAAAGTAAACACACTGTGCTCATGCTGCTCAAAGAAAAGCTTTTAGTTCTTAAGTATTAAAAAAAACAGAGGAGCAAGAACAAATTCTTGGCCAATTTATATATTTTCCCCTCCAAGGATTCTGTGACAGTGCTGATTGAAAGCTGAGATTTTGGGGAATGGGGTAAAAAAGAGGACAGAATCCTGACCCTCATAAGCACCCCATGCAGCTGTAAAAATGAGACAGCAAGGGATAAATCTTGTTCAGTTACAACAAGACTGTTCATTGGTTTTACTGAGTTGCCTTGGTATTAAAAAAAAAAATCCAGCTGGACCTTGATGTGAACAGTTGTCTCCCAAATACACACTTTGCTTTCCAAAAGTTGCATTGTGTACTTTTATATAATGTTAGTTTTTCTCTTCAATTGCATAAATGCACATGGACAGAAAAGGTTTAATGCAAATGAAACTAAGAACATATGTTGCATTAACACAAACATTGTGCTGGCCCATTTTGTTTCCAAAGCGATCTCTCCACACCTGCTATTACTTCCATCAGACTAAGACCAGCCTCCCATCAGGTGCCCTGGACAGCATTCCATTTGGAATTGCTGTCTAACCAAGTCTTTAGGCAGCAAAATACAACACTTTTGGACTGAGCATCTTCAGGGATGTTTTTTGACTGTGGAGCACAAAGCCAAAACCGCAGGTCAGCTGGTCTCGAGGGTATGAGTGTGGAGTGCTACCAGCTACTGCTGTCCACTGCTGACTTACATGGATATACTCCCTGCTGCTGTCCTGGATCTGTGTATTTGAACATGGGGAGGTGGAAAGCCTGTCCCTCTGCAGGGGTACTGAGAACTATCAAAAGACTGGCATAAATAAAATTTAATGTAGTGCAGATTTAGATTGCATAAAATGTGCCTAGATATAGGAATATATATGCAGACTTTTATATATTCAGTACATGTCTAAGATCTTATAATTATCAACAGAGATTTTGATTTAATACCATTGGCAGCACGTGGAAAAGCCACTCAGCTCCTCTGAAAATAGACATCTATGGCATGACTCGTTTGCATGATGTATATGCATCTCGTGCCACACAAGACATGCTGCTTATCAGATGATACAGAACAATGGGGAGATGTATGACAGTGACAGCTGGAGCCTGGCTGAGATTCTATGAAATATTTCAAATGGCATTAGATTAGATTAGTTTAGGCAACCTGGCTTTTGGCCAACTGTGATCTCTAGCTTTTACTGTATTCAGTTAATTTATCTAAAGGTAGGTGTCTGACACCAGTTGAAATTCTGTAGGGAGTCTGAGACTTTCACAGGACTGGAAAATACAACAAGGGACTTACAGGGCAGCCATGTCCTTCTCAATTGGCAGAGGAAGGCCAAGCAGCTGCCACAGGGTACCTGAAATGCCACCAGAAATCTAACCAGACTAAATCCTGTGCTAGGTCTCCACTGACTTCTATGAGAGAGAGAAACATATCTCTTACTCACCTGAACATATATACATCATAGACTCCCAAATTTAGATCTAAATCAGATTTAGACCTGAACCCTACAAATTGCCAACTGCTGAGTTGTTAACAGCTTTTGTTTCCTCCCAATTTTTAAATTCAAAGTAAAAATTTGATTTTTTACTTGAGGTTGCATGGCACAATACTGTCCTGGTTTAGGTCATGGAAGCAACAGTAAGGAAACTTCTGTGATTTCTATTCTGAAAATCTATCCATTAATCCCTTTTAAAAATCCCTTCTTATCCTGGTATATATTCTCTTCTCTAGTTTTTCTGCTTGATATAAGTAATACAATGATTTTTAATGTGCTAAAGTAAAAGGATAATATCAAGATAATCGTTCAATGTTCTAATTAAATTGAATGATGGTGAAATGTGGCAGATGACAGCTGACAGATTGCCCATAAGAAATGGCAAACATTGTGATCATTGATAGGTGGTGGACCTCATACACAGGGCTATGAATTAAGTCCAACAGCAGAACAAGATCTGGAAAAGAATGAAAGAGAATAGTGTGCTGCTTGCCTCTGATGTGATGAGGAAGGCTGGTTTAATAGTTTCCCTGAACGGGTCACCACCAGTGAAAAGAGTATAAAAAAGAGATCTAAAAGCATGAACCCTTGCTCAGGATTTAGTAGTCTTAATGGCTACAAGCCAGAATGGTCTGAAATCACTTTCTCTGATTACAAGAGACAATGTGACTTAAGTTTAAATTATTCTAATATTAGCCATAAACCTACTGTACAGCCAGATGTTTGCTATGAATATTCTTTGCTTTGCTGAAGCTCCATCACTTATACCCTTACATACTCTATTTACAAAGCAAAGGTTTCTGCTAAAGAATTGTTTCTAGTAATGCTACCGTAAAACTGCTCTGAGTTTCTCTACTTCCACAAAGTAGAAGTATTGTTTACTGCAACAATTCCAGCTTTATAGAAATAATTTTCTATGTGTTTTAGCAGCAGATGGGTTTATGTCCATGATATAAAAATGAACACAAAATTATGAATGAGAAGAAATTGTCTAAAGCTCTCAGCTCTTTATCTGAAATGTTCAGCATAGCAAGGCTGCAGATGCTGTACATCCCAAGCAACGCTTCTCCAGTTCTCATTTGTTTGTTTCCATTTTTCTGAGGTTTTGTTTACTTTAGATTGGTTTGTATGGAGTTTTATCCATGTATCAGATAACAAAACTTTAGAGTGACCAGACAGAAAAAAAGTCAGCCAAACTCTAGTCATCACCACTGAGTGAAAAAATTCTCCAAGTGAAAAGACCAGAATAATTGTTTCAGGCAAATGAAGCACAAAGCTATTAGCTTGGCTTGCTGTGCTAAATTTCTGAGGACCATATGAAACAATCTTAATTTAAGCAAAATAAGTCCTAAGCAGTGGAACTGCTTATCCAGTGACTGATAAGGGGGGAGCATTGACTGACTTTGGGGATGTACAGTAAGATGATGTGTTTCCATTGTAATACTTAGCTCTCCAAGACTTTCAGGTGTCAGTATTCATTAATCCTACATATTTCTCTGCGAATAGAAAATATTTCACAGTAAAGTAAATTAATTGAAGTTTTCCAGAGCCTCCATACTCAGAGGACCATCATGAAAAAATGTCTTCCTTTATGTTTTAAAGACACTTGTAGCTTTATTCAGTTTAAGGAATGCTTATGTGCAGCCCTATAAACATACTCACTACTAGCTGTAGTCTGACATCTGTATTAGGAACAGTCAGCCTAAACTCACTTTATATGTAACAGACTGTACTCAGAGGATTACATTGTAATGGGGGACTTGAATCATCTTCTGGACCTGTCACTGCACAGAGGGAGTCTGGATTACAGTACTTATAAAATCCCACTCTGTATGTGAGGTGAACAAGGTAAACCTTGTCACCTCCAGCCTGGAATTCAGGGTCTCTCAGCTCTAAAGAAAGATCCTAAAGATCTAAAGATCCTCACACTTGATAATCCCTAAAACCACTGATTTTTTTAAAAGTAAGGTGCAGAATATTAAAGTACTGATTTTACTGTGGGTGAATTTGGGGTGAAGATTAGGATTGTGTATAGAGGCAATGTTCTACTGCTAGCGACTAGGTTACCAGTGCTTAATGTTTTAAAATACTAAGCTAAAGGTAAATAAAAATACAGAACTGTAATAGTCATCACAATATATAGAAAGCAGGTTATACATTCACTCATAAAAGAGAAACTATATCAATGTTATTGTGTAAACATTTATATAATGATAGACTTTAACCACAGAAAAGGAAAAATCAACATCCACATAAAAAAAATCAAGTTCCAGTTAAATGACTTACACATAGATTTCAATTAATGTGACCTTTATAGGGTTTAATAGTTCAGGCTCTTCTCATTAAATTGTTTAGCATTTTGTTGTTACAACAGAGAATTCAAACTCCTGAGTTGCCATTGGAAGTACCTAAAGAGGTATTACCATTTTTATTCCAAACATTTAAATAACCTCTGTAATGGGTCATTTGTTAGCTCACTGCTCAGATATCAGTCTGTTCCATGCTCTAGTTATAATGAGCAAGGATCCGTTTTCCAAGCTTTTTCTGAGGTTTTACTGGGCCTTTGCAATGTACAAATCTTGTGATGAACACAGTGTTAGAAACATGCACTTTACAAACTACCCATGACAAATGTACTTGATCACATCATGGGGGAAAAAAAAGAGATTTTGTTTCTTTTAGAATTATTTTATTGGACAAAAGTTTTGCTTTCAGTAAAGGAGAGAAGTTTTTTGTGTCTTATTATTTGAAAAATTCAGCTATTTCAGAACATTGAATTTTTCATTTAATCCTGCTTTTCACATTCTTGAAGAAGTGCCAAATGGACATCCCAGATCCTGAAATATCCCTTTTATACTCAATGTATATAAAAGCTGCAGAGGCCTCCACAACCACATGACTCAGACTTGAGCCCTTCTCTCCCTCAGAGATGCCTATAGTGAAACAGAAATGTATGACTACTTTCTGGAAGTATTTTGGATGTCAATGGTGGAGTATCTCTGGTATCTTAACACCAGCCTCCTGAGGATTTACTCAGTGTGCTAAGCTAACTTATGTCAATTTGAAGCCAAGTTGGCTACAGTGATCCTGTTACTGAAACCATTTAATTTAGGATGTGCCTTGTTGTATCAGAGAAAAAAGTTCCATGACCCATTAAAATGTCTGCTAAAACAGTAGTGGGCCATCTAATTTTCATTGTTTTAAAACAGGAACACAAAGAGAGTGTGAGATGTCAATGCTGCTAAACCTAGAACCTGAAATATCAGCTAGGTAGGTGATGATTGCTTTCATAATTAGACAGAAGACATTAAGTTCTTGAGGCTGCTCAGTCTCAGAGACCTTTATCTAAATCAGTTAGTTTCTACATATGGAACTGTGAAAGTCTCACTAAAGTCCCTGAGTAGGTAAAGGTTTTAATAATTCTGAAGAATATGGAACAGCCTAAACACATACATCCAAATTCCTGACTATTGTTCCAAGTTCCACACATGCTCCAAAAATTTTGTAGAAGAAATTGTGTCATTGGCCAGCTTGATGAAAGGAAAGGATTGTAAAACTCCTCCACAATGATGGGAAGCAAAAGGAATATTTATAAATGGTTCTATAAATACAGAGTATTGTCAATGACCTTCATAGCCACTTCTGCTCATTACAGTAAGAGCATGTCTAGTTGTATGCATTAAGGAGAAAAAAACATCTTTAGCCTTTAAGATAATATTGTTCAGTCACTGAACCTCTTCTCTGAGGTTTTATAGTGCTTGGGGCACATTAAGACCCTTAACCTTTCTCCACTGGTGATTATATGAGCATTGTCCTAAGTGATTAAGGCTCACAATGATGCAGGGAAATGGACAAACAACATCTGACAGATTGGATGAGAAAAAGTCTGGGTTGAAGGAAGTGCCTTATCACCCAGCTCACAGTCCCTGCCTGAATACGGGCTTGGTGTGCCAACACCATATTCCAAGAGTTCTGCTTCGGGAGGAGCATCCTAGTCAAGGAATGCATTGTGGTATTTTGTTGTTTTTTCCACTTCCAAGTGGTTTTTATACACTTGATATTTAGTTAGGTTCATAAAGAAAGATAAAGCAAGACCAAATGAAGTAAGGAAGGAGCAAACTTCCCTCTTTTGCTCCTACTTTCAAACACAGGTATTGTATTGGGACACTGCCTTGTGAGAAGATCTGCATTTGCCAGTAAATTCACTGAGAAAACAGGTGTGATTTGCTTTTTTCTTTATGCAAGGCACCTTCAATCCCACATTATACTAGGCAACCTTCTGCAATATGTGAAATTTTGTTCTGTGCCCCCTCAATGTAAATAGGATCTTTTATACAATTTATAGAAGGTAACAAAGGATGAAATTGTTTATGTTGATTAGAAGTTCCATCCATGCCTGAAAGAACATCTAAAAATAAAAATGCTTTTTGATTCACAAAGCAACACAGCAGTGATGCTTTAGGCACACAAATACATTACAACTGCAATCAAACGAAATTTGGAGGGGTTTTTTTTAGAGAATTCTTGTATTCTGTTTTAATATTTCCTACCATGATTTTTGTGTGAAAACAGAACATGCATGCATATTGTGGATTTGGACATGCTTGAATAACAGAACAGGTTTTCCTCAATAAGCCTTTTGTGGGAAATATTTTAACACCTCGCACTTTAGGCTCATTTAAATAGTTGTGTGGAATTTTGTTTGTTCTTTTGAAGATAAAAAAGAGAGAGGTGGGTGATGATTTCAGATCTGTATCAACCCAGGAATTCAAAGCAGTTGTTTTCTGTGTAAGTCCTCTGAGACAAGGTAATCACCATCAAAGCCAAGTCTCTAGGGCCAGAGAGAGTAAGGTGGGAATCAAGCTCACTTCCCCCATTTCTTTGGGCAATTTCAATAAAGATAAGAGGATTTAGAAAGTTTACCTGCAGGGCCATCTTAGCAACATATAAAATAGAATCATCTTCCATGAAAAAAATCAAAAATCAGTCAGGTCAGAGCAAATACATGTTTTAGTCCCTTTAGAAAAAGTAGCAAGTGTTAATGCTATATGAACACTGACTATTTGGCAGCAGCATGGGAAACAGTCATGTATTATCTTTCATTGGTTAGATTACAAGTCAGTCATTGCACCAAAATTCAGGTTCAATTCAGAAACTATGATAATCAATTTAAACAGAGTAATTTAAACCTTGTTGTTTAAATCTTCTTCAACACTTAACATTTGAAATTCGCAGTTGTGGCATTCCTCAGTGCACATGTTACCATTCTTGGGAATCGGGCACTGCTCCACCCCCACTGCCTTGCGTGGCCATCACAGTCTGGGGCTGACTCTGGCCCTCCTCCCTCATTTGGATCCTGACCCCCACCCACAGGACAATGCCACAGGCTGGCCTCATCCTGTCCCCATCCCTGTGGAGATGTCTGATGCCCTGGCCTGCCCTGCTCGTGGTTGAGGGGCACTGGCCCTGATTGAGATGTTTTGCCCCAAGTGGCCTCCTTGTCTTCTCTCTCCCTCACTAGTGGATGGCCCTTACTACTCTATGGCACATCCACTTTCCTTGGTAATGCTTTCCAGACCTTTTCAATCTGCTGTTTACTGGTTTTGCTGAGTTACTTTTCATGGAAATATGTGTGGATGACTTCTTGAAGTGCCATATCCATCATCTGTGAGTAGGTGATCTGAAGTAATCCTGAAGTAATTCTCATGCTTTTACTGCTGTCACAGCCCATCAGGATTGTAGAGCAAATGTTCGCGGCTACAACATAGACTAATTTTTACTGCTTCCTTAAATCAAGGTAATTGCAGGAATTTTATAAATCAATTTTGTATTGATGAGATACTCTGGGAGTCTCTAAAGCAGCCTGAATTTGTCTCATCTTCCTCGATGCAAACCTGCGTGGTAACAAATTACTTCTGCTCTCTCTGTACTTTATAGCCACGATCCCTGCCTGTAGGTGGTAATATTTTTCACTGTCATCTCTAGACTTCTCTTATTCTTCTGCTCTGTGTTCCACACTCTCCCATGGGATCCATCTTCCAAGTGGCATTCCCAAGCTCAAGACACCCCTCTGAATTTTAGTTCTCCAATCAGAGTTTCTCTGTGCTTGAGCTTCCCTAGCCCCTGCATCCATCTACATAGGACGGACTTCACCTTCTTCAATTAATCTCCTGCACATCTTCACCTACATATTGTGACTTCTCCAACTCCAGTTGTCTGGGGTTTTTTCATCCTAGTCTTCCAGCTGCAGCAGTTTTAAGTGCAATGAGCTATGGTGGCCGGTGAACATACACTACAAGGGACAGAGAATTCGCAGTATGACAAGTCCCCAGTACCACAGGAACCACTTTACGTTAGGGTGACCAAAAGGGCTTTTCCCGGGATGCTTGTTCTGTTATGCTAATCTATCCCAGTTTGGATTCCCCGGTTGGCTGTCAGCCTCTACCCCTCGTTACTCCCCCAGAGTTCCCCATTGGTCCCCGTTCCCTGGTCCCGCCTTTTCCCCGCCTCCGGATAAAACTGTGAGCTTTGGGCTCATGTTGGTATCTGCCTCTGCACCCTTGGACGCTGCAGCAGCAATAAATGCTCCTGGTGGAAAACACAAACGCCCTTCTGGACTCTTTGCTACCGACTGTAGCACTGAACCCACCCGTGCTTCTGTGGGGGCACGCGGGACCCCACAGAGCCGGGCGGGGACAGTATTAATGAGCAATTAAGTATTTATTTCCCTGGGACAGTGTAGTTCTAGTCATGAATTGCCTATTGCCATCTAGGAGCAGTTTCCTTCAGACCTTGATCCAACCACTGGAATTTAGCAAGAGCACACCATCACTCTCAATCCCCTAATTCCTCTCAAAATACAGACCCTACAATGAATTTACTTGCAACACTGATTTATTGGGGGGTTTTGCTTGAACATGTGTTATGTACTCCCCCAGATTTATCTAATCACTTTGAATTCTGGACTTAATAGGAGGACAAATTGTATTCCAGCTAAGCAAAAGAGTAAGATACATCATTATAAATATACATCATTGTAAAACAGGACGCACCTATAAAATAAATTGATAAAAATAGGGAAACAAAATGTGTCTTATCCTAGCTGTCATATGGGAGGGTATTTCTCAACGAGTGAACTGAGGAGTTGCTGAATGAATTTATTCTTCCACTGTATTTCTGCCTTTCACTTACATTTGAGGATTTTCTTCTGAGTGCTGGCAAAGTTTCAGTCTGTGTCTCAGGAATCCTTTTATTTCTCTACTGTTTGAGAGCCCCAGGAATAGCATGGCCTTTCTTCTAGCTGATTGCTGTCTATCAGAATGCAGAAGGAATGTTCCTAAGCTTATTTGAGAATAAATCTCTTTTAGGTACAGAGCAGTCATGGAGTGCTGATTCTTCTATCCTGTTTACCTTTTCTCTCGGAAAATCAGCTGAACTGCAGTGATAAAAATGAGTTACAGTAGTAAACCTACAGTGTACCATTCAGTCAGCTACATATCATGAGATGTTTTTGGCACAAGCAGACATTTTATTTCTGGTTTACTGGCATATTATAGAGACTGCATGTAATGCATTAATACACTTTTGGGGCTGGGTCACTGTGTCACAGTCCTATTCAGGGAAGCACTTAAGCATCTGTCTAATATGAATCATATGCTTAGGTCCCACAGGTGCCAATGGAAATTAAGCAACTACTCCAGTGCCGACTTGAACAGAGATTTATTCTTAAACCATGCTTCTAGAATAAAATATTTTCCTTTAAATTAATCAAGGATGGAATAAACTGAAATGAAATGCTTCTCATACAGGATTTCGGTTGGTTTTTCTGTTGTTTGTGTTGAGTTTGGGTTTGGTTTTCTTTTAAGAAGCTTTTTCAGAATATGTCAAAGTTTCCTATTCATTAAATGTGTTTATCTGCAATTATGCAAATAGTAACATTTACTTAAAGCCTCTGAGATAGATAACAGTTGCTGTTTGTACAGAGATGAATCTGATAAGGTTTCACTGAAATATTTTCTTCTTCATTTCTGAAAAACATTGATTTTCAACTCACAGCAAAGGCACTACAATTTGTATCACCCAGTGAAGGCAAAACTATCATAATAGCATAGCCAAGGTCTCCAGTTCAGATGCTCTTTAATGCCTTACACAACCTCTCATTTTTCTTTAAAAACCTGTGGCTTTTGGAGTTCAACCCTATTCCATGCTCAAGCCTGTCTCCAAACTTGTCTCATCTCCACTGTAAAATTGTCTACAGCTCAGCCAAGCTGCTGTGAAAGCTTAGGCCAGAGATCATTTCAGCCAAGCTGCTGTGAAAGCTTAGGCCAGAGATCATTTCTGCCTCTACTTGCTTTCCCAGACTTGCTCCTTTCAAAAAACAATCAAGTCCTCCTTTCCAGAACAAAATCCTGAAAGCAGCAACCCAAAAATTTTGTAGTTTCCACTTTACAGCTTTCTGTTTTCAGCTTCTTCTTTCACTAATCTCCCACTTTCTCGTCCTTTTCTCCCTTCTCCCTCTCTCCTTCAACCCCTCTGTCCTCTGACTTACAGAACTTTTCCATGAGGTCTCCATCAGGGAACAAGTTTTCTTGTACTCAAGAAACAAGCAGCACAAAGTTGGCATTCTCCTGTCATGTCACCTCCCAGTTTTAATCAAAAAAACTTTCAAGAACGTAAAAATGAAAGGAAAATGAGTTATGTTTCCAACCAGAAGCCAGAATTAATTCAAGAACTGTATTGGAGAAATAGGTGGTTCTTATTCCTTTTCCAGGCTAGCTGGGAGCCTGGGTCTCATTTCAGAGCTGGTAATTTCTAATGCTTTTGGAAAAAACAGACAGCCTGCTGTTCCCAGTAATTTTTATAATATTTTCCAGTACTGGAAATTGTTGACTAGCATGGCCTTTGAACAAAAACATTCACTATGCTAAATTTAGGCTACAGTCCTGTAGAAAATGTATTTTAAAAGAGCAATTACTAGATCAGAACCAGTTTAACCACCAGCTAGATCAAAATAAGTCTTCTTTACTAGACTTTCAGAATGTGTTCTCTTCTGGAAGGAAAGATACAAGCAACTTGTCCAGCTGGTATCTTTTATCTACATCATAGACTGAGTGGTTTAGAGGGAAATAGTTCTGAGAAGTGTGTCTCCCTTGGTCTTGGCATCAGGCATTAATCACAGGAATTGCATAGGTTTAGAAATAGACAGTTTGCCAGACTGGGGAAGACCAAATGAACACATGCACAACCCCAGGAAGGTGTCTATAGAAAAGAATTTTGGATATACATCTGAATAGAGATAATATTTATAATGGGCTCAAGGTAGCTCATCACTCATACAAATTTCCCAGTGTTTTTCTGCCACAGATACTTTGGCTCTCCTTCTAAATAACAGAATAAATTTACATAGTCTAAATTACCTTCTACATGCAAAATGTGGAATTCAGACTAAGGATGCAATTTAGACCTCCATTGTAATTTGAAATGACCTGAAGTGTTGCTTCAAAAGATCATTGGTAGCGTGTGAGATGTCAGTTCTGTCTCTCTATCTTGGACACTCTCAAGCATCCCAAATGTCTTTAGATGCCTAAGTCTGAGACACTGACCTGAATTTGTTTTGTCTCTTTAAGGTGAATTGTAGGGCTTCACAAATCCTATTGATGATGTTGACTATCTTGTCAATAAATAAGAAAGGATCTTAAATACCTCACATGAAAGTGTCTTTCTTGTAAGTCTGCTAATCTTGATCTAAATCCCGTTGCCAAGTCTGTTTTTATAAAATGCCACAGTATTTACATTGTATGGAGAGGAGGCCTACTGGACCTTGAGCCCATATTACCAAAGGCTGAAAAATAAATGTGGAGGTGAAACTGTTATGCAGAGGCAGCCAAGGGCTTTTAAGGAAATTAAATAATATTGGTCTATCTGGTGATCACTAATAGTGGTCAAAGGTCTTATCTTGATGTTAGCTTGCTTATTTGTAAGCAGCCCAGAGAACAATTTTTGGGAAGGCTTTGGAAGTTAAAGGGATAGCTCTGTGGATGTAGCATGAGAAGCAGCATGGACAAGAATATGAATGTAATCTTTCTGAAGCTGAGCAAGTGACCATATTTTGACATGTTGGAAAGGAAAGTATTTCTGTTCTTATAAGGCTGAGGTTGGAGTCAGTTCCATTAAACAGAAGAACAAAACAAAAAGAAGCCTTTAAAAAAATCATACAGTTTTTGAAAATGCATACATTCCAATCAGGCCTCTTCCATGGGATTTCTGGTATAAAGCTAGTAATTATATTGGAATTTCAGAAACAACTTGTAGAGCTCCCAAAACACAGGGAGGAGTCCCTCCCAGGGCTGGAATATTAAGTTGGCTGGAAGAGTTGTTGGCTTTACAAAACACCCAGGACCATATTGTGATCATATTGAGGTTTTCTTACATTTTTTAAAGATTTACATTAGAGCACTGCACGGATACAGACCACTTATCAGATAACTCACAGAAAAATAACTTGTTTGGTGTGACAGGCTTTCTCTGAGGCTGCCAGATACAGTCCATAAGCATACATAGTCTGATTTTTAAAAATGCAGTTTCTTAAAACCTCATTAGCAGCTGGTAACTATGCAAAATGTCATTGCATAATGGAAAATACAGCCATACCATCAATTATATTTATAAAGATCTATGTTTAAAACACAAACAATCAAGTTTCATTTACTGCATTAATTTAATACATTCATTTCATACATCAAGCTCTATGGAAAAAATACAGAGTCAGTCTAATAGAATAAACCCTACCTAGTGTATACTTTATTCCAAATCAGCTGTTAACAACCCTACCCCGCAGCCTTAGGTGTGAATTTAAATAGCATAATGAAACTTTGTGGTTAAAGACTCCTTGACACTTAAGTTGTTTATGTGCTTTAAGGATATGAATGTTTCAGGTATGGATTCAACACCTCCACAGTTATGAATTATGAAACATTCGCTGCAGGTTACTGTAACTGGAACAGATTGCATCTTTTAATGATTCTCCTATAGGCTGCCAAGCAGGCTCATGTCTAACTGTAGATTTAAAGGAAAAAACAGCATGCTGGTAATTGCATATAGGAAGTTAGCATGTTTCCTTAAAAAGTCCCACTTTTCATGAGTACCCAACACCAACACCAGAATTTTCTTTAAACAGATCATTTTTTGCTTTCCATTTAGACACAAGAGCAGTGTTTCAACACCAAGGAGACTCTGCTGGGAGCAGATAAGTCTGTTGGCTGTTGAACAATCAAAACTCCTCATTTCTCTTTCTAAATGGACCCTTGTGTGTACTCTAAACCTGGTTAATTTACATTGGAAAGAAATTTATAAATGCATTTCCCTTTCAGTTACTATCATTTGAAAGACCCAGAAACTTAAATATTTCATGTTTTTCTTTAGAACTGGTTGGAAAATTTAATTAACAGCTTAATTCAGGAGTGGTTTATTGAACTCAGATTGTTTTGAAGCATTTCCAGTTCAATGACCATTTTGCTAACTCCAAGAAAGGGTTAAGTGGATTTTTCCCTAGAGTCTCCTTCCCTGTAAAAAAACAGGTAAGCCACAGCTTCCATGGTTTCCCTTGGAAGAGTAATTAATCTGACAGACTGTAATTCCTGATTCAATGAAGTCACAGAGCTTTAGCTGGGCTAAACTTTTAGGATTATAGTGAGGTGTCCAGTGGCCCTGAACTCAGTTTTCCAGAACAGTCCGCATTTAATCAGTTTTTAATGATCTTTTATGGTTTTGTTGTCTTCAGGGACAGTCTTCCTTTAAGAGAGGTGCACCAGAATTAGTTTTAATGAAACTAATTAAATAACTAAGACCGGTTTCCCTGTACATAAGAATTTGTGAATAAAGAGGAAAAAAAAAAAACAAAACCAAACAAAAAATCCCAGAAATGAACACTGCAAATTTCTGATCCATGTGATACTTTGGAAGTGTGTGATTTTGACCTGATTGGATTAAATCCGTTCTTGCAGTAAAACGTAACTTCTCAAAAATTGACCTGTCTGCCTTTTGTGAATGCAGATTTCCTTTGTTGTCGTCTTCAAAAATCATGTTGATTTGGAAGGAGAAAGTTGTCCTAGACAGTTTAAAAATTTGTTGCTGCATGAAATCAAGGTTATTTTTTCCATAGATATGAAAGAAGTACTGCATGCTCCTTAGTGACTGCGTGTCGATCCAAAGGCTCAGTGACTTGAGTACACAGCCTAATTCAGATTTAGACAAGTTATTGCACATTCATATTTGAGCTCATCCTGTTTTAGACATGACACAATGCAAATCAATTTAAAAATCTCACAAATACTTTATAACCTCACAGCTGGCGGTGGGCTAATAATATCCATTATTTCCAGAAAACCATTTGAATTAGGTGACAGACAGTAATGAGTTCAACTATGATAATTCAATCTTGTATCCCACGTACTGATACTATGGTTTTGAATACTGGATAAACAACATACATGTATTTCTATTTTTGTCTTTCTTTCTTTCTTTCTTTCTTTCTTTCTTTCTTTCTTTCTTTCTTTCTTTCTTTCTTTCTTTCTCTCTTTCTTTCTTTCTTTCTTTCTTTCTTTCTTTCTTTCTTTCTTTCTTTCTTTCTTTCTTTCTTTCTTTCTTTCTTTCTTTTTCTTTCTCTTTCTCTCTTTCTCTCTTTTCCTTCCTTCCTTCCTTCCTTCCTTCCTTCCTTCCTTCCTTCCTTCCTTCCTTCCTTCCTTCCTTCCTTCCTTCCTTCCTTCCTTCCTTCCTTTTCCTTTGTAGTTGAATAAATCCCCATTTTTCCTTACCCTGTGTTACACACCAGAAAATGTGCACTGTTCCAGAGGCACTGGTTTAATTGCTACTGGATCTAACCTCCGTATGTCCAGGGGCTTTGCTCAAAACAAGGCATGATATGTATTGCCTCCTTAATGGAGGTAAATTATACCTCAGAATGATGGTTGTTCTATTTTTGTTAAGGTTTATTTCCCCCTGCCCCAGATTTTCCAAGGCTTTTGGGCATATAAATTAGAGCTTGCTGTCAGACACACCTTCTAAACTAAACACTACCTTATTTTCTTATCATATTTGGGAATCAGTCATTTTTCCACACCTTTCTTTCCTACTCTACAGAAATGAACTTGTTATCAGTTAAAAATACAGATTGTTTTCATGAAGTGAGATAAAATACACTCATGAAACTCCCTCCAAGCTATTGGGGTTATCTTTATATCAAATATAGCAAGACTTTTGGTTTGAATCCAAGAACTGTCAATTATCAACAACTCCGAAAGACACAGAAAGAACTACTTGGCCCTCTTCTGCTTGTAATTTTATCTTCTGTCATCCTATTGTGTTCTCTGCTGTAACAATTAGTTTCTTTATCCTCCCTGACCAAAACTCTTTGTCTTCAACTGCTCTAAATATCAGGGTTTGGGTTTTTTTTAGTACTTTAAGGAATTTCATCCTTTTGAGCCTTACTATTGCTTTCTTTCTTTTTTTCATGACTATTCATGTCAAGCAGAATACTTGTTATCACTTAATATTTCTTTCATTGCTTAGTGCAGCCTGTACTACTGACAAAATGTGAACTTGGTGCTCATTAGCTGTCATGTCAAGCTGCATTGCCTTCTCATGAATTTTGCAATCAGCACACATAAACCTGTGCCCCTGCATGTGCCACTGGAATCCCAAAGTCAGAGAAAATGAAATTATCATACCTCCAAATGGATTTTTTTTTTTTAATTCTCATTGTGGAATAAATACATCTCTTCAACAGCTGGACAGATTTGGAGTAGATGCCTCAGGAACGTTTCTCCAATCATATCAGTGCTATTTGCAAGTTCCTAATCATATCTGACAATGAAAGTATAAACACTTGTGCTCAGATTTCTGCAGCAGACATCAAGAGCTGAGTTTGCAAATGTCAATAGACAGAAATCAGGACTTCCAGGGTATGATACACTTGACCCATTTTTGACATTTATTTTAAGATGTGATGAAATATATCTCTGCTAACTATGCTGTGTGCAAAGAGAGTCTCAGGTGACCAGCTGCAGATTTTGATGTTGAGATTCTGTCAGTTACAGCATATACTTACACTCTGCATGAATGCTTTGAATCCTTAATGCATATAAAGGCAACACAAAATAAACTATGATTTTAAGCCATATCCAGAGAGATCAGAAGTTACCAAGAACACACTGATATTGATAATACTAAAGGATGTAACTGGTGGTATCAATCTCGTGTAAGATCTGGAGCTTGAACAAAAAGTCTCAGAATGATCAGCCAAATATTAGAAATTTGGTAGTTTTCCAACCAGAACAGTATTTCCTGGATTTCTTCAGGAGATTCATTGTTTTAAATCCCTGGATAACATCTAATAAACACAATCTTCTTTTATTATATCAAAGAAATAAATATTTCTGCCCTACAAGTTTGTTTTCATCTGACATATAGAAGATTATTTCAGACCTTTATTGTCTAGTCTAATAACAAAAAAATTAATAGCTTGGATGAAAAATTCCCATCTTCTACTCTCAACATTTATTTGTATGTGCACAAGTGAAATTATGAGTCTGAGATGAATATTTACATGAGAAAACATAAGGCTTTTACAAATGTCTTCTTGCAGATAAGATTCACTCAAAACATTGATTTGAAGTAATACATCATATTAGACACTTGCCAGATTTAAAGTACATATTAAGCATGGTTCATTGTCATTTTTCTAGACCTGATAATGGCAATATAAAACCAAAGGACTGTAACAGTTTAACTATTTTTTTTTTATTTTCTTCTTTCTGATCAAACATGCTTTTCTAATTATAATTCCCACCAAAGCTTGCATTCTAATTCATCCACGCTCAGCCACAGAAACTCTAAAACATTTTGTTTAACTAAAATATAATAATAATAGAAAATAGAAGGGCTTACACACCTCAGTTTAACATAAATCTAGAAGTGTTGCATGAGATGAAATGAATGTTGGGCAGATAACACTTGCAGAACCTGAAAGCTTTCTCCTAACCAAAACCAAGTGTCTCAATTTGTTAGACTTCCAGGATAATCAGGATCTTTCCAGGCAGATTTATATTTATTGTGGTATTAGATAGCCCATTTCCACTAGCAAGGTCTTTAATGTTTCCACTGGGACGCGCTCTGAGAATTTAAAGCCCTCTCTTGCCCATGCTTGTGTGATTAAAGCATGGTCAGTGTTGGGAGTGCTGGATTGGTTTGAGTAGGTTTTTTACCCAACCTATTCAAAGCAATGACACACAGAGAAATTTATTCTTTACAGTGATAAAACCTAAAGATTTATTCTCGCAAGCAAAATGAGGGTTAAACTGGGTTAAGTGCATCTGTATTAGACATTTCCTCCTTTTGTCCATGAAGATTTCAAGTTGGCAGTATTTTAATGAGCTTAATTTAGTCATATAAGCCCTTTCAGTCATGTTGAAAATGTCAAAATCCCAGTATTGAGTGTAATGACTGACAGTACAATTGTGCAGTATTAGACACAGAAGGTGGAGTTGGGGCTTGGTGATTTTTATGGCTGGTCAAAATTATCATCCAAAAAGAGTACTTTTATAGCACAGAATGTGAATGTGTCTCAGTATTACAGCATTCACAATGAAGTTTATCATCTCAAATATCTTCCAGTGGTTTCTTCTTGAAAGGTCAGCATATAAATTTTATATTGTTTAAAGAGATAAGATTTTGCAGATAAAGTTAAGAATTTTCCTAGTAGAGCATTCTTTCTTTATCTGCTCACATTAAATGGATGAAAAATTCATTTGTTTTTCACAAGTTTAAGAGTTTAAATACATCTAAAAATATCAGTATGATTTTTTGTTATCATTACTAATTAATTGTAACAGTTCTTTAGTTGTACTGCACTTGCCAGAATTTAAATTTCAAGGAATGTGTTTGCTCAGCATATGAATTTTAATTTAATATCCTTTTCATGAAATGGTAATTCTACCTTCAAAAATATCAGTTGGAACCAAGAAATAATTTGAAAAGCCAGGTAATTTTATCTTAATTCCAGAATATGGACGTGAGCATTCACATGTTACCTTCTGGTTCAGCTAGTTCTAATCTCTGCCGAGGCAAAGACAACAGAACCAAGCTTCACTCTGAATGAGCTTGCTTGGTCCATACCAATCAGCCAATCAGGTAATTAATCCCAGAGAATTCTCCTCTTCTCTAGAATTCCTGTTTATCATCCATCTCTGTATGTGAAGGCTTTCTGGCCAGGCACTGCTGTAGGAAAGCCAATGTCTGTAAGAGCATTACTTTTGTCAGGAAGGATGTCAGGGAAGGTCTTGAAAGCATTTGCACATCTCATAAATACAAGATCATGTTTATTTCCTTAAACTTTTTACTATATTTATCCTGAAGCATTTTTCAGTTGCTTCTACTTCTTGACAATACTTGATCACTTACTACAAATGCTTAAAATTTTGTGATTATTTGGTGATGGACTTGTTTAACTCCTCTCCATACCGGGTGTCGCGTTCCACTGTGAGGAACTGGGGAGAGTTCTTCTAACAACGGATGGTCGGGAACATAATGGAGCCAAACGAGGCAAACATTGTATCTGAGAACTGCTTACTGAAAACAAAAGGAGAAGGAAAAGGAGTTGCCTGAGCAAAAGACGGCTAGAGGAGACAGAAAAGAAGAAAGGAAAATGGAAAAGGACTGGGGGAGAGGAGAGAGAGGGGACGGACAGAAATAGAGGCGTTACCCCCACCGAGGCAGGGCAGCGCTGTCGGTGCCCAGGCAGGGCCGTGCTCGCTGCCTGCCCGCGGCCCGGCCGCCTCTGACCGAGCCTGCGCGGCTCCCGGCGGGGCGCGGCTCCCTCAGCGACGGCCCCGGGCCCGCGGGGAGAGGGGGCTCGGACGGGAGGAGCGGGAGCTGGGCAGGGTCATGGGAACCGGCTGGATCGGGGCACGGCGGGCAGCGACGGCTGGATAGCGGCGGCAGGGAAGGATGCAGGCAGCCCAGGCAGGAACGCAGGGCGAGGCGGCGGTCAGGGGCACAGGAAGGCAGCACAGGTGCCAGGGCAGGAGAGCCAGAAGGCGGGCTGGGGCTGGGGCTGGGGCTGGGACCAGGGCAAAGGAGGGAGCGATCGGGAGCAGCCAACAGTAGTGAACCCCACCCGCCCCAGCGAGCAGCAGCGAGCCCTGAGGCAGTTTTTATACCCCCCGGGACCTCCCAGAGCCGCCCGCTGACAGGGACCCATTGGCCCCGTCCGACCTTTCTGTGCCGTCCAGTGGCGGACACCTTTTGGTGACCGGATGGGAGAAGCTCCCCCACAGTGTCTCCTGCTGCCTGCCTCGGTGGGGTGTTGCCAGGCGAAGTCACCTCAGAGACAAAGCTTCTTCTAGTTGCCTCCTGCACATGGGACATGTGCACCTCTCCTCCACATGCCTCTGACAACCCTTGTTAAGGCAAATCAAAACTGAATCGGTTCCTCGCACTGGGTCTGCCGAGGATGGCATTAACCCACCGCACTGTTAACCATGTGGAGCAAGTAACATCTCATTAAGTGGAGCATTCATTTAAGAAGATAACTTTGCTGAGTCCAGAACAGTCACAGGCAGGGCTGCCTGCTTTAACTTACTGAGAATTGTTTTTCAAGACAGAGTAAAGAAGACATTATCTCTGGCAAGTTTCTCTCCTTTCTCTTTAAGCTCTTGTTTTAAACTGTTTTGTAAACATTTCATTTTAATTCGAGAAGATCCTTTCCACTTTGCCGGTATGTATTGCCTCTTAGGATGCCAGCTAAGCCAAAACCTCCATATCCCAAAAAAGTTCCATGTGTGTTTATAACACCTGACAGTTTCAGCAAGGGGTGTAGCCATTCATGAGTCAATAAGTGATTTCCTGGCAAACAGAGAGCCATTGAGAGCATGATGTTACTTTTCAGAATACAGAATCTGTGCCAATGAAAAATGTGACAACATTGCAATGGTTTCTCTTAGTGTTAAAACAAGAGTAGTAGAGGTAAAAAAGGGGAAATGAGAGAATGAAAAGGGGTTATTCCTTTCCTCTCCCACCCTCCCAAGCTCTCAACCTAACATCATGATGATGAGGGAGAAGAATTTAAAAGACAAAAGTAGAGGGAAGAAATAAAGAAGACATTAGCAAGGCAGAAAGTCTTGAAATGATTCACCGGATCAACTCCAAAGTCCTTGAGGAAGTTGAAACCTTCAGGAGACCAATTAATTTAAATTTAAATTTTAAATATATATATAAATATATATATATGAAAATAAGCAAAACTTGTCTTAGGATCAGAGTTCTCAAACTAGAGGCAAAGAGAATGAAAAAGAAGAGGGGGCACATTGCCAGGCAGATTCCCACAAGAAGCAGTGGCAGTTAAGAGTCAAGAAGTTTCTATCTGTCCTAGAAGTAATTTTGATTAGGGGCACAGATGGACCGCACACGCAGAAGCAGCAAACAGGGGCTATAGTTCCTGGGAGCCATAGACTCAAATAATTATTACTGTGTCCTATCCCAAGGCCCCCCCATTGAGAAGCACAGGAAAAAATTAGTTTGAGAATCACTGACCTATCTGGAAAAAAATTCGTTTTATTGCTGCCTAAAGAATAATCACACCCCCCGCTGCTGTCTACAGAGAACTTGTTTGGTGTGAAACTGGGTGGCCCAGAGCCTAATAAATTACTAAAAGCCTAGAGAAGGGGACTATATTTTCTTTGAGTTATGCCAAAACTGTTAAACATTATGTGAATAAGTTACCTCACCTACCAGTTGTCATTCTTATCCCAGCAAGAACTATGCCATCAAACAAAAATTCTCTCTTCTTGTCACCATTACCAGTTATGTGTCTGAGTACACACGTGTCCTAACCTCATGGCTGTCTCCTAAGCTGAGGATTTCCTTATTCACCTGTGATACATCCAGTCTTCCTTGTCTTCTGGTATTCTCTCCTCTTCCAGCTATGTATTTCTTGGCATTTCCTTAAGCCTCATGTCAAACTGTAAATAAACTGTAGTAGTCACACTGTATGGTGCCTCAGAAAACAGACTCTCGAGGCAAAAAGCTCTTATTCATGGCAAAAGCAGGACTAAGCTGAGGCTCTGAACACCTAGAGGTCAAAAGTATTTCCAGAGAAGCATATTAATGTGTGTATAACTACTATGCACAGCAGCAGAGTGTATTATGTTCAGTGCTTCATTCAAGCTTCTTACTCCCTTTCCATCCTTGCCCAGGGCTTAAAAGATAGGCAAGGCTTTGACAATTTCCGCTACTGCATGAATGTTATCCAAAGTGTACAGCATAAATCAGGGCAGAGGATGAATAGTTGATTGTCTCTGTTCTAAATATTATCCTTTCAGTAGTACAGAAGAGGACTCCAAGCCCTGGGGGACTCTTCGGCCATGATTGTTGCAAAAATACATAGTTCTTTTGAGGAAACCAGAATGCTTCCATTAAGTTTTCCATCTCTGAAGTTGCATCTTTATCAAATTTCCAAAGTTACATAATATCCCTTTCTGCTACTAAAAAAAAGTGATGTGAATGAAGTTTTTGTACTTTTTTTTTATTGGTTAGGCCAATATCCCAGGAAATACAAAGGTTGAGTGTACGTACCATCAGAACTGTGTTCAGGAAACCATCAGCATTTGAGGCCATAATTTTCCCAAGTTAGTCAGAACCCTTTTACTGCCATTAGTGAGAGAGAAACTAGATGAGGGCTGGTTATGAAGTGGTATATAAAGCACAATGAGTTGAATTGTGTTTTTTATACCTCCCCACATAAGTGATGGGAGAACAAAAGTGGCTTTAAGTTCCTTTGGTGCTTTTTATATACCAGACCCTGCCAGAGAGCTGATTAGTCAGTAATGAGTTAGAACCAAGTAGAAGAAGTTGTATGCCAGAGTAAAGTTAATCCACGGGTTTTCTGTCTGGAGTTTCAGTCAAAAGGGAGTTACACAATTGTGTTAATGTAGTTTGTGTGTGTAGGGAGAGGTTATAATCTGAAATATTGCAGTGGATTTAACTTAATATTTTTCTCAGATACTTATTATAAATTTGGGCAGTGAGAACATCTAAGAGATTCCATGGAAAGTTAATAAAATGTAAAAATTCACTGAGGATTGTGGCATATGGTACAAAAAAAATTATTCATTATACTATTCATAAAGTGTATTTAACATTCAAATTTTCAAAATTCTTAACATGACTTCCTTTCCAATTTTAGGACACTGTCAGTGACCATTGCCTTGCATGAAGAGCTGCAGCAGAGACCAAATATATAATCTCTGAAGGCAGAGAAAAACTGGAGGAGAAAACATGGGTGAGACAAACAGAGCTTCAGAGAGGAGTCTCATTTTCAGTGTGGAGCAGGAAATTCAGTCCAGCTATGGTGTTTGGTAAAGGTAATCTTGGCTTATATATAAAATATATATAAATAATAATATAAAAATTATAAGCTCCAGAAATAGTAAAGGAAGTTGAGGTCAAGCAAATGTGTCCTACTGACAGAGGTCTAACTTATTTGTATGTTGTTCCTGCAACCTCCTTTGACATAAACAGAGCAATCACAGGTCAAACAGAGAGCTTCTGCCTTCCAGGCAGAGGTCTGGAGTTTATGGCCTGCCCAATAACCTAAGCACTGAAAAAGTTAAAAAAACCCTGAACCCCTCTAGGCATATGAGATCACTTTAATGGGTCACCCATGGAATGGGCAATTTTACAGATCTTAAGGGTGACACATCATTTAAGCCTTCACATAGATCTGTAATGATTCCGTAATCAGCACAAACCATGCTAAATTTAATTTTATATCTGCTCAATGCCTATCAACACATACATAGATTTGCTTCCAGCCATGAATATTTTGCCCCCCTTCAAATTCAGAAGCACTGACACATGGCTTGTCTAATGCCTGGGAGCTTATAATAAAGAGATAATTGATGATTGATCTTTTGCAAAATATTCCCTAAAGATTGCCCTGATTATATTGCAATCATCTGTTCCCCCCCCCAAATTCCTCCTTCAGACACTTCTGGCATGAATTGTTGGGAAATTCCCAGACAGCAATGAACATTAGTGATTATGTGAGTAGGTTTAGGAATATCACAATTTATAAATTTCTCTTTTATAAATTTATAAAGTCTAAAGCCAGTTTATTTGGCTGTATATGTAACTAATAAGCAGACCATATGTGTGATTATGTCCTCTAATTTCAGTAATTTCAAGATTAGAAATCTAAGCTCCTTCTAGCCCAAAGAGAACAAAATGGACATCCCAGGGATCGATTCACCTTGGCATGAGAGAGGAATATAAGATGGATAAGAACAAGCATCTTCTGGAAGTAGCTTTTCCTCTTCTGTCTAGGAAGGTGGACTAAAGACCACAGCACTGAAGGCAAGGTTGGGTGGGATGAATCTGATTCCACCTGAATACGTCAAGGCAGCACATCAGGTACCAGTAGCTTTATCCTCACTATCTATTGATAAGGAAAGAGAATATGTCTCATTAAACAGAAATGTGTGCAGATTTTGGTTGGGGTAGAGTTAATTTTCTTCACTGGGGCTGGTAGGAGGCTGTGTTTCAGATTTCTCCTGGACACAGGGTTGATGATACAGAGATGTTTTTGTTATTGCTGAGCAGGGCTTACACAGAGCTTTTCTGTTTTTCATACTGCCATGTTGGTCAGGGAGCTGAGGGTGCATGGGAGGTTGCAAGGAGACACAGCTGGGACAGATGACCCCAACTGACCAAAGGGATATTCTGGACCGTATGATATCATGGTCAAGAAGGGAGAATGGAGGGACACATTTGGAGTGATGGTGTTTGTCTTCCCAAGTTACTGTTACACGTGATGAGGCCCTGCTCTCCTGGACATTGCTGAGCACCTGCCTGCCCATGGGAAGCGGGGACTTAATTCCTTGTTTTGCTTGCATGTGCAGCTTTTGCTTCCTTTATTAAAGTGTCTGTATCACAGCCCATGAGTTTCCTGGCTTTTATACCTTTCCAATTCTATCCCTGATCCTGCTGGTGAGGGAGGAAGTGAGTGGCTATGTGGGGCTTGGCTGCAGCTGGGCTTAAGCTGCAACAAGTAAAGGGGAACTGACACAAAGAGAGTGAGCACTTTCCAAGGATAATATATAAAATCTCTGAATTGCAACTGCATGTTTCTTAAGACCTTGGGCAGTATTTTGGGGTTTGCCTTATCATTCCTAGTTTCACAATGTATTATATCTTATAAATATATTATGTATTAAAATTATCTATAACTGCTTTTGTATATATAAACCTAAAAGAAAAAAAATATATATACATATATACATACAGGAATATTACATTGACACCAAATCTCACATGTACGGTACTGAGTCAAGTCAAGAGTCTTATAAAAAAAACCAAACTTATGTTGAAAGTCAATTCCAGATTCCAACAAATAAAAGACAAATACCAATGTAACCATAGATTCCAAAAATGAGTAACTGAAACATCATTTTGACTAGGATTGCTCTGCCTTGCAAATGAATCCAAGTGATACATTCTTATTATGTCTTCTTGGAAAATATTTGTTCTAATTTAATTACTTCAGAAGAAGGCATTAATCGTTGAAGATAGAGGCTGAGTAATTTATAGAAACAAATCAGAAGTACGGAGGAAAAGTGGAAGAGAGAATTTCTCCAGCACAGAAAGTATTACATGAAACATTTGAAACTTTTACAAGTGAAATCTTCAGTTGAGGATTTAGTCCAGAATTAACTGGCATAACTCCACTGAAATCAAAGTAACTATGGCAGTTTGCATCAGCTGAGGACCTGACCCAGTCTCATTCTGTGAAGTAATCCTCTTTCTGTCTTCCAGAAAACATTACTATGAATGTGTGATACTTTGCAGGTGGATCAGTCTACTAGTATACAATGCAAGTTACAATATATGAATCTAAAGTATCCTCACCATACTTACATATTGTGGTATTGGTCCATCTGGAGTTTTATTTCACCTAACACAGCAAAGCTGAGCAGTTGTTGAATAATTTTTTTATTTAATTTTTAGGTTTTCCTAATGTCTTTTGTTATCAGTCTCTTAATTTTTGCACATACTTGAGTTGTAATTTAATTTACTTTCCAAACTGTCTGAATTCATTTCCATCTGTCTAGCCATCTAGAAATGGTTCCAGTTGCCCTTTATACTCTCCTGCTGCTACTTTTACTCTTCCTCACAAAACTGTCTGCCTCTCTACTGCTGTTCAACCTACACCTAATATTTGCTGCTGTCAAAAGGAGAACCTCCATCAATCTGCCAACCAAATACCTGTCCATAAGTACGTGCCTAGTGATCCACAGCTGTTCTGGAAGGTATTTTAACCAAAGATAAGTCAGCACTATAATAACATGAGATCTTTTGTTTATGCCTTAGAATACATGTTCTTTCTTGTTTCAACTCCCAGGCAAACAGATTGTATCTGCACTGAGTGAAAGTTTAATTACTGATAAACCTTGCCAATAGTGCTTTTACCCTCAGTCATATGTTAAAAAACCCCAGCTATTGACATTTTATTTTGAAGACTTCAGGCACCCAAAAGTTTTACTGCCAATGACTAAGTTGCTGGATATTCCATTTGGAACAAGAAAACAAAACTTGTATTTTGGATGAGAGAAGGTTTCAGAGGAGACCTGTCCACACACACAAACATACACATGCAGCGTCAAAGCCTCTGTTTACCTTCATCTCTCTGCAGGGAGTAGTCTTAAAATACATCCCAGGACCATTCAGTAAATACAGTTAATTAAATCATTTTGGAGCCAAGGTTTCAAACTATGCTAATTTGTAGTAATATTTATTGCACTGAGTTCTCTTCAGGGATGCCAGATGGCTATGCCTTAGCACACATGGAACTGCTCAGACAAAATATCTTCTCCAAAAGGTAAGAATTTGACTGTCTTCTTAACTGATGAGACAATAGAAGACTCAAGCTGTCTTGGAGATAACTGAGCTAGTCTGGAAATACACTTCTGAAACAGCACAAAAAAGAGCAAAGAACACACATGATACAAGACTTATTAATTTACATCTGCTCTTGGATAGCACAGTTTGTGCTATCACTCAAATATCTTAGACTACCACATAAAATTTGAATTTTTACGACATATTTCAGTGTACTGTGTCTGCAACGTCATTTGTACAGATGCTAAACCACTCTGGGATATATTTGTCAGGGAAGTGATGGAGCTGGATTCAAATGCTGAAATGGAAGTACAATTGGAATTGGAAAATGTAGGCTGATTGTGAAAGTGCAGTTGGATAGTGAGAAAAGACTTCATCATGCCAGTGTCAGGATATGAAGGCCACTGCAAAGTCACTTGAAAGGTGATGGAGAAAACAGACATTCCTGAGGAACCATAAAATCATAGAATATCCTGAGTTAGAAGGGACACAAAAGGATCATTGAAGTCCAGCTCCTGGTCCAACTCCTGGCCCTGCACACCAATCACACCCTGTGCCTGAGAGTGTTGTCCAAATGCTCCTTGAACTCTGTCAGGCTTGGTGCTGTCACCACTGCCCTGGGTAGCTGTTCCAGTGCCAAACACCCTCTAGGTGAAAAACCTTTTCTGATATCCAACCTAAACCTCCCCTGACACAACTTCAGGCCATTTCTTCAGGTCCTGTCACTGGTCACCAGAGAAAAGAGATGAGTGCCTGCCCCTCTGCATCCCCGTGTGAGGAAGTTACAAATGATCATGAAGTCTCCCCTCAGTCTCCTCCAGGCTGAGCAAGCCAAGTGACCTCAGCTGCTCCTTGTACGGTATCCCCTCCAGGCTCTTCACCATCTTCACTTACCCTTACTCACAAAGTGTTTCACACAGGAAGAATTTAATTAATCTCTAAAATGTAGTAGACAACAGTTAGGAATTGAGAAACTGATTACAAAACTTGAGGTTCCTTGATATTTATTGGATGGGCCTAAAAAATCATGGCAGGGTTCTGATTCAAATATGCCTCACCCTTAGTATCTGACACTAATGCTGAAGCCTTTGTGCTTTATTTTTGTAAGAGCATACTGGTATATTTAATGACCCCTGAGCTCTAAGCATAACATCATCTCTGGCAGAACAAATTCCTGAGCATCCAACTCTGCTTTTGATTTGGTTCAGAGTGAAAAATGCAGCAGTTTTTTGACATTTTTTACTAGCAAGTGAAAGAAAATCACTTTGAAAGAGCTCTTTTGAGGTCTAGAATTGCATTGTATATTCAATATGTATGCAACGACCTTCTGCAAGAGAACAATATGTTCTTAAGCATTGTACAAGACTGGGCACATAATCAACACCCAGAGGAGAATCAGAAAGAGCAGAAACATCCTGAACTAGCTGCTGTGTGTTGTGCAGACAAAGACACAACGTATCTAGAACAGGGTCTAGTGCATGGAACAGAGCAGAGGTCATTTGAAAATCACCTGGACTTTCCCCTGGTTTGAGAGCCTGGTACACAGGAAGTTTTAGATTACACAGTAGGAAAAAAATCTTCACTGAGACAGTGGTCAGGCACTGGAATAAGCTGCCCAGGGCAGTGGTAGAAGTGCCATCCCTGAAAGTGTTCAAAGCAAGCATGTGGATATGACACTTGGGGACATCATTTAGTGGTGAACAGGGTGGTGCTGTGTTAAGGGTTGTGCTCAATTGTAGAGGTCTTTTCCAGCCTTAATGATTCTATGGTTATGATTCTAAGTGATCAGTTTTGCTCTCCGTACTACCATTAGTGTTCAGGTGCCTGTAAAGATAGCAATGGCCTGGAGTGAGCAAGCAACTGATTTATCTAAGTCTAACACAGGCTCTGAAAACACCTTGCTTCTGGAGATCAAGAAATCTGAAGGAGAAAAGGTGGTAAGAGGGTCATTGAACAGGCAGTGAGCAGCAAGACTAAAGATGAAGAATGGCCAAGCACAAGAAGAAAACCTTCATGATAAATGAAGATAGGCTTTTCCACTTTAAAATATTCAGAACAGGACTGCACTGGAGTCCTTTTTCTGTTATCAACTAGAGTCTCATAAAAAAACTTTTGTAACCCTTGGTCAGCAAAATCATCTGTGTAGGAGCCATTTTTTTTTTCCTGTGACAGTCTCCCAGATCATAACCCAAGATAGTGCTACTGTTTTAATGAAAGCAGAGAGAGTTAATATTTAACAGGAGTAAAAATGAATGTGGAAACAACATTTTTCATTATTTGATGTTTTGAAAGAAAGGACATTGGAAGATGTGAGTGTACTTCTTATTAAACAAAACTCAGAAAGCATTAGAATAATTTTCTTTAGCCTGACAAAAGTATTGGAAAAAGACGGATCAAATTCAGTTTACCACAAAGCAGTATCTACAGCAAAAAGAATTCAATAATACATGTCTTTAAAAAAAACCAATTGGAACACATAGCAAACTGAATGAAGCCAGAAAATGAAATGAAACAATTTTTTTATAAGTTGTTTTGAAAGACTAGCTTAATTTCCATTTCCTAAGTATTTCTGGGGGTTTTGGTTTGGTTTTTTTTTATTTAATGCTTGCCGCAGTGCGTATTTTTCTCTTCTTAAACAGGGGCTTCTGGCCACTTAAACAAAACTGATTATATTGCTCTGCTGATGCTAAGGATATTTATAATTAGACTGACCTGAAAAAAAAATCTTCTTTTTTTTCACAGATTTTAGATTGTAAAGTGTGCTTCTCTTCTGATGGAGAAGGAAGTCAAATCAAACCTGGCAAAACTTCTTCAGAGGTGGGGGAAAGGAGACAAGCAGAGGGGGAGATGGAGGAAAAAGACCTAGAACTGCCAACAATGTGGAGGATTAGCTTCTTATCTGGCATGAAAGGAACCAAGCCTCATATTCCTCTTCTGAATTGGGCAGATTGCCCCCAGTTCTGGCCTTTATGGATTTGACATTCCTACATAAAAATTAAATCCTGAACCCAAGAAGCTAGTTCAACAAAAGTTTTGTCACTTCTGAGTAAAAGACCAAATTATATACTTACGTTTTGTGGATAATCTTTGTTTCAAGCTGTGTTGAAAATCAAGGTATTATCATTTAAATGCTAAGGATAATCAGGACATCTGTTTCATAGGAGGACAGGTAGAGGACAGAAAATAAAGAGGTATTTAAAAATTAGGAATATAACTTGAGACTTCTTCAATGGAAAGGTTTACTTAATATCCACTCTATAAATTCTGTTTATGGCTGCCTGGACAAATGTACGTCTTTTGTGAGAAATGTTTATTTTTTACTCTGAAGTGTTTGTTTCTCCCCACTAAGCCTAAATGACTAGGTCAGGTGAAGATGTACTTACCAGGCACTGAAACCTGGTGACGTGCATCCAATATTGAATTATCCTCTAGTCATTGCATAGTCAGCAAATGTCTTTTGAAAGCCAGTTTCAACTGAAAATCCAATTTAGAGATTCAGAATGACCTTAGGAAGGAAGACTGTCTTCTCTGGGTTATACAGATAACCCAGGAAGACTTTTGCTAAGTTAAATTTAGACCTGCAGTACCTTAAATTTTGATATCTATAAAACCAACCAAATAAACTAATCACCAAAAAAAAATGAAATCCAAAAGCCTACCCATGGTCAAAACAGTACATTTAAAACACTTTTGATTATACCAATTATACTGGCTAAAACTTGTTACCATCTGAAATATTTTTTAGCTAAATGATTGAGAATTATGCTAAAGGCAGACAGGGAATAGTCTTTTCAGAGTCTCAAATAATGTTTCAGCACCTTGTACTCCACCTAAAATAGCCCTCCATGAAATCAACTTATCAGTCCATCACCTCCAAGAGGTATGCAAGTACTACAGTAATTTTACAAGTAGTTGTTCAAAGGGAGAGAGAAATGGACCAAACAGCTTATTTCAGTGCCTAGTCCATCCTGATATTTTGTTTTTACCATACAATTTTCCTTTCACTATTACTTAACATAGCTGGGCTGTCAGCTGGAGTTGAAGCTGCAATGAAATGCATGTTTGTTGTAGTCAGTTTAATGCAATTCCTGCCCCTAAAGCTACACAAAGATTTCTCTGAGACCTCTTTCAGTTCCATTTACCTCTCTGTTTTAATTTTTCCATCTGGAATAGCTTGTTTCTTCTCAGTCCAAGTAGTAGTCTGAAATTATTTTTTCCCTAGAAAATCCAATCTTCAAAAATAAGGGATGGCATTTTGCATTATTAAAAAGGCTTACCACTGAATTGCAAACTCATCGTGACTGAAGGATTTGGATGGCAGACACTTGAAATATAATAGGCAGGTCAGAGACTTGTTGGCAAACAAGTGCAAACTCCACATATTTCACATCAGCCCATTTCTCAAGCCTGTCAAGGTCAAATGATAGCCATCAGTCATACTGGGGGATGTCAGACATTGCAGAGAAGTTCTTCATAACAGTGCTGCAGGAAAGTAACCATATTTCCCTGTAGAAAATTTGCATAACCTGCAAGAAGAGAAGGCTTACCATTCTCCCTTTTGAATGAAATTTGTAGTGGGAATGGAGCATTAGAGTGCTGTGAGGATGGAGCAGCATTAGGGGCAAAAGCTGGGGCAGCTGCTCTATCCCAGTGCTAGGAGACAGCAAATACCAGAAGAGGTAAAACTCAGTTTTCCAAACATCTGTCCCCCTTAATGTGGGACTGGCTAATGGGAGCAGAGTCCTTTGGCTGTGGAAGGCAGTATCTGGCACCACAAGACACTTTCACTTATTTTGTCACCATCTCAGTATTGAATCATAGAATCAATTCTGTCATTTCACTGCTGTCCTTCTACAGACTACTGTCCAATATTTACCCAGGAAACAGAGCTACAAAGTGGAATTTCTTCTTTACCACTGCACAATTCAACATAACCACTCTGAGTCTGTCCCAGTGACTTTGGGAAACAGCCATTAAATCCCAAAGTGATCTTAGCCCTGCCATTGGGTTTTTGCTACATGAGCCCACTGAGTTCCACAGTGCTCACAGCAGCTCCTTGCTGAGCAGGGAGTGCCAAACAGCACTGTGCTGCAATGATGTTTGCTAGTCTTAGTACTCTTACATACATTGAAGAGACTACAAGGAATAGTGATTTAAACCACCAAGCACAGAAGAGATTAGGGCACTAGAGTGCAATCTGAGAGAGCTGGATATTTTTTGAGCCCTTGGCATTTGCTCCTTATATCATACAAAGAAAGTGGCTTAATCTCTTCCTTCTCTGCCAAATGTGTGTTCTACATTTTGCCCCAAACTGGGAGCTAAGGAGGAGTTTTTTCTTGTTGAAGATGTGCTCAAATACTCAAATAACTCAGAGTAAGAATCAGAGGAGTAACAACAAACAAGATTCTTCTGTGGAAACTTCAGATAGTGTGGAGTAAATGAGGCATAGTCTTATACTGAAGGGTAACAAATGGAAAGAAATCTCAGCAATCTCAGTCATGGAATACTGCTCATCGTGTGCTCTGCTGGATGCAGCTGTACTGCAGGAAAGAGAGGCTCACACAATGCAGTAGGATTACAATCCACTTGTGCAAGGTGGCATGTAATGATCTGATTCTGAGTCCTGTTGACATGTCAAAGCAGGGGCTTGACATGGACTGTGTTATTCATACTTTTACTCTCTCTGGTCATGCCTACAACCCAGAGCAGTTTAGTACTTAGGTTGGTTTATTATTTTTGCTCTCAGCCCATGAAAGGGTTTTGTAATATTATCCATTTGTCTTGCAAATAATGTCCATTTCCAGGTAATTATTTGTTCTTTGAATGTAGTATATGCGTCCAGATGGAGATGTTTTCTTACAATGATTATTTCATACCACTTATGACCAAATTTTGTTCTGTTTTACTCAATACAGAAATTAGATGAAATACAGCATTCTTCTTACATCTGTGTTCATTGGCATGAATAAGAGTTTTCCACACGCAGGTAGATCAGGAGTCAAACCTTGCAAAAATAATTACATGAGTACAAGCCCCATAGCAGTTTGCAGTGCTGTTGAGGTATTTTCTTCCTGATTCATTGGCAATGTGGAAAACAAAAGTACTAGCTAGGCAGTGGCTAAGGATTACAGGTCCTATTACAGGCCCTATTTCTAAACTACTGGAGTAATCTATGAATCTAAAATACTCCAAAGAACACATTTGCTTCTTTTCTTTGCCAGCTGCAAGTTTCCAAGTGCTCAGTCTGCCAGTCAATAATTTATTTTCTTTTGAATTCTATTACTTCATTAAAATGCTTATAATATTTTTGGCTTGTTACATTTATTTTAATTCTTTAACTATGATTCTTGATCTAGCATGACCTTTGAGTCTAATCAAGCTTCTGTTGGTTTGTTTTTCAAAGGCGGTTGACCAAGGCCAGACCACTTTAAAAAAAAAAAAAAAACAAGTAATACTCAATTTATGCTGAGTTTTTTTTAAGTTTTCTCATAAATATCAGAAAACGAAATTATTGCCTTCTTACTTTGTACTTTCCTAAGTCAAAGCTGGAAAAATAGAGAAGAAAAAGGGTGTAAAACTTAAAAAAACCCCAGTTGCAGCAAGTAGTTACAGATACACTCTTCAAAGTTCTCAGTGAATCCAACACGTTTTTGAATTAGCTCGGCTTTTCCTGTAATGCAGGAAAAAAGTCTTAGTGCCAGGTTATACTTGTATTTGAATTCAACTCAGGATATTACCCAGAAATCCAAACCAAGTGTGATTATTGATAGTCTCAGCATGTGTAGTGGAAGACAGCTGAGTGATAATGGATTTGTGTATATTATGGTATCTCATCAAGTAGTATGGTACCTCATCAAGTATTGGATGTATTTGTTCCTCCTGCTATTTATCTCTGGCATGTCAAAAAAACATCTTGAGTACTTTAAGATGTGAAGCATGATGTGTGTATTTCCTCTCCAAGGAGCATGCTTTCCTCATTAGCATGAGGAGCACTTGCACACGCAGGGGGAGGGATTCTAGGGATCTAGGTCGGGTGGAGCTACACAGTTTTACACATTAATACTTACTATACTGTACCACTCACATTATCTACAGCAAAATGATCACCTTTCTACGAGATGGGGAGAAAGCACCACAAACCAGTGTTTGAAGCATTAAAATCTTTTCCTTTTGTAAGTTAGCAGATTAAATTATCTACGGAGGTAACTGCAGCAAGAGATAGGAGTAAGGATGAGTTCAAACAGCTACTTATCCATGTGCACTGCAATGTTTATACAACACAGGATGAGCAGTCTTGTCACAGGGATATTTCTCCAAATGCCTAAATGGTTCAATCACTGCAGTGATTGAGGATACTCATGCATTTGGCAAAATTCAGATCTGCCTTTTAGATCAGATCTCTGAGACTTTCAAGATCTGTCATCACAATGACTGTTGTGTACCCAAGCTGCAAGAACATCACTAGAAACTTAGGGCCTGCTGCAAAAGGCTTATCATCCTCTGTCAGATCAGTACAAATACCCTGAAAATCCCCATGATAATGTCATGGCAGATGTGTTGCTTTGGAGATGAACGTGTGGCTTCTGGAAGCTTGAAACAGACAGCTGTGATCAATATGAATCCTATCTCTCTTGGAATATGACAGAGGTAACGAAAAATGTGTTGGAAGAGGATGTATCTGAGAGATGAAAAGTTTTAGGGAAAGGATCGCAGGTTTAATTTTCTGTGCTAGTACTGCCCACGAGACCCTTTCAGAAAAGCCCAGAGTACTGGCCCTGGGACAAACTCTCAGCAGCATGTGTATGACCTCTGGTTTTCCATTCCCATACTATCACCTCTTTCCCCCAAGCAGTGGCTGTCCACAATATACCCTCCTCCCACCTTCCACTAGAATACTCTGGGGTAAAAATGGGGATCCAGTATTTATACCCCATCTGTAAATTTCTGTGGTTGGTACTGTGAACAAAGCAGTATCAAAATGCTGCTACCAGCAGATCAACGATGGGGCAGCCATGCCTGGGGCAGCACTGTCTAAACCACAGTAAGAGTATGGAGCATGGAGGTGGCACCTGGGACTTGGAAACCTTTGGTTTAAAAGATCATGGATGGCATGTAGAGGCTACTGCTCCTGCTCAGCAGTAAACCAGCATCATGAAAGTGATGGGGTTCTGCACAGGAAGGACAAAATGTACGTTGGAGTCCAGAGGCCACAAAGATGATTTGTGGAACACCTTTCCTATGAGGAAAGGGTTAGGGGATTGTTCACCCTGGAGAAAAGAAGGCTTCAAAGTGATCTTATAGTGCCCTTCCAGAGACTAAAAGGGGTTTATGAGAAAACTGGAGAGGGGCTTTTTCCAAGTACATGTAGAGATAGGAAAAAGGGGAATGGCTTTAAGAGAGTAGATTCAGATAGATATAAGGAAGAAATTATTTTCTGTAAGGGTGGTTAGGCACTGGCACATGTTGCCAGAGAAACTGTGGATATGTCATCCCTGAAGTGTTCAAGACCAGAATGGATGGGGTTTTGAGCAACCTGATCTAGTGGAAAGTGTCCCTATCTGTGGCAGGGGGATTGAAACTAGATGATCTGTAATGTCCCTTTCAACCCCAAGCATTCAATGATTCTGTGATTTTAAAGTCTGGCTACTCTGATAATAGTGACTAGTTTCTTCTTTATCCCCTGTTCACTAGGATAAAACATAGAACATCTCTGTCCATATTCACTTATCATATGGGGGTCAACAGTGCAGATATAAAATTTAAACAGCTTTCTTGGCCTCAGTCTGAGAAGCATTAGTACAGAGAGCAAAGGAAATGACTCCTAGTTGAGAAGTGGGAACAGATTCCTATGTTCCTCTTTTGCTATCATACATAGGGAAAAAGTACATTTTGGTTTCTGGACCGATGACTTCCCAGGAGCTTATACTGATTAAAAACAATTGCTTACAGCAAAAAGAAATCCAAAAGCCTATAAATATTTATGTCAGAGTCAAAGCCACAGAAAGATGAGTATGAAAAAAGAAGTTTAAAAAAAAAAAGCAAGTACAATGGCTGGCATGTGAGGCAGAGTGAATTCCATACTGCACTCAACTCCACTATGAGGATTCTGCAATGGGAAAAGGTGATGCAACAGAAGACTTTTGGCAAGATATCCAAAGGAAGAAGAGACCTTGCTTTCTGTGTGCATGAAAAATTCTAGGTTGTCCTGGATGGGAGAGGAGCCTCCCTGTGCCAAAGGTTGAAACAATACATGGTGTTGGTGCAGAAGTAAGTGTTGTTCACAGGGTGTCTTCTGTTTTGCTGCAGGACTGTAACACTTTGTGTTTTATCTGATACAAATAGACCACTTTTAAGGGTATTTCAGTCACAGGAAAGGAGACAACAGCTACTATTGACTTCCCACAGATCTTCCCTATTCATGTTCTTCTAATCAAGACAACATTCGGCTCTCTTTTCTCTTCCACTGAAAGAAGGGATGCAGTTTGCTCAAGTGGCTGCAAATTTCATTGATTTAAAGTCTTTACAGCTGTACTCTGTATAAACCTTAAAAGGACTCCAGCTCACTTTCAATGTTCAGAGACAGCACAGGGACACAGCAATATAGCCCAGAGGTAGGCACTTCCAGTGGATATTTTAAGTTTACTAATGGCATGTGGTGCTCAGAAAAAGGAATTAAATTCTGTAGTTTTGAATAAATGGTGGAGGTTTCTCCTTCCTGGAGACACTGAAGAATTGTCATAATTACACCATATTAGCTACATCTGGACAAAACTTGTTTTTAGATGTGTATTCAAATTTGATTTATGTGACATGATGTATGTATGTCAGGAGATGTCTGTAAATATAATTAAAAAAAAAAGAAATATTATACCTAATACTTACAGGCTCTATAAAGGTATGTAAAATAAAATCTTCTTCAGAAAAAAAGAAACATTAAGAAAATTAATGTCCTATGTGACTGACCCAGTGTAGAGATACTCACATGATGCATCTCATATTTGGTGTTATATGTAATTACACATATACAAAACACATTTTGGATACTCCATACAGTTTAAAAGAGTAACACACTTTAAAATATTCTAGATACAGTCTGCTTCTCAGACATTTCTGAACAATAGAGCAGCACTAATCAGCCTAGCTCAAAGAATGCTTTTTTAAAAGCAGCTGTGGATTTCACTTTGTGATTAGAAAGGAATTCCCATCCCCTGCATCTTCATTAGTCACAGAGGTTTGAGACTCTCACACTGGGTGCAACCCTATGTTTTAGAGAGATTTCCTTCAGCCTAAACAGAGGGTTCAGAAAGAGGAAGAGTGTCATAGTTCAGTGTAGTTTGGGTTTTTTGTTAGAGGTCTCCATCAACCATGGAAGTGGTTCTCTTGCAAGGAGGTGCTTGTAGGAGCTTGGGTGGGTTGGATGTTCGGGATGGACGGAGACGAGAGATCTCTGAAGTCAGATCTTGGAACACGCGGTTTATTGCAAAGGGCGTGGGTACAGGGGCACTGCTTGGAGCTGCCAGCTGCAGCTCGGAGCAGGCCCAAGGTGAGAGCGGAGTGAGTAAGTAAAAGAGAGAGAGAGAGAGGGCGAGAGTAAGTAAAAAGAGGGTGAGAGAGAGAGTAAGAAAAAGAGACTGAAGTCCCCGTTACAATACAATAAATCATCTTCTGTACTGAATATTCTAATTCTCACTAGCCAATCTAGTACAAGATACAAATCCTATAGCATTTACATACAGCCTATAAGAGTTATTACATTACCATAGAGTGTTACCTTTTAACTCCTAAAAGTTACTCCTTGGACCCCTTCTGCTGAGCTAGTAGGGTCTGCTCTGACCCTTGGACCTGTCTGCAAGCAGAGGGTATTGTTCAATCAAGAGGGGATTACCTTCAGTCGGCCATACCATTGTTTTCCAGTTGTTCAGTAACTAAGACTTGGTATCTCAAAGGTGGCCTTCATTTCCATGTCGCTTATGGTTTTCATATTCCCAAAATCTTTTGTCAGGCAATCAGATTTATAAGGCTTTCCTGTTTCATCTTCCCCAACAGTGCTTACAGGTACCTCTATGACCTGACAGAACCTATCAACTGGCTAGTTTGAATATTGGCAACTTTTTAAGCCACTTAAGAAGCCTGACACACCTCTGTGATCCACAACAAACAGAGCCCAGGAAAGCTCTCTTGTCTTCCAGCTTTCAGACAGGTAGCGTTGGGGGCGCCTGCAGGTGGCCTAGCGGGGCCAAGCCAGGCCTTGCTCAGCCCAGCCGGGTGAACCGTGGCGCGGCCCTGTTCCATCCGCGGCCCCCCACAGCCCTGCTCCATGCAGGCAGCCCTTAGTGCGGCCAGGGCTCGTCTGAGACCGCTGCCCCACTGCCTGGCAAAGATCATCTGACCAACAGCGATATGTGAACTCCAGCTGCAAGGCCCGGGTGAGATTAACCCTTTTAGTGCTGTAAGTTTCCTCCAGAACAGATGAAGCCTGCAGACATCAATCCTCTTCTGAGTCAACACCATAAAGACACCAAAGTCAGTGAAGAAGGAAGAGCTGAAACCCTGAGGGAGGAGAAAGAGGAGATGCTTCGAGCTTAGAAGTTGAAATTCTGTTGTAAAGCTATGGTGATAGACTATGATATATCAGAGTACCCGATGTAATTTCATGAAAGCATGGGGGGTTGGAGCGTTCAAACTGTAATTGTGAGCAGAAGTACTTGTGCTGAAATAAGCAAATGACAGCAGCTGTAAAGTGATGAGGACTCTTGCTCTCAGGGGAGGAGGCAGGCCTCTATTCCTAGAGATGAAAGTGATGATCCCAGAGATAGGTGAAGAGAACCTTTGTTTCTGAACAGCTCAGCCTTAAAATGGTACCCCAGTAGCTCAAGACTGGACCCTCGAAAGCAGTTGTGGGGAAAGCTGTAAGTCGAGGGAAGGGACTTCCACATGCAAGCAGAGAACCAACCCGGGCGGCTGTCTTGCTGTGATACTGAAGCCATGAGAGAGCTTCTTGTGGAGATGTCTCCATAGCACGAGCAAGAGAGACTCGAACTGAGAAAGATTATTATAGAGGTGGTAAACTGAAAATCTCAAGGGTTGTCTTTTTACATTGTCAGTGGGAGAAGGGAGAAAGGTGGGGGGGGGAGGAAAGTGTTCTGAAGGTTTAGTCTGATTTTTTCTTTCTTTCTTTTAGGTCTGTTAATAAACTTCTTTATATTCTTTTAAGTTTTGTGCCTGCTTTGCTTTCTTCTAATTCTTATCTCACAGAAGCAAAATAAGTGAGTAATAGATATTTTGACCCAAACCACTACACTAAGGTTCTATGTCTCCTGGTTAAGAAATACACAACATACAGGAAAGATCTCCTGTACCACACTGGTCATGTATTCTTTAGGTCTTATTCCCAATCCCCTCACTTGTCCATATTTTTGGAGAAGTGCTATGGTAGCCTAAAACTTTTGCAAGAAGATAAATATTCATCTTCAGCAACTCTAAAACCAAAGGCCATCTCCTGGAATGCAGTGGAAGTCAAGGAGCCAAGGGGGCATGTGTTCAGGAAGATTGGTGAGCTGAGGAGAGTTGGACTGGACACAGAGGTATAAAAACCACATGAGAGGAAGAGGAAACTGAGCAGCTATGAGGCCAGTCACAGACCTGCCATGCTACCAGGAAAGGCTGCAAACGTGTGTCCTCCCCTCCTCCTGAACACAGGCTGAAGGATCTCTGACAAACCCCTGTATGCCTAAAGGAACAAAGCATCTTTCTCTGTGAGCTAAATGGTACAGAGAGAGGTCCCAGAAGAATGGTGGTCAAAGACAGAGAAGTATTTGAACATGTATAACTGAAGGTCATACGAATGCTTGTCACATCATGTCCTGAAATCATAAATATTTTGTTGTCCAATTACTCCATTCTTACCTGAGGCTCCTTGAGTTTGCTGTAGTCCTTCAGCAAATCTCTGTTTTTGTGCTTCTTTTACAGTTCATTTCTTTCCCCTCATTACTTCATTTCAGACATGAGGAGAGAGAGGGGAGAGGGAAAATAAAATAAAAAAAACCATTCAGTGATCAATCAAATCTGAGCAGGAAGCCTTCAGGAAGAGGGGCAGACTGGAAAGTGAGGATCGCCTCTTAAGAATCATAGGTCAAATCTCATAAAGACAGATAAAGGCAGCATCTGCTCCATTTTTATTGTGTTTCATGGGTGTAAATGCTGAGAAAAATGTTCAGGCTGGCTTAACCACGCACCTCTGCAGGAAGAATCACTGAAAAAGGGACATTGTGACTATGTGGATACCCATCCTTCATAACTTTGAGTGTCATAAGGGCAAGATAGCCATGTTGAAGATCTCAACTCAACAGAGGCCTTTACATACCATTATGCCACACTTTTGCAAGGGATAGGAAGCATGACAGCAACTCACTATTACACCTGCCACTTCCTGGCCTCCCTCATGCTCACTGTTGTACATTTCATCCAAGTAAGAAGGAAGAAAAGAAGGCAAGACCAAATGGTTGATTTGACTTCTTCTGGATGCACAGATATTTGTGCAGAAAGATCTGAGCATAAAGAATACAGCAAATGCCTTCTTTTTCCCTATTGTACTTCAGCCTTGTTTCATTCCCATCTCCACTATGGCCCAGAAGTTCTCTAGATCTCCTTTCAGAGAAGAACTTTTCCTCATAAGAAAATACTAATACTAAGTACTAATTTCTGAACACTGGTCAGAAATAGCAGAACAGAAGCCCACCATATTCAGGTTTAGTAGAGGCTGGTTTAGATCCTGTTAGAGCAGGTTTCTATCCCAAAAGCTGAAAATATGTGAGCACAGGAACAAGGTGGCTCTTCTCAGACTACAAAGAAGGAAACATGCTGGCATTGGTTCAAAATAATGTCTCAGACCAGAATTTCTTTAAGCTTTAACCATGAAATTATTTCATCAGTAAATTAAACCTTTTCTTATCACTTTACCTTTCCTGGCAACTGTTTACATGCAACACACAACATCACTGATAAAAGAATGGAACAGCTCCTGGAACAAAAATTTTCAGTGCATTCTCTCCTGAAAACCCTGAAGTATTTCTTGCCCTTACATTCAGCAGGGAGGAATCAAGCTACAAGAGAATGAGCTGTTCATGTAATGCTTCTCCTTAATGTTTTATTGGCTAGAATAGAATTCCCCATTTTTCCTTCTCCCTTTCTCATCACTCAACACAGCTTCTTAGGAGCCAAATCACTCAATACAGCAAACGCATACCATCCCTAACACCTCCTTCCTTTCTCTTCACACATTTAAACCTTCACCTTCCTATCACCTCATGAGAACAATTTTTAAAATTTTACTATAGGTTTTGAGAGTGATGAAACAAACTTGCCATGAGGTTTTCCTCCTACAGACTCTTAAATCTTCCAGGTCTTTTCCTTTCATATGCTGATTTTATATTGTGGATTTCCAAGCGCTTTATTTTAGCTCTCCCATTACCATCATCTATCACAATGTACAGACTCAAGGAGACCTTCACTGGCTTCATTGCAGCTCTTAGCTGCTTGTATTTACCCTTAATGAAATCAGATTTCAGGATCAGAGACTTCAAAAACTGTTGGTCAGGAAGCTGCATAGTGGTTTCCATGGAAGACTTTTCTACCATCTTCATGCTTCTCTAGAATCAAAAGATGGATTTACCACTAAAATAGAATAGAAATTCACTGCATTTCAGGAAAGCCCTGAAAGTGCAACTTGTGCTTTCCTGAGTAATTAGGAGATAAGACAGTCTTGTAATGTCTGCTGAACAACTGATAGCCATCAGAATTGTTAAGACAATTTTTATCTTTATTTCCAGGACTACTGAACTAAATGAACTGTTTCAGTTGTGCTGAGGAGGAGAGAAAGGGGGGAGAACAGAATGGTAAGGTAAGATTTTTCACTGACCATTTGTTTTCGGCGCGTAACATACAAGATATAAATGAAGATGAAAGGTGCTGTCATTAAGAATTAGAATGAGTAGGATTCTTGGCAGAACCAAAGAAAAAAAGTATTAATATGCTGACCAATAAAATACATAGGTACGAGTCAAATCACAATAAAATGAGTTTGCCAAAAAGCAATAGATATGGATAGAAAAAAAAAAATCCATGCTTTTTGATTTTTAACATCACTCTGGTCAGCCAAGACCATGCTGTCCTTTATCTTTCCTATGGCTGAGGAATCTAAATTGAGAGTAACAATGGCTACAAAGTAACTGCAGATTCATGAGAAACATAAATATAAAACAGTAATTTACATTTTCCTAGAAGGAAAAATTGACAATGAATCTGACATGAGAAAGAAAGTAAGGAGCTGGTTTAAATTGCATGTGACTACAACGAAAAAAACCGTCCTTAATTGGACGGTTATCTGTGCCCTCAAAATAGTAGTGCCTGTTATCATTCTTATAAAGTGGTGTCTGGAAGCCTTTCCTTTACAAACCTGTTTTTCAGATATACACAACTCTGCTCTTAAATGGAATGAGAGCCCATAGAGATTTAATTTTCATTTGGTAAAAATACATTTTCTGAATTTTTTTTTCGTTTTATATCAAGGGCTGTGTCTGTGGCCATAGACATCTGGGCTGTAAGATGTAGCAAAGTCATTTATCTTGACTCAGCGTTGCCGTGTTCATGTCCAGAGAATGGCCTGTTGTCAGAAGCCTTTCTGAAGACGCAGTTAGTTGAAAATTGCAGGTGCGGGTGCTTGCAACTACTCTAACCTTTTGTGCATCCTTCTGAGGGAAGCATAGTCTGAAATGAAGAAGTGGCAGTATTTTGAAGGCAAGTGCAATAGAAGGAGGGTAATTTGTTTGGAAAGGTGGGGATAGCACTGCCTATCATTTCACAAAGCATTCTTTGAGAAGGGAAGAGCTGCGTGCCTTAAGGTGCTAATCATGATCAGCATGTTCCATTCTGAACACCTGGACATGCTTGCAAAATACAGGACATGCCTCCATCCAGGCTGGAAAGAAGGAGCCCACTGCTGCAGGGTGGAGTGGGTTCCTTTGTGCAAGTCAGCACAAGTCCCAAAGCCTTGAGGTGGATTGGAAGGTAGAGAGTTTCTAGACACAAGCTATTGCCAGAGTGTTTGGTTGGTGTTGCCTGTTCCTCAGAGTGTGGACTAATCTCCACTCTTCATTCCCCGTGACTGTTTCCTTCCTAAGGAAGATTCACGCCTTTCTGATTGCAGGTCGTGTGCTTATGCAGCTAAAGGTAGCTGGGAGGCTGCTGAGCTGAGCTGAGCTGAGCTGAGCTGAGCTGGTAGGCTAAGTGGAGCAGTAAAAGTCATTCACGGTCAGTGAGTTGACCTCAGGTCCTTCAAATAATGCAGTCCAAGAAGATTTTGCCAGTATTTCCACTGGAAGCCTACCACGGGTCTCTTGCTTTTTCTGTGTTTGACTGGCTGGTAGATTGGGAGGGACAAGAGGGTGTGAAATGCTTGAGCAGGGCATGAATGAAATGGCTTTTTTCTTTAGTTGGTCCTAGGCATCTCAACCTGAAGTTCTAGGGAGAGAGAGTGGGAGTGGCAGAGTTTGTTTAAAGCTGCCTTTTCTCCAGGGTCAGCAAATGAATAGGCTCTTTACCACTCTGGGTCTGGTAGTGTGGGCTTTCTGAATAGCTTTAGCTACAGGTGAGTTGATAAAACATCTTCCTTAGAGTAGCGTGGAGATTTTCTCTTACCTGCTTGATTCTCAGGTGACTGGAGGTCAGAAGAAATTTTTCCTTACATTCTGCATCTTAGTTACTCCTGTGGATTAGGAGAGCACTGTGCTTGGACATGAAGCTTGTCATCAGAAGACATTTAAAAGGAGCAGGGTGACATAGGCTGCTGAAACAGAGTAGCCTGTGAAATTCCTGACTCTCTCGTCTTTCTTTGTGGCGCTGCCTGTGAATGACTGATCAGTGGCTGCTGTGATCCTGTCTTCCTCTGCTTCCCTCCCTGCTGGGTACCACTTGGGACATGGAGCTGTTCAATGGCGACCTCATCTAGATGGCAGAAATTATAAGGAATTGATTGTTATTATATAGGATGGTTCAGAAAACTGTTTTCTGAGTGCACCCGGCTCTTGTGTCATGGCTGGAGAAGAGAAGGGTGATTAATCAGATATTCTGTGTTTTGTCAGCCCTCAGCTGATAAAGAGTATTTCAGAGATCACCCAAGAGGAATTTGAGTAGCTCAAGAGAGCAAAAAGGGAGCTCCTGCTGTGCTGTGCTGTGATCAGCATCAGAGAAACTCTTCCCAATAAACAGCACCATCGTAGCCAGTAGCAAGGATCTCCAGTCAGAAAAAAGCAAGGGAGGAGGTTTGTACTGAGGATGGCGTCTAAATGCAGACACATCTACATCCCTATACAAAATAGAGTTCCTCTTGGAATGGCAAGAGAGAAGCCAGTTGCTGCAAGTGTCAGGAGGAGCACATCTTTATGTGGCATTGAGGGAGAGCACATTAGAGTGGAGTGATCTAAGCTTCAGGAGTTCTGTGTTTTGAGGACTTTTCTTTTTCCTTTTCCAAACTTGTATTTCTTGTTACAGTGGCTTGTCCATTTCTCAGCCAGGCTATTGATCAGCCACATCTAGCGTAAGAAGTAGTTTGGATGGTTTTTTGTGCTACTGTGCAAACCATCAGTTGGATGTAGGTGATCTTTTGTCAAACAATAAACAGATCTTTGAAAGTGTTCCTAAATTCAGGAGAGAAACCCTCCCAAAAGGGTTTATCTCACAAAAGATGTGTGAGGCAGGACAGTGCTGGTGTAAAAGAAGGGTAGGCCTTAACATTGGATGACGTTTAAACTTCCTGTGCATCATTCAAGCAGCCTCTAATTCTTGCTTTCTCACTAAACCTGTAACTAAAAATTAGCCTGTATGACAGGCTGTGGCCAAAGTAATAAATATTATTGTTAATAGTAAAGAACATCTGCCTGCAATCATCAGTAAAAGCCTGCACCTTTATAGAGAGCGTATCGGGGTCCTGTCACCCACATTTATATTTGACAAGGGTTTGTGTGGGAGGGTGCTTGTGCCTGCTTTGTACAGGGAAGCCCTGGGGTTCCCAGGTTCACGACTGATGGGTCTGCACTTTGTGTCTGTTGAGGCTCTGGGTGCCCAGGGCCATGATGAGTTCCCGGGCTGGGGATGGCGGGTGGGGCTGGCCTGTGATGCGCTCTGGGGCTTGTGACACCACAGGGGCCGTGTCACAATGGGGGCAGCTAGAAAAGGCCCCGTTGGTTGCCGTTGCCGCCAGTAGAGCCTGGGCAAGCGGTGAGTGCACACAGGTGGTGGGGAGGCCGGGCTGGGGGAGGGCTGGGGCAGAAGCGCCGGCAGCCGGGGCGTGTGTTCTGTCCCTGCACGCAGGGCCCAGCCCCTGGCGGGAGCGCCTTGCTCCGGCTCGGTGCTCGCTGGGGCAGCGGTGCAGGCCTTGCCTCCTGCCAGCTGCCGGGGGCCCTCTCCTTCCTGCTGCCACATCCCTGTGGCTCCTGCCCCGCACCGGCTGCCTCCATTCCGGCCCTACTGAACCCCTTCTGTGTGTCCTCTTGCAGACCATGGCTTTATTGTCATTGCTCTTCGTGCTCGTGCAGAGCCTGATCCAGTACCCCCAGCCAGCTGGGGATGGGCTGGATGAGGCCACGCACCGGCGAATGCAGGAGCGGGAGGAGCTGCTCGACCGCGAGATGGCTCGGCTGCTGCAGGAGCTGGAGCAAGGGCCCCCGGAGCAGCAGGACGAGGGCTGGGGAGCCCTGCTCTTTGGTGCCCTGCAGCAGTGGCCATTCTGGGCTCTTGCTGGACTCCTGCTCCTCTTGGGCCTGTGGTTTAGCTGCAGGAGGAGTCCTGAAGCCAGCGAAACCAACAGCAGCGGCAAGGACCAGAGCTCCTGCAAGACCTTGGGAGAGGAGAAGGAAAAAGAAGAGGAAGAAGACAATTTGGATTCTGAGGGAGACGGAGAAAACATTGATGTGACTGTGGAGGCAGATGACAGTGGCAGCGGAAATGAAGGAGAAGGCAGTCCTGTGGCTGCAAACGAAGGAGACGACGATGATGCCAATGAACAAGATGAAGATGTGAAGTTGAAGAAAGAAAGTGATGTTAAAAGTGACGATGGCCATGATGCAAAGAAAGATGAAGGCTGGAGTGATGGGAATATGCCAGGAGACAATACTGCTGAAGCAAATGAAGAAGAACCTGGCAATGTTACTGGAGGTGTGGAAGACCTAGATGAAGTAAATGAAGGAGAAAACAAGGATGTGAAGGTGGAGCCAGACAAGGATGCTGGAAAGGAAGAAGGAGATGGAAGTGAAGAAAAAGCCAATGATGTGCATATGAAGGCAGGCAACAGGGATGATGTAAATGAAGGAGTATACGAGGTAGATGGAAAGGAAGAAAAAGCAGATGTGAAGGTGAAGGAAAGCAGTGATGCCAGTGAACAACAAAGCAGTGATTGGATTGGGCAGGAAGACAACAGTGATGGTGGGAATGCAGTAGACCACAGTGGGTTTGCTGCATCTGAGGAAAAAAACACTCGCCTTGGAAATGAAGAGACCAATGTTGCAAACAGAGATGAGAAACAGGGTGATGCGAATGCGAATGGAGAGAAGAATGAAGATGCAAAAGAAGGAGAACAAGGTAATGTGGCTGCCAGTGAAAAAGAAGGCCGTGGTGATGGCAAGGACAAAGGCAGCCGTGGTGGAATTGAAGAGAAAGAAGACACCCGGGACGTTGGGAATAAGCGAGGGATCCTTTTAGTGGATCGCATACAGTGTCCTGTCGAGGACGTGGAGAGAGGTCGCTCAGTGGCAGCGGAGCTGATGGAGAGCTTCACGCGTGTCTTTACTGACAGCGTGAGCAATAGTTTCTACCCGGTGCCTCAAGAAGCCATCGGGGTGGGCAGTGCCTTTGAGGGTTGGAGTCCCCGTGAGCAGGATGTGGTGTACCGCATGCTGGTCCCACTGAATCCCCCGCCGGGACACGCCTTCCACCTGGAGCTGAACAGTGCCGGGCAGATGGCAGCAAGGACCTTCTGCGTCCGTGTGGAGCTGGTGTGCACGTGCGAGAGGGAGCAGCTGGGCGAGAAGCTGTTGTGCTTCCTGCACCACTCGCAGAAGGAGCTGCGGCGGAAGCAGAAGCCCAGCCTCCTAGAGACACTCTGCACTGGCTCCTACCTGGACGTGGAGAAAACCTCCCACTGGTTCTACAAGCTGGTGAGATGCTCGTGGCTGCATTTGCCTCAGTCGTACTCGTGGCACTTGGTGTTTCAGCCCTGCAGCCGGTCCTGCCAATTCCGGCTGAGCAAAGGCAAGGAGAGCCTGATGGTGGAGATGCTGTTTGGGGTGCGCCACGGGGACTCCGACATCTTTGTGGTCAGCCAGCCCACAGAGGCCCAGAAAGGCGGCTCCAGCAGCTCTGTGAGCAGCCGGCCCGCCAAGGCCGAGTCCATCGCAAGCACAGCGTGGCCTGAGACGTACGCTGTGGCAGAGGCAAAATTCTTCCAGCACGTGGCCAGGCAGGTGCCGTGTGAGAGCTTGCACCTGAAATGCCTGCAGCTCTTCACCTACATCCTGAGGGGCACAGGTTTTTCCAGCTCGACCTGGAAGACTGTGGTCATGCACGTGCTGACCACCGTACCGCTGTCCAAGTGGCGCAGGAGGGAATTTGAGCGGCGGCTGTGGGACATCATGGCATACCTGCGCCGCTGCCTGCAGTTGAAACGCCTGGAGCACTTTGTCCTGGGCAACAAGAGGCTTCCTGCGGAGATCAGCTTGCCGCCGGCAATGCGAACGGTCGAGCCGCTCAACCTCTTTGAGCACCTGGCCCGAGATCCGGCCGCCCACGCGGAGGCGATGCAAGCTTACGGTCAGCTGCGATTCCGCCTCTGGACGCTGCTCTCCAGCCACTGAGAGGAATTCCCTGCACAGAGCTGTGCTGGGGGGGCTCACACCCGATGGCAGCCACGTGAGCACGGCATCATTCTTGCTTTTTTCGCTGGCAATCCTGAAGCTGCTTTCCTGCTCCCGTGGATGGAAGATGCTGCGGCACATGGATTCACCGTGCAGACACACATCTCTGCGTTGCCTTGCCCTTCGCCTTCCAGTTTACCACGGTGCTGTTGCAATGTTCCTATGTCTATGAGGCAGAAACTGGCTCCACCTGCACATCCTTACAGAAGACTATGAACTGAGAGAGGTTTCTTGGCACACCTCCTAGACCAAAAAACAAGCCTGTTAGGGACTTAATGTAGTTCTTCAGTAAGCTGTGCTAATTGTAGTTTTTTAAGGATGTAGTTTTTCTTAGTGTATGAAAATACAACAGATAGTTTTAATTCACTCTACCATGGACTACCATTGGTAGTCCAATTTTTCATAATGGGAACTGGATATATTATCCATGCTTCAAGAGGCCCTTTAGTATTGTCAGTGTATAACCTATTTTGTAAAGTTACCCTTAGTTTAGGCAATTAAACTACACTGCTGTAGTTGCTTGGCTGCTTTTCAGTAATATCCAGATATCTATGTTTGGAAAAACAATAAAAGGAGAGAAGTTTCTCAAATTGCCTGAAAAGTGTCCTTCTTTATATTTAACCCAATGGTTCTTAGAGAATGTCCATCCATTGCAGCTACCTGAAAAAATGACAAAGTGACTCAAGGGTGATTGTGTCCAGCAGTCACATCTCGGTATTGCATTTCTGCAACACTCTAGAGCCAGGCTATTAATTTTGTCTCATGAACTCAACCAGAAGTCATGATGGTTGAAACAGCTAAAATATTAATTAATCCTCCCAGTGCTGCTTAAAACCTGCCCCTCCTCATTGAGAGCATGGGAAAGAAAGCTGCTGTGGCCCACGTCAGAGAGGGAAGTCCTCTGAGGGGCCAGGAACAAGCAGCTCCGTGTGAGGAGAGCAGGCCGGAACCTCCCAGAGGATCGCTGCCAACAGCAGAACTCGCTGTTCCACTGAGAGGGAACTATGCTCGCTGAGCTCCCTGCCTTTTGCTTCCTCTGCTGGGCAGGCACTGCTCCCACCACAGCCCCTTTGGCCCAGCTTGTGGAAGGAGGAGAACACCCTCCTTGCTCCCTTCTCCCCAAACACACACGCCTACTTTGTTCCCCTCTCCTCTGCCCCCAGCTGCAGAGACCTGCCCTGTCCCTTGCCCCAGCTCCAGTGCTCATCAGCCCCTTCCACAAGGACGTGTGCTCTCAGTGGGTAGGACTTGATCTCTGTGTGACATTGAGCCTTACGGCCTGACCGCACAGCTTGTGTGGCCTCCGGAGCGATGCTTGGATTCGGGGAGAAGCACGGCCCCCATGGCTTCTTGTTGCACAATCCACCCAGGGCTAGATTGGCCAGGGCCAAAACTATTGCAGGTGGTCAAACTGTGGGTGTGGCTGTGAGTTTTGGTGCATGTGCAAGTGTGCTGTGTGTCTGAGGAGCATGCTGGGAGAGGGGAAGGGCAGAACCTACAGCTGTCCAGTGTTGCCACTGAAACACTGTTGTGTAGCTCAGGTGCTGGTTTTAACTGGTCAGTAGTATGCAACCCCACTAGGATGGAAATTGAAAACAGTGTTCCATAAGAGCAAGCATAGCCAAAGGATCTGGATGCCTTTCTGGCACTGAGCTGTTCTTTCAGGCCTTGAAAACAGGGGAGCTCTGATAAAGTAACTGAGCACCTGGTTGGTATTAACTCTCCTTTGCACTGTCAATTCCCCTTCTTTGGGAATACCTCACCCTGCGGGCTCTGTGTCTCTCCTAAGCCTGTTCGTATTGATGTGAGTGTGCTTTTTATGCCCATGCCATCTGGCACTGGTATTACACCAGAGTTGTTCCTGCCACTGCGGTTCAAGGTCTCTCCATTTCTGCATGAAACTCTCGCCTCCTTTGTTATGGACACTGCACTCCTTAGGAAGCTGAGAAATACATTTGAACATAGTGGGAAAATCTTTGAAGTGGAAGTGTTGCGAAGATGTGTGGCCAATTTCACAACATCTTTCCTGTGGAACTGCTGCAGGCTGAATGGAGCAAGTCCTGCTGTCAGATGTGCATTCGGAGAAAGCAGGTTTGAATGAAATGAGTCACAGCCAGAGAACTGTCAGCGCTTATCAGTAGTATCAGGTACAGGTTTCTGTAGCCAATTGTCCTTTGGATTTACTGAAGAAGACCCCTTAGCGGTTTAAATCCTGGACACTGAAATCCACAGAAAACTCACATTTGCTCCGAAGCAAAGTCTCTTTCCCTTACTTCTGTTTTCCTTCATCAGTGGAGCACAAACTGAGTTAGAATTTAAAACTGTGTTGTTCTCTGTACAGCTGCTACCAGAGAGGATGAGCAGAAGTATCAGGACAACCTGCTGGTGTCTTCTCTGGCCATAGACATCTGGGCTGTAAGATGTAGCAAAGTCATTTATCTTGCCTCAGCGTTGCCGTGTTCATGTCCAGAGAATGGCCTGTTGTCAGAAGCCTTTCTGAAGACGCAGTTAGTTGAAAATTGCAGGTGCAGGTGCTTGCAACTACTTTAACCTTTTGTGCATCCTTCTGAGGGAAGCATAGTCTGAAATGAAGAAGTGGCAGTATTTTGAAGGCAAGTGCAATAGAAGGAGGGTAATTTGTTTGGAAAGGTGGGGATAGCACTGCCTATCATTTCACAAAGCATTCTTTGAGAAGGGAAGAGCTGCGTGCCTTAAGGTGCTAATCATGATCAGCATGTTCCATTCTGAACACCTGGACATGCTTGCAAAATACAGGACATGCCTCCATCCAGGCTGGAAAGAAGGAGCCCACTGCTGCAGGGTGGAGTGGGTTCCTTTGTGCAAGTCAGCACAAGTCCCAAAGCCTTGAGGTGGATTGGAAGGTAGAGAGCTTCTAGACACAGGCTATTGCCAGAGTGTTTGGTTGGTGTTGCCTGTTCCTCAGAGTGTGGACTAATCTCCACTCTTCATTCCCCGTGACTGTTTCCTTCCTAAGGAAGATTCACGCCTTTCTGATTGCAGGTCATGTGCTTATGCAGCTAAAGGTAGCTGGGAGGCTGCTGAGCTGAGCTGAGCTGAGCTGAGCTGAGCTGAGCTGAGCTGAGCTGGTAGGCTAAGTGGAGCAGTAAAAGTCATTCACGGTCAGTGAGTTGACCTCAGGTCCTTCAAATAATGCAGTCCAAGAAGATTTTGCCAGTATTTCCACTGGAAGCCTACCACGGGTCTCTTGCTTTTTCTGTGTTTGACTGGCTGGTAGATTGGGAGGGACAAGAGGGTGTGAAATGCTTGAGCAGGGCATGAATGAAATGGCTTTTTTCTTTAGTTGGTCCTAGGCGTCTCAACCTGAAGTTCTAGGGAGAGAGAGTGGGAGTGGCAGAGTTTGTTTAAAGCTGCCTTTTCTCCAGGGTCAGCAAATGAATAGGCTCTTTACCACTCTGGGTCTGGTAGTGTGGGCTTTCTGAATAGCTTTAGCTACAGGCGAGTTTATGAAACACCTTCCTTAGAGTAGCGTGGAGATTTTCTCTTACCTGCTTGATTCTCAGGTGACTGGAGGTCAGAAGAAATTTTTCCTTACATTCTGCATCTTAGTTACTCCTGTGGATTAGGAGAGCACTGTGAAGGGACTGGAAGGTAGTGATCAGTAGAGATTTAAAAAGAGGAGGATGATATGCGCTGCTGAAACACAGTAGCCTGTGAAATTCCTGACTCTCTCGTCTTTCTTTGTGATGATGCCTGATCAGTGGCTGCTGTGATCCTGTCTTCCTCTGCTTCCCTCCCTGCTGGGTACCACTTGGGACATGGAGCTGTTCAATGGCGACCTCATCTAGATGGCAGAAATTATAAGGAATTGATTGTTATTATATAGGATGGTTCAGAAAACTGTTTTCTGAATGCACCCAGCTCTTGTGTCATGGCTGGAGAAGAGAAGGGTGATTAATCAGACATTCTGTGTTTTGTCAGCCCTCAGCTGATAAAGAGTATTTCAGAGATCACCCAAGAGGAATTTGAGTAGCTCAAGGGAGCAAAAAGGGAGCTCCTGCTGTGCTGTGCTGTGATCAGCATCAGAGAAACTCTTCCCAATAAACAGCACCATCGTAGCCAGTAGCAAGGATCTCCAGTCAGAAAAAAGCAAGGGAGGAGGTTTGTACTGAGGATGGCGTCTAAATGCAGACACGTCTACATCCCTATACAAAATAGAGTTCCTCTCGGAATGGCAAGAGAGAAGCCAGTTGCTGCAAGTGTCAGGAGGAGCACATCTTTATGTGGCATTGAGGGAGAGCACATTAGAGTGGAGTGAGCTAAGCTTCAGGAGTTCTGTGTTTTGAGGACTTTTCTTTTTCCTTTTCCAAACTTGTATTTCTTGTTACAGTGGCTTGTCCATTTCTCAGCCGGGCTATTGATCAGCCACATCTAGCGTAAGAAGTAGTTTGGATGGGCCTGAGTATTTTTATCCTGCTTTGCAAAGCCTAAGTTGGTTGTGTGTGATCGTTTGTCAGACAATAAACAGATCTTTGAAAGTGTTCCTAATTCAGGAGAGAAACCCTGACATCCTTGTCTTCACAAAAGATGTGTGAGGTGGGACAGTGCTGGTGTAAACAAAGGGTAGGCCATAAGACTGGATGACATTACAACTTCCTGTGCATCACATAAGCAGCATGAATTTCCTTATTTCTCACTAAATCAGTAAATAAATATTAGCCTATGTGATGTGCTGCCTCCAAAGTAAATGTCACAAACAAGTGTGCTTGAGATCGCCAAATAAAAGAAAGAGCTGAGCCCAGGTGGTGTTTTCAAGGCCAAGGCTTAATAAGAGTTCCTCAGATCACACTACAGCCTGGAAAGGAGGGGGGAGGGGAGATGTACCAACACAGCAATAAATATAAATATTTGTAGTAAAAAGTTCCACCATGAATAAAAAAATAAAAGCCTACACCTGCATACCAAGAGCATCCATGGATCATGTCACCCATATTTATATTTGACAAGGGTTTGTGTGGGAGGGTGCTTGTGCCTGCTTTGTACAGGGAAGCCCTGGGGTTCCCAGGTTCACGACTGATGGGTCTGCACTTTGTGTCTGTTGAGGCTCTGGGTGCCCAGGGCCATGATGAGTTCCCGGGCTGGGGATGGCGGGTGGGGCTGGCCTGTGATGCGCTCTGGGGCCTGTGACACCACAGGGGCCGTGTCACAATGGGGGCAGCTAGAAAAGGCCCCGTTGGTTGCCGTTGCCCCCAGTAGAGCCTGGGCAAGCGGTGAGTGCACACAGGTGGTGGGGAGGCCGGGCTGGGGGAGGGCTGGGGCAGAAGCGCCGGCAGCCGGGGCGTGTGTTCTGTCCCTGCATGCAGGGCCCAGCCCCTGGCGGGAGCGCCTTGCTCCGGCTCGGTGCTCGCTGGGGCAGCGGTGCAGGCCTTGCCTCCTGCCAGCTGCCGGGGGCCCTCTCCTTCCTGCTGCCACATCCCTGTGGCTCCTGCCCCGCACCGGCTGCCTCCATTCCGGCCCTACTGAACCCCTTCTGTGTGTCCTCTTGCAGACCATGGCTTTATTGTCATTGCTCTTCGTGCTCGTGCAAAGCCTGATCCAGTACCCCCAGCCAGCTGGGGATGGGCTGGATGAGGCCACGCACCGGCGAATGCAGGAGCGGGAGGAGCTGCTCGACCGCGAGATGGCTCGGCTGCTGCAGGAGCTGGAGCAAGGGCCCCCGGAGCAGCAGGACGAGGGCTGGGGAGCCCTGCTCTTTGGTGCCCTGCAGCAGTGGCCATTCTGGGCTCTTGCTGGACTCCTGCTCCTCTTGGGCCTGTGGTTTAGCTGCAGGAGGAGTCCTGAAGCCAGCGAAACCAACAGCAGCGGCAAGGACCAGAGCTCCTGCAAGACCTTGGGAGAGGAGAAGGAAAAAGAAGAGGAAGAAGACAATTTGGATTCTGAGGGAGACGGAGAAAACATTGATGTGACTGTGGAGGCAGATGACAGTGGCAGTGGAAATGAAGGAGAAGGCAGTCCTGTGGCTGCAAACGAAGGAGACGACGATGATGCCAATGAACAAGATGAAGATGTGAAGTTGAAGAAAGAAAGTGATGTTAAAAGTGACGATGGCCATGATGCAAAGAAAGATGAAGGCTGGAGTGATGGGAATATGCCAGGAGACAATACTGCTGAAGCAAATGAAGAAGAACCTGGCAATGTTACTGGAGGTGTGGAAGACCTAGATGAAGTAAATGAAGGAGAAAACAAGGATGTGAAGGTGGAGCCAGACAAGGATGCTGGAAAGGAAGAAGGAGATGGAAGTGAAGAAAAAGCCAATGATGTGCATATGAAGGCAGGCAACAGGGATGATGTAAATGAAGGAGTATACGAGGTAGATGGAAAGGAAGAAAAAGCAGATGTGAAGGTGAAGGAAAGCAGTGATGCCAGTGAACAACAAAGCAGTGATTGGATTGGGCAGGAAGACAACAGTGATGGTGGGAATGCAGTAGACCACAGTGGGTTTGCTGCATCTGAGGAAAAAAACACTCGCCTTGGAAATGAAGAGACCAATGTTGCAAACAGAGATGAGAAACAGGGTGATGCGAATGCGAATGGAGAGAAGAATGAAGATGCAAAAGAAGGAGAACAAGGTAATGTGGCTGCCAGTGAAAAAGAAGGCCGTGGTGATGGCAAGGACAAAGGCAGCCGTGGTGGAATTGAAGAGAAAGAAGACACCCGGGACGTTGGGAATAAGCGAGGGATCCTTTTAGTGGATCGCATACAGTGTCCTGTCGAGGACGTGGAGAGAGGTCGCTCAGTGGCAGCGGAGCTGATGGAGAGCTTCACGCGTGTCTTTACTGACAGCGTGAGCAATAGTTTCTACCCGGTGCCTCAAGAAGCCATCGGGGTGGGCAGTGCCTTTGAGGGTTGGAGTCCCCGTGAGCAGGATGTGGTGTACCGCATGCTGGTCCCACTGAATCCCCCGCCGGGACACGCCTTCCACCTGGAGCTGAACAGTGCCGGGCAGATGGCAGCAAGGACCTTCTGCGTCCGTGTGGAGCTGGTGTGCACGTGCGAGAGGGAGCAGCTGGGCGAGAAGCTGTTGTGCTTCCTGCACCACTCGCAGAAGGAGCTGCGGCGGAAGCAGAAGCCCAGCCTCCTAGAGACACTCTGCACTGGCTCCTACCTGGACGTGGAGAAAACCTCCCACTGGTTCTACCAGCTGGTGAGATGCTCGTGGCTGCATTTGCCTCAGTCGTACTCGTGGCACTTGGTGTTTCAGCCCTGCAGCCGGTCCTGCCAATTCCGGCTGAGCAAAGGCAAGGAGAGCCTGATGGTGGAGATGCTGTTTGGGGTGCGCCACGGGGACTCCGACATCTTTGTGGTCAGCCAGCCCACAGAGGCCCAGAAAGGCGGCTCCAGCAGCTTTGTCAGCAGCCGGCCCGCCAAGGCCGAGTCCATCGCAAGCACAGCGTGGCCTGAGACGTACGCTGTGGCAGAGGCAAAATTCTTCCAGCACGTGGCCAGGCAGGTGCCGTGTGAGAGCTTGCACCTGAAATGCCTGCAGCTCTTCACCTACATCCTGAGGGGCACAGGTTTTTCCAGCTCGACCTGGAAGACTGTGGTCATGCACGTGCTGACCACCGTACCGCTGTCCAAGTGGCGCAGGAGGGAATTTGAGCGGCGGCTGTGGGACATCATGGCATACCTGCGCCGCTGCCTGCAGTTGAAACGCCTGGAGCACTTTGTCCTGGGCAACAAGAGGCTTCCTGCGGAGATCAGCTTGCCGCCGGCAATGCGAACGGTCGAGCCGCTCAACCTCTTTGAGCACCTGGCCCGAGATCCGGCCGCCCACGCGGAGGCGATGCAAGCTTACGGTCAGCTGCGATTCCGCCTCTGGACGCTGCTCTCCAGCCACTGAGAGGAATTCCCTGCACAGAGCTGTGCTGGGGGGGCTCACACCCGATGGCAGCCACGTGAGCACGGCATCATTCTTGCTTTTTTCACTGGCAATCCTGAAGCTGCTTTCCTGCTCCCGTGGATGGAAGATGCTGCGGCACATGGATTCACCGTGCAGACACACATCTCTGCGTTGCCTTGCCCTTCGCCTTCCAGTTTACCACGGTGCTGTTGCAATGTTCCTATGTCTATGAGGCAGAAACTGGCTCCACCTGCACATCCTTACAGAAGACTATGAACTGAGAGAGGTTTCTTGGCACACCTCCTAGACCAAAAAACAAGCCTGTTAGGGACTTAATGTAGTTCTTCAGTAAGCTGTGCTAATTGTAGTTTTTTAAGGATGTAGTTTTTCTTAGTGTATGAAAATACAACAGATAGTTTTAATTCACTCTACCATGGACTACCATTGGTAGTCCAATTTTTCATAATGGGAACTGGATATATTATCCATGCTTCAAGAGGCCCTTTAGTATTGTCAGTGTATAACCTATTTTGTAAAGTTACCCTTAGTTTAGGCAATTAAACTACACTGCTGTAGTTGCTTGGCTGCTTTTCAGTAATATCCAGATATCTATGTTTGGAAAAACAATAAAAGGAGAGAAGTTTCTCAAATTGCCTGAAAAGTGTCCTTCTTTATATTTAACCCAATGGTTCTTAGAGAATGTCCATCCATTGCAGCTACCTGAAAAAATGACAAAGTGACTCAAGGGTGATTATGTCCAGCAGTCACATCTCGGTATTGCACTTCTGCAACACTCTAGAGCCAGGCTATTAATTTTGTCTCATGAACTCAACCAGAAGTCATGATGGTTGAAACAGCTAAAATATTAATTAATCCTCCCACTGTCGTTATAGAAGTTTCCCCTCCTCATTGAGAGCATGGGAAAGAAAGCTGCTGTGGCCCACGTCAGAGAGGGAAGTCCTCTGAGGGGCCAGGAACAAGCAGCTCCGTGTGAGGAGAGCAGGCCGGAACCTCCCAGAGGATCGCTGCCAACAGCAGAACTCGCTGTTCCACTGAGAGGGAACTGTGCTCGCTGAGCTCCCTGCCTTTTGCTTCCTCTGCTGGGCAGGCACTGCTCCTGATGCCATGAAGATTTTTTGCCTTTTCTTTTATACCCCTATTATACCTTTTACAACTTCTGTATTCTTAGTGGGTTTTGCCTACATTCTTGGACTTGTTTGTCAAGCTAAGAGACTCAACATTTTAGAAGCTTCGTAGTTAGGGATCGGTGTGCCCCAGACCCCAAGGTCCTCTCCAGAACACATTCTGTAAACCAAGATAGAACCATCCAGTGGAAGGATCCTTGGGGAGGGGGGCTCACTTGAGCCTCTCATTGGGGAATCTTGGATAGATATGCTAATTAGTAAAACCTATAATGTTATACCTAATGTTGGGGACACAAACACACACACACACTCGGTGGGGCGCATCTCGATGCATATGACCTGGACGTGTGCACCTAAGGATCCTTAAAATAAATACCAAGGTAAAATCCCTTTTCCCCTTCTAACCGGGTATGATTCTTGATTTTAAGACCAGGAAAAGGCATCACTCCCACCACAGCCCCTTTGGCCCAGCTTGTGGAAGGAGGAGAACACCCTCCTTGCTCCCTTCTCCCCAAACACACCCACCCACTCTGTTCCCCTCTCCTCTGCCCCCAGCTGCAGAGACCTGCCCTGTCCCTTGCCCCAGCTCCAGTCTCTCATCAGTCCCTTCCACAAGGACGTGTGCTCTCAGTGGGTAGGACTTGATCTCTGTGTGCCATTGAGCCTTACGGCCTGACCGCACAGCTTGTGTGGCCTCTGGGGCGATGCTTGGATTCGGGGAGAAGCACGGCCCCCATGGCTTCTTGTTGCACAATCCACCCAGGGCTAGATTGGCCAGGGCCAAAACTATTGCAGGTGGTCAAACTGTGGGTGTGGCTGTGAGTTTTGGTGCATGTGCAAGTGTGCTGTGTGTCTGAGGAGCATGCTGGGAGAGGGGAAGGGCAGAACCTACAGCTGTCCAGTGTTGCCACTGAAACACTGTTGTGTAGCTCAGGTGCTGGATTTAACTGGTCGGTAGTATGCAACCCCACTAGGATGGAAATTGAAAACAGTGTTCCATAAGAGCAAGCATAGCCAAAGGATCTGGATGCCTTTCTGGCACTGAGCTGTTCTTTCAGGCCTTGAAAACAGGGGAGCTCTGATAAAGTAACTGAGCACCTGGTTGGTATTAACTCTCCTTTGCACTGTCAATTCCCCTTCTTTGGGAATACCTCACCCTGCGGGCTCTGTGTCTCTCCTAAGCCTGTTAGTATTGATGTGAGTGTGCTTTTTATGCCCATGCCATCTGGCACTGGTATTACACCAGAGTTGTTCCTGCCACTGCGGTTCAAGGTCTCTCCATTTCTGCATGAAACTCTCGCCTCCTTTGTTACGGACACTGCACTCCTTAGGAAGCTGAGAAATACATTTGAACATAGTGGGAAAATCTTTGAAGTGGAAGTGTTGCGAAGATGTGTGGCCAATTTCACAACATCTTTCCTGTGGAACTGCTGCAGGCTGAATGGAGCAAGTCCTGCTGTCAGATGTGCATTCGGAGAAAGCAGGTTTGAATGAAATGAGTCACAGCCAGAGAACTGTCAGCGCTTATCAGTAGTATCAGATACAGGTTTCTGTAGCCAATTGTCCTTTGGATTTACTGAAGAAGACCCCTTAGCGGTTTAAATCCTGGACACTGAAATCCACAGAAAACTCACATTTGCTCCGAAGCAAAGTCCCTTTCCCTTACTTCTGTTTTCCTTCATCAGTGGAGCACAAACTGAGTTAGAATTTAAAACTGTGTTGTTCTCTGTACAGCTGCTACCAGAGAGGATGAGCAGAAGTATCAGGACAACCTGCTGGTGTCTTCTCTGGCCATAGACATCTGGGCTGTAAGATGTAGCAAAGTCATTTATCTTGCCTCAGCGTTGCCGTGTTCATGTCCAGAGAATGGCCTGTTGTCAGAAGCCTTTCTGAAGACGCAGTTAGTTGAAAATTGCAGGTGCAGGTGCTTGCAACTACTTTAACCTTTTGTGCATCCTTCTGAGGGAAGCATAGTCTGAAATGAAGAAGTGGCAGTATTTTGAAGGCAAGTGCAATAGAAGGAGGGTAATTTGTTTGGAAAGGTGGGGATAGCACTGCCTATCATTTCACAAAGCATTCTTTGAGAAGGGAAGAGCTGCGTGCCTTAAGGTGCTAATCATGATCAGCATGTTCCATTCTGAACACCTGGACATGCTTGCAAAATACAGGACATGCCTCCATCCAGGCTGGAAAGAAGGAGCCCACTGCTGCAGGGTGGAGTGGGTTCCTTTGTGCAAGTCAGCACAAGTCCCAAAGCCTTGAGGTGGATTGGAAGGTAGAGAGCTTCTAGACACAAGCTATTGCCAGAGTGTTTGGTTGGTGTTGCCTGTTCCTCAGAGTGTGGACTAATCTCCACTCTTCATTCCCCGTGACTGTTTCCTTCCTAAGGAAGATTCACGCCTTTCTGATTGCAGGTCATGTGCTTATGCAGCTAAAGGTAGCTGGGAGGCTGCTGAGCTGAGCTGAGCTGAGCTGAGCTGAGCTGAGCTGGTAGGCTAAGTGGAGCAGTAAAAGTCATTCACAGTCAGTGAGTGAGTTGACCTCAGGTCCTTCAAATAATGCAGTCCAAGAAGATTTTGCCAGTATTTCCACTGGAAGCCTACCACGGGTCTCTTGCTTTTTCTGTGTTTGACTGGCTGGTAGATTGGGAGGGACAAGAGGGTGTGAAATGCTTGAGCAGGGCATGAATGAAATGGCTTTTTTCTTTAGTTGGTCCTAGGCGTCTCAACCTGAAGTTCTAGGGAGAGAGAGTGGGAGTGGCAGAGTTTGTTTAAAGCTGCCTTTTCTCCAGGGTCAGCAAATGAATAGGCTCTTTACCACTCTGGGTCTGGTAGTGTGGGCTTTCTGAATAGCTTTCGCTACAGGCGAGTTTATGAAACACCTTCCTTAGAGTAGCGTGGAGATTTTCTCTTACCTGCTTGATTCTCAGGTGACTGGAGGTCAGAAGAAATTTTTCCTTACATTCTGCATCTTAGTTACTCCTGTGGATTAGGAGAGCACTGTGAAGGGACTGGAAGGTAGTGATCAGTAGAGATTTAAAAAGAGGAGGATGATATGCGCTGCTGAAACACAGTAGCCTGTGAAATTCCTGACTCTCTCGTCTTTCTTTGTGATGATGCCTGATCAGTGGCTGCTGTGATCCTGTCTTCCTCTGCTTCCCTCCCTGCTGGGTACCACTTGGGACATGGAGCTGTTCAATGGCGACCTCATCTAGATGGCAGAAATTATAAGGAATTGATTGTTATTATATAGGATGGTTCAGAAAACTGTTTTCTGAATGCACCCAGCTCTTGTGTCATGGCTGGAGAAGAGAAGGGTGATTAATCAGACATTCTGTGTTTTGTCAGCCCTCAGCTGATAAAGAGTATTTCAGAGATCACCCAAGAGGAATTTGAGTAGCTCAAGGGAGCAAAAAGGGAGCTCCTGCTGTGCTGTGCTGTGATCAGCATCAGAGAAACTCTTCCCAATAAACAGCACCATCGTAGCCAGTAGCAAGGATCTCCAGTCAGAAAAAAGCAAGGGAGGAGGTTTGTACTGAGGATGGCGTCTAAATGCAGACACGTCTACATCCCTATACAAAATAGAGTTCCTCTCGGAATGGCAAGAGAGAAGCCAGTTGCTGCAAGTGTCAGGAGGAGCACATCTTTATGTGGCATTGAGGGAGAGCACATTAGAGTGGAGTGAGCTAAGCTTCAGGAGTTCTGTGTTTTGAGGACTTTTCTTTTTCCTTTTCCAAACTTGTATTTCTTGTTACAGTGGCTTGTCCATTTCTCAGCCGGGCTATTGATCAGCCACATCTAGCGTAAGAAGTAGTTTGGATGGGCCTGAGTATTTTTATCCTGCTTTGCAAAGCCTAAGTTGGTTGTGTGTGATCGTTTGTCAGACAATAAACAGATCTTTGAAAGTGTTCCTAATTCAGGAGAGAAACCCTGACATCCTTGTCTTCACAAAAGATGTGTGAGGTGGGACAGTGCTGGTGTAAACAAAGGGTAGGCCATAAGACTGGATGACATTACAACTTCCTGTGCATCACATAAGCAGCATGAATTTCCTTATTTCTCACTAAATCAGTAAATAAATATTAGCCTATGTGATGTGCTGCCTCCAAAGTAAATGTCACAAACAAGTGTGCTTGAGATCGCCAAATAAAAGAAAGAGCTGAGCCCAGGTGGTGTTTTCAAGGCCAAGGCTTAATAAGAGTTCCTCAGATCACACTACAGCCTGGAAAGGAGGGGGGAGGGGAGATGTACCAACACAGCAATAAATATAAATATTTGTAGTAAAAAGTTCCACCATGAATAAAAAAATAAAAGCCTACACCTGCATACCAAGAGCATCCATGGATCATGTCACCCATATTTATATTTGACAAGGGTTTGTGTGGGAGGGTGCTTGTGCCTGCTTTGTACAGGGAAGCCCTGGGGTTCCCAGGTTCACGACTGATGGGTCTGCACTTTGTGTCTGTTGAGGCTCTGGGTGCCCAGGGCCATGATGAGTTCCCGGGCTGGGGATGGCGGGTGGGGCTGGCCTGTGATGCGCTCTGGGGCCTGTGACACCACAGGGGCCGTGTCACAATGGGGGCAGCTAGAAAAGGCCCCGTTGGTTGCCGTTGCCCCCAGTAGAGCCTGGGCAAGTGGTGAGTGCACACAGGTGGTGGGGAGGCCGGGCTGGGGGAGGGCTGGGGCAGAAGCGCCGGCAGCCGGGGCGTGTGTTCTGTCCCTGCATGCAGGGCCCAGCCCCTGGCGGGAGCGCCTTGCTCCGGCTCGGTGCTCGCTGGGGCAGCGGTGCAGGCCTTGCCTCCTGCCAGCTGCCGGGGGCCCTCTCCTTCCTGCTGCCACATCCCTGTGGCTCCTGCCCCGCACCGGCTGCCTCCATTCCGGCCCTACTGAACCCCTTCTGTGTGTCCTCTTGCAGACCATGGCTTTATTGTCATTGCTCTTCGTGCTCGTGCAAAGCCTGATCCAGTACCCCCAGCCAGCTGGGGATGGGCTGGATGAGGCCACGCACCGGCGAATGCAGGAGCGGGAGGAGCTGCTCGACCGCGAGATGGCTCGGCTGCTGCAGGAGCTGGAGCAAGGGCCCCCGGAGCAGCAGGACGAGGGCTGGGGAGCCCTGCTCTTTGGTGCCCTGCAGCAGTGGCCATTCTGGGCTCTTGCTGGACTCCTGCTCCTCTTGGGCCTGTGGTTTAGCTGCAGGAGAAAGAGCCGCGAAGCCAACAGCAGCGGCAAGGACCAGAGCTCCTGCAAGACCCTAGGAGAGGAGAGAGGAAAAGAACAGCAAGAAGACACTATTGATTCAAAGGAAGATGGAGAAAACCATAATATGACCGTGGAGGCAGATGACAGCGGTAATGAAAATGAAGGAGAAGGCAGTCCTGTGGCTGCAGATGAAGGAGAGGAAGATGATGCCAGTGAAGGAAATGAAGATGTGAAGGTGAAGGAAGACCAAAATGTGAAGAATGAAGATGCCTGTGACTTAAAGAAAGATGAAGGACGGAGTGGTGGGAATGTGCCAGGAGGCAACACTGCTGAAGGAAATGAAGAAGAACCTGGCAATGTTGCTCGAGATAAAGAAGGCCATGCTGAAGCAAATGAAGGAGAAAACAAGGATGTGCAGGTGGAACCAGACCATGATGCTGAAAAGAAAGAAGGAGGAGATGGAAATGAAGAAAAAACCATTGATGCAAATACGAAGGCCGGCAACAATGATGATGTAAAAGAAGGTCAATACGAGGGAGATGGAAAGGGAGAAAATGCGGATCTGAAGGTGGAGGAAAGCAGTGATGCCGGTGAGCAAAGAAGCAGTGATTGGACAGGACAGGAAGACAGCAGTGATGGTGGGAATGCAGTAGACCATTGTGGTTTTGCTGCAACTGAGGAAGAAAAGAATGACGTTGGAAACGAAGAAGGCAATGATGGAGACAAAGATGAGAAAGGCAGTGCTGCCGATATGAAGGGAGAAAAAAATGAAGATGGAAATGGAGAGGAGCACGGCAATGTTGCTTCAACTGAAGAAGGTGCTGATAAAGCAAGTGAAGGAGACAGCAACAATGTGAAGGTGAAGGAAGACAGGCATTCCAGTGAACACAGAACCAGTGATCGGAATGGGAAGGATCAGGAAAACAGGGATGCGAATGTGAAAGGCAAGAAGAATGAAGATGGAAAAGAAGAAGAAGGTGGAAATGTGGCTGCCAGTGAAAAAGAAGGCCGCGGTGATGGCAAGGACAAAGGCAGCCGTGGTGGAACTGAAGAGGAAGAAGACACCCGGGACGTTGGGAATAAGCGAGGGATCCTTTTAGTGGATCGCATACAGTGTCCTGTCGAGGACGTGGAGAGAGGTCGCTCAGTGGCAGCGGAGCTGATGGAGAGCTTCACGCGTGTCTTTACTGACAGCGTGAGCAATAGTTTCTACCCGGTGCCTCAAGAAGCCATCGGGGTGGGCAGTGCCTTTGAGGGTTGGAGTCCCCGTGAGCAGGATGTGGTGTACCGCATGCTGGTCCCACTGAATCCCCCGCCGGGACACGCCTTCCACCTGGAGCTGAACAGTGCCGGGCAGATGGCAGCAAGGACCTTCTGCGTCCGTGTGGAGCTGGTGTGCACGTGCGAGAGGGAGCAGCTGGGCGAGAAGCTGTTGTGCTTCCTGCACCACTCGCAGAAGGAGCTGCGGCGGAAGCAGAAGCCCAGCCTCCTAGAGACACTCTGCACTGGCTCCTACCTGGACGTGGAGAAAACCTCCCACTGGTTCTACCAGCTGGTGAGATGCTCGTGGCTGCATTTGCCTCAGTCGTACTCGTGGCACTTGGTGTTTCAGCCCTGCAGCCGGTCCTGCCAATTCCGGCTGAGCAAAGGCAAGGAGAGCCTGATGGTGGAGATGCTGTTTGGGGTGCGCCACGGGGACTCCGACATCTTTGTGGTCAGCCAGCCCACAGAGGCCCAGAAAGGCGGCTCCAGCAGCTCTGTGAGCAGCCGGCCCGCCAAGGCCGAGTCCATCGCAAGCACAGCGTGGCCTGAGACGTACGCTGTGGCAGAGGCAAAATTCTTCCAGCACGTGGCCAGGCAGGTGCCGTGTGAGAGCTTGCACCTGAAATGCCTGCAGCTCTTCACCTACATCCTGAGGGGCACAGGTTTTTCCAGCTCGACCTGGAAGACTGTGGTCATGCACGTGCTGACCACCGTACCGCTGTCCAAGTGGCGCAGGAGGGAATTTGAGCGGCGGCTGTGGGACATCATGGCATACCTGCGCCGCTGCCTGCAGTTGAAACGCCTGGAGCACTTTGTCCTGGGCAACAAGAGGCTTCCTGCGGAGATCAGCTTGCCGCCGGCAATGCGAACGGTCGAGCCGCTCAACCTCTTTGAGCACCTGGCCCGAGATCCGGCCGCCCACGCGGAGGCGATGCAAGCTTACGGTCAGCTGCGATTCCGCCTCTGGACGCTGCTCTCCAGCCACTGAGAGGAATTCCCTGCACAGAGCTGTGCTGGGGGGGCTCACACCCGATGGCAGCCACGTGAGCACGGCATCATTCTTGCTTTTTTCACTGGCAATCCTGAAGCTGCTTTCCTGCTCCCGTGGATGGAAGATGCTGCGGCACATGGATTCACCGTGCAGACACACATCTCTGCGTTGCCTTGCCCTTCACCTTCCAGTCATGACGGTGCTGTTGCAATATTGCCCAAAGTCTGTAAGGCAGAAACTGGCTCCACCTGCACATCCTCACGGAAGACACTGATGCTGAGAGGTTGCCTGGCACACCTGGAAGACCAAAACCGAGCCTGTTAGAAAATTAGTGTAGTTTTTTCAGTGACCTGTATGTACTTTATAATGGTTTTGTAAAGATGTAGTTCATCTCAGTCTGTGGAAGTGAAGATAATAGTTTTAACTCACTTTACCATAGGAGAATAGGTAGTCCAAGTTTTCCTAATAGGAACTAGTTTCATCATCATCGCGTCAAGAGGTCCTTTAGGATTGTTAGTGTGAGATTATTGCCCAGTTACCCTTAGTTTAGGCAGTTGAGCTACTCTGGTATAGCTGCCCTTCAGTAATATCTACATATGTATGTTTGAAGAAATAATAAAAGGAGAGAAGTTTCTCAAATTGCCTGAAAAGTGTCCTTCTTTGTATTTAACCCAATGGTTCTTAGAGAATGTCCATCCATTGCAGCTACCTGAAAAAATGACAAAGTGACTCAAGCGGTGATTGTGTCCAGCAGTCACATCTTGGTATTGCATTTCTGCAACACTCTAGAGCCAGGCTATTAATTTTGTCTCATGAATGCAACCAGAAGTCATGATGGTTGAAACAGCTCAAATATTAATTAATCCTCCCAGTGCTGCTTAAAACCTGCCCCTCCTCATTGAGAGCATGGGAAAGAAAGCTGCTGTGGCCCACGTCAGAGAGGGAAGTCCTCTGAGGGGCCAGGAACAAGCAGGCAAGAGTGAGGAGAGCAGGCAGGGACCTCCCAGAGGAGGATCGCTGCCAACAGCAGAACTCGCTGTTCCACTGAGAGGGAACTGTGCTCGCTGAGCTCCCTGCCTTTTGCTTCCTCTGCTGGGCAGGCACTGCTCCTGATGCCATGAAGATTTTTTGCCTTTTCTTTTATACCCCTATTATACCTTTTACAACTTCTGTATTCTTAGTGGGTTTTGCCTACATTCTTGGACTTGTTTGTCAAGCTAAGAGACTCAACATTTTAGAAGCTTCGTAGTTAGGGATCGGTGTGCCCCAGACCCCAAGGTCCTCTCCAGAACACATTCTGTAAACCAAGATAGAACCATCCAGTGGAAGGATCCTTGGGGAGGGGGGCTCACTTGAGCCTCTCATTGGGGAATCTTGGATAGATATGCTAATTAGTAAAACCTATAATGTTATACCTAATGTTGGGGACACAAACACACACACACACTCGGTGGGGCGCATCTCGATGCATATGACCTGGACGTGTGCACCTAAGGATCCTTAAAATAAATACCAAGGTAAAATCCCTTTTCCCCTTCTAACCGGGTATGATTCTTGATTTTAAGACCAGGAAAAGGCATCACTCCCACCACAGCCCCTTTGGCCCAGCTTGTGGAAGGAGGAGAACACCCTCCTTGCTCCCTTCTCCCCAAACACACCCACCCACTCTGTTCCCCTCTCCTCTGCCCCCAGCTGCAGAGACCTGCCCTGTCCCTTGCCCCAGCTCCAGTCTCTCATCAGTCCCTTCCACAAGGACGTGTGCTCTCAGTGGGTAGGACTTGATCTCTGTGTGCCATTGAGCCTTACGGCCTGACCGCACAGCTTGTGTGGCCTCTGGGGCGATGCTTGGATTCGGGGAGAAGCACGGCCCCCATGGCTTCTTGTTGCACAATCCACCCAGGGCTAGATTGGCCAGGGCCAAAACTATTGCAGGTGGTCAAACTGTGGGTGTGGCTGTGAGTTTTGGTGCATGTGCAAGTGTGCTGTGTGTCTGAGGAGCATGCTGGGAGAGGGGAAGGGCAGAACCTACAGCTGTCCAGTGTTGCCACTGAAACACTGTTGTGTAGCTCAGGTGCTGGTTTTAACTGGTCAGTAGTATGCAACCCCACTAGGATGGAAATTGAAAACAGTGTTCCATAAGAGCAAGCATGGCCAAATGATCTGGATGTCTTTCTGGCACTGAGCTGTTCTTTCAGGCCTTGAAAACAGGGGAGCTCTGATAAAGTAACTGAGCACCTGGTTGGTATTAACTCTCCTTTGCACTGTCAATTCCCCTTCTTTGGGAATACCTCACCCTGCGGGCTCTGTGTCTCTCCTAAGCCTGTTCGTATTGATGTGAGTGTGCTTTTCATGCCCATGCCATCTGGCACTGGTATTACACCAGAGTTGTTCCGGCCACTGCGGTTCAAGGTCTCTCCATTTCTGCATGAAACTCTCGCCTCCTTTGTTACGGACACTGCACTCCTTAGGAAGCTGAGAAATACATTTGAACATAGTGGGAAAAACGTTGAAGTGGAAGTGTTGCGAAGATGTGTGGCCAATTTCACAACATCTTTCCTGTGGAACTGCTGCAGGCTGAATGGAGCAAGTCCTGCTGTCAGATGTGCATTCGGAGAAAGCAGGTTTGAATGAAATGAGTCACAGCCAGAGAACTGTCAGCGCTTATCAGTAGTATCAGATACAGGTTTCTGTAGCCAATTGTCCTTTGGATTTACTGAAGAAGACCCCTTAGCGGTTTAAATCCTGGACACTGAAATCCACAGAAAACTCACATTTGCTCCGAAGAAAAGTCCCTTTCCCTTACTTCTGTTTCCGTTCATCAGTGGAGCACAAACTGAGTTAGAATTTAAAACTGTGTTGTTCTCTGTACAGCTGCTACCAGAGAGGATGAGCAGAAGTATCAGGACAACCTGCTGGTGTCTTCTCTGGCCATAGACATCTGGGCTGTAAGATGTAGCAAAGTCATTTATCTTGCCTCAGCGTTGCCGTGTTCATGTCCAGAGAATGGCCTGTTGTCAGAAGCCTTTCTGAAGACGCAGTTAGTTGAAAATTGCAGGTGCGGGTGCTTGCAACTACTCTAACCTTTTGTGCATCCTTCTGAGGGAAGCATAGTCTGAAATGAAGAAGTGGCAGTATTTTGAAGGCAAGTGCAATAGAAGGAGGGTAATTTGTTTGGAAAGGTGGGGATAGCACTGCCTATCATTTCACAAAGCATTCTTTGAGAAGGGAAGAGCTGCGTGCCTTAAGGTGCTAATCATGATCAGCATGTTCCATTCTGAATACCTGGACATGCTTGCAAAATACAGGACATGCCTCCATCCAGGCTGGAAAGAAGGAGCCCACTGCTGCAGGGTGGAGTGGGTTCCTTTGTGCAAGTCAGCACAAGTCCCAAAGCCTTGAGGTGGATTGGAAGGTAGAGAGCTTCTAGACACAAGCTATTGCCAGAGTGTTTGGTTGCTGTTGCCTGTTCCTCAGAGCGTGGACTAATCTCCACTCTTCATTCCCCGTGACTGTTTCCTTCCTAAGGAAGATTCACGCCTTTCTGATTGCAGGTCATGTGCTTATGCAGCTAAAGGTAGCTGGGAGGCTGCTGAGCTGAGCTGAGCTGAGCTGAGCTGAGCTGAGCTGGTAGGCTAAGTGGAGCAGTAAAAGTCATTCACGGTCAGTGAGTTGACCTCAGGTCCTTCAAATAATGCAGTCCAAGAAGATTTTGCCAGTATTTCCACTGGAAGCCTACCACGGGTCTCTTGCTTTTTCTGTGTTTGACTGGCTGGTAGATTGGGAGGGACAAGAGGGTGTGAAATGCTTGAGCAGGGCATGAATGAAATGGCTTTTTTCTTTAGTTGGTCCTAGGCGTCTCAACCTGAAGTTCTAGGGAGAGAGAGTGGGAGTGGCAGAGTTTGTTTAAAGCTGCCTTTTCTCCAGGGTCAGCAAATGAATAGGCTCTTTACCACTCTGGGTCTGGTAGTGTGGGCTTTCTGAATAGCTTTAGCTACAGGTGAGTTGATAAAACATCTTCCTTAGAGTAGCGTGGAGATTTTCTCTTACCTGCTTGATTCTCAGGTGACTGGAGGTCAGAAGAAATTTTTCCTTACATTCTGCATCTTAGTTACTCCTGTGGATTAGGAGAGCACTGTGAAGGGACTGGAAGGTAGTGATCAGTAGAGATTTAAAAAGAGGAGGATGATATGCGCTGCTGAAACACAGTAGCCTGTGAAATTCCTGATTCTCTCGTCTTTCTTTGTGATGATGCCTGTGAATGACTGATCAGTGGCTGCTGTGATCCTGTCTTCCTCTGCTTCCCTCCCTGCTGGGTACCACTTGGGACATGGAGCTGTTCAATGGCGACCTCATCTAGATGGCAGAAATTATAAGGAATTGATTGTTATTATATAGGATGGTTCAGAAAACTGTTTTCTGAGTGCACCCGGCTCTTGTGTCATGGCTGGAGAAGAGAAGGGTGATTAATCAGATATTCTGTGTTTTGTCAGCCCTCAGCTGATAAAGAGTATTTCAGAGATCACCCAAGAGGAATTTGAGTAGCTCAAGAGAGCAAAAAGGGAGCTCCTGCTGTGCTGTGCTGTGATCAGCATCAGAGAAACTCTTCCCAATAAACAGCAACATCGTATCCAGTAGCAAGGATCTCCAGTCAGAAAAAAGCAAGGGAGGAGGTTTGTACTGAGGATGGCGTCTAAATGCAGACACATCTACATCCCTATACAAAATAGAGTTCCTCTCGGAATGGCAAGAGAGAAGCCAGTTGCTGCAAGTGTCAGGAGGAGCACATCTTTATGTGGCATTGAGGGAGAGCACATTAGAGTGGAGCGAGCTAAGCTTCAGGAGTTCTGTGTTTTGAGGACTTTTCTTTTTCCTTTTCCAAACTTGTATTTCTTGTTACAGTGGCTTGTCCATTTCTCAGCCAGGCTATTGATCAGCCACATCTAGCGTAAGAAGTAGTTTGGATGGTTTTTTGTGCTACTGTGCAAACCATCAGTTGGATGTAGGTGATCTTTTGTCAAACAATAAACAGATCTTTGAAAGTGTTCCTAAATTCAGGAGAGAAACCCTCCCAAAAGGGTTTATCTCACAAAAGATGTGTGAGGCAGGACAGTGCTGGTGTAAAAGAAGGGTAGGCCTTAACATTGGATGACGTTTAAACTTCCTGTGCATCATTCAAGCAGCTTCTAATTCTTGCTTTCTCACTAAACCTGTAACTAAAAATTAGCCTGTATTGTATGACAGGCTGTGGCCAAAGTAATAAATATTATTGTTAATAGTAAAGAACATCTGCCTGCAATCATCAGTAAAAGCCTGCACCTATATAGAGAGCGTATCGGGGTCCTGTCACCCATATTTGTATTTGACAAGGGTTTGTGTGGGAGGGTGCTTGTGCCTGCTTTGTACAGGGAAGCCCTGGGGTTCCCAGGTTCACGACTGATGGGTCTGCACTTTGTGTCTGTTGAGGCTCTGGGTGCCCAGGGCCATGATGAGTTCCCGGGCTGGGGATGGCGGGTGGGGCTGGCCTGTGATGCGCTCTGGGGCCTGTGACACCACAGGGGCCGTGTCACAATGGGGGCAGCTAGAAAAGGCCCCGTTGGTTGCCGTTGCCGCCAGTAGAGCCTGGGCAAGCGGTGAGTGCACACAGGTGGTGGGGAGGCCGGGCTGGGGGAGGGCTGGGGCAGAAGCGCCGGCAGCCGGGGCGTGTGTTCTGTCCCTGCATGCAGGGCCCAGCCCCTGGCGGGAGCGCCTTGCTCCGGCTCGGTGCTCGCTGGGGCAGCGGTGCAGGCCTTGCCTCCTGCCAGCTGCCGGGGGCCCTCTCCTTCCTGCTGCCACATCCCTGTGGCTCCTGCCCCGCACCGGCTGCCTCCATTCCGGCCCTACTGAACCCCTTCTGTGTGTCCTCTTGCAGACCATGGCTTTATTGTCATTGCTCTTCGTGCTCGTGCAAAGCCTGATCCAGTACCCCCAGCCAGCTGGGGATGGGCTGGATGAGGCCACGCACCGGCGAATGCAGGAGCGGGAGGAGCTGCTCGACCGCGAGATGGCTCGGCTGCTGCAGGAGCTGGAGCAAGGGCCCCCGGAGCAGCAGGACGAGGGCTGGGGAGCCCTGCTCTTTGGTGCCCTGCAGCAGTGGCCATTCTGGGCTCTTGCTGGACTCCTGCTCCTCTTGGGCCTGTGGTTTAGCTGCAGGAGAAAGAGCCGCGAAGCCAACAGCAGCGGCAAGGACCAGAGCTCCTGCAAGACCCTAGGAGAGGAGAGAGGAAAAGAACAGCAAGAAGACACTATTGATTCAAAGGAAGATGGAGAAAACCATAATATGACCGTGGAGGCAGATGACAGCGGTAATGAAAATGAAGGAGAAGGCAGTCCTGTGGCTGCAGATGAAGGAGAGGAAGATGATGCCAGTGAAGGAAATGAAGATGTGAAGGTGAAGGAAGACCAAAATGTGAAGAATGAAGATGCCTGTGACTTAAAGAAAGATGAAGGACGGAGTGGTGGGAATGTGCCAGGAGGCAACACTGCTGAAGGAAATGAAGAAGAACCTGGCAATGTTGCTCGAGATAAAGAAGGCCATGCTGAAGCAAATGAAGGAGAAAACAAGGATGTGCAGGTGGAACCAGACCATGATGCTGAAAAGAAAGAAGGAGGAGATGGAAATGAAGAAAAAACCATTGATGCAAATACGAAGGCCGGCAACAATGATGATGTAAAAGAAGGTCAATACGAGGGAGATGGAAAGGGAGAAAATGCGGATCTGAAGGTGGAGGAAAGCAGTGATGCCGGTGAGCAAAGAAGCAGTGATTGGACAGGACAGGAAGACAGCAGTGATGGTGGGAATGCAGTAGACCATTGTGGTTTTGCTGCAACTGAGGAAGAAAAGAATGACGTTGGAAACGAAGAAGGCAATGATGGAGACAAAGATGAGAAAGGCAGTGCTGCCGATATGAAGGGAGAAAAAAATGAAGATGGAAATGGAGAGGAGCACGGCAATGTTGCTTCAACTGAAGAAGGTGCTGATAAAGCAAGTGAAGGAGACAGCAACAATGTGAAGGTGAAGGAAGACAGGCATTCCAGTGAACACAGAACCAGTGATCGGAATGGGAAGGATCAGGAAAACAGGGATGCGAATGTGAAAGGCAAGAAGAATGAAGATGGAAAAGAAGAAGAAGGTGGAAATGTGGCTGCCAGTGAAAAAGAAGGCCGCGGTGATGGCAAGGACAAAGGCAGCCGTGGTGGAACTGAAGAGGAAGAAGACACCCGGGACGTTGGGAATAAGCGAGGGATCCTTTTAGTGGATCGCATACAGTGTCCTGTCGAGGACGTGGAGAGAGGTCGCTCAGTGGCAGCGGAGCTGATGGAGAGCTTCACGCGTGTCTTTACTGACAGCGTGAGCAATAGTTTCTACCCGGTGCCTCAAGAAGCCATCGGGGTGGGCAGTGCCTTTGAGGGTTGGAGTCCCCGTGAGCAGGATGTGGTGTACCGCATGCTGGTCCCACTGAATCCCCCGCCGGGACACGCCTTCCACCTGGAGCTGAACAGTGCCGGGCAGATGGCAGCAAGGACCTTCTGCGTCCGTGTGGAGCTGGTGTGCACGTGCGAGAGGGAGCAGCTGGGCGAGAAGCTGTTGTGCTTCCTGCACCACTCGCAGAAGGAGCTGCGGCGGAAGCAGAAGCCCAGCCTCCTAGAGACACTCTGCACTGGCTCCTACCTGGACGTGGAGAAAACCTCCCACTGGTTCTACCAGCTGGTGAGATGCTCGTGGCTGCATTTGCCTCAGTCGTACTCGTGGCACTTGGTGTTTCAGCCCTGCAGCCGGTCCTGCCAATTCCGGCTGAGCAAAGGCAAGGAGAGCCTGATGGTGGAGATGCTGTTTGGGGTGCGCCACGGGGACTCCGACATCTTTGTGGTCAGCCAGCCCACAGAGGCCCAGAAAGGCGGCTCCAGCAGCTCTGTGAGCAGCCGGCCCGCCAAGGCCGAGTCCATCGCAAGCACAGCGTGGCCTGAGACGTACGCTGTGGCAGAGGCAAAATTCTTCCAGCACGTGGCCAGGCAGGTGCCGTGTGAGAGCTTGCACCTGAAATGCCTGCAGCTCTTCACCTACATCCTGAGGGGCACAGGTTTTTCCAGCTCGACCTGGAAGACTGTGGTCATGCACGTGCTGACCACCGTACCGCTGTCCAAGTGGCGCAGGAGGGAATTTGAGCGGCGGCTGTGGGACATCATGGCATACCTGCGCCGCTGCCTGCAGTTGAAACGCCTGGAGCACTTTGTCCTGGGCAACAAGAGGCTTCCTGCGGAGATCAGCTTGCCGCCGGCAATGCGAACGGTCGAGCCGCTCAACCTCTTTGAGCACCTGGCCCGAGATCCGGCCGCCCACGCGGAGGCGATGCAAGCTTATGGTCAGCTGCGATTCCGCCTCTGGACGCTGCTCTCCAGCCTCTGAGAGGAATTCCCTGCACAGAGCTGTGCTGGGGGGGCTCACACCCGATGGCAGCCACGTGAGCACGGCATCATTCTTGCTTTTTTCACTGGCAATCCTGAAGCTGCTTTCCTGCTCCCATGGATGGAAGATGCTGCGGCACATGGATTCACCGTGCAGACACACATCTCTGCGTTGCCTTGCCCTTCACCTTCCAGTCATGACGGTGCTGTTGCAATATTGCCCAAAGTCTGTAAGGCAGAAACTGGCTCCACCTGCACATCCTCACGGAAGACACTGATGCTGAGAGGTTGCCTGGCACACCTGGAAGACCAAAACCGAGCCTGTTAGAAAATTAGTGTAGTTTTTTCAGTGACCTGTATGTACTTTATAATGGTTTTGTAAAGATGTAGTTCATCTCAGTCTGTGGAAGTGAAGATAATAGTTTTAACTCACTTTACCATAGGAGAATAGGTAGTCCAAGTTTTCCTAATAGGAACTAGTTTCATCATCATCGCGTCAAGAGGTCCTTTAGGATTGTTAGTGTGAGATTATTGCCCAGTTACCCTTAGTTTAGGCAGTTGAGCTACTCTGGTATAGCTGCCCTTCAGTAATATCTACATATGTATGTTTGAAGAAATAATAAAAGGAGAGAAGTTTCTCAAATTGCCTGAAAAGTGTCCTTCTTTGTATTTAACCCAATGGTTCTTAGAGAATGTCCATCCATTGCAGCTACCTGAAAAAATGACAAAGTGACTCAAGCGGTGATTGTGTCCAGCAGTCACATCTTGGTATTGCATTTCTGCAACACTCTAGAGCCAGGCTATTAATTTTGTCTCATGAATGCAACCAGAAGTCATGATGGTTGAAACAGCTCAAATATTAATTAATCCTCCCAGTGCTGCTTAAAACCTGCCCCTCCTCATTGAGAGCATGGGAAAGAAAGCTGCTGTGGCCCACGTCAGAGAGGGAAGTCCTCTGAGGGGCCAGGAACAAGCAGGCAAGAGTGAGGAGAGCAGGCAGGGACCTCCCAGAGGAGGATCGCTGCCAACAGCAGAACTCGCTGTTCCACTGAGAGGGAACTGTGCTCGCTGAGCTCCCTGCCTTTTGCTTCCTCTGCTGGGCAGGCACTGCTCCTGATGCCATGAAGATTTTTTGCCTTTTCTTTTATACCCCTATTATACCTTTTACAACTTCTGTATTCTTAGTGGGTTTTGCCTACATTCTTGGACTTGTTTGTCAAGCTAAGAGACTCAACATTTTAGAAGCTTCGTAGTTAGGGATCGGTGTGCCCCAGACCCCAAGGTCCTCTCCAGAACACATTCTGTAAACCAAGATAGAACCATCCAGTGGAAGGATCCTTGGGGAGGGGGGCTCACTTGAGCCTCTCATTGGGGAATCTTGGATAGATATGCTAATTAGTAAAACCTATAATGTTATACCTAATGTTGGGGACACAAACACACACACACACTCGGTGGGGCGCATCTCGATGCATATGACCTGGACGTGTGCACCTAAGGATCCTTAAAATAAATACCAAGGTAAAATCCCTTTTCCCCTTCTAACCGGGTATGATTCTTGATTTTAAGACCAGGAAAAGGCATCACTCCCACCACAGCCCCTTTGGCCCAGCTTGTGGAAGGAGGAGAACACCCTCCTTGCTCCCTTCTCCCCAAACACACCCACCCACTCTGTTCCCCTCTCCTCTGCCCCCAGCTGCAGAGACCTGCCCTGTCCCTTGCCCCAGCTCCAGTCTCTCATCAGTCCCTTCCACAAGGACGTGTGCTCTCAGTGGGTAGGACTTGATCTCTGTGTGCCATTGAGCCTTACGGCCTGACCGCACAGCTTGTGTGGCCTCTGGGGCGATGCTTGGATTCGGGGAGAAGCACGGCCCCCATGGCTTCTTGTTGCACAATCCACCCAGGGCTAGATTGGCCAGGGCCAAAACTATTGCAGGTGGTCAAACTGTGGGTGTGGCTGTGAGTTTTGGTGCATGTGCAAGTGTGCTGTGTGTCTGAGGAGCATGCTGGGAGAGGGGAAGGGCAGAACCTACAGCTGTCCAGTGTTGCCACTGAAACACTGTTGTGTAGCTCAGGTGCTGGTTTTAACTGGTCAGTAGTATGCAACCCCACTAGGATGGAAATTGAAAACAGTGTTCCATAAGAGCAAGCATGGCCAAATGATCTGGATGTCTTTCTGGCACTGAGCTGTTCTTTCAGGCCTTGAAAACAGGGGAGCTCTGATAAAGTAACTGAGCACCTGGTTGGTATTAACTCTCCTTTGCACTGTCAATTCCCCTTCTTTGGGAATACCTCACCCTGCGGGCTCTGTGTCTCTCCTAAGCCTGTTCGTATTGATGTGAGTGTGCTTTTCATGCCCATGCCATCTGGCACTGGTATTACACCAGAGTTGTTCCGGCCACTGCGGTTCAAGGTCTCTCCATTTCTGCATGAAACTCTCGCCTCCTTTGTTACGGACACTGCACTCCTTAGGAAGCTGAGAAATACATTTGAACATAGTGGGAAAAACGTTGAAGTGGAAGTGTTGCGAAGATGTGTGGCCAATTTCACAACATCTTTCCTGTGGAACTGCTGCAGGCTGAATGGAGCAAGTCCTGCTGTCAGATGTGCATTCGGAGAAAGCAGGTTTGAATGAAATGAGTCACAGCCAGAGAACTGTCAGCGCTTATCAGTAGTATCAGATACAGGTTTCTGTAGCCAATTGTCCTTTGGATTTACTGAAGAAGACCCCTTAGCGGTTTAAATCCTGGACACTGAAATCCACAGAAAACTCACATTTGCTCCGAAGAAAAGTCCCTTTCCCTTACTTCTGTTTCCGTTCATCAGTGGAGCACAAACTGAGTTAGAATTTAAAACTGTGTTGTTCTCTGTACAGCTGCTACCAGAGAGGATGAGCAGAAGTATCAGGACAACCTGCTGGTGTCTTCTCTGGCCATAGACATCTGGGCTGTAAGATGTAGCAAAGTCATTTATCTTGCCTCAGCGTTGCCGTGTTCATGTCCAGAGAATGGCCTGTTGTCAGAAGCCTTTCTGAAGACGCAGTTAGTTGAAAATTGCAGGTGCGGGTGCTTGCAACTACTCTAACCTTTTGTGCATCCTTCTGAGGGAAGCATAGTCTGAAATGAAGAAGTGGCAGTATTTTGAAGGCAAGTGCAATAGAAGGAGGGTAATTTGTTTGGAAAGGTGGGGATAGCACTGCCTATCATTTCACAAAGCATTCTTTGAGAAGGGAAGAGCTGCGTGCCTTAAGGTGCTAATCATGATCAGCATGTTCCATTCTGAATACCTGGACATGCTTGCAAAATACAGGACATGCCTCCATCCAGGCTGGAAAGAAGGAGCCCACTGCTGCAGGGTGGAGTGGGTTCCTTTGTGCAAGTCAGCACAAGTCCCAAAGCCTTGAGGTGGATTGGAAGGTAGAGAGCTTCTAGACACAAGCTATTGCCAGAGTGTTTGGTTGCTGTTGCCTGTTCCTCAGAGCGTGGACTAATCTCCACTCTTCATTCCCCGTGACTATTTCCTTCCTAAGGAAGATTCACGCCTTTCTGATTGCAGGTCATGTGCTTATGCAGCTAAAGGTAGCTGGGAGGCTGCTGAGCTGAGCTGAGCTGAGCTGAGCTGAGCTGAGCTGGTAGGCTAAGTGGAGCAGTAAAAGTCATTCACGGTCAGTGAGTTGACCTCAGGTCCTTCAAATAATGCAGTCCAAGAAGATTTTGCCAGTATTTCCACTGGAAGCCTACCACGGGTCTCTTGCTTTTTCTGTGTTTGACTGGCTGGTAGATTGGGAGGGACAAGAGGGTGTGAAATGCTTGAGCAGGGCATGAATGAAATGGCTTTTTTCTTTAGTTGGTCCTAGGCGTCTCAACCTGAAGTTCTAGGGAGAGAGAGTGGGAGTGGCAGAGTTTGTTTAAAGCTGCCTTTTCTCCAGGGTCAGCAAATGAATAGGCTCTTTACCACTCTGGGTCTGGTAGTGTGGGCTTTCTGAATAGCTTTAGCTACAGGTGAGTTGATAAAACATCTTCCTTAGAGTAGCGTGGAGATTTTCTCTTACCTGCTTGATTCTCAGGTGACTGGAGGTCAGAAGAAATTTTTCCTTACATTCTGCATCTTAGTTACTCCTGTGGATTAGGAGAGCACTGTGAAGGGACTGGAAGGTAGTGATCAGTAGAGATTTAAAAAGAGGAGGATGATATGCGCTGCTGAAACACAGTAGCCTGTGAAATTCCTGATTCTCTCGTCTTTCTTTGTGATGATGCCTGTGAATGACTGATCAGTGGCTGCTGTGATCCTGTCTTCCTCTGCTTCCCTCCCTGCTGGGTACCACTTGGGACATGGAGCTGTTCAATGGCGACCTCATCTAGATGGCAGAAATTATAAGGAATTGATTGTTATTATATAGGATGGTTCAGAAAACTGTTTTCTGAGTGCACCCGGCTCTTGTGTCATGGCTGGAGAAGAGAAGGGTGATTAATCAGATATTCTGTGTTTTGTCAGCCCTCAGCTGATAAAGAGTATTTCAGAGATCACCCAAGAGGAATTTGAGTAGCTCAAGAGAGCAAAAAGGGAGCTCCTGCTGTGCTGTGCTGTGATCAGCATCAGAGAAACTCTTCCCAATAAACAGCAACATCGTATCCAGTAGCAAGGATCTCCAGTCAGAAAAAAGCAAGGGAGGAGGTTTGTACTGAGGATGGCGTCTAAATGCAGACACATCTACATCCCTATACAAAATAGAGTTCCTCTCGGAATGGCAAGAGAGAAGCCAGTTGCTGCAAGTGTCAGGAGGAGCACATCTTTATGTGGCATTGAGGGAGAGCACATTAGAGTGGAGCGAGCTAAGCTTCAGGAGTTCTGTGTTTTGAGGACTTTTCTTTTTCCTTTTCCAAACTTGTATTTCTTGTTACAGTGGCTTGTCCATTTCTCAGCCAGGCTATTGATCAGCCACATCTAGCGTAAGAAGTAGTTTGGATGGTTTTTTGTGCTACTGTGCAAACCATCAGTTGGATGTAGGTGATCTTTTGTCAAACAATAAACAGATCTTTGAAAGTGTTCCTAAATTCAGGAGAGAAACCCTCCCAAAAGGGTTTATCTCACAAAAGATGTGTGAGGCAGGACAGTGCTGGTGTAAAAGAAGGGTAGGCCTTAACATTGGATGACGTTTAAACTTCCTGTGCATCATTCAAGCAGCTTCTAATTCTTGCTTTCTCACTAAACCTGTAACTAAAAATTAGCCTGTATTGTATGACAGGCTGTGGCCAAAGTAATAAATATTATTGTTAATAGTAAAGAACATCTGCCTGCAATCATCAGTAAAAGCCTGCACCTATATAGAGAGCGTATCGGGGTCCTGTCACCCATATTTGTATTTGACAAGGGTTTGTGTGGGAGGGTGCTTGTGCCTGCTTTGTACAGGGAAGCCCTGGGGTTCCCAGGTTCACGACTGATGGGTCTGCACTTTGTGTCTGTTGAGGCTCTGGGTGCCCAGGGCCATGATGAGTTCCCGGGCTGGGGATGGCGGGTGGGGCTGGCCTGTGATGCGCTCTGGGGCCTGTGACACCACAGGGGCCGTGTCACAATGGGGGCAGCTAGAAAAGGCCCCGTTGGTTGCCGTTGCCGCCAGTAGAGCCTGGGCAAGCGGTGAGTGCACACAGGTGGTGGGGAGGCCGGGCTGGGGGAGGGCTGGGGCAGAAGCGCCGGCAGCCGGGGCGTGTGTTCTGTCCCTGCATGCAGGGCCCAGCCCCTGGCGGGAGCGCCTTGCTCCGGCTCGGTGCTCGCTGGGGCAGCGGTGCAGGCCTTGCCTCCTGCCAGCTGCCGGGGGCCCTCTCCTTCCTGCTGCCACATCCCTGTGGCTCCTGCCCCGCACCGGCTGCCTCCATTCCGGCCCTACTGAACCCCTTCTGTGTGTCCTCTTGCAGACCATGGCTTTATTGTCATTGCTCTTCGTGCTCGTGCAAAGCCTGATCCAGTACCCCCAGCCAGCTGGGGATGGGCTGGATGAGGCCACGCACCGGCGAATGCAGGAGCGGGAGGAGCTGCTCGACCGCGAGATGGCTCGGCTGCTGCAGGAGCTGGAGCAAGGGCCCCCGGAGCAGCAGGACGAGGGCTGGGGAGCCCTGCTCTTTGGTGCCCTGCAGCAGTGGCCATTCTGGGCTCTTGCTGGACTCCTGCTCCTCTTGGGCCTGTGGTTTAGCTGCAGGAGAAAGAGCCGCGAAGCCAACAGCAGCGGCAAGGACCAGAGCTCCTGCAAGACCCTAGGAGAGGAGAGAGGAAAAGAACAGCAAGAAGACACTATTGATTCAAAGGAAGATGGAGAAAACCATAATATGACCGTGGAGGCAGATGACAGCGGTAATGAAAATGAAGGAGAAGGCAGTCCTGTGGCTGCAGATGAAGGAGAGGAAGATGATGCCAGTGAAGGAAATGAAGATGTGAAGGTGAAGGAAGACCAAAATGTGAAGAATGAAGATGCCTGTGACTTAAAGAAAGATGAAGGACGGAGTGGTGGGAATGTGCCAGGAGGCAACACTGCTGAAGGAAATGAAGAAGAACCTGGCAATGTTGCTCGAGATAAAGAAGGCCATGCTGAAGCAAATGAAGGAGAAAACAAGGATGTGCAGGTGGAACCAGACCATGATGCTGAAAAGAAAGAAGGAGGAGATGGAAATGAAGAAAAAACCATTGATGCAAATACGAAGGCCGGCAACAATGATGATGTAAAAGAAGGTCAATACGAGGGAGATGGAAAGGGAGAAAATGCGGATCTGAAGGTGGAGGAAAGCAGTGATGCCGGTGAGCAAAGAAGCAGTGATTGGACAGGACAGGAAGACAGCAGTGATGGTGGGAATGCAGTAGACCATTGTGGTTTTGCTGCAACTGAGGAAGAAAAGAATGACGTTGGAAACGAAGAAGGCAATGATGGAGACAAAGATGAGAAAGGCAGTGCTGCCGATATGAAGGGAGAAAAAAATGAAGATGGAAATGGAGAGGAGCACGGCAATGTTGCTTCAACTGAAGAAGGTGCTGATAAAGCAAGTGAAGGAGACAGCAACAATGTGAAGGTGAAGGAAGACAGGCATTCCAGTGAACACAGAACCAGTGATCGGAATGGGAAGGATCAGGAAAACAGGGATGCGAATGTGAAAGGCAAGAAGAATGAAGATGGAAAAGAAGAAGAAGGTGGAAATGTGGCTGCCAGTGAAAAAGAAGGCCGCGGTGATGGCAAGGACAAAGGCAGCCGTGGTGGAACTGAAGAGGAAGAAGACACCCGGGACGTTGGGAATAAGCGAGGGATCCTTTTAGTGGATCGCATACAGTGTCCTGTCGAGGACGTGGAGAGAGGTCGCTCAGTGGCAGCGGAGCTGATGGAGAGCTTCACGCGTGTCTTTACTGACAGCGTGAGCAATAGTTTCTACCCGGTGCCTCAAGAAGCCATCGGGGTGGGCAGTGCCTTTGAGGGTTGGAGTCCCCGTGAGCAGGATGTGGTGTACCGCATGCTGGTCCCACTGAATCCCCCGCCGGGACACGCCTTCCACCTGGAGCTGAACAGTGCCGGGCAGATGGCAGCAAGGACCTTCTGCGTCCGTGTGGAGCTGGTGTGCACGTGCGAGAGGGAGCAGCTGGGCGAGAAGCTGTTGTGCTTCCTGCACCACTCGCAGAAGGAGCTGCGGCGGAAGCAGAAGCCCAGCCTCCTAGAGACACTCTGCACTGGCTCCTACCTGGACGTGGAGAAAACCTCCCACTGGTTCTACCAGCTGGTGAGATGCTCGTGGCTGCATTTGCCTCAGTCGTACTCGTGGCACTTGGTGTTTCAGCCCTGCAGCCGGTCCTGCCAATTCCGGCTGAGCAAAGGCAAGGAGAGCCTGATGGTGGAGATGCTGTTTGGGGTGCGCCACGGGGACTCCGACATCTTTGTGGTCAGCCAGCCCACAGAGGCCCAGAAAGGCGGCTCCAGCAGCTCTGTGAGCAGCCGGCCCGCCAAGGCCGAGTCCATCGCAAGCACAGCGTGGCCTGAGACGTACGCTGTGGCAGAGGCAAAATTCTTCCAGCACGTGGCCAGGCAGGTGCCGTGTGAGAGCTTGCACCTGAAATGCCTGCAGCTCTTCACCTACATCCTGAGGGGCACAGGTTTTTCCAGCTCGACCTGGAAGACTGTGGTCATGCACGTGCTGACCACCGTACCGCTGTCCAAGTGGCGCAGGAGGGAATTTGAGCGGCGGCTGTGGGACATCATGGCATACCTGCGCCGCTGCCTGCAGTTGAAACGCCTGGAGCACTTTGTCCTGGGCAACAAGAGGCTTCCTGCGGAGATCAGCTTGCCGCCGGCAATGCGAACGGTCGAGCCGCTCAACCTCTTTGAGCACCTGGCCCGAGATCCGGCCGCCCACGCGGAGGCGATGCAAGCTTATGGTCAGCTGCGATTCCGCCTCTGGACGCTGCTCTCCAGCCTCTGAGAGGAATTCCCTGCACAGAGCTGTGCTGGGGGGGCTCACACCCGATGGCAGCCACGTGAGCACGGCATCATTCTTGCTTTTTTCACTGGCAATCCTGAAGCTGCTTTCCTGCTCCCATGGATGGAAGATGCTGCGGCACATGGATTCACCGTGCAGACACACATCTCTGCGTTGCCTTGCCCTTCACCTTCCAGTCATGACGGTGCTGTTGCAATATTGCCCAAAGTCTGTAAGGCAGAAACTGGCTCCACCTGCACATCCTCACGGAAGACACTGATGCTGAGAGGTTGCCTGGCACACCTGGAAGACCAAAACCGAGCCTGTTAGAAAATTAGTGTAGTTTTTTCAGTGACCTGTATGTACTTTATAATGGTTTTGTAAAGATGTAGTTCATCTCAGTCTGTGGAAGTGAAGATAATAGTTTTAACTCACTTTACCATAGGAGAATAGGTAGTCCAAGTTTTCCTAATAGGAACTAGTTTCATCATCATCGCGTCAAGAGGTCCTTTAGGATTGTTAGTGTGAGATTATTGCCCAGTTACCCTTAGTTTAGGCAGTTGAGCTACTCTGGTATAGCTGCCCTTCAGTAATATCTACATATGTATGTTTGAAGAAATAATAAAAGGAGAGAAGTTTCTCAAATTGCCTGAAAAGTGTCCTTCTTTGTATTTAACCCAATGGTTCTTAGAGAATGTCCATCCATTGCAGCTACCTGAAAAAATGACAAAGTGACTCAAGCGGTGATTGTGTCCAGCAGTCACATCTCGGTATTGCATTTCTGCAACACTCTAGAGCCAGGCTATTAATTTTGTCTCATGAATGCAACCAGAAGTCATGATGGTTGAAACAGCTCAAATATTAATTAATCCTCCCAGTGCTGCTTAAAACCTGCCCCTCCTCATTGAGAGCATGGGAAAGAAAGCTGCTGTGGCCCACGTCAGAGAGGGAAGTCCTCTGAGGGGCCAGGAACAAGCAGGCAAGAGTGAGGAGAGCAGGCAGGGACCTCCCAGAGGAGGATCGCTGCCAACAGCAGAACTCGCTGTTCCACTGAGAGGGAACTGTGCTCGCTGAGCTCCCTGCCTTTTGCTTCCTCTGCTGGGCAGGCACTGCTCCTGATGCCATGAAGATTTTTTGCCTTTTCTTTTATACCCCTATTATACCTTTTACAACTTCTGTATTCTTAGTGGGTTTTGCCTACATTCTTGGACTTGTTTGTCAAGCTAAGAGACTCAACATTTTAGAAGCTTCGTAGTTAGGGATCGGTGTGCCCCAGACCCCAAGGTCCTCTCCAGAACACATTCTGTAAACCAAGATAGAACCATCCAGTGGAAGGATCCTTGGGGAGGGGGGCTCACTTGAGCCTCTCATTGGGGAATCTTGGATAGATATGCTAATTAGTAAAACCTATAATGTTATACCTAATGTTGGGGACACAAACACACACACACACTCGGTGGGGCGCATCTCGATGCATATGACCTGGACGTGTGCACCTAAGGATCCTTAAAATAAATACCAAGGTAAAATCCCTTTTCCCCTTCTAACCGGGTATGATTCTTGATTTTAAGACCAGGAAAAGGCATCACTCCCACCACAGCCCCTTTGGCCCAGCTTGTGGAAGGAGGAGAACACCCTCCTTGCTCCCTTCTCCCCAAACACACCCACCCACTCTGTTCCCCTCTCCTCTGCCCCCAGCTGCAGAGACCTGCCCTGTCCCTTGCCCCAGCTCCAGTCTCTCATCAGTCCCTTCCACAAGGACGTGTGCTCTCAGTGGGTAGGACTTGATCTCTGTGTGCCATTGAGCCTTACGGCCTGACCGCACAGCTTGTGTGGCCTCTGGGGCGATGCTTGGATTCGGGGAGAAGCACGGCCCCCATGGCTTCTTGTTGCACAATCCACCCAGGGCTAGATTGGCCAGGGCCAAAACTATTGCAGGTGGTCAAACTGTGGGTGTGGCTGTGAGTTTTGGTGCATGTGCAAGTGTGCTGTGTGTCTGAGGAGCATGCTGGGAGAGGGGAAGGGCAGAACCTACAGCTGTCCAGTGTTGCCACTGAAACACTGTTGTGTAGCTCAGGTGCTGGTTTTAACTGGTCAGTAGTATGCAACCCCACTAGGATGGAAATTGAAAACAGTGTTCCATAAGAGCAAGCATGGCCAAATGATCTGGATGTCTTTCTGGCACTGAGCTGTTCTTTCAGGCCTTGAAAACAGGGGAGCTCTGATAAAGTAACTGAGCACCTGGTTGGTATTAACTCTCCTTTGCACTGTCAATTCCCCTTCTTTGGGAATACCTCACCCTGCGGGCTCTGTGTCTCTCCTAAGCCTGTTCGTATTGATGTGAGTGTGCTTTTCATGCCCATGCCATCTGGCACTGGTATTACACCAGAGTTGTTCCGGCCACTGCGGTTCAAGGTCTCTCCATTTCTGCATGAAACTCTCGCCTCCTTTGTTACGGACACTGCACTCCTTAGGAAGCTGAGAAATACATTTGAACATAGTGGGAAAAACGTTGAAGTGGAAGTGTTGCGAAGATGTGTGGCCAATTTCACAACATCTTTCCTGTGGAACTGCTGCAGGCTGAATGGAGCAAGTCCTGCTGTCAGATGTGCATTCGGAGAAAGCAGGTTTGAATGAAATGAGTCACAGCCAGAGAACTGTCAGCGCTTATCAGTAGTATCAGATACAGGTTTCTGTAGCCAATTGTCCTTTGGATTTACTGAAGAAGACCCCTTAGCGGTTTAAATCCTGGACACTGAAATCCACAGAAAACTCACATTTGCTCCGAAGAAAAGTCCCTTTCCCTTACTTCTGTTTCCGTTCATCAGTGGAGCACAAACTGAGTTAGAATTTAAAACTGTGTTGTTCTCTGTACAGCTGCTACCAGAGAGGATGAGCAGAAGTATCAGGACAACCTGCTGGTGTCTTCTCTGGCCATAGACATCTGGGCTGTAAGATGTAGCAAAGTCATTTATCTTGCCTCAGCGTTGCCGTGTTCATGTCCAGAGAATGGCCTGTTGTCAGAAGCCTTTCTGAAGACGCAGTTAGTTGAAAATTGCAGGTGCGGGTGCTTGCAACTACTCTAACCTTTTGTGCATCCTTCTGAGGGAAGCATAGTCTGAAATGAAGAAGTGGCAGTATTTTGAAGGCAAGTGCAATAGAAGGAGGGTAATTTGTTTGGAAAGGTGGGGATAGCACTGCCTATCATTTCACAAAGCATTCTTTGAGAAGGGAAGAGCTGCGTGCCTTAAGGTGCTAATCATGATCAGCATGTTCCATTCTGAATACCTGGACATGCTTGCAAAATACAGGACATGCCTCCATCCAGGCTGGAAAGAAGGAGCCCACTGCTGCAGGGTGGAGTGGGTTCCTTTGTGCAAGTCAGCACAAGTCCCAAAGCCTTGAGGTGGATTGGAAGGTAGAGAGCTTCTAGACACAAGCTATTGCCAGAGTGTTTGGTTGCTGTTGCCTGTTCCTCAGAGCGTGGACTAATCTCCACTCTTCATTCCCCGTGACTGTTTCCTTCCTAAGGAAGATTCACGCCTTTCTGATTGCAGGTCATGTGCTTATGCAGCTAAAGGTAGCTGGGAGGCTGCTGAGCTGAGCTGAGCTGAGCTGAGCTGAGCTGAGCTGGTAGGCTAAGTGGAGCAGTAAAAGTCATTCACGGTCAGTGAGTTGACCTCAGGTCCTTCAAATAATGCAGTCCAAGAAGATTTTGCCAGTATTTCCACTGGAAGCCTACCACGGGTCTCTTGCTTTTTCTGTGTTTGACTGGCTGGTAGATTGGGAGGGACAAGAGGGTGTGAAATGCTTGAGCAGGGCATGAATGAAATGGCTTTTTTCTTTAGTTGGTCCTAGGCGTCTCAACCTGAAGTTCTAGGGAGAGAGAGTGGGAGTGGCAGAGTTTGTTTAAAGCTGCCTTTTCTCCAGGGTCAGCAAATGAATAGGCTCTTTACCACTCTGGGTCTGGTAGTGTGGGCTTTCTGAATAGCTTTAGCTACAGGTGAGTTGATAAAACATCTTCCTTAGAGTAGCGTGGAGATTTTCTCTTACCTGCTTGATTCTCAGGTGACTGGAGGTCAGAAGAAATTTTTCCTTACATTCTGCATCTTAGTTACTCCTGTGGATTAGGAGAGCACTGTGAAGGGACTGGAAGGTAGTGATCAGTAGAGATTTAAAAAGAGGAGGATGATATGCGCTGCTGAAACACAGTAGCCTGTGAAATTCCTGATTCTCTCGTCTTTCTTTGTGATGATGCCTGTGAATGACTGATCAGTGGCTGCTGTGATCCTGTCTTCCTCTGCTTCCCTCCCTGCTGGGTACCACTTGGGACATGGAGCTGTTCAATGGCGACCTCATCTAGATGGCAGAAATTATAAGGAATTGATTGTTATTATATAGGATGGTTCAGAAAACTGTTTTCTGAGTGCACCCGGCTCTTGTGTCATGGCTGGAGAAGAGAAGGGTGATTAATCAGATATTCTGTGTTTTGTCAGCCCTCAGCTGATAAAGAGTATTTCAGAGATCACCCAAGAGGAATTTGAGTAGCTCAAGAGAGCAAAAAGGGAGCTCCTGCTGTGCTGTGCTGTGATCAGCATCAGAGAAACTCTTCCCAATAAACAGCAACATCGTATCCAGTAGCAAGGATCTCCAGTCAGAAAAAAGCAAGGGAGGAGGTTTGTACTGAGGATGGCGTCTAAATGCAGACACATCTACATCCCTATACAAAATAGAGTTCCTCTCGGAATGGCAAGAGAGAAGCCAGTTGCTGCAAGTGTCAGGAGGAGCACATCTTTATGTGGCATTGAGGGAGAGCACATTAGAGTGGAGCGAGCTAAGCTTCAGGAGTTCTGTGTTTTGAGGACTTTTCTTTTTCCTTTTCCAAACTTGTATTTCTTGTTACAGTGGCTTGTCCATTTCTCAGCCAGGCTATTGATCAGCCACATCTAGCGTAAGAAGTAGTTTGGATGGTTTTTTGTGCTACTGTGCAAACCATCAGTTGGATGTAGGTGATCTTTTGTCAAACAATAAACAGATCTTTGAAAGTGTTCCTAAATTCAGGAGAGAAACCCTCCCAAAAGGGTTTATCTCACAAAAGATGTGTGAGGCAGGACAGTGCTGGTGTAAAAGAAGGGTAGGCCTTAACATTGGATGACGTTTAAACTTCCTGTGCATCATTCAAGCAGCTTCTAATTCTTGCTTTCTCACTAAACCTGTAACTAAAAATTAGCCTGTATTGTATGACAGGCTGTGGCCAAAGTAATAAATATTATTGTTAATAGTAAAGAACATCTGCCTGCAATCATCAGTAAAAGCCTGCACCTATATAGAGAGCGTATCGGGGTCCTGTCACCCATATTTGTATTTGACAAGGGTTTGTGTGGGAGGGTGCTTGTGCCTGCTTTGTACAGGGAAGCCCTGGGGTTCCCAGGTTCACGACTGATGGGTCTGCACTTTGTGTCTGTTGAGGCTCTGGGTGCCCAGGGCCATGATGAGTTCCCGGGCTGGGGATGGCGGGTGGGGCTGGCCTGTGATGCGCTCTGGGGCCTGTGACACCACAGGGGCCGTGTCACAATGGGGGCAGCTAGAAAAGGCCCCGTTGGTTGCCGTTGCCCCCAGTAGAGCCTGGGCAAGCGGTGAGTGCACACAGGTGGTGGGGAGGCCGGGCTGGGGGAGGGCTGGGGCAGAAGCGCCGGCAGCCGGGGCGTGTGTTCTGTCCCTGCATGCAGGGCCCAGCCCCTGGCGGGAGCGCCTTGCTCCGGCTCGGTGCTCGCTGGGGCAGCGGTGCAGGCCTTGCCTCCTGCCAGCTGCCGGGGGCCCTCTCCTTCCTGCTGCCACATCCCTGTGGCTCCTGCCCCGCACCGGCTGCCTCCATTCCGGCCCTACTGAACCCCTTCTGTGTGTCCTCTTGCAGACCATGGCTTTATTGTCATTGCTCTTCGTGCTCGTGCAAAGCCTGATCCAGTACCCCCAGCCAGCTGGGGATGGGCTGGATGAGGCCACGCACCGGCGAATGCAGGAGCGGGAGGAGCTGCTCGACCGCGAGATGGCTCGGCTGCTGCAGGAGCTGGAGCAAGGGCCCCCGGAGCAGCAGGACGAGGGCTGGGGAGCCCTGCTCTTTGGTGCCCTGCAGCAGTGGCCATTCTGGGCTCTTGCTGGACTCCTGCTCCTCTTGGGCCTGTGGTTTAGCTGCAGGAGAAAGAGCCGCGAAGCCAACAGCAGCGGCAAGGACCAGAGCTCCTGCAAGACCCTAGGAGAGGAGAGAGGAAAAGAACAGCAAGAAGACACTATTGATTCAAAGGAAGATGGAGAAAACCATAATATGACCGTGGAGGCAGATGACAGCGGTAATGAAAATGAAGGAGAAGGCAGTCCTGTGGCTGCAGATGAAGGAGAGGAAGATGATGCCAGTGAAGGAAATGAAGATGTGAAGGTGAAGGAAGACCAAAATGTGAAGAATGAAGATGCCTGTGACTTAAAGAAAGATGAAGGACGGAGTGGTGGGAATGTGCCAGGAGGCAACACTGCTGAAGGAAATGAAGAAGAACCTGGCAATGTTGCTCGAGATAAAGAAGGCCATGCTGAAGCAAATGAAGGAGAAAACAAGGATGTGCAGGTGGAACCAGACCATGATGCTGAAAAGAAAGAAGGAGGAGATGGAAATGAAGAAAAAACCATTGATGCAAATACGAAGGCCGGCAACAATGATGATGTAAAAGAAGGTCAATACGAGGGAGATGGAAAGGGAGAAAATGCGGATCTGAAGGTGGAGGAAAGCAGTGATGCCGGTGAGCAAAGAAGCAGTGATTGGACAGGACAGGAAGACAGCAGTGATGGTGGGAATGCAGTAGACCATTGTGGTTTTGCTGCAACTGAGGAAGAAAAGAATGACGTTGGAAACGAAGAAGGCAATGATGGAGACAAAGATGAGAAAGGCAGTGCTGCCGATATGAAGGGAGAAAAAAATGAAGATGGAAATGGAGAGGAGCACGGCAATGTTGCTTCAACTGAAGAAGGTGCTGATAAAGCAAGTGAAGGAGACAGCAACAATGTGAAGGTGAAGGAAGACAGGCATTCCAGTGAACACAGAACCAGTGATCGGAATGGGAAGGATCAGGAAAACAGGGATGCGAATGTGAAAGGCAAGAAGAATGAAGATGGAAAAGAAGAAGAAGGTGGAAATGTGGCTGCCAGTGAAAAAGAAGGCCGCGGTGATGGCAAGGACAAAGGCAGCCGTGGTGGAACTGAAGAGGAAGAAGACACCCGGGACGTTGGGAATAAGCGAGGGATCCTTTTAGTGGATCGCATACAGTGTCCTGTCGAGGACGTGGAGAGAGGTCGCTCAGTGGCAGCGGAGCTGATGGAGAGCTTCACGCGTGTCTTTACTGACAGCGTGAGCAATAGTTTCTACCCGGTGCCTCAAGAAGCCATCGGGGTGGGCAGTGCCTTTGAGGGTTGGAGTCCCCGTGAGCAGGATGTGGTGTACCGCATGCTGGTCCCACTGAATCCCCCGCCGGGACACGCCTTCCACCTGGAGCTGAACAGTGCCGGGCAGATGGCAGCAAGGACCTTCTGCGTCCGTGTGGAGCTGGTGTGCACGTGCGAGAGGGAGCAGCTGGGCGAGAAGCTGTTGTGCTTCCTGCACCACTCGCAGAAGGAGCTGCGGCGGAAGCAGAAGCCCAGCCTCCTAGAGACACTCTGCACTGGCTCCTACCTGGACGTGGAGAAAACCTCCCACTGGTTCTACCAGCTGGTGAGATGCTCGTGGCTGCATTTGCCTCAGTCGTACTCGTGGCACTTGGTGTTTCAGCCCTGCAGCCGGTCCTGCCAATTCCGGCTGAGCAAAGGCAAGGAGAGCCTGATGGTGGAGATGCTGTTTGGGGTGCGCCACGGGGACTCCGACATCTTTGTGGTCAGCCAGCCCACAGAGGCCCAGAAAGGCGGCTCCAGCAGCTCTGTGAGCAGCCGGCCCGCCAAGGCCGAGTCCATCGCAAGCACAGCGTGGCCTGAGACGTACGCTGTGGCAGAGGCAAAATTCTTCCAGCACGTGGCCAGGCAGGTGCCGTGTGAGAGCTTGCACCTGAAATGCCTGCAGCTCTTCACCTACATCCTGAGGGGCACAGGTTTTTCCAGCTCGACCTGGAAGACTGTGGTCATGCACGTGCTGACCACCGTACCGCTGTCCAAGTGGCGCAGGAGGGAATTTGAGCGGCGGCTGTGGGACATCATGGCATACCTGCGCCGCTGCCTGCAGTTGAAACGCCTGGAGCACTTTGTCCTGGGCAACAAGAGGCTTCCTGCGGAGATCAGCTTGCCGCCGGCAATGCGAACGGTCGAGCCGCTCAACCTCTTTGAGCACCTGGCCCGAGATCCGGCCGCCCACGCGGAGGCGATGCAAGCTTATGGTCAGCTGCGATTCCGCCTCTGGACGCTGCTCTCCAGCCTCTGAGAGGAATTCCCTGCACAGAGCTGTGCTGGGGGGGCTCACACCCGATGGCAGCCACGTGAGCACGGCATCATTCTTGCTTTTTTCACTGGCAATCCTGAAGCTGCTTTCCTGCTCCCATGGATGGAAGATGCTGCGGCACATGGATTCACCGTGCAGACACACATCTCTGCGTTGCCTTGCCCTTCACCTTCCAGTCATGACGGTGCTGTTGCAATATTGCCCAAAGTCTGTAAGGCAGAAACTGGCTCCACCTGCACATCCTCACGGAAGACACTGATGCTGAGAGGTTGCCTGGCACACCTGGAAGACCAAAACCGAGCCTGTTAGAAAATTAGTGTAGTTTTTTCAGTGACCTGTATGTACTTTATAATGGTTTTGTAAAGATGTAGTTCATCTCAGTCTGTGGAAGTGAAGATAATAGTTTTAACTCACTTTACCATAGGAGAATAGGTAGTCCAAGTTTTCCTAATAGGAACTAGTTTCATCATCATCGCGTCAAGAGGTCCTTTAGGATTGTTAGTGTGAGATTATTGCCCAGTTACCCTTAGTTTAGGCAGTTGAGCTACTCTGGTATAGCTGCCCTTCAGTAATATCTACATATGTATGTTTGAAGAAATAATAAAAGGAGAGAAGTTTCTCAAATTGCCTGAAAAGTGTCCTTCTTTGTATTTAACCCAATGGTTCTTAGAGAATGTCCATCCATTGCAGCTACCTGAAAAAATGACAAAGTGACTCAAGCGGTGATTGTGTCCAGCAGTCACATCTCGGTATTGCATTTCTGCAACACTCTAGAGCCAGGCTATTAATTTTGTCTCATGAATGCAACCAGAAGTCATGATGGTTGAAACAGCTCAAATATTAATTAATCCTCCCAGTGCTGCTTAAAACCTGCCCCTCCTCATTGAGAGCATGGGAAAGAAAGCTGCTGTGGCCCACGTCAGAGAGGGAAGTCCTCTGAGGGGCCAGGAACAAGCAGGCAAGAGTGAGGAGAGCAGGCAGGGACCTCCCAGAGGAGGATCGCTGCCAACAGCAGAACTCGCTGTTCCACTGAGAGGGAACTGTGCTCGCTGAGCTCCCTGCCTTTTGCTTCCTCTGCTGGGCAGGCACTGCTCCTGATGCCATGAAGATTTTTTGCCTTTTCTTTTATACCCCTATTATACCTTTTACAACTTCTGTATTCTTAGTGGGTTTTGCCTACATTCTTGGACTTGTTTGTCAAGCTAAGAGACTCAACATTTTAGAAGCTTCGTAGTTAGGGATCGGTGTGCCCCAGACCCCAAGGTCCTCTCCAGAACACATTCTGTAAACCAAGATAGAACCATCCAGTGGAAGGATCCTTGGGGAGGGGGGCTCACTTGAGCCTCTCATTGGGGAATCTTGGATAGATATGCTAATTAGTAAAACCTATAATGTTATACCTAATGTTGGGGACACAAACACACACACACACTCGGTGGGGCGCATCTCGATGCATATGACCTGGACGTGTGCACCTAAGGATCCTTAAAATAAATACCAAGGTAAAATCCCTTTTCCCCTTCTAACCGGGTATGATTCTTGATTTTAAGACCAGGAAAAGGCATCACTCCCACCACAGCCCCTTTGGCCCAGCTTGTGGAAGGAGGAGATTCACAATGCCAAAAGTCACAGTAAGGCCACAGTATATTTAGGTTTTCGTTTTTACATGTATTTTCAGGCTAAACTTTAGGAGGGTGTTAATTTCTCAGTAATGAAATCACCCAGCAGAGCCAAGAATGACAGATCTATTACCATCTCTACCAAAGCTGTTCCTCTTGTCTTCTAACTTTGGCTCCTTAGCCTCTATGTATTACCTTTTCTTGATACTCTTTTTAATAATTGGACAAACCTCTAAAGTGACCTGAAAAATATTTTTGATTGTACAGGGGTTTTCAGAAAAAAAATGTTTCCTTTTCTCCAGGAGAAGGGAATGCAGACTGGATCGGAAAGAGTCAATGGTTAATTCAGGTTCCTAATCCACAAACAATATAGATAAAGCATTCAGTGAGTTGTAGTGATAATTGTCCTCTCTGGACACTTAGTTGTCCCTAGTGAAAGAAACCCCAGGAGTTAAAAACACATTAATATAAAATTCCATTTTTTATAAATTGAAAAAAATAATAATAATAAATATATATATATATATATATATTTACAGCACTACTTATTCACACAAGGGAGAGGCGAACTTTATCAGACGTAGAGATCTCCAGCTCATTAGTACAAATATCCAGAAAAACATTTATCATCCTTTAGACAAACACATTGTAAAAATCAGTATGAAAAGCATTAAAAAGGGCATAAAAGCCCTTCTTAATAGCACCTGAGCAAGTAAGAAGCCTTTGAATAATTTTTGTCCTGTTTTTGTATACATTCCGTGTGATACTAAAGTAAAAAAAAATTATTTCTTTTCATCAGCAGAGAGAAAAATTAAAAATTCATAACTTCAGTTCTTAACTTTTGTTCTTAGCTAGGAAGAATCAAGGAAACAAAAGAAGAGGAAAGGTCTGAAAAAGAAAACCTGCAGTAGAACTTTTCCATTTGGATTCCTGCAGAGCCTTTTTCTTTCCAGGAGATCATACTGATTTCTATGAATGTTTACTCATATAATATGAGTCTATCTATCTCTATATATTTTTTCTTTGGTCACAGAGTACTTGGATCAGAAGGATAGATGATCTAAAACCTGATCATAATATAACTTGCCTGATAATTTACCAGTAGAATATTTTCCTGGTCCTAAGACTACTTGCTCAGGCATTTCTTGGGCTCACAAGACCTTATACTCTGCAACTATCTTGCTGTGCAGATAAATGGAAAACTTTCCAGGTCTGTCATAGATCTGTAACTGGGGGAGAGCTCTCTGTCTGTCTTAATCTTCTGGGCTTCTTATCCAGATGCAGGGAAACCTTTCTTCCTCATGCTACCAATGCTTACTTCCTTCAGCACTATGAGGATCTTCCTGAGTCAGGGCAGCAGCTAAACCTCTAATGCCAGAATCTTTGGTAAAACTTTTAGGAATTTTGTTTTCCAGAAGAAACTTCAAACTTTCTGAGCTTTGTTCAGATTTAGAATAAAACTTCTCCTGAAGTACTGGATTTTCCCACTGAAGAGACTTTTTGATTTTGGGTCTTTTTAAGTATAATAATACATCTGTATTAGTATTCTGATCTCATCTGCAAAGGAGCTTTTAATATCTAGTAAAATCTTCTTTTAAGGTTATAAAATCAAATAACCAGTTTTCTGCTGTACTGCAAACATTGCTATATTTCTACCAATTAGGAAAACTGATGACTGTTGATACCATAACAAAAGTTTGCATAACATAAAACTTGGAAACTATGGCTTCAAATTCCCTTGAAATGGTTTACTTTTGTGTGTGTTTTATCCTCTAAGGCAAGATATTTATTGCTCTTTCAGAAGTGGGAGATTAGGTCACCAGTAGAGAAGTGATCATAGTGTTTGTTGTGTTATTACAATGTAGATCAGTAATGACATTATCTCATCAGTGTGTGACATACCATCAGTTATTCTGTCATCATGGATTTGCAACTGCATCACTAGGAGTAGGCTGAACCTAACTTGTAACTCAACAGCAACTTCCAGACATTTAAACTAAATTTTCATTGCTCTTCAAGGTAAGAACACATGGTCTTGTGTTATGTGCCAGTTGAAAAGTACTCCATGATTTGAATTACTTTTTTGAGCCAGGGATGATTTTGTAGTGGACAAGCACAGACCAGCATACCAGAATTGGTTCCATCTGTCAGCTGAGTTATGATTCTATCACCCTATATATTAGTCCTTTCAGTTTTTCTGGAATTTCTTGCCAAAATTAGCCTGGCTTTGGATTCAGCAATTATTCAAACCAATGTAAAGGCAAATTCAAGTGAAAAAAAAAAAAAAATAGCAAGTCAGGGTAAGATCAGGGAATTTATTTGGCAGCCTTGCTGAACCTCTCTAAGGCATTTGATTGCAAGGAACATACTCAATCTTTTATGGTACTCTTTATCTACAGCCTAAAGGAATATTTAGCTTTATCTCTTGATGTGCCTTCTTTAGGCAATAAATACACAAAGGGTGCTGTTTTAAGTTAATATTTACCTCATGATATTTATTGCTACCCATACTTATCTACTCATTTTCACCAAAGCTCCCCCTCCAGATAGGTACATTTTTAAACAAAGTATTTACTATTTGTACTGTTTTCTCCAATCATTCAATTCCACTTAAAAGCTACAGAAATTATATCTGAGCTGAATTACACACATACAAAGGAAAATGAAAGAACAAGTAAGAATAGGAAGATAATTTATATTAGCCTGTCTGTGTTTAACTAATTATTTTGTTTAATTCTAATCCTTGAGTTTACAGCTAACCTGAATCTCCAAGAGAAACCAAATGAATCTTTATTGCACATTTAAAGGTTGAGCCTAATAATTTTTTTAGTTAAAACTAAAATAACTGCAGTTTCTAATAACCAAGGGCACAGTCTACCCTCAACACCATCATCTAAAATTTTAATTCCATTAAATTCTGTAAGGTTTTTCTACGAAGTAGACATCTGTGAGCTAAATTTCCATACAGCTGAGTGAGTGGGACATTTGGAAGTCCATTCCTCTGATGCCTTTTCCTGGTCTTAAAATTAAGAGTCATACATGGTTAGAAGGGGGAAAGGGATTTTACCTTGGTATTTATTTTAAGGATCCTTAGGTGCACACGTCCAGGTCATATGCATCGAGATGCGCCCCACCGAGTGTGTGTGTGTGTTTGTGTCCCCAACATTAGGTATAACATTATAGGTTTTACTAATTAGCATATCTATCCAAGATTCCCCAATGAGAGGCTCAAGTGAGCCCCCCTCCCCAAGGATCCTTCCACTGGATGGTTCTATCTTGGTTTACAGAATGTGTTCTGGAGAGGACCTTGGGCTCGGGGGCACACCGATCCCTAACTACGAAGCTTCTAAAATGTTGAGTCTCTTAGCTTGACAAACAAGTCCAAGAATGTAGGCAAAACCCACTAAGAATACAGAAGTTGTAAAAAGGTATAACAGGGGTATAAAAGAAAAGGCAAAAAATCTTCATGGCATCACCTACCCCACGGTACTGCTGCTGCACAGTGTCAGAGCTTACAACTTCACAATCGTTGCATGCAACCACAGCACAGAGCATCACTTGTGGGATGGAAGAATGGGATAAACAGGATACATGGTTCCAATACTGACTGGTTTTGGAAGTGAATTGTGGACTCATACTCAGCACATCTTTCTAAATTTGCTTAAAAACATTCCATATGACTCAGTCTTCTATTTGAATATTAATCCCAATTTTCAACAATTTCATGTCCTGAGCATGGCAGTATATATCAATTACGACCTTTAATATTTGCAATATAGGCTGTATAAAATGAAACAGCTGGTTTAACTTTAAAGATAAGCCAGTAATCTCTTGCCTCCAAAATAACAACAGTCTCCCAATGGTGTTTGGCACATCTGATAAAGAAAAGAGTCAAGCAGTAGGTCCAGGAGCTGCAATGTGTAAGCAATCTTCATCCCATCTGTGGATGCATGCCACAGATGGGCTGGCCAGAGTTACAGATGTGATTGACTTGCTACCTAAATTGCTCTCCTTCAGAAGGTGATGATTATGGGATGTGGAGCTGCATGTTGAGAAAGTCCAGATTGGCTAATGGTGATTTCCTGCTGTGCCTTTGACACCGCTTGACTCTAAATCAACAAGGGGTTCCTTCTCTATAGCAAATGTCTACATTTTCATTTGACAATGCTAATTGAAAACTTCCTCCTCAAAATTTGAACACTGACATAGAAGATGTAATTGTGTGTTGACTTCTAATAATGAAGAGTTAATTAGCATTCAACAGTTCAGGGCAGAATCAAGTTTCATGTGCACAAAAGCCAAAACAACCTTTTTCAACATCCTATTCATTTAACATTAATTTCAGAAAATAATGAGAGGCCATGCAATAGACCAAGGTGTTATTGTCTTTCAGGTCAGGTTTGTTTGCTGAGAAAGGAAGGTTTAATTTGACTTGATCAGCTAAAACAGTGTCAGCTGTGCTTATTTCTAAATGATGCAAACATCTAGACAATGAACTCATAGATACTCTGACTAGACTGTTTCCACAATACTGGTAGGAAATAAGAAACCCTTCATTAGAAAGGATCACAGAATTTAAAGAGAAGGGAAAAAATAATCAAGCCAGGAAGGTATCTGGTGGTAGAAAACACAAATAACATATTTCTTCCATGTGCAACTTAGTTCAGTGATTAAACAACACTGCCATTCGTGTATTCCTTGTGTTTAACTGTATAGTAAACCTGCTACACCCTTCAAAAGCTACAGCTTTCCCTGAACGGGGAGTTCTTTTTGTGCCAAACCATGTGGTGGTTTTATACTGCAAACAAATGAGAACTGGTGAGATCAACAGCTCATTTTGGGCTATGATCTAAGATAGTATGAACAGTGTTCTCCAGAAATGCATTGCTGATGTTCCTTTCCATTGCACTGTGTATTAAAGTCTTTTAACAAGTAGCTGTGACTACAGTCAGTGGAAAAAAAATGCTCATCAAGCTAGAAGGTAGAATTGAAAGGATAACCCTTTACTCCTACTCACAACAATTGATAATTCAAATAACAGTTTGAGTACAGCAGAACTCCCTCCTTAAGGCAATTAAAGCTCTCAAGAATTGGCCATATTAAAGTCCAAGTTCCAATGAAGATACCTTTCTGTAAATCCTTCTCATTAACTAGAGGGTTTCAGGGTTTGTGCATAGTTTTTGTCATGCTGGAAACAGAATTTATACTCATATATCTTTGTGTTTGTAATCTACAAATGTGGGTTTCTTTTTTTCTCTATTTGTCCTTCCCCCCCCTCCCCTTTCCCCCTTATTACAGTTAAATAATGTTACTTAAGCGGGGAAGTAAACCAAACCAAACATACAAACAAATCTCCAGATCTCCAACAGCAGGATAAGAATGCCAATAACTCCATTCAATATTCTTCCTCTGATTCTTTTAGATTTACATAGATCAGGGTATGCTGCTACAAAAAAAAATGCCACCAAAGTCAGATTGTTTCCTGGTCACATTAGATGGAATTAGCTGTGTGAATTTCAAAAATCAATCACTATATACAATGTGTTCTGGTCACTTCAAAAGTATGGCCAAATTTAGAAAAAAAAGTTACTAAAATCATAATCCTTTTGCGCTAATTAGTTTTGACATCCCTAGAGCAAGTGGCTCCCTATAATTCAATGGTCAGGGTAATCTGAAATACAGTTTACAGTGAAAATCCTCTCTGTCATACTGAGAAGTATTGAACTGAGGAAACTGTAATCTAATAGTTTGAATATCCAGATCCTAATTTCTTGTTGTTTGAGCACTCCAGTATTTTGAAGAGTAGACCAGGTTTCACAGCAGAGATCAACATTAAGGAATCATAGTCTGAAAAGTTTATGGAAGAAAATTCTCAAACTGGAGTTGGCAGTAAAAAATAATGTTCTAAATCTTTTGCTCTGTTTCAAAGATTTAATATTTGACTCAGGATGTTTCAAGTCCTACATAACTCTGGCTTATACATCAAAGAACATGTTGTAACATCACCTCTCCTCAGTCTGGAGTCAGCCTTTTTCATATACTTTTAGTGCCCAGAGGGAAAAGCATAGGGGGAAGAAAAGCTTTAAAAAATTACTATCATGTCATTCTTTAAACCGTTTTGTTCAGACACTGGAGTTAAAAAGTAAATTGGACAAGAACCTGACAGTGAGTGACACACTAATAGTGAAAAAATGTTTTGATCCCCAGGAGACATTGTAAGCAAGGTATGGTCAAACACAGTATCTACACCTTCATAAAAAAACTGAAAAGCTAAAGCCTACATTAATTGAAGCAAGATATAGCACAGGTGTGTGGCTGATTAACAGCAGGACAACAAAAGTTTGAAGAGAGAGAAGTTAGACAATACTGGACAAGAAGATGATAAAAATTACTGGAAGACTGGAGGCATGGGAGACAAGAAGACAAACTCAAATTACATTAAGAATGTGAACATGGAGAAGTGAAGCTTCCAACAGCTGTGGAGAAAAACGAGCAGAAGAGATACCAGGAGGAATTAGTACTTCTGTCTCCTTAGAAACATTGAGGTTCAAACTGGCATTAGAATTTCAAAAGGGAGACATTAGAAAAATAACTCCATACTGACTATCCGATCTGGAATTGCTGAGGTAAAAGGGTAAGTATGAGTGATCCACTTATGAGGGAGTCATTCATATCCTGAGGTCATTAAAGGGAAAGGTAAGCAAAGCAAGACAAAAAGGAATAGACTACATAAGATTTTGAGGCAGTGGAAGGAGAAGGCAAAGCTGGGTAAATAATGATCAGATTAGACAGAAACAAAAAATACAGGTAAAAATAGGGCACGAAGAAGGCTATTGTGAGGCTGTGTCAGAGACTCCAATAAGGCAGAGAATAGTTTATTTATAAAGCATGAGAAATAAATATGCAGAGTAATGCTTAGGAGGTTTAGGCAAAGCAAGAATGAAATCTATCCAGGAATAAATAAGTCAGCTGAAAAAGAGAAAATGTGATTGCTCAGGTCCGATTCACAAAGTTTTGGAGCCGGCTGATTAAATGTCCTTTCAGGCTTAACTTGCTGGGTTAGGTTTTGGAGATGTAACTACAGCAGCAGGAATACTTTGACTGAAAGACATGAATGCAAAGGTAACATATTCAGTATGGTTATTAAATGCAAAGCCAAAAGAATAAGGAAAGGGCCAGACTCAAGCTTTCTTTGAATGTTGAAAATGTAAATCTCATTAGGTCATTATAGTCCATGTCTGGCCCTTGATATCCCAAGCCAGGAAACAATGCTACCTTTTAACTGCTCCTATGCACAGAGAGATTTTCCTTTAATTCATGCTCACAAGGGCAAAGTCAACAAAAATGCTCCTATGCTGTTCCCCACTACTGCCTTTGTCAGGCAATTACCGTGAAAGGAGTAATATAATAGAAAGGACAAAACAGCTACTGTGTCTCTGGCTTGAACTGTAACTGCAGCTCCTTTAGCTGTTTAAAACATTTCCTAGGCACCCATGCTGGGAGTCAGCCTTGGCTGTGCTGACAACTCTGGACATTTTCTATGCAGTGCAACAGTAGGAATCTTTCAAAGCCACAACCAGGACTTCTTTATTTAGTTGTGTTTATTTCTGCTACCATGTTTTGGATTAGTTTGGATGTCAGAGTGATTTCATGCACTAAATCTGCAATATATTGAACAGTGAAGTGAGGTAACAGCTGTATTGTATAGTTAACCAAAAATGTAAACCCATTACATTTCTGGTGATGTTAATGTTTTTGGACAGCAAGCTTCCCTTTGAAGAATGGGAATATCCATGTAACCTGCTTATTTCTTTCCTAATCACTGTCTCCTATTCCTCCCTTCTCTCTACATCCAGTTCCTTAAAAAAAGGCTCCAAAAAGCTCTAGTCAGTGCCAAAGCCCTGAGGAACTTAATTTGAACTAGAATTTAAGCCTATACATCAACTCCGACACTAACACCAGCTCCTTATCAACTAAATCATTAAACTTCAATTCCAATACGAAATTCCGTGTGGATTCTAAAGCAAACTCTCATTTTATGGTTTTATACAGTAATATTTGACAGTGTTTTTCTCATTCACTTAGTAACAAGTGATCTAAAACTTCTAAGACTTGGAAATTTGGGCCAATTTCCATTCAGAAAATATTCAACACCCACTTGAGCCCTTTCAATAGGTGAGACTTTTGTTTTCAAAGTCCTTTTCAAATAGAAGCTTCCCAGAATATATGCCTGGCCTCAGTATGTAAGAGGAGCTATGTAATTATTACCAGCTGACTGACAGGGGTCCTTCCATTGCTTCCTTTGAACTCTCCTCTGCCAACAAACTACTTGAAAACTACTAGAAACCCTTAGTGAGCTGTGAGGTTTGCTATGGCAGTTGACTGAGCCTGCTGAAGGCCTTTCAACCCCTTAAAAAACCTGAATATTGCTGCCTTAAGGAGAACTAAGAGGGTGAGAGGCACAATCAAGGAGGCAGGAGCCAGGGTGGGTTCGTGGAAGCCACTCTGAAAGAGCGCTTTTTCCCAGGGAGCTGGGAAGGTCATAGCTGTAATCTCTGGGATTCAGGAAGAGGCTGTTTTAATAAAATCACTCACAAGATTTGGGTGAAATCAATCATTTGGGTTGGAAGGGATCTTAAAGATCCTATCATTCCAAACCCCCTGCCATAGAAGGGAACACCTTCCACTAGACCAGGGTGCTCAAAACCCCATCCAACCTGGCTTTGAACACTTCCAGGGATGGGGCAGTCACTTTGGGCAATCTGTGCCAGTGTCTTAACACCCTCACGGTGATGAATTTATGCATTATATCTATCTAAACCTACCCTCTTTCAGTTTAAAATCATTACCCCTTGTTCTATCACTAAAAGTCCTTCTCCAGCTCTCATAGCCCTTTAGGCACTCAAGATGATGTGAGTTCCTTCCCTTCTCCAGGCTGAACAACCCCGACTCTATCAGCCTGTCTTCACAGGAGAGGTGCTCCAGCCCTCAGAGCATCTTTGTCCTTTGGACTCACTCCAGCACTTTCATGCTCATCTTGTATTGGGGGCTCCAGAGCAGGACACAGTGTTCCAGGTGAGATCTCACAAGAACTGAGTAGAGGGGAAGAATAACATCTTTTGATGCAGCCCAGGATATGGTTGGCTGATAATTACTAATCACAGCCCTCGTACTCCTATCTTCCCCCGGGGAGCAAAAACAAGCTTTGGTTTCCCAAGCTGGGCAGAGAGGTCATGGCCTTCCTGATGTTCCCAGCACCTCCTCTGCCCTGCCCAGCTGTCTGCTGGAGTCGCTGCTGGATACAGCAAATCTCTCCTTGGTGTGATGCTACCACCGCACTGCAAATCAGGATTCTAAGTGCTAAGGTAGTGCCATAAACAAACCGTATTTTGGGAAGCTTATTCGTATATTTTTACCATCCTCCAAGTTTCCTGAATATTTATTAATGTTTAAAAACAACCCTCCAAGGAGTCTGTGTCACACACTGCCAAGTGTCAGGAATCCTGCTCAGCTTCAGCCGGCAGATGCTCATTGCGACAGAGCAGGGACACTGCTGTTTGTTTTTAAATATTAGAGGAGACACTTTGACTATCATCTCACCAGATAAACATTTGGCCTTGTTTTGTACTGAGAGAAGAGTTTCCTTGATGCAACAGCAGATTATGTAGCCGTGCTCAAAGGCCCGGGAGGTGATAATGATTTAAAGTATCTGCCATAAACAATCACTTAGCCACAGCCAGGGGCAAGGGAGAAGAAAACATCAACGAAGTGAGAAGTGTCAGATTCCATCCTGGCAGGGGGTAGGAAAGAGATAACATCATCTAGGCCACAATGTCTGCCCATAAACACCCGCTTTGAATTGGTCAAGTAAGCACAGAGTTTTGCTGTCCACCTTTGGCATGGCTTCAATAAATCAGATCTACAGAAAGATGTTTGACAGGCTTTTAAAGTCGATGGGGAGTGTTATGCTGAGGGAGAGGCTGTTTTGCTCAAACTCTGAGATTTAGACTTCTCAAAAAATATAAACAAACAAATCAAGGAGCCCCTTTCACAAATCAGGATGAAAAGAGCAAATCTCCACTTTTAATACCAATAAACAAATGCAAATTGGGAAAGTGGAAATATTCTGAAAATATCAAAAGTATGTAATGTGATTACAGTGCTAATTTTTCACCATCTGTTTTACTATCTGAAATTCTTGTCCAGAAGTTTTTTTTATTCTAAAAGCCTTTTTTTTTTTTCAGCTACAGAATGGTAAAAATTTTCTGAGAGACATTTCCTGAAATACACATTTATGAAAAAAAACCCAACAAACATTTTCCATTTGTGGGTTCTGCAGCTATAAGAAAAGGCCAAAATTATCCATTAAAAGTCTTTGACTAGATTCATTGCCCCTCTGTGAGAGAGCTGCCACGTGAGATGTCCTGGCTCTGGCTGACTCCTCCAGTCCAGTTTCAGGATGAATGAGGTCAGGTAGGCACATACAATCATATAGCAGCTATATTCCATTTAGATGCCAGCATCAGAGCTAATAGCTGACCTCCTGGAATTAAGTCAGCCAGTCACATTTTTGGGAACAATCTTAAATTAGCCAAGTGACCAGCACAGTATGTAAACCCGAAACACAAACTGTATCAGTGCTTTACTTCAGATGATTGCAGAATTTTTGATCATGTAATAAAAGTGTTACAAATAGATTTACTGTCTTATGAAGTCACAGCCCTGGTCCTTTGAACCTAACAGCTTTTGCTGCTCCAGTTGGAGAAAGAATTAAATATGTAAATTATGACAACTGATTGTAGCTGTTTCAGTTATTTACAAGGAGGCTAATTACATTTGATGGGAAATATTCTGTAGAAATTGAATTTACTTTGTCAAGCAGATGAATGAGAATCAACAGATTTAATACAGTTTTGACATTCTCCACTGAAGAAAGGAGAATGAAAACAGTCCCAAGTAAATTAACAGGCAGGAAGTTTCTGTAGATAAAATTGCTTTGATTATCAATGCAGAAGACTAGCATGAAAACAAAAAGAAACCATCTCTTTCTGCAGGGATTCCTTTACATACAGGCTTCCCCAGGAGTCATTGTAGCTTATTCAATAATTGCATGGCTATAAATTTTCTGTCTGTCTCCTGCAAAGAATAATATGGCTGCAGGCCTATAGGAGGAAACCCAAAACTGCACCACACCTGCCCGGATTTACCCATAAGTAGCTGTAGATGGCTTAGATACTGACAAGTGAGTTCCTCTGCTTTATTGACAAGATTTATAGGGAAAGAGGTAGGCCCAGTGAAAGGCTTCATTGTCTGCAAGTTAAATGCAAATGGGCTTCATTTTTAGACATCCTGGTCCCCTGGAGTGGAAATTGGAAATGTCTTACTACAGCAGAGAGCAGTTTTCCAATAGAAAATTCGGGGAGAATGAAGTACATTAAGAAATATTGTGTGGCAGGTGGGTCATTTACAACTACCTGATAGAAACAGGAGCATAGGGTTGTATCCAGAGAAGTCTTATACTTGACTGAAGGCTGCAAGCAGTCACCTTCTACTTCTTGCTGAACCAAAGCTCAGGACCTTTCCTGAGAACAAGGGTCTGCCACGCCAGCTCAGGAAACTCAGCACGGCTGCAGTTTAGCCTATCCAGCAAACCAGTTAGCTTTGAACATGAAAGTGAAAGATGAATTTGAAAAAGCTGATAGGAAGAGAATCATTTTGAGGAGGAAAGTCCTAAAGATTCCACAACCCCAGTATGTGCTAAGCTGAAAAGTGTCAAGAATGACTTAATGAGAATAAGGTGAAGAACAGTAGTGGTCCATTTGCTCCTGTACTTTTATGTTATTTAGCAGCACTGTCATTATCAGGGAGCCCTGTGGCTGGTAAGGTGTGCAAACACATCCTGGATACCTCATGTGAATGGCTCATGACTCAGAGGTTCTCTCTTAATGTAAGAAGCCAATAGGAGGTGCTACCATTATCAGGGCTAACACAACTGTCCTGGGTGATTGAATGAATTTTGCCTGTGTGTTTATACCCTCCTGGAGAAATAAGACTTTCAGCTGAGTCTTGCACAGCTGCAAGATGATGCTCTGTATAGGGAAGAAGCACTGAGGTGTGGTGTTTGGGTGGTTTAGGGTGTGAATGGCCTGCATATGAGAATCTTTAGACTCCATGAACAACAAAAGGGGTTTTTAGGTACTTCAAGGTTCCTGTGTCATTCTTCTTAAGCATCTGGCTCTGGTGTACCCAGCACAGGAACAACATTGACCTGTTGAAGCAAACCCAGAGGAAGCCATCAAGATGAGTAGAGGGATGGAGCACCTCTCCTGTGAGGAAAAGCTAAAACAATTGGGATTGTTCAGCCTGGAAAAGAGAAGGTGACCTAATTGCAGCCTTCCAGTACCTGAAGGCAGCCTGGAAGAAAGATGGAGAGAGACTATTTTCAAGAGCCTGTAGTGACAGGACAAGAGGGAATGGCTCCAAGCTGAAAGAGTGTAGGTTTAGATTAAATATTGGAAAGAAATTCTTTATTGTGAGAGTGATGAGGCACTGGAACAGGTTGTCCAAAGAAGCTGTTGCTGCCCCATCCCTGGAAGTGGGGCTTTGAGCAATATGGTCTAGTGGAATGTGTCCCTGCCCACAGCAGGGGAGGTTGGATTAGATGATTTTTATGGTCCCTTCCAATCCAAGTCATTGATTCTATGGTTCTACGATTCTCAGATCTAGCTTTGAAACTGTATGAGGGTTATGGAAGAAAGCCCCCTAGTGCTTGGTATGTTGTTTTGTGCCATTAGTATTGTTCTGAGGTCAACAAGAGCCTCTATCCCAATTATCCATTCCCATGACTGCATGAAGTGCTGCTAAACCTCACTCTTCACTCTCATGACCAGTGACAGGACCTGAGGGAACGGCCTGAAGCTGAATCGGGGGGATTTAAGTTGGATATCAGGTAAAGGTTGTTTCACCCAGGGGGTGGTTGGGCACTGGAACAGGCTCGCCAGGGCAGTGGTGACAGCACCAAGCCTGACAGAGTTCAAGAAGCGTACAGGCACATGGTGGGATTCCTGGGGTATCCCATGCAGGGCCAGGAGCTGGACTCAATGATCCTGATGGGTGCCTTCCAACTCAGTATATTCTATGATTCTTTTATTTCCATTCCTGCAATACTTAAAAAAGCTGACACATCAGAGCAGCAGCTTAACTCCCTCATCCTTAAAGTATCAGTTATTGAGTGTCATGTACTTTAATAGCAAGCTTGTCTCTTTTCATGATCCTCTCTTCTCCCATCCTTTGTAAGGAATTTTGGCTAGACATATTCCTCTTCTGCTGTCAGAAAAGTAATTGTCCAAAACTAATGGAGAAACTCATGCAAAGGCTGTCCAGTGAATTAAGTATCAAATATTGATGTGTTTTTCTTATCAGAAGAGAATACAGCTTGATTTAAAAAAAAAAAAAAAAATTGATAGCACATATTCTTCAGAAACCAGTTTGTTTGTCAGGTCACACAGCAGTACAATCACCTCTCATCTTCTGATAAAGTCACAGATTCATCTCCTTTATCATCAGCTGTCTAAAGGTTAGGCATCTGGCCTTAGCTCATCATCTGGGCTCCCCCAGTAGTCTCTGATGAAAGACAGACTTCCTCCTCATCCTTCATATACATCTGTCATTGAGAAGATGAATTGTCCTCTGTAGGTGCCTGCCTCTTCATAAACTACAGAGTACTGGCATGGCTGGCTTAAATTCAATGCCTAGCTCTTAGATAGCTGAAATGGGGTGACATGTATCTCACCTCCCCACAGACGACATGATTTCCTACTTCTGTTCTTTCAATCCTTTGAAAGCCATGTCAATAATTTTTATTTTTCTCTGAGTGCCGCTTGAAAACACAGGGCCAGACATTTGTCTTGCAGGAGTGTTACTCCCTTCAGTTGAAGAATCCTGATCCTAGAATATCAACCTGGGCTCAGGAAACTTCCTCTCCCTATGTGTGCCACCTTCAGGTTTGGTGGGTTTCAGAGTCTCTGCAAATCTATTATTTTTTGACACTGACAGAAAATCTTCTTAATCCCATGCATAATGAAAAAGAATAACAGCAAAACCCCCAACAAGCCCTCAAGAGAAAAGAAGATAATTTTGGTACCAAACTTTGAGATAATCTCCTGAAAAAGGTCCTGCTGTATTCTGTCAGCTCTCCCACCTTTCTGTTCTCTTGGATAGAGGGAGTGTGGATATTCATATATCCCATTGTCCAGGAATCTGTCATTCAGATAAGCATGGAATTAGCCCCTCAGGGACAGTCTCAAGCAATCCCCCTTCCTGAGCTAAAGGGGGATTTGAGGAGGGTTTTTTAAAGTAAAAACTGCCTCAAGGGTCTGGAGAGCAGATGAAAAGAATTCACAAACTTCCACATTTTCTTCCATTAACACCTGCCTTTTCTGCATGCCTGGTAAGCAAGGTAAAGTTTAAAATCTATAATCTCTTTCACAATCACAGATGACAAGATCAGTGGGTATAAATTAATGCCATTTTTCTGTGAACCTACATACTATTTCTTCAGTTTGCTGTCTTACTACTTTAATGGCCTTCCTTATTTTTGATTGCAGTGATAAATGTAAATATATTTTTTAAGGTTGTAGTCTGATGATCTGTTTAAATTAGGTGGTGGGTTGTTGCTTGTTTGGTTGTTTTTTTTTTTCTTTTTCTAGTAGAGTGACAAGCATTGGTTCTTGTTGGCTTTTGTGTTTAATTTTCAGATTTCAACAACACTGAAAGGTCCTCTGCAATTTTAATGAGCCAGCCACATATTTATTTTAGATACTTAACTTCTGCCATCTGACTTTGAATGCCTTGTTCAAAGATCAAAGTCTCTGAATTTGACATCTCTAGTTCGATTCTTTTTTTTTACTGAAGGTTTTATGCTATTACACAATTTATGTGCACTATGTATCAAAGCTCTGTTGGTGACACAGGTAAAAACATGTTCTCATGGAGAAAATTGATCAGAGTAAAACTTTGGCTGCTCGGGAGGCAGGAAGTGATCCAGGACTCTCAGTTCTAGTTTCAAGCCAAATCTGGTGGGTCCTCCTGCTCCTTCAAGTCACTTCCTAGAAGGGTGTTTCCTGCCTTCTCCTGATCTCACTCCCTGCTCCCAGCACACATCACCTCAGTGTGTGAGGTTATGCAGTTCTGGGGTTGATCAGAGTCTTGCCCTGTACCTGTGTCCCTGTAGGTCCTGGAGCAGACTTATCCCTGAAAAAGCAGTATGGAATAGATGTACAGGGCTTGCCTGATGAGAATGTCCCACAAGGCCACTTCAGACACAACAAGCAGAAGATGATGGCAAATGGGAATGTCTCCAGAAGAAACAGAAAAGAGGAGATAAGCTAAGTTAGTTGCTGACTACCGTTGCCTCTAAGGAAAGTTGTTCCAGGAAGATCAGGGCATTGGAGAAAGCAGGGGCAGGAAAAGGTGAGTGAGCAAAGTAACACACAAGAAAGAGATCATTATGGGGACACTTTAGAAGAGAGAGGAGTAAAAAGGGACAGCAAGCAGTTTTTCAGTTAAAACTCTCCCCCTGTTGGACACCAGAATTTTCAAATTCTGAAAAGAAACCCCAAATGCCCATTTTCACATCATTCCTGATTTAAGCATCAGCCTTTTCCTACTGCAGGATAAAACCTCTGCTCAATGTGAGACATTATGCAAGCTGTGGTTAAAGCACCCCACTGAACTGAAATGGAGAGAGCTTTGATCACAGTGTCTGTTGGAATTGTTTTCTGAGCATTCACCTTCTCTTCCCAGGTAGATCAAACATAAAGGATATCATTCTGTGTTTGAGATAATAAAGACCATGCTGGAAGGCAGACATCAGCTGAAACAAATCTCTTCATTAACATGGTTAGCACACATTTGCTCTGGGGCTGCCTCTGTCAGCTCAAAGGACAGGATGAGCCAGATCACAGCAAACTACACCCATCTCTATATACACACTACTGCATATTTCACATAAACTTCTTATCTGTACCACTCCATCTCCTCTACAGTAAAATTTATAACTAAATAAGTCTGTTTTCTTATTGACGGATCCTTCACAGCTGGGGTATTTGGGGTGAGCTTTGACAGAAATCCTCCCTTTAATGGGCATCTTCATTATGTCACCCTATCTGGTGAATCTAAGCCTCCAATAAAGTCTTTCACTCAATGCAAAACAAATACTGTTTCCCTCTTTAGTCTGCTGCCTCAACACATGAAGGGGCAAAATATCTTTGAGAACTTCAGATCTCTGTCACAATGCACTGAATTTGATAAATGGATTCAAAAGGTATTGTGAGGAAGGGCATTAGACAAAATGGGTAGGTATACATAAGTGATCCCATAAAGTCTCCTTTCTTAAGAGATTAAGCTAAAACATCAATTTGCTACTCTCTGAAGCTTTCTTCTCTCTAGTACAGGGATCTTCTTTGGAGTCAAGAGAATAACCTTCTGACCTTGAGCCACCTCCCTGACTAACAGCTGGCCCATACAGCTAATCCTTCAATTTCATGAGCTGACCAAAATAAAGCCATAATTATGCTATTTGTATTTTCTCTGTTCTACAATTTTAGGCCATCCCTAAAAGACATGTGCCAGATGTTTGAGAAAGACACAATGTGCTTATGGACAAAACAGTTTTCCAAAAGGTGAAAAATAAAGGAGAAAAGAATTCACCTTTCTAGAGTGAATACTTTCACCTATAAAATAGTATATTATTTAATATGTCCCCATATTTTCAAGGATTCACAGCTTTTGTCTTCTGTTAGACTTACAATCAGTGTTGTGGTTACAGTGTTGTGCTAGAAGCTGTGGAAACACAAATAAGAAATCAAATCTTAGGCAAACAGTTAAGATAATATGCACATCCCAGGAGCATAATCCAAGTATTTATTTCCATGTGATCAGCTAATTAATAATATAACCCAACATTATGTTCAAAACAGTAGAGCAAAAGACAAGTCATGAGATCTCATTGTGCTTTTAAACAATGATTCTTAGGTGTTCGTGGTTGGACCAAACTGGTAAAACCCGCCAAGAGTTAAAGGGTGCATATTGGACATCCTCCCAAGAAAACCTATTCACCTACAGCCCATGGTATGGCACTGTATATCCCAGCCTGGCTGTGAGGGCAGCACTGATACTTTACCATCCTATCCAAGCAGCTCTGACACTCAGCATAGCAATGCTGAGCTAACACAGATCTGCTGAATCTGCCTCTGGACCCAGCTCTGGGGACTCTGGCATTGTTCTCTTTCAAAAATGAACAAATCCTCTCCATCCAACCTAAGTGAAATGGCCTCAGAATGGGGAAACAGATGTTGCTTCTGTAGAAGATGAGTGCTAGGGTCCTCACGGACTTCCTGACAAATAGTGTGGGGAGCACTGCTAAACTCTCCTTTGTACTTCAGCATGTAATTAGTATAAATGCAGTTCTTTGAAACAAACTGGCATTTTGTATATTGTTCATTGCACATCTATCTAAAAGCTTCATACATTTAGCTCACAAGGATAGTAAATAAGTTATTAAATTGCCTGTGGCACACCATCGCTGTAAACATTATGAACCAATACTTTACAAATTAAAAATGTCACTGAAATTTCAGCTGTGAGGAGAAGCAGTTTCCGTCACACAGTATAAATGACATTTTTACCCTGAAGAAGAAAGGAGTTGTTGTTCTGCTATTACAAAGTAGCCGTGGGAGGAGGAAGAAGAAAGCATGTTGGGGAAAAATAAGGCTAAGGGACATAGAACTGGCCAAGGGGATGCTAACATCCATTTTATTGTGATTTTCTATGAAAGGCTTTTGTCTTTTGTCATTCCTCCCTTTGTGTGAGGAGTAATCTCTTCATTTCATTGCTTTTGCAGAAGATCTGTTCCCTCAGGAGTTGTCCTAGTAACACACTGGCAGGTTATCTACAAGATAACAGAAATTTAAAAATTAAGAAATATGGCTAGCAGTTATAATTTATAATTTGAAACTATAATCATAATAACAATAATGTGTTTGTGGCCATTTCTATTTTGTGTCTCTCTCTCTGTCCAAAAAGTGGAAATTTAAAATGTCCTTGCATAAAATAATAGTGTTTCTATTTTTGTTCCATTATCAGCAGTGGTGATTTCTCTTTGGTGATCTCTCTTCTCTATGAGAATAAAGGCGTAAAATGGTACACTTTTAAAAATTTCACTACATGTTTCTTAATGCATTTTTAATTTATGGAAAAGCATGGAAGCTAGAAGTAGGAAAACTCTGAATTGAAATAGTTATGTCTTTTCCTGTCACTCTAGAGTCATATATTTTCAATGTTTTGTCTAACTTAAAACAAACACCTTTCTAGTTTCAAGCCAGTTTCCAACAGAAGCCCAAAATAAGCAATGTAGAAGGCAGAAAGAACACAGAAGCAATTGTAGGCTGAGCAGATGGGAAGAGAAAGCACCTAAAAGACAAGGGTGAAGGAAATGCCTAAGATAGTCTCCTATTTCAGTTTTCAGAGGATTTTCCAAGCTTCCCCACAGTGTTAGTCAGCACCCCATCATTTCCCTTCAACATATGGTAACAGTGGGTGAGCTAACTCCGAAAAACGCATTTTCTCCCCCAGTGAGTGAAAGGCAACTCCACGGGCCCTGCTTGGCGACACTAAATGTCAAACACGCCTTCACTCCCACGTGCTCTGCCCAGCCTTGCAGGAAGGCAGCCAAGTGGGAAGGTTTGTTCTAGCAAATATGTGGCAAGGACAAGCAAGACAAGAAACTCAGAGAGACATGGCTATTATTTGACCCATTAAGCAAAATAGTAAGAAGGACGTCAGAGGCTTACTGGGTTTGGGTTTGTTATGTTTGATCAGCTTTGGCACTGCTGTCCTAGGGGATATTACTCTTAATTATCAAACCTATTTATTCTAAGGCAGCAGATGTTAAGATGAACGCAACTTCACAGCAACTACTACAATCATGTTGATTTTCCCCTCAGTGGTGGAGTTCCATTAAGAGAATAATTTCCAATATCTTAGGGGGCTTAAACAAAAAGACCTAACTGGAGATGAGAGCACTGCCCTACTGTCTTGCCTGTGTGACAGACTCAGCACCAGAAAGACAGGGAAGTACTTTGAGCTTCATTTTCTTACCTGTAAAATGCTGTTATTTGTCTGCCTTCTACACAGAGTGCAGACTGGACTCTCCCATATAGGGAGGGAAGGATCTGCATTTGGCTGGGATCTTCCCTGAGCCACGGGGCTGCAACCCACTCTGGTCTTGAAAAGGCTTGAGCAATCTCAAGTGTATCTTTATTAGGTAGCACAATCCTTTTAGTAATTTTTGTCTCTGTTGGCTGGAGACTACTATTTATTGTCTCATTCCCCTGTTCTAAAAGACTTTATCTGCTGCTTGTAATCTTGTTTAGAGCTAGCTAGCCTGTATGGCCAACTTGTGACAGTGTTCATCACAGGGGTCAAACCTGACACTTTTTCAATTCATTTTGAGTATATATCATGTAAAAAGTAATTTCTATTTGAAAATTTCACATAGCAGGACCCATATCATACTTTGTTCACTTATGTGACACCTTCATAAACTTTAGAGCTTTACAGTGCTGTAACTTACATGCAACCTTCACACACAGCTTCTGAAGATAGATGTGAAACACATGTACCCTTAGATGTTATATTATACTGTATGAGAAGCAGGCTATATATGTTAGACCAATTAGTGACGTTTTAGTCAGCTGTGCTTAGTTAACATATCATTAAATGGCCAAGAACAACCACATAAGTGCAGATTGTCAGGGTTTGATTATACTTCTCTTTAGTCAAATAAAGTTTTGTCAAACCTTTGATGTATCCCTAACTCTCTGATGGTTTCCATATTTACACCAGCAGGCACAGCAATTCTCAAACTGCTGCTCAGTTCCCTAAGGGTACCATATCTTGCCATTTTGGACACCTGCAGTGCTCTCCAGTAGGTTTATCCTTTCACCAGCTACAGACTCTAAGTGAAACTGCATCAGTATGGATTGAATTTAACATGAACATATGCTAAGGAATGTATATCAAGAGATAACATTCCTGCTATTATAACCTAAGCAATGGCAAAAGAGATTTTTCGCTGATTTAGGGAAACAGTATACAAAGTATAGAAAAAGTCCGAATTTATTGTTTTTCCCAGGCAGCTAAAGTATTGATCATCTGCTAAAGCAAACAAAACCAGCTCCTTTCAAGAGAATAGAATAATAGAATTTAAAACACTAGTGTTTGACAGGTATTTAGTACAATTCAACATGTTGTTTTCGAGCACCATCAATCAAAATATATCTCCTTTGTGTCTTTCTGTCTTTTGTCAGATGAAAATTTACATTTTCATGGAATGATGATATTTTTTCTTTAGCAGCATCACTAAAAAAAAAAAGAAAAAAAAAGAAAAAAAAAGAAAAAAAAAAAAAAAGGAAAAAAAAAGAAAAAAAGAAATCCAGCAAAACAAAATCTTCCAGGAAACCAGAGATGTAACCTGCAAGTATCAACACTGTGTTCCTTACCCAAAATCCAGCCCCAGATGGGGAGATCTGTAGGATAAAACTTCAAACTAGTTGTAATGTGCCAGGAAGCCCCTTGGCATTAGTGCATTCCCAAACCTTATCTTCTGCTTTAGGAAAACAGTTGTGACTTAGTGAAAAGAAACAGTTTGTGTGCCTTGGGACTGCTTCTCTAAGCAAACCAAAAGCACAATATTTAGGGGCAATAGGCAACTTGCTTCAAATTCACACTTCTGATGTGAATTAAAACACTAATGAAGGTGTACTTGGATGGGTCATGAGGCCACACAGTACAGTTTCTGTGACAAAACATCCCACTAACCAGCTGCTGATGGAAAAAGTACAGCACTGTTTGTGGGGGAGTATTTTAAAATAAAATGTCAGCAATTTTGGTTTGCCTTAATCTTCTGCTCTGTAAATTGTGATTTCTGAGGAGCTGTGTCATGAGCAGCCCCTCTGCCTGGATGCCCACTAACCCAGAGGCAAAAATACTCTGCCCTGCTTGCTCCCATTTACATGTGAACTAGAATGTTTCCAGGCCAGGAGATAAGAGGGAGGTATGTACCCTGCAGGCTTTTGGGATCTGAGGGAAGAAGGACAGCATTGGCTCCCATTCCCTCTGACTTCACCTGCCTCCCATGTTGGGCAGAGCCAGCAGGGTGGAAGCAAGCTCTCTCCTCCTGCCTTTTTGCCCATGTGGATAATTTCTGTAATGTCACTGCTACCAGCTCCACACAACTTCTGTGTGCATTTCTCCGTATGAGGTCCCACCGTAGCGGCCGTTCTGTGTGTGCACATTCATTTCAACTCCTGGATTTGCACAGCTAAATCCTGGATGTTTGAAAAGTGGAGTTTTTACTGGAAACACTGTCATATCCTTAAGCGTAGCAGCATGAATGATGCTTCTATAGCACTGAGGTAATTTTTATAAGGTAAATAAATTCCAGTTATTGATGTTACAGAGGGTGCCTCACAAAAGGGATGAATTACTTTGGAGATATTCTGGCTTCTGCTGCTCAAAATGGCAACTTTTACTGTAAGTGAAGAAAAGTGTATATTTATTCTCTTTGTGTGTCTCTTTCCACATTACTCACGTTCTTGATGGGGGATGACAGTAATAAGATCTGCTGTTAATATTGCAGCTATATGGTAGCTGACTTCCACAGACTGCTCAGCCAGTGAGTCACACATCGTCCCAGCAGGTGCACTGTGAAACACATATTTTCCCCACTGTTTTAGAGGCCATTGTATTAAAATACTGAAATGAGCTGGAACGACAGAACCGAGTTACTCATACTGCCCTGCATTTCAGCAGCGATTCTGTTCTGGGATGTTAAAGAGATGCAATCAAGTGGGTTCTGGAATAAAATCTTTTTATTATTGCTACAGTAATATTGGGTTGGGTTTTGTTACAATAGGCAGAGGAAACACAAATTAAGTATTTTTCTGTGCACTTCTGTACAGAAAAAGGTTGCAAAGACTTGCAATTTAGCAACATTAAGGATTTAGTTTCCAAGTAATAAGTTCTTAAATGGTCTTAACAGAAACCCAAGTATTTAAATAAATGCTGCCTGAGGATGTTTATTAATCCACCTTAACATTAGCTATAGACAGGCTCTGATATCATCTCACAGCTTTCTCATAAAGTGTTTGCAAGTATTCAGCTTGGTTCATTAAATTACTAGATGACATGCCTACTCTTCAGGAAAACAAAAAGACCATGGAAAACAATGTTCTTTAAATGATGTCCATGTTGAACCATGTGTGTATAAATGAGAGCAGCTCAAATTTTTCTAGTTTAAGAACTCTGTGTCTTTGTCTACAGTATGTACTTGTCATAAAAATGAGCTGGGCCTTACACCGTACCATGTCTCCTGCTCACATTTTTAAAGACTTCTGCCTGGGCTATGTTGATCTCTGGTTAAGGTTTGGAAACGTTTGGTGGCCCAGAATAAAGGTATGCTGGTCCATGGCCAATACAGCTGTCATAGCTGTTCAGAAAGCTGTTTCTGAGTGCCTTACAGATACTGGTGGCTGCTTTCTTCCTCATTGAGTAGCTAGGTGCCAAACATGTTGCTCCTCCCTTAAGTTTTGGGAGATATAAGGACCAGGGAGCAGAGGGGAAATGGAACCATGTATGATCATGCTTCAGCCTTGGTAGGACAGTACTGGAGAGTCCCAGAACTGCTGATGAGAAATAAAACATCTGGGAGAGATCCTTCACAATGCTTTCATGCTATAAGTGTACTTTTGAAAATGATAGATAAACTAACCATTTCCAGTAGCCATGCAAAGTGTGGAGCAAGCCCAGCTTGCCTGAGAAAAATAAGATCTACTGCATACACAAATTGATTATATGGCACATAGATAGACTAAGGAAGGATGACAGCCTATAGCCTCTTCCTGCCACCAGAATATGTCATGTGGCCTGTCCAAAAAGGCTGAGCAAAAGGTTTGGGCTGGAGTTAGCCAAGCCCTCCTAAAAACTTGAAGGGTGAAAGCTGAATCATTAGTTTGAGGTTTTTCTGTGGGTTTTTTACTCAAGTACGTAAAAATACATCATGCTGACAGGATTCATAGATAGGACTCCCTTTTCTCATCCAAATATCCTTACCAAGCTATGAACAGATGTTCCTTTCTTAACACACAAAATTTGAGCTTCTTTATGAACAGCACCCCAGAGTCCCCAGGTAAGATGTAGAGTGCCACTGCCAAGTCATCTGTGGAAGCTGCACTATCAAAGTAACAGGTACTGCTGTGAATCCCTGGAGACCGAGCAGAAAACTAACCCAGAGGTCTCATTAGAGCTAAGAATTCAGCCACGTATTTTATGAGAAAAGCAGGCACCCCTAAACACACGTGAAAATAAAGCTGCAGATGTGTACAAAACTTTCAGGTGAAAGGAGAGCTGTGGTTCCAAATACATACAGGAATGACTGACTTCATTCTCCTTGCTCTGGTCATCTTTCCCATATAATTGCTTATGTAGCTGTTATCTCCCAACTTTTTCTGGAAAAAAAAGTATATTTATTGACACAGGGACCACCTTTACCATGTGTTTGCACAGTACATCACACCTTATAATAAACTCTTCCTGTGTGTGCTGTACAGGGTCATGCTTAATTCCACATCATGTTAGCAGAGTATTCAGCTAACTCTGAAGGCCTTTGCACCTCCAGAGCAGACGTAGCCACTGATTTTTATCTACACCTCAGGTATAACCATGGCATCGAGCCAATGTACACACAAAATACATAAAAATTAATGTGGACTTGATCCTGGTGTTGGCAGCAAAGAGGCAGCTCCTCTTGGCTCTTATTTGGAAACATTCAGCTAGGCATCAATGTATGCTCCAATGTAAGCTTCCAAGAGTTACCGCAAGAATTCTGTTAACCACAAGCAGGTCTGGTTCACTACTCCCAGTTCCTCCTGGTGTTGCAACACACAGGCAGAACCATTTATTGGATTTATACATGACAGTGCTTGTGAACTCCTGAAGGCTTGGACTGTGTGCTGTTTGTGGTCCCCACACCTACTACAGACCGCCCATGAGCATTTATGTGCAACCCCTAGACTTCACTGGAGTTTTTCATGAGACCATTTCACCCTATTGATTTGCTTGACTCATTCTGTGACCCCTTTTAGAATGAAACAGATACTTGGGATGTGATGCAGCTGCCTAAATCTATGTGTCTTATCACATGAGGTGCTAGATGTTGTTCAAGACAGGAGCAGAACAGACATGGGTTCCTAAGAGACACCCAGCAACCTCGTAGAGGGACAACAGGTGAACAGGCAGGATCCCTGGAGCACCACAGATGACATCGGCCTCCTGTGAATAGCCAGCTGATCAAGCCAAGATCCTAAATGCTTAGTGATGCCAACAGAGCTCACCAGGTGATCAAAAAGGTGAGCACTCTATGGAGGGCTGCACAGCTCCTTGGCCAATGCGTGCTAGATGACTAGTGGTGAGAGGAAAGTGTCCAAAACCTACAGTCAGACATCAAAATTGAGTATCTTGGTCTGTTTCCTGAAGTTTCTTCCCTTCATAGTCCATACCCACATTAGATGAATGCCATACATCCTACAGGAATGAAGTTAATGATGCAGTATAACACCAATTACGCACTGTCTTGATGATTTCCAAGTGTAAAACATCACTCCTAAAGATACGGCTAAAATATTTTATGAGCTCTTGGATTTATATTGTGGATATAGATGTCTCTCAACCCCAGTGTTAAGACCACATTTTTCTTCTAGGTAGGGTCCTGCAATTTTGTCCTGATTTTGAGGCATATTGAGATATCCTTTGGTAGATCTAGCAAATACACTGAAGCTGTCTAGCAAATACCTTGAGCTGCCTGTGACTGCCCATGACCTAGTGTTCATCATTTCTATAACTGAGATGTGGTAAAAGATCAGGTAGGAGCAAAATGGGCTGAGTGGCTTTGAGGGTTGTAATAAGCAGTTTGTGTGGCATTTACTGATGTGGGAAGGTTAGCCAGCTTGATGAGAGAGTTCATAAAAAACAGAAAGAGGCAGTGGTATCCTAAACTACTGTTGCAGCATCCAAAAAGGCAGGACTCATTATAGTCTGCAGTTCTGACCAGATCAGGGCATGAACCAGCTTTTCACTGTAAGTCTGTGCAGCAGTTGACACAAAGATGTACTGGCCTCTTACCAGGAATCCCAGTACCTCTCACCCATGCAATGAACAGCCTTTGGAGTGATTGAAAGACTGGGCCATCTAGACTGGTGTTCTATTACAGTTTTGCTCTGCTAACCCCATGACTTCAGTACTTGCTCCCCTTTTCCTGGCACTGCTTGCTTCTGCCCAGGCTTCACCCACTCATTTTCTCATGCATCTACTTGAGTGGATGGATTAGGAATGAGAGGAAGGAACACACCCAGGTTAAAAGCAGGATATTTATTTTTTAATTTATTTATTTTTCAGACACAACAGGTATGTCTAAGGACTCGGAGCAAATCATGAATTGGGAAGGAGGAAAGAGGAAAGAAGCAGTATTTTCTCAATACCCATTCAACCATGCTGTCATGCTCACAGGCTGTTCTCCATGAAGCTGAAAGCTACACCAGCCAGTATCTGCTTTTGTGTGGCTCATTTCACGATTTAAAGTCTGGGTTTTCACATCTCTCTGCACTTGCCAAAAAAAGGAAGGTTGTAAACAGGCTGGAAAAGCCCTGCACACTACAGAGTTTACAATTTGTAATAGGTCTGGTATGTTTGTCTTCAGAGATTAATTTTACAAAGCAAACTGGAGCACATTTTGTGTGTTTGTCGTTACTGCTCCCCTGGTGTTCATTTTTCCCCACAGTAAGTGCTTGAAGTAAACTAATGCATCTCTAATCCTACCGGTGATTTCTGCCCTCCTTGTCTGTGTCACAGAGGGTTTGTGCTCGCTGGAGGAGCCTCCTCCTGTGGTTTCACTCGGGTCCCCTTCTTTCAGCTTTTTGCTGAGACTCAGCACTCTGGGGGTGTGTAAAGCCTGTGCCACGGGCTGACTCCTGACTCAGCGTTATGGCTGGGTGGACACAGGGCTTTGTGGTCACCCACCCTGTCCTGGTGACTCAGAGATAAAAATTAATTCCCTGCCTGAACTCTGGTGTTTACAGCCTGCCAAGTTTGGCCTGGAGCATGCTATAAATCTCAGAGAGCAGACCTTAAACAAAAAAATGCAGCCCAGTACCAGTCCAAGCAGGGCTCCTAATATTATACTTTTCTTTTCTCAGAGTATGGAGTATGTGTGAGTAAGAAAAACAGCATACATCAATCACACTATCCATCTCTCAGCTAGAAATCTTTTTTTTCTACAGTAGCCACCACCACAGCCATGAAGTACTTATAGAGGTTTAGATTGGATCACCTTCACCTAAAGGGTTGTCAAGTACTGGGACAGGCTGCCCAGGGAAGTGGTTGAGTCATCATCCCTGGAGTTATTCAAAAGATGTATAGCTATGGCACTTGGGGGCATGGTTTAGAGGTGGACTTGGCAGTTCTGAGTTACCAGTTAGACCTGAAGACCTTAGAGGTCTGTTCAAACCTAAATAATTATATGATTCTCCTGCACAGCAAACTGCATTTGCAGGGTCATGCTGCCACTGGGCTTTGACAATGATTCTAGTCTCCCATCTGCAGCTGGGAAAGCATCTCTAAGCACAGAAGCAAACTTACTGTCTTTTCATTTGGGAAAGTCTTGGTTGTTTTATTTTCACCATAATTAGTTGGGTTTTTTTATTACTACTAATATGAAAATAGCACTTGTCAGCTGTGGTGAGGATCTCATTGTATCAGGAAGTATCTGTATATTGGAAGTAAGAGCCCATTTTGCCAAGCACTCTGTGAGCAAAAGGTCAGGAGCATCAACTATCTAAATATAACAACAGACAACTGAAAAGAAAAAGGATATTGCATCAATAAAATAGAAACATGAAAAAAACAAAGCAACAACTACAGTACTCCCACAACCTAAATTCTGAGTTATGGTAGAAAAAGTTTATCTGATCCACAGATTACCCACAATGCCAGTGAATTAGGTGGCTCAGAGGGGAATTGCCTGTGTCACCACAATTTGTTTGAAAGCAGAGCAGCTCTCCTCTCCCTTGTGCTAAAAATTATTTATTCACTCAGTATGTGGGTTTGGGGAACTAATGCAGTTTGTAAATTGGACTTTTTTCATTCAAGAAATAGTAATAAATTTGGAGATGCAGAAAGCAAGTGCTTTGTTAAGTGCTAGACATGAAAAGGCAATTCAGAAACTTGAGGAAGGGGAAGAGATTTTATCCCCTTGCAGTTGAGTGCAGTAGTGCAGTAATCAGGATGCTCACCTAAAACTGTAGGACATTTTACCTGGGATGAGAGCAAAACCCAGATGTCTGGCTCCTGTGTACATACTTAATCATCAGCTTATATGTATTTTCAGGCTCTGGTCCACTGACAAGGAAATTCAGATGCATTTGTAGGGACCTCTGTGAGATCTGTGGTCCATCCTGCTTTGCAGTCCGTGGATTGAGACTGATGCCTCTCTGGATGCTGCCTTTAGCAAAGTGAAAAGCATGTACAACAAATGGACATCTGTTCTGTGCCTTGGTCAAGCATAGCTGATGGGTTGCCTCAAGTTCCCAGCAGGCCTGTAGAATTTAAATTAGTTGCAGGTGGTGACAGTAGGCAGATTTGCTCTAGCTGTGGTCTGGCTCCATCAAGTTTTTGGCTTACTTCTCCAAGGCTCTGGAATCAGGCATTTTCTCTCAGCTGCCCACTATTCTCTGAACTCCACCCAGCCCTGGACATCCCTGGTCATTCTCATGTACACAATGCTTCACTGAAGGCTGATCTTATAGAGATTCTTCAGAAGAGAGTCAGAATCAACAGGTTTTTGTGTTCTAAGAGATAGAGACATTGAGACACTACCAAACCCTTCCACAAAATGCCAGCAGAGAGTCCCTCACCACATCTAGTACTCTCCATGTACAACACTGAGAACTATACTCATAATAAGGCTGCTGCTTTGTTTTTCTCCTTTCTCATTTGCTTTCCACTATAAACACGATGAGGTCACCGCCTGGTTTTGTGGATCACGGCGGGTCCCCTTCCTTCCGTCCCTGTCTTGGATCCCTTAGGGCTGTAGGTGCACATCTGGCCCCTCAGCCTGCCAGTGCCAACACTTCCCTCTCATTTAACCACCACGAGTGGGCACACCTCCCTCGGTGGTTGTGGTCAGCCCTCACAGTGCTGTGGGCTCACCCTGTGGTGCTGCTGTTCAGCTGAACCGAGGACCTCTGACTGCTGTCTGGGCCTGGACACATCTGAGATGGAAAGTTAAATGAACCTTAATAGTGGCAAATTATCGATGGATCACTCAGTTCTGCTGCAGCCAGAAATTTCAGGGTTCCCACGACCCTCCCTAGTGCACTTACAATGCTGGCACTTTAAAATGTCACAGCTGACAACCAGAAAGCAGGGGTTTTAGGCCTGCTGGACTTGTTCCCTATATTTTCATTTGAGAGTGCCAATCACTGTGGTATCTAAGTACTAGTTGTCCTTTGAACAGCCTGTGTCACGTAAAAAGGGATCCATCATGCTTACAGTCAGTTTTCTAAAAGCTGCCTGGCCTCCCAAGTTCACCAGGCTCCCTCTGCAGATGAGGTGGGGAGAAAAACATGTCCAGAGGGTTAATTTTCACACTTGTTTCTTTGTGTCTCTGTCTTGCAGTGGAAGTCAGGGAAGGTACAAGGCTGACAAGAGCTACTGTTCATGGACAGCTTTAGCTGGAAGGACTTCAGACTGCTGAAAGATAGGAGGAAAAATCAGCCTGCAAGGTACACATACCACAAGTAGTAAAAGAGCCCTTTTCATCTGGTATTTTGCTATTTTGAGATCTGGTATTGCAAGGTGCTGTGGAGGCAGACACCTCTGACAGTTCGTATTTAACAGATCAGAAATAACATGTGTGAGATCTAACAGCCAGAAGCAAATTAAGGCTAGAAATTCACATTTTAACAATATAAATAATTCATCATTGCAAAAGTTTGATGAAAGATGTGGCAAATTATCCAATATGTGAAATCTTCAACATGTGAACAATATCCAAGTGATGTTTATGCTGTGACTAATACAGGAATTACAACATGGGTGTGAACTGGAGGAGGTTCACTGCTCTATACAATACAAAGAATTAACTTTGAGAAAACAATGTTTCTTTCTAAACCCATCTTGCAAGATTCCTGAAGTGTACAGTGCCCAAGGATGGCAGCCAGAGTGAGAATACACAGAGAACTCAAAGCAGTAGGAATCTAAACCTCCTGGAGTAGAGAGGTACTTGGTATGTCTTTTCTATCAAGCTGTGCATTTATGGCATTGTGTGTTTTGTCTATCTTTTCCTTCACAATTTTGCCCTCATTCTAACTGCAAAAAAATTCATTATTGTAGTAATTACAGAAAAGCTCACTCATGTTACAGGCAGAGTGCAACCAGTGAATCTTCTGTCCTTTTCTGCTTTTGCTAGCCCCCAACAAGTCTGATCCTTGGGGAAGCAGGCTGCAGTGATAGGTGCAATGCAAACTAGTGCTACACTTGATGGCCTTGAACCAAAGGCAGTTGAAAGATGTTTAGTAGTGAGTGAATGACAGAAGAGTCCCCTATTCTGAATGGAATCCTGCTAAAAATGCAAAGATTTACATGCAAAGTACAGGTTCCTCTCCAAACCTGAAAGGGGTGCAACCCTTCTGTCTAGCTGCTACTTTACCTACACTCATCCCCAGAAATCCAGAGGGAAAAATCCACAAACCCTGCAGTGGACTCTGGGTTTTCCCTCGGACCTGATGATGTTCTCCCCTTATCCTGATGCCTTTGCTAACTGTCTGTAGTTGCCTAAGCCTAAACATCCCCCAGCTGGTCTGTCCCAGTCCCCAGGGTCCCTGGAGTCCCTCTTTCCCTGGTATTTCCCATGGCACATTGCCGCAGACCCGGAGACACAATACTTCCAGCAACCCAAGGTCCTGGATCGATTCCCTGGTAAAGACATCCATGCCTGGAGCTCTGTCAGCCAGTGGATGCAGCAGATGGCAAGAAGTCAAGACACTGCGTTTGGTGGAAGATGTTCAACAAATGTTGTGACCAGAAGATTTCAGATTTAGCTTTCTGAAGGAACAGAGCTGTACCACAACATTTACAAACAGCTCCAGTTACAACTGCGTAACACCAGCCAGTATTCAGAAGCTGTGCCAGGAAGCTCTCCACGTTGCTACACTCCCTTATTAATAGCATTTTGCCAAGCTGCCCTCTGGGACAGAATTATTGTAGAGTGGTTAAATGTCTGCTTGTGGAGGAATGCTTTATTTTACCGTGTAACCGCAGTCTGACTTGAATTCCAGAGCACAAACCAGGAGGTACCTGGGATGCATTATAGGCTGCATCTGGCTAGATTTTCTGGCCCACAAAAGACCACAGACATGAGTGAGATTGATTTATTGATCTCCTCTCACTCCCACAGCTTACACAAGCAGTGGCAACAAGCTACTCCCGCACACACACCTGCATCTTGATTTACCACATAAATGTTACAACAAGCAACACTAAGATCACACCCACCTTTTCTTTAGCCTTCCAAAGCTCCTAACCAAAACAGCTTTATCAAGAGAAGATATTTCCCTGATAAGAAAACCCTGTTATGAAGTATATCTTTTGAAGCAGAATAGGGAATATCTAAGAGAAGCCCATTTTTTAATATCCTGTGAGTGGGAGAGTGGCCTCAGTATGTCCCACTGCTGACCTCTTTTGTGCAATGATCTCCTTTTGTAAAGAAGGTCTGCAACTGCTTTATATTTTTCTGTCTAAATATTCAGTAGTCATTGCTGTGAGAAGGGAAAAATAAACAAAGCCCAAACTCACACACTGAAACACCAGCCAGCGAAGAGTTTCTCCTAATGGCACAAACCAGAACGAGCAATAAAGGCCAGGCTGTCTGCATCCAATACAGATCCCATGTGTGTTTTAATAACAAAGGATAAAAATCACTGCGTTTCCCTCCTGTATTGAAATACTAGATGATAAAAAATAATGACTAGAGCAACAAGATGTAGCCAGGGGGAAGTTCTAGGAGAGATTTCTGTTGAAATGAGACAGACATCATACAATGAGACAGAGTCCTTGTGTGAACCTTTTAAAAGATGATTTTCATCTTGTTCATACACTCGAACTACTGAACAAATGAATTGGAGTAATTAAAAACTACTACCCTTTGGTGTTTGGCTGTTCTACAAATATAGCAATGTTTTTAAGGCAAAAAAAAAATCTCATGACATGTGCTTAGTGCATTCCAGTTCTTTGTGTTTTTCATTTCAATTATATGAAAGCAAGGAACACCTCAGTTATGAGGAAAGGCTGAGAGAGCTGGGACTGTTTAGCCTTGAGAAGAGAAGGCTTGGGGGATCCTACTGATGTGTGTAAATAACTGAAGGGAGGCTACACAGGGGAAAGAGCCAGGATGTTTTCAGTGATGCCCAGTGACAGGACCAGAGCCTATGGGCACAAAATGAAACACTGGAGGGGTCATCTGAATACCAGGAAACATTTTTTATTCATTTTAAGTGCAACCAAGCACTAGAATAGGTTGCCCAGGAAGGTTGTAGAATGTCCATCCTTGGATATATTACAAAAAACTGTCCTGGGCAAGTAGGTGGCCCTGCTTGAACAGGAGGGGGTGGAGAGGATGAACTCCAGAGGTCCCTTCCAACCTCAATCATTCTGTGATTCTGTGATCTCTCATTCTGTGAAGGTGGTTGCAATGCATCAGGTAGTTTTCTTCATGATTCTAGTGCTACAAAAGAGGAGACTAAAGATGCATCTGCACTGATTCATGCCTTTTAACTCTGAATCATTGTTGTCTTAGCATCCACACACACCACAAGAGTATGCAAATTGTGTTGGAGCAAATCTGTTTTTCTTAGAAAATTAGACAAGATACACGATTGGCCTATGCCAGGGCTCATATTCATGTATTCCACCTGCACCAGATGTGAATTTCGGCATGCTCTGTTCTTGTGAAGAACTCACTTGTGCTCTCCCAGATCAGTCAGGAGTGTTAAATGTGATAAAAATTCTTAGGTTTTAGCAAAAGAAAAGCAAGTGTTTCTTGCACTGTTGTGATTGGCTGCTCATTGCTTGGCTTCTGACAAGCAGGACAGTGGGAATCTCAGTGCCCCAATGACTCTGACACAGGAATAGATGTGCACAAGTTGGGTCACAGCAGCTGTCAAGGGAGCTCTTTGGTGTGACTGTCAGCATGGACATAGGCAAGAGAAAGTGACCATTACAGTTCCTTTTTCTTTTACACACAAAGATTTATGTCATATCCTTTTTGTTAGTAGGGAATACATGTGAAAGCGAAGAATGACTGTTAACAATAGCTGCATACTGCTACCACTCCTTCATCCAGAACATCAAGCATGTGGCAGTCTGAGAAAGGAAAAACAAAACCCCCTCAACATCTAACATATGGGCTTGCAGAATAGCATTGCCATTCATATGGTTTGCACAAGTGTTATGAGATTTTCCTATGAAGGGGAAACCATGATCTATAAATTATAAAATCTCACATGCAAAGCAGGAAACTCAACAAGTCCATAAAAAAGGTTTGAGTTCAAGTTTTCCTGAAGAACATGAATTGATTATGAGACTTATCTCTACTTTTCCCTTTCATTCCCACTGTTAATTTGTTTTGCCCAAGTCCTAACTGTTGAACAGGACCAAAGTAAAGGAAATAGTGCAAGTAAATATGAATGAAAAATATGGTTGGATGTATCATCAGCGTGGTGGTGGATAGACTGGGACACTCTTAGGTTTCTTCTGTTTCTGGAAATTTCCCTCATTTGCTGTTAAGTGCACTGAACTGATGGATCCTAGCTATGCAGTTTCACTTCTGTCACTTGTATAATTAACACAATGGATGCAAAAAGTGCAAAGAGCTCTTGTGATTTGTGCAAGCAGGCTTCTGGAAACCTGAAGAGATGTGATAAAATAAGCACTAGAGTAAAGTAGGGTTGCCACTTCACACAAACCAAATGCCAGGAAGAGGAGAGCAGTGTTCAGTATATTGAATGCTTACCCATTGCTAATTTTATCTCAGACAAATCAGGTTTTAAGGCTGAACAAAGGAAAATGAGACGATCTCTGGACTTTGATATTCCTCAGTCTGTGTAGGAAATCAGGTCATGATAGTAAAGAAAAAATTAAAAAAATTATCAGGGAAGGATAGAAAAGTGTTTACCTCAATTTTGCTTGTAAAGATTTTTGTTAATCAGAATATAATTGTCAATATATATATGTCTATACTGTTTGAAATTAAAATTAGATCAGTGCAAGTACATCCATGTAGCACCAAATACCTGTTCAGGTTAGAGAGTTAAGGATCATTCTAAAATAAACAGAATATTATGGAATTGTAGGAAAAAAACCCCAACAACTTGAACAATGAGATTTTCCTTTTTTTTTGTCTCATCTCTCTCTATGAAACAGATACACACTGGAAAGATTCCAAGATTTCACTTCTCATGTTTTGTTTTTGCATGACTTAACTCTGAGCATCCAGAATACTTTGGAAACAGAAAAAATAACGTAGTCTTTACCCCAGGTGAAACTAGATTATGTACATATCCACCACAAATAACAGGGAAACTTATCAGACATGACAGTGATTCGGCCCCATGGAGCACTGACAAGAGCCTAAATTAGCATAAACCAAGCCACAATTCCCAGACAAAATTCTCTCAGGGAGTAGAATTTGCAGGAGCTTCCAGTGAAACAGATGGGAAGGAAACTTCATATTTCCCAATAATATCAGATTAAAATGGCACTTGGTATAGGTGCTACTATCCATATTTGAAGAATATGTTTTGCACACAAAATGTAAAGCCATTGAGAAAATAAAACTAACTATTTTGTATATGAAATGTCTATGGGTTTAAGTGAAGCAGTTAATTTTGTTTGGAATTTTGACACAACTACAGTCTTAATACCTGGATTCCCACGTGCACCAGACATTTTGCCACATCACCACAGACAACCATGAGAACTCAAGAAAATAATTTCCCAGAAGACATTTTAATGGTAGCCTTTAACTATTAAAATTGTTTCTGTTGGCTTTTTCAGACCAATACAGCAATTTCCATGAATGTAATTTAGGAACAATTAAATCTGTGAATACTGCTGCAGCAAATAGTTTCAGTCACAAGAAAGGATGAAAAAAATATTTAATTTGATCCTTTCTGAAGCTAGGGTTATGTTTTCTTTTGCTGGTTTTTTTTTTATTTTTCCCCAAAAGTTCTTTTCAGCTTGATTTCTTCTTCTAAAAACCAATGTGCTTTTCCTTTTCCTCCATTTTCCCCAACTAGGCAGTAGACAAGCAAGAAGAAGAAAACCCCTACATTCTCTGAGTGCATTTTTAATTGAACCAATTGATTTCCCCCACCCTAAAAAAAAAAAAAAGCCATTTTTAAGACCAATTTGGGCGCATGTTGAAGTGTGCATTGCTGCTTTGGTCTGTCGAGTTACATCTGTGGTGGGAACTAAACCAGTTCAAGTGCTGTGCTGTAGCTACAAATAGTTTTTCATTTCTCACATCCTTGATAAACATTTGCTTTGCGTCAATTCCCACTCTTTCAGAAATGCCTTGAAACGTGGCACAAGTCAGGACTGCTCCTGACAGAAAGATGAGTAAAGTTGTTTTGAATGGGGGTGAGCTACTTCAGTTTGTACAGTGACTGCTGCAGTGTGGCCCAGAACTGCATCCCTCTAGGTCACATCTGTGGGTGATGGAGGCCACCTTGAGGTCCTGATCTTCTCCCAGCTCTGACCCCTCAGTTCAGCTCCTCTGCAGCATTACCTCAGCTTTGCAAAGGGAGTAATCGGAGGACTGATGTAGCAGGAACAAGTGGAAGAGAGAGAAGGTGGTAGCAGTAGCTGAGGAGGTGTTGCTGTCTTCATGTGTGGGCACATCCAATCTGCTGCAAAACTCTCTCTACATTGCATCACTACTGGCAAGATGTCTTTGGTAGCAGATAACAGAGAAAGGGAGCAAAGTTGCATGAAAAATATTGGTGAAGACAGCTTAACAAAAGTAAAAACAAAGGTGACATCCCTCCCTCTTCAGCCCTCTTGACTGTATTGACTCAATCTTCAAGGACTTCAGCAGTGCCTTAGATACCTCACGCATATGTAGAAGTCAAGCTGTAACAAATTTGTGGCCAACTCCTACTCCAAATGCAGCTGTCAAGTCAGAATCTTTGTTTACTTTCCAGAAAGAACAGAAATTATTACTATTTTTTTGTCCGAAGAAAGAAGGACAGAGAAAGTGCTTCTTTTTGTTACGTTTCCTTTGTATGTGTCTAACCATGATCACAATACTTATGATCATTGTAACTGGAGGATTGTCATGCACAGATAAACTCAGCCACATGATCAGGATCAAACTACAGAACCACATGGTGATACTAGAGCAGGAAGATGCTTACATAGGAAGATGACAGAGTGAAAAAGGAGAATGGATCCAGCCATAGGTACTCCAATTCATAAAAAGGAGAATATTTTCAACTTCATACCAGCAAAGCATTAACAAACAAACCTTCATGGTGGTAAGCTAGTATTCAGCTTGTGGTCAGCAAAAGAAGAACAGAATATTTTTATTTCAGTAATTGATATAAAATATGGAAATGGCACACTAAGCAGCCAGTTGGAGCAATGGTTTTAAGGCATTTAAATACTGTAGTTGTATAGAAATGGAAAAGAAGAAAAAAGGTCTATTTGTTTATATATGTATGTTTCTTTGGTCTGAAGTTGCAGGACAAATCACATTTTTCAAATAACTTTGCTATGGTAAGAAAAGGGCATTTAGAAAAGTCATTACTAGAAGAAAGTAATAATTTTGTTTCAGTAAAACTCTCCACAGTATGGATTGCTAAAGTACATGACTCTATAATGGATATCCAGAGCTTTTAATAACAACAGCAGGAGCTATGCAAGCAAGCCTGAATACAACACTCTGTGCCAATGTATATTAACTTGTCCCATGTAACTTCTACTCTTCCAGCCACTGGCCCATGTCCATCCAATTTAAATGCTGACTACAGAAGGGAAAATTGTAAACCTTCTGTACTTACACACTGCATAATTTTTTTTTACTTTCACTGAATTTTTACCCAGGGAAGAATAGAGCAGAGTTATATGCTTCATAGAGTCTGCTTGATACGAACTTTTTAAAGGTTTTACTTTAATCCTGTACACCTGGTATTTCTGGGGGTTCAAACAGATTTATATTTCTTCCCTACCAGCTCTCCTATGACTTTACAAGAACAAAGCCAATAAATTCCACAGGATCAAAGACAGAAGCAGTTGGAAGCTGTTTTCTAATCCAGACCTACACAGCCGTGTGTCTTTCCCCATATCCCACATCCCTAATGACTGGATTCTCTCTCCCTATAGATATAAAACAGTCTATCATTTGTATTTGAATCCCTTTCTTTAATATTATTAGACTACATAGGCACATATTTAAAGAGGTCAGATGGCTTGTTAACACAGTGTATATTGCTAATGTGTAGCTCTCAGCAAGCAGATTTGGAAGAACAGATTTTTTAAGACTAACATGAGAACTTACAGAGTTAAAGAGAAAAATAAAAAGTTACTTTCTATTCTTAATAAACTCAATCTACCTTATGAAATAACCTCATTGAAAGAGAACAAGCCAGTTCTTTGCCCTGTCTCAGCACCACTAATGGATTACAGCTTTATTGCTCACCTAACTCTTGCTGGGAAGTTGTAGCAACACAATATGTACCCTTTCCAGAATGTAACTTTACTTTCTTGCTTGATTCATAACACTTAACTGATCCTGAAAAGAGGAAATACATTTCAGTCCTCAATATAGGACCCTACATATCTTCAGGAAGACTAAATTTATGGAAACACTCTATTCCCAGAATGACTTAATAGGGAAAAACAGAATCCTCCAGAAGTCAACTAAAAGTGAGCTCTCTTCTGTCCTTTATATAAACCTTTCCCTCATGCAGGAGACCTGGGAAGTCTATAATCTTTGAACTAAGCTAGTTTTTGTTACCCTGTATAACAGGATAACACGGGGCTCATTGCCCTGTTATTGTCTCTGTGCAGTGAGGCTGGGTTACAGGTTCCTTAAGCATTTCCTTTGCTCATGTTGTCTCTGCACAGTGGTAACACAGTGTGGACTTTACCTCCTCATACAGCTTCCCTCTGTTCAAGTGAACTAGTGATAGAGGATATGATCTGCAGTACAGCATGGTTTGCTAGTCATTTCCCTCTGAAAAGCAATACCGATATTTGAGAGGTTTAAACCAACAATTTGGTTCTAGGTATGCATGAAAAGAACTATCCTTTTAACCCCAGGAAACAAAAGCAATTTTTGTTGATGTTAAGGGTGTTTTGAGGCCTAAAATTCGTAGGCTCTTTATACACCCAAAGGTTTTTGCTGTAGTTGTAACTTCCTTTCTTGTGACAGTCCAGATTTCCCAGAAATTCCATCTTACCCCAGAGAGAGAAAGAGAGGATTGGAAAAGACATCCTCTTGCAGACTGTCAGGGTGGGATTTGTCTCACCTAACTCTAAGCATTTATATTAATAGGTGTCAATAGCTGAGCTGGTCACTCTGGGCTCTATTTGCAGTCAGTGGGGAGAAATTGTAACATAATTTGTCTGAATGCTTCCAGTTATTTGCTTTAGACTGAACTGAGCTTTAGAAATGCCTTATTCTCTACTCTGTCTGCAAAGGCAGCTCAGCTCTGCTAGATCACAAGTGGATACCTGTTGTCACTCCATTAGATTAATCATGCTTTTTCTCTCTCATATTGTCTTTAATGCACTTTCTTTTTTGCTTTTCATTTTACATATGTCATTTTTACTCTTTTGTCTTAGGACAGTTTGTCTTCTAACATCTCAGACAGTTCACCAATGCAGTGTGCTCTTCTCAAAAAAGTCCATGACTACAAAAAAGCAATACATGCAATATTTAGCTCTCAAAACATAACAATACCCCTCACAATTTTTGCAGCATTTTCATTAGCGACTGAACTCTGTAAGAATAAAAATATTTCTAATACATTTTCAGTACCTACTATATTGATGAACCTTGCTTCTGTATCACAGGAAGAGAGGTCAGGATTGCAAAAGTCAAATAAAAGTAAAATTATTTCATTTCAAAGGCACACTTTCTGTTGCTAGTGCTTTATTACCAAAACCCAAAGCAGAGTTTAAAACTAATTTTGATACATCTGCAGTAGCTGCAGCCATCTCTCTGAATATAATTACCAAACAAGTAGTTATTCCTACAAAATTGCATTAAAATAATAAAATTAAAGAACATGTAAAACAAAACTATAGATATTTAAGGTTTCCCAGAGAGGCAGGCTATAGAGTCTTCACTCTTGGACACACTTAAAATTGGACTGGACACAACCTTGCACAACCTGCTCTATTTATCCCTGCTTTAAGCAGGGGGGTAGGCATGAGAATCTCCAGAGGTCCAATCTTATGAAATTCAAAATTCTGTTGTTCTGTGAGTCTAAGCATGAAGTCACACATAATTTTGGCTTAACTGAGATGCTTGAGGTAAGTGCACCTCGTACCTGTGCATGGGTTTTGATTTTCAGAATTATGTCCCAAAAGATGGGAGCACACATCCACTCAGAACTGAGCATGTTACTGTCTGCAGTCCAGAGTCTTCAGGAATATCTAACTGATGCATAAAATATTGAAACTTCTGAACAGAAATACACAAAGACACTTAGAAATCTCTCTTTTCTCATTCAGGGTGGGATTCATTTTGGCAGTACTTTTGTGGCTTAAAATAGGTTTCTGGACTAAATTAACCACCAAAGCTTGCTTTTTCATCAGTCCAAAGATACAGGCACTGCTAAGAGATTATTTGAACTGTCTGAAGACAGGTTTTGAGAATACACAAGACAAATGCCCCAGTGGAGTTCTCCATTTATTTCCCTGCACTATGGAATGAGCATGCCCCGCTGACTGAGGCTGCATACATAAATTTTAGTGCTGAAACTTGACAAGCTCAATCTGAATCTCAGCATGGTTTAAAAAGAGTGCACCCCTGGTTCTAGCACTGTTCATAAGCAATTAAAACCTTTTTTTTCTAAGTCTTTTGTCTTCAAAAACTGTCCTAGAGAAATTGTCATATGAATGGTGGCTTGAAAAACTTAACAAAACCCCCAAAACTACTATGAACACTCTTCTGAAATCCATTTAATGATTTCTTACTCATCTAAAAAATATTGAGGGAAATAGTTACTGGGTAATTCTGTGAACCAAGCATGAATAAAACACTATGGACAATGAGCTGCCCATAAAGCATCTGTGCTTTGCTCTTACCAATTTTTTTTTTTTTTTAAATTCACAGTGCTTGCCTTAAAGAAAAAGAAAACACAAAATAGCACACACAAAAAAACCAACAAAAAACCTCCAAAACCAGTAAAATTGACAATATGACTTGTGAAAATTCCATATTATTTCAGTATCCAGTAGCTGCCATGCAGAAGGACCAGTTAATTAACTGTTTATTATTCTTACTTCAATAGCTTATTTTTGTATAGACTGGAAAGCCTTGCAGAGATTCCCCAGAGCATATCATAGTGATGATTTTTTTAAAAAGACAGCATAATCAGACATGAGTTCCATTTCACTTCAATAAAAATATGTTTTCTGTTGAGTTTTACACTTCAGTCTCATTATAGCAGCAGTTTTACTAGATGGGTTTATACAACCCACAGGAAGTGCATGTACACAGAGATGTTTAAAGGGATGTTGGACATTTGTATCTGACAATAAAACCTTGCTTGCTCGTGTTTCACATCACTGGGATGCCATGGAATAACAGCAGAGTAAACTGAGCTTTATTTATGATGATTGTAATTCTTGATTATGGAAGGAAAAATAAATGTTAAGTATCTGGAAATAGATGATAGTTTTATAGCTGAACTCGGTGATTTGCACATAAAGCTGTGGAGGTGGACTACTTAATTTACTATTATGTCATGATTTATTTTACAAAAACTGAGTGAGCATTGAGTAGAGTTAACCTTGTTAGAGTTCTAGGCAGATGTTATGAACTCTCTTGGGACTCTCATGGTTCAAACATAAGGATACCACAGAGCTTTCTTGGCTAATATTAGCTACTACCTTACAGCCTTCTCTTTAGATCCACGAATTACCAGCACTCAGAGTAGTTCATTCAACCAGTCAAGACATTTCTCAGAAACCCTGGGGAATCTGTGAAAGTGCTCTGAATGCTTTGAAAGTGTTCCAGTTTCCTGCTCTTAAAAATCACTGCCCTAAATGAGAGCTGTCTTAGGAGCAGAAACATTATTCAGAATCAGCTTCATCAAAAAAGGCTTTGAGATTGAAAAAGATGTGTTAACTGAAAAATTCTGATTTCAGTAACAGAGCAACATTTAATAAATATCAGAAAGTTAAATTAAATTAGGATCATACTTAAAGGCTTTACTCTAGCATTCTGTAGCTGTTCAGTGCAGATAGCTAATAGCAGCTGGCATATCCTGGAAAGCCCTTAAATGGAAATCTCTTCTGCTCCATTCTTTTTCCGGGAAGTTTATAACAAGTTACATTTCAAGATCCTACTCTGAACGAACATTTCTTTGTAATTTGGGAATGGGACCTCACATAGTACTGCTGAAATTTATCTACCATGTTTTTCCCTTTTTTTTATAAATGTTGCTGAAATTCGAATAATAAAAGAACCCTATAAAATTCAACTTACTAAGATTTTTTTCTTTGAACAAGACAATCACATAAGAATACAAAGAAGATTAATTTGAAGATATTTTCCCAACTCACTGGCTGAATTCAGATTAATCCATCACATTGAGCTATCATACACCTAAGAGTTATGTCCAAAGGTATTTTACATGGCTTTTTTTCATCATTGTCCTTGATGTGTCAAGACTTAGGTGATTTTTTCCCAATAATTCCTGCACCAAGTAAATATCCAGTCCCAACTGGATATTTACGTAGCAGACCCATAAAGGAAACAGGTGTGAAACATCAGCAGTTGGGTGTTGAAACTCCTGGATTTAGCTCCAAGGCATTGTCCCCAGCCCAGTACAGATTAATGCTGCTGTACCTCAGCTAAAGGCAGTCATCTTTTTGGGTTTTTGGGTTTTTTTTCTTCTTTCTGCGTTCGTGTCTGCACAGTGATATATTCTCAGCAGAAGGAGCAAATAGTGACTGCAATCTGAGTTATGGGTGCTCAGGTCACTTTTCAGAGAAATGAGTTGCAGTTTTCCAGACCAGGGAGGGAGCAGGATCCAAGCTGCTGCTTGCCTAAGAGCATAAACAGAACTCAGAATTGACACAATCACTGAAATATTTACACTGGGGAGGATGCTTAGGCAGAAGTAGTTCTCTGGAGGCTGGATTCCTTCCTCTCCACTTCAGGTGCCAGTCAACAGTCAAGAGGAAGTTGTGCATCTCAGAGAGTGCTTCAGCTCCATGTACTTCCCAGGGTTTTTTCAATCTACTTAACAACTAATTCTCCCTCTGCAGGTCTTAATCTGTCCTCATTAACTCTAATGAAGAGTCTACAATAACCAAACTCCTTTCTTAAATGTCTCAGCTAAATGTTTAAACAGATGCAAAATCTATCTGGTCCTAAGAGTCTCTAGAGATTTTTGTTAAAGATGTGCCCTGACAGATGCAGCTGCACAGGACATTTTAAATGAGGCATCACTGTAAAGTCTCTCATGAACTCTAGGCCACAGTCATTAAACTTCACACTTTTGGGTTTTTTTGTTGATTGCAGAAATTTTTCTGTTAAAAAGGCATGTTAAATCCCAGTGTGACATCCAAGGTTACCCTGTGAAAAATAACTGCAAGTCACATTGAGAAATATCAGAATTTCAACCTTGTCTATATAACAATTTATACCTCAGCTGTTACTGTACATTTCCCAAATCTATATTAGGAACATTTGTGTTCTGTAGTGTAGAAAAATTATCTCCATAAAGTCCAATTCCCCTAAAATGTTCAATTGCTTTTACCCATATCTTACTAGATTTCATTTTTTAAGACTAGTTTTATTTTCATTGACATGATTTGTCAGGCTTGGATGGATGTGAGATCTGAATGGCAAACAGATACATGTGCATGGATCCTAATGAACCTGTGGTATAATTATGCAGAAGTATGTGCATGCTGGTTGCTGTCAACAAATAACAAAAGCATAGAACCTTAATTAAGAAGTGGGAATGTGATACTGCTGGAGGTTATTATTGCTTTTTCTGGGAAGAATTATTGCATCTTTAATCACATACGAGGTTCTCGGAAAATCATTTGCCTCAAGCAAATGAGAAATTGGAAGAAGAAATGAGCATACAGAAGACTTCCAGCAATTTCATTTTTCCAATGTGACTAAAAAGAAATGTTTGGATGCAATAAATGTAGTTGAAATAAATGTATTGTGACACCAAATATTTTAAGGCACTAAAAGATCCACTCAAGTGGAGCAACTACTAAACTAAATTTTAGAGAGAGGCCCAAGAGTTTCTCTGCCAGAACTATCTCACCAACTCTCCTGCCATCCCACAAACACTTAACCAACATTACTGCAAAGAGTCCTTTTCCTTAACCCTTATTTTATTGTAACATTCATCAGTGACAGGGCAATAACATTAACAAGTCCCTTTCTGTATTGTTTCTTTCTACACATGGATGAAGCTGAGCAGAGAAGTCAGGAGCATGACCACAGTTCATAAAAGCAATGTTGATGGTTTTAACATTTATTTGCTACTGAACTGGATGTAAATGTTTTAAGAAAGATAGACTGCTAAGTGTGTAACCAGTAGGTAGATATAATTTTTTTTTTTTTGCATAAATGTTGATTAAAGCACAAGAATGTAGAAATTGGAAGACTTTATGGATCCAGGATGGCCTTTGTTTCCTATTCATGTGATAATTGTATTAGTTTTTTCAATTATAATATTTATAAATTAATACTTACAGCAATGAATTCCACTATTTTTTTCACAAGGATGTGTGTAAATCATCTATGAAAATGGAAGTAAGAATTTCCAATGGCATAGAAGTCCAGTACAGTCAGAAATTATTACTAAGCAGATCACTTCTGATAAGCAGTTCAGTTACAGATCCTGTCCTTCTGCTCTAACTGTATAAGATCAGGGGAAAAAGGGGATTCTGCATTCCTTGACTTTTGAGCACTGATAGCACAATAGATGGCAGAGTGTATTAAGTGCCATTTTAAGTTGTCTGAGCACAACTCCAAGAAAAAAATCGGTTTCTCTTTAACATCACTGTAGATACATTAAAAGATCCTGAAGAGCTCATAGTGCTGATCCACAGCCACTAAACTGTGCAGAAGCAATGTTCACCTGTCCCTTCTGGGGAAAATGTGAGCTGTTGTCAGCCAGTGTCCATTCTGCGACATTCTAAGAGGGACATTTTTAAAGAAAAGTAAACAAGAGTTTAAAGACAAGTAAACAGCATCGTGGTCAAGGAGGTGTCAACTCTTCAAGTGCACCCACAGGGCCAGCAGCCCCTCTCCTTCCTCATAGGGCTTTAGCAGCCTGTGTTCAAGGTCAGGTCTGATATGGTGGAGCCACAAAACCTTGAATCAAACTGTAAACACAGCAAAGTGTGTGGGGAAACAGTGAGAAGCCTCACCTGCTGCTTCCTTACTCAGGAGCTGCACTTCAGCCATGCCCTTGGTCTTGGTGCTTCCCTTCACATTCCCATGCAGTTAAAAGGCAGAAGGAGAAGGGTGTTGAAGGAAGTATTCCAACTTTTCTTCAAAAATGCTAGTGGATTCTGGGTGGGGACAGCAAAGGAGCTGAAAACAGACAGCATTTCCTCATGCTCCAAAAACACACAACATCCCTGCAGATGCCTGGAATGAGAAGAGCAGGAAAGGTTTCGGAGAGATCCTTCAAATGAAAAATAATGATTTACAGGGGGTTCTGACCGAGAAAGATAAGTCTTGGGACCTGGCTGGTGGGATTTGAGGGGAAGATTCAATTCTGCCAAGCAAAACACACATAACTTCACATTCATTCTGGAAGCCATAAGAATCAATAGGATGTCACTGTACTCATGCAGTGGTTTGATTGATTTGTTGGAAAGAAAATAGAGTTGTTTTATTTATTTTGTATTGGAGAGCAAGGAATGACCCATTGTCTTTATTAACCATACATTTCCACCTTTCCCCTCATTTAAATGCATATATATTGTCTTTTTTGCTATACACTCCTCTCCTAACCCTGGTTCCATGCTTCAGTTAATTCAGTTAAATGCAGGATTAACAGTAACAAAGGTTATATTTTTTATTTTGCGTACACTTCATCATGCAACCATTAAGGTATGCCCATTTATCTGAATGCCTTTCTAGTGCATCCATGAAGCAAACACAGTAATTCCATCCCAGAAGAGACTGGGTAAAGATGCACAGAGCAGTAAGGTTAAGTTTTATTCAATATGCACCGTTTTGAGCAAGTCATTTGGATTTGTACCCATTACTACTCATATTGGTATTTCTGCATTCTGTGAGATCAGAGCAGAAATGGATCATACTTCTAATCGAGTACTTTCTAAAATGCATGGAGAAACCTCAGTTCCTTCCACATCAGTTTAATGCACACCTGTATAGGGGTAGGCAACTTGTTCCTGAGGAGTAAAGTGACATCTTTTGGAGGAACCCACTGTGGCTTATGAAATCTGCTGCAAACATTCAATCATTTCTAGAAATCTGCTCAACACTCTCTCCTTCTTACACCCAGACTGAATGGATTTCCTCCCCATATATCTTACACAAGTGCTTCTGACGTTAATGAAACTTCTTTGTACACAAAGAAAGAGATAGACATACTTTCAAAATTCCTAGTCGCCAGCAGGAAATAACAGTTATATCATGATCTGACAATTAGTGATAAACCATGATGCTGATGTAATCATATCTATAATGAAAACTATGTAGTCATGGCAACATGGTTTTATAACTAAACAAAACACTTGACTTTATTTTGACCCATCAGAAAATTTTATATTCTCAATTTATACTGAACACAGCAAATGTCCCAATCCCCCAGAAACTTCGGTGTTGTAGCAACTTCTTGTTTGTGCTCAAACATTTTGTAGAAAGGAAATCCAAGCAAATGTTCCAGGCAGGAACTTCAGTATGCAAAAGAAAAAAAAGGTGTTGATAGCTGGGGAATGAGAACCCAGCAATGTGTCCGTGAAGTCTGTGGTCACTTTTTTCTTGTAACCCTGAACTGTTGTAGGAACTCTGGTACCTGAGGCTTGGCATTTCTAGAAACTTGGAGAGAGACTGGATTCTGTGTCACAGCTCCAGGAGAGAAATCCCTGGGAAAGATAAGTCCCAAAATACTTGGATTGATAGCAAGACCTTCACATTTCCACTTTTGCTGTCTGAGCCTGCAATGTACCTGCTGTACTTTCTCGAGAGCTGAGGTCAAGTGTTTTACATCAGTTTAACTGTGGAGGCACATCAGGACTCTCTGTTTTGATACATTAGTTTGCTCACTCATATAAATGCAGTGCTTTGGGGAATTAAAACGAATGTGCTGTAAATGTGATTGCTGATAGAAATAGGACTTGTGAAATCAAAGGCACGAATCAGAATAGGAAGCTGTTTTTCTCAACCAGTGTTCTATATATGCTGGAGTTTTTTATGGCCAGGCACTTATTTAAGAAAATGACATGCTCCATTTAGTGAAAGCAATGGAGCTGCTTTAGTGTGAGACAGAAGTAATGAATGCACCATGGGGATGGAAACCTTCCATCCTAAATACGGCTTTGGACAAGAACAGATTCAGTTGTCAATGGGATTGTGTGCATTTACAGCAGGACTGAGTTTACTGCAGTGCTTTGTCTTTTCATCATCATTCATTAAGTTACTTAATCCTGTTTGCCTCTGGAGAAGGAACTATATGAATATCCACTCTGTTCTCATTTATTTTTATAAGGCATTGCTCATATTTAGATGCCTTCAGTGTGTTATAATGATTTGATCATTATAATGATCCATAATACAAACATTACACTCTGTAAGCTTGCAGTTTACATCCACTAGAAAAGTCTTATCTGTTGTTATGTGGGAAATATGGAACTGTTAACTGCTCATGGGAGCATTAGGTCAAAATAAATTTTATGTCTGAAGTTGCTACCATTTCCAAAAATTTTAACACACGTTTTTGTTCATTCATAGATAGTCACCTTTGGCAACCTCTGATATTCTCTGAAGTTTGAGTCATTTAGGAAATGAGTTGTCATCTTGTCATTAAACCCTCATTTTAGAGTTTATTTGGTGCATACTAGCAGGTTTTCAAGTGGTATTCATAGGCAGTGGTTAGGTTGTGTAACTCAGATGGACATTCTGTGCTTACAAATATATCCTATTTTCTTTGCAAGTTTATTTCTCTAATGCATTCCCTCCAGCCACTCACACATGCAGGGGATTGTTTTGCAACAGCAACATGACACTCTCTATCTCTCACAGATAATCTGTTCCTTGGCTGGTCAGCTGCATTGGCCTGTGCTTTATGTTCTGCCAAACCTTGAAGGTGGGGAGATCATAATATTTTGATTATATCTAATCCACTCTGAAAGCATTTTCATTAATGGGCAAAATAAACAGAGTGGTGGAATAATATAGGACATGAAAGTGCACAGTGTTTTCCAGCTGGGTAGAGCAGCTTAATAGATCAGCCAGCCAAAGTAGTTTTCTGACAAACTAAAATAAGATGTTTAAACTCTTGCATGATTGCAGGCCTATTCCTTTCCACAGCAATGATGAAAGATACTCAGATGCAAGTGTCTTAAGTGTCTTTCTGGACCACAGTCTCAATAAATTACAAGTTTAGGAAAGTCATTTGTCCTATGGCTTCCCTCTAGAGCACACCAGGTGTCATGTGTACATACATCCCTTCAGTAACTGTGGAAACAGATTTTCTGCTACAGTTTTCCATTACAAGGACTTATGCTTAGCCAGATACTTGCTGAATTTCCTTCAGCTAGGGATTTGACCCTCTGTTCTCTGTTCCTTACATATTTGTTCTGAGTGTATAAGTTTACCATGATATCTCAGTATAGACACAGCTCAGGATGGTTATTTCAAAGACAGATTTATGTCAATAATCCAGCCAGGTCAGCTGCTTAAATAACCCACTAAGAGAAGGTTAGAGGTTAAGGTTAGAAACTTAAACTACTGAGATCCCCACGTATTAGTTCCATTCTCATTTCCACATCCTCAGTTTCAAAGCTCAGTGGGAGTGCTGTGTCCACAGTACAGAAAACTGATGCCTTCTTCTCTTTTGCATGGATTCCCGGTATTGAATCACACAATACACCCAGGAGATACTCCTAAGTAGGGACATAAATGACAGGATTAACTTCCCCTAACATTAAATGTGAGATATAGCTCCAAATTCAGAGATATATGGGCTCATTTCAGCTGTCCCACATGTAGGTATCCTGTGCCATTTGAGGAGCCCTGGGTTGTCTGTGGTATTTGCTGAGGGATGTGAATTATGGGTGACCTGTACTTAGGCCAGTCCTAAGGCATCTCAAACTACACTGCTGATCTACATGTGGGCAGCCTCTCACCATCATAGCCAGAGACTGTGACATTGGTTCCTTGAATAAAGGTCTCTGCTCCCCTAAAAAGAGTGTAAGCACCACAGGCATGATTCATTTGCTTCAACTTTGGTACCCACTGCCATTTGAGGTGCTCTGTAGCATCCCAAAAATGCATCTGGAGCTGGAAAAAATGACATAGTACTCCCAGAAAATCTGTGACTTTCTGGAGCAGGAGCTGGGCATCAGACAGGATTTCATGGGTCAACAGAAATGGCTCTAGGTGCCATTTACTAGACCCCTGAATTAAAACCTTAGCTAAGAAGTAGAAGTTTATGTTATAAACATCTAAAATTAGGGAAAATGAATCCTGTTTTTAAATAACAGCATCTGGACATTTCACTTTCCCTCCTATCAGGGCAGAGTTATGCCTTATTGTACATTAATGAGTCCTTCTTCAGTTTTACATTTCTTCCAGTTTCATTTGATACACTTCCAGTAATTATTCCAATGAATTTGCCAACAAATGCATTTTTGTGTCAATAAGCATTTCCAGGATATAAATCTAAGTACTGGAGATAAGGGAACAGTTCAGATTTAAGGCTCATTTGTTTTGGGGCCATTGAGCTGACATTATCAATTACCATTTCAATTAGTGCTAATTGAATTGCTGAGGTTTCTAGATGGTCGTCTGATAGCAGTAACTCATTTCATCCAGACCCAAAATTGCCAGGATCTTTCAATCACAAACCCTCACTTGTGATTATCAAATTTATAGATACTAAAGGGTGGGCAGGGGAGGTGAAAAAAAGCAGCTAAAACCCCTAAAGCTCACGGTGACTCTGGAATATCTTGAACACATGCATGACTTTTTTAAAACCTCAACATAATAAAAGGAGTACAATTTATTGCAAAAGACTGAAAAAAAAACTTGCCATGACAGTTTAGGAGGTTGCTTGGGTGCCAGGTGTTATGGCCATAAAGCACAATTTCACTTGAACATTGCAAGGAGATATTCCTGTGATTTCTGGATTTCAGGGAGATTGATGATGACAATACAGATATGCATGCATGTATGGGCTCTTCAAAAATATTTTTCCAATAATCTGACAAATGTATAACCAATATATGATTAATTCAGACATCCCAGAAGTGGTCCTGGTGTTTCTGTGACTGTCAGAAATTATGTTTGAAAGAACATCAGTAAAATAAAAAGATTTCATCGGTAGTGAATCTGCACCTCCTTTCTTTCCATCCCAGTTTTTTCCATATGTTTGACAGCCACCATGAAAGATTTTAAGTAGGTGATGTCACATTCATGGGCTCCCTAGGGCCTTCCTGAAGCAATGCCAGGGTGCACCCAAAGGGCTTGATAGCAAATCCAGAGCCCAGGGAGCTGTGTTTAGTCCACATAACACAGCATTCTTTAGGCCTGATGCTCAGAAATCTGTGATATCTGAGTGTACTGTGCTGGTATTGTTTTTTCTGTTTATAGAAACCTAATAAAAACAATCTTGAAAAGCATCCTCAACAAAAACACTGAGGGAGTGTACACTTGGCAAAACATAGTCAAACCTCAGCTTTTCAGTGGTATTTGCACTGTTCTGTTCCCCACTCCAGTATCAGGAAGTGCAGTTGAAGCAGATGAAGCAAATAAAAGGAGTGTACTAAACTTTTTCAAACCTCAGAAGGGCTTTGAGGTTTGAGGAAGGATTTCAGCCAATTCTTATTTTATCTGAATCTGGTCTTCTTTATTCCTAATGTTAATATGACTCCTTGCCCTCTTCATCCACCCAAATGCCTAAAAACTTATGGCTGAAAATAACCCAAGAGGAAGAATTGTCCAGCAATTAATGAATCCACATAATATTGAGAAGATTAAGCCTTAATTTCCTTTTCAGACATATGCATCCTATGTGACCATTCCTCTCTGTGACTTAAATCTCCTTTTTAGAAAAAAAAGAAAGGAAGACAAGGGAATTTGCTTTTGTCACGGTAGTGCTGAGAGGCTAAAGCCATTAAAATGATAGAGTGGAACAAATATTCTGCTAAGGGGCAACCATAAGTTCCTCAGGACATGTTCACAAGTTTCCAAGTGATTAATTTATCACAGCTTAATTCATTGTTGCTTTCCAGCCCAATTGTGATTGCTGACCGTGGCGTTCTGGCTAACTGCAAATATGCATTAAATGTTGTAGCATAAACCATTATGCAGGAGATTAAAGACATAGCCCATTACTTTGCAAGTAGGAAGGGGCAGGAAGTCACATAGAAAGCTACTACTAATTGAGTCACAGGCAAAAGCCATTCCACCCACGTGAAAGCTACCCTTTGGTGAAAACACACCTTGCCTGGGTTTACCAAAATTCTGCCAGAAATGTGTAATCATCCACTGAATGCGGATTTATACAATTTCAAATTTTCTTCAGTGTTCAGAGCTTCTTGGCATCCTAGTTTTGATTCAATCTCATTCCTAATTGATTATATTGTAATGAAGGGTACAGGAAGGGAGTAGGAAGAAGGAGAAAGCTCAGAATTGCCTCCCAGGCATAAAATGTGTTTTGATTTACAGTTAATGAAACTTTTTTGTTATTCAAATTACACCTTAGTATCGTGGTTGGATTGGTCTGGAATGAGGTTATCACACACATATGTCCCATTGGTCTCCATCTCAGCAGCCGGGGTGGGTTTATTTTGGCGGGCTGGAAACAATGTCAGTGGTTCCCTTTTTATTCAAAGCAGCGTTTGGCACACTTGCAGAGTGCTTAATGGTTTGTGTTCAGAGAAAAGGAACTTGAAACAAGGTGGGAAAATATTTTTACATTCTTAGATATGTAGATGTAGATTTATATGTGCATTTATACACATGCTCTCTGTATGTATATGTATTTACATACACATGCTATGTATGTGTGTATGTATGCACACATATATATGTACATTTCAGAAGCTACTGAACTTCTAAAATTACCTCCTTCCTTTCTAAAGACTAAAATTGCTTTCTCCAATATTCATCCCCAGTCAGACTTCCCCTCTTTTCATCTCCCAGTGAACAGCAGTAAGAACCAATCCTAACCAACTGCAGTTGTGGATGTTTCTGAAAGACAGCTCCAGTGTAGCAATTACTTGCCAAGGAGATTTTAGCAACGTCTCATTTTAGTTGTTGAATAGATTTAACAGCAGCTTTTGCCAGATGAATCATAACTGAAACTCAAGAGCTTTGGCTTGGTCCTGCTAGGCCTGCAAAAGTTCAGATATACACCTGGAGGCCACTGAAACCACAGGGAACCTTGCTGTTGACTTTGTCTATTGGTGTCAGAATTTGCATCAAGTCCCCAATGTGTTTGGGCTCCTCCTTTCCCTTTTGGCCCCACATGACCTCCATCTTTAGAAAGACACCATTGCAAACCCAGGTCCCATTACAGAAGTGGAGTTCAACCATTAAGGTAAAACTCTGCTGTTCAGTGTTTTTTAGTAGATGAATTTCTAAAGCCTTACACCACTTCCAGCTTCAGCTGAAAATGTGTTTGTTAGGTGCATCCCAACTCCTGCTTCCTCAAGTTGTTCACATGCAGAAATGTCCCCTCACGGATAACTCAGCCCAGAGAGAATGCAAACAAGCCACAGCATGGCTTGCTCAGGTGGGATATTCCAGATGGGAATGGCATTGGGGTTTTTTCCAGTTTACTATAAATGCCATTAATGCAAAACAATATTCTAGATTCAGTTTAAAAACACTAGGCTGAAATGAGTTAATATTAGAATAACTTTGTTAGATTAAATTCAAGACATACTTGACACATCTTTAGGTACAGCCTTCATAATCTTTGAATAGTTTTATTACCTTCTGCTCAATCTCATAATTTTTTCCTTTTTAATTAATTGGTAAAACACAGATTTTTATACTCTCTAGATCTGATAGTGATTAATTCTTCCTTTGTAATTTGATCTTGTCATGTTATATTGAAATCCTTCAGAACAGCCAAAAGACATGTCCTAAACAAATTATAAAAATCTTTCCTCTTTGTATTTCTACTTTCTCTTCCCAAACAAGACCCCACTGAGCTGACTAGCAAACTTTCTAACACACATTCAGTTCCTACAAGGGCAAGCAGGGTAAAAAACCACAGACATCTGATAATCTCTAATAGTTTGATTGTTCAAATTTAAATGAAATGAACACTTATTTTGAGAAAGCTTTCTTGCAGTCATATGTTTTCATTAGCTTAGTCACTGCTTTCTTTGAATCTCAGCTTTTCTTTCCTTGAGAATGATTTACTAAGTCTATACTGCTTAAAGAGACTGAGGCTGTGTGCTACTGAATTAATCAAGCACTATTTTAAACCAGTATCATATGCAATATGATATTTTTCAGCCATTTGCAATTCATGATTCTTGCTGTGTTAGAGTAAAAAAAAAAAAAGATATTTTTGTTCACATTTACTCTTTCAAACTTTATCCTAAACTTCAGGGAGAACAATCATATCTTTGCTTCCATTCATCAAGTTATTCCTGCTATTTTTCACTTATGGACTATATTATTCTCACTTGGAATATAAATTTCAAGCAGAAATTTTTCATGTAGACTAAGGAATTACACAACAGATTGTAAAATACAGTTCCAAATCTAACCCAAATTGCTATGGCTTTTGCCTCTGCTTAATTACCTGCACTAAAAATGATTTATAAAGGAGTTTAATGCTGTACTTCAACAACTTCTTTCTGGAATTTGTACTCTCGTGCTGTGTTGTAAATTTATAGAAGGTGATCTGTCTTTAGCCTTCCTTGGAGGCTACTTGCTCAGTGCTTGATGTGATGTTCAGTTTACTCTTTGTGCTTTCTGAACACAGTAATTATGATCAATAGGAGGAAAATCCTGACGGCTTTTGAAAATTCTTGTGGTACTTTCTGGGAAATTATTTTTTACACAAAAGTTGTAACTGCCTCTTTTGTTTTGTGTTAACTTTCTTCCATCTTTGTAGGTGTTAAAATTTTTCATGGATTTTTTTGTGGTGAAGCTGAGAAATCTGTCTAGCTATTTTTTTTTTTAATTGATGTTCTATTAAATCACAAAGCTGATTTCTAGCAGAGAAGAGAAAGTTTCAATGGAATTTAATAAAAAAGTGTGTTGATACTGAAAAATAGCACTGAAGCACTTTTATCTGTGCAAGATGACTGACCAAGGGACTAAGAGCAGATTAGGGAGTGATATCAAACCTTTTAGATAATATATCCAGAGACCAGAAACGAGCATTTGATGGGGTCCAACTCCACATATGTGTTCAAAGATACAGTGCACATAAACTGTGTTTTAGGAGGTGAGTTTATTCTCATGGAGAAACACTATCTTAAAAAAATGCTAGTTTCACTTTATGTCTGTGAACAAGTTGCCATATTTATCATCTTAACCTAACCACACGCCTTTCTTTTAAGTAATGTTTTACTGAATCCTCCCTATTGAACTGAAAGTCTGCAGCAATCCTAGCTCTGAGCTAAGACATTGAGGAGAAAGGCTCTCATAACTCCAGTATTTTTGCCACATCCCATATAATAAACAAGTGGAATGTCTTAGGATATATCTCATTTTAACAAAAACCACCAGCAGGGTGCTTTGCCTTATAAAGTATTGCTCTTTTCTAATCACAACTAGTAAAATTATCATACCTAACCTCCTGTGAATGGCGTTTTTAATCCACAAGTACTCCCAGTAATCTGTATGGGAATGAGTAAATCATTATGCAATGTGAATATGGTTGTCATGATCTGACTCTAATCTATTTTGCTGATTAATATAGAAAATTAATATATCCTAGACAAAAGGAGAAAATGTGACAAAAACTTTCCTACTTCTACTTTACTTTGTGTACTTGAGGACTGAAGTATCCATTTATTTGTTTTTTAATAATTGACTCATGGTATGGTGGAGTTTTGGGTCTCAGATAACTCTTCTAATATTTTTCCTAACATCATGGCATTTCTGGCATGCCCATGGTAAAATAAATCTTCCTTACTTAGAGGAATCCTTTGAAAAACAAGATTTGAATAGATTTTCTCTTGCTGAAGACAGCTGTCACTTTTCCTTCCCTTATCTCCTGGGTATCCAGGGTTGGAAAGGTCTTCTTTTGAATTTATTTTATCATTCTGTATTTGTTGCTCATATGGTAGACATTTGCTGACTCTATGGCATATGTGTTATGCAAACCCCAGTGGCCAGAGTGTTTTGAACAGCCATGAGCTGTAATTCCAAACATATTAAGAGATTAAAATAATTGCACTGTTTACTTTTACAAGCTTTCCACAACAAATATAGCCACCCACTTCTATACTAAAAGAAAACAAAGTGACGACAAGGTCCACACTATTTTCCAAGGTTAGCTGTGAAATGACTTTCTTAAACTGCATGAATTCAAACAATGGTCTTGCTGCCCTTGCACACCCAAGCCTTCCAGTAGGGGTGATTATTACATAAATAAATTATTTCTGATCTTCACCTACAGCTCTTTCTAATAACATTGTCAGGAACCACAGGAGTCTGAGTTGCTACTGCCTGTCAGAAAAGCCCATAAATTCTGTAGTGGTGCACAATCAGGGCTCAGGGCCTTGTACCCCCTCCTCTCTGTAGTGTGCTCAGCCAGGCTTTGGCTTAGTTTTGGTCTGTGCCTTCTCTGTACAATGCTTAGACAGTGTCCAGAAGATCTTTTTCCTCAGGGGAATGTGGATGTGAGTCATGGTGTGCCACCACTTCTCAAAGCCAGAGGAACAGCCATGGCAAATTTCTTTCTGTGGTCCTTCCTGTGTATCCATTTTACAGACTAATTACATATAAAATGCAAAATTATACCTAGATATAACAGCAAAAACCTTCTAATAATGCATGTTTATCTGGCTGACAGTTACACTCTGCATCTGGAGGGAGGTCTGAGGACTCTGGGGATTTGGCTTCCAGAATATAAGAGTCAGGAACCTGGCAGGAATTTTGACTCCCATCTGTTTGGAAAGCCAGGTCCTACAATAATTTGCATGTCAACATGAGGAAAAAACATAACTATGTCCGATATATGCATCTATACTACCTACATCCTTTCATCATAGTGGCCTCATATCCACAGTGTTTGTCTATAAATATATATATATATATGTGTGTGTGTGTGTGTGTGTGTATGTAATTGATTATTCTACATAAATAACAGTAGAATAATACCTTGGTATAAAGTTTGATCCCTTTATTATCTATTCTTATCTTAATTTAATCTAATGTGAAATTCTTATTAGAGTAAGAGTAAACTTTGTTCTTTAAGTATTAACTATCTAAGAACAGTACAAAGTACCTGGTTCTTATTACAAATGAAGGAAAAAAATCCTCAGAAGAACAATTTTTACGGTGAGATTTGTAATAATTCCTGCTTGCAGTAAGGTGGGCACTGTTCCAAACAACACATTCTTTTATGTATATATATATATATATATATATATATATATATATATTTGAAGTACTTCAGCTTCTGCTAAAAACCTGAAATTACAGAGATTTGCAAGGGAGTGCATTCCTGTGACATATCATAAGTCACAGGAGAAGAATATCTATGCTTTCCATGATCAATTATGAAAAAATTGTGTGCATATTTCCAATAGTTTGAGGGATTGTGAAATATATTTAAAAAAAAAAAGGAAATAAATGGGGAAAAAAAAAAAAAGCTGGATTCCTTCATTATAAATTTTGGACATGTTCCTGTAATGTTCCCAAAACCACAAGGTTACAATTTCTGGCAGAGAAAGTCCTGGAGCTGGGAGATATCCCTGGAAGCTTGAGGACCATAATTGCCAAGTGTCACTATATCTTTCCCCTGTTCATACCATGTCCTCCCCCGCCATGGCAGCTGGCTGACATGTCAGAGACAGGACACGGGACTACATAAATGTTTAATCTTGACCCTGCATATTTGCTCTTATATAAAAATCATAACCCAAATGACTCAAGGTTTGCAGAGGAATAACTTTGTATAAAATCTTCTTCCCCAAATCAATGCCAGACATTTCATGGCAGACATTCAAAATACCAAACAGTCCCCCAAACTCTTTGGGAACATCCAGCTCTGAATTAAAGCACTAACCTGGTCACATTTTTTTATATATCTCTGAGCAGAATATCGAATTATTTCTCCTTTCACCACAATTTTGCATCAACACATTCAGCTGCAATACTTATCTCCTTGAAGTTATAACTGGGTTGATGCCATCCAGTATAAGTATGCTGTTTAGCTTCAGTCATGCTTGTAAAATGTTGATGAAAGTTTCTGGCCTTAATGTTAGGGAAGCATTCAAAAGGGAAGTGGTTTCCCAAGTATAAATAAATGCTGATTGAAAAGATATGGAGAAATCCTACTAAATTCAACTTAGTTTTCTCTGTTTCTTGCATTATCCATTTCTCTACTTGAAAAGAAAACTCAAATTTCAGTTTTTGTCAGAGTGTATTACATTTTTTAGAGAATTTCTGGTAAGAAGAGAAGGAATTAGGTGTAAGAAGGAAGTAGTTACCTGTACTTTTTAAGTTACTTTCTTGACAGAGATTTGGGGAGTTTTTAAGTGGCTTTCCATGCAAACTAAATGAGAGGATGTTAATAGAGTTTAATGTTAATAAATTTTCCTTTGCTTTGTCTCAAAGGAAAAATCATTTAAAAGAATGAATGGTTTTAAGAAAGGCAGATATAGGTTTTGAAGTCAGAACTAACAAAAGCATTACTGTGTGATTTGGTCAGAGAAGAACATGGTGCAAACACCACCCCACTGGGAGAAGGCTCAAAGCTTCAGTAAATCAACAACCAGTGGCCATCACCAAGCAAAGGATCTAAATGTCATGAACACATAAGTTATAACATTCAAATTAATGACATATGCAAGATGAGTTACATTTGTGAATCCCTTCCTGGCCCACTCCTGTGATTTGCTTGCACGGTCATCAGAAAATTTCAGGAGCCGAGGGGCAGAGGGAAACCAGCTGACTAAGAAAAAAAAACAAACAATGGGACAAAACCCCCCTCCTTTTAGAAAACTGCTAAACTGCCTGCCCAGGTTCAAGAAAAGTGCCTGAATTTCTGATTAGGTTACAGTGAATACTGAATCTCCAGTTTTAGTCTCCAAAGGGCTCTGACAGTAACTCCAGAGCAGGCCCCAAAAGCTCATTGAAAGACAGCTTATTAGCTATGCCTCTAAATAATCCTCTCCATTTCCTTCATATTTAGTCACAATTTTCTCATTTCACAGTGTTTTCATCTCATAAATTGAGTTTTATGGAAAGGTTTATATCTGTGTTATTAAGTCACAATCATCTTTTCCAGTTAAATCAGTTTCTGATCTCACTGCTAGAAAAAGGCATTCTCTTAGACCTGGACTCCAAGTGAAACAACCATCTCAAATGTGGTGAGAGGAAATAATATTTCAGCAGAACAGAAATCATGTGTGGAAGCTTCAGGAACAGCCTCTAAATCTGACATATATGCCCTTATTTCCCCCTTCTCCCTAACAATGTTAATGAGACTTAGATTGGCTGGTGACAGTAAAAATTTAAGGTAGTAACCAGGAGCTAAATGACACCCTCCTTCATCGTGGTTCTCTCTTCTAGAGAGGTCTGTTGCAGATTCAGAAGGCGTCAGATCTATTCTTTGGATGGTTCTGAGATTTTTCCTTTCCCTCTGCAGTTGCTCCTTTCACACCACTTTCGTTCTGTCCCCTTTCTCCTGCTCACTGCTCACCAATACAAATTCTGCTTAACATCTGGGAAAATTCTCCAAACCAATTCCTCAACTTACAGATGCTGGAAGTAGTAGTAATAGTAATAATAATGAAACATTTATGTATATGTTACTTCTGTTTCTAAAATACATGAGGCTCTGCGCAAACACAAATGCCACCCAATCAAAATAAATAGGATAAAACCTTAATAAATACACTGAATAAAATGCAAAGAGATTTGCAGGTGTGTGGACCCAAGGTCACCCAGACACATGTGTTTTAGCTCAGCACAGATTGCAGCAGTCTGCATAGCCACTAATTGAGTTAATCTTATTGCAGCAGTTTCTACAGTAAAGTTCAAGCTCTCACACAAGTATGTGTTTATTTTGTACACAAGCATGGAGCGAGTTGTAAGTCCATTTGAGCAGCTTGTGTTCAACAAACCTGCTATTCATGGGAATCACAGAATCACAGAATATGCTGAGTTGGAACATACCCACAAGGATTGTCAAGTCCAACCCCTGGCCCTGCATAGGGCAAACCCAAGAATCACACCACGTGCCTGAGAGCGTTGTCCAAATGCTCCTTGAACCCTGGAAGGCTTGCTGCCATAACTACTTCCCCTGGGAAGCCTTTTCTGTTGACAAAGTTTCATTTCCACTTCTGCATTTAGAAGGAACAGTAATATGCCAAAGACAATTAAGCTGATTACCTTAACTTTTGAACTGAGGTGGGAATCTCTGTGCTACTGCTGATGTATATCTATATCCATGTCTATTTATATCTATATCTATCTATATATTTATCTCCTGGTATTCATATGAGTCTTGGTATATTGATAAACCAACAAAATTGGTATAGTGGCACAATACAGGTATACTGGTATAAATCTCTACTGGCAGACCACTGCTGTTCCAACATTCCTCAGCAATCTGTGCCTCTCTGTTGCTGCCTGTCTGAGCTCCCCAAGACACTTGCCTCTGCCACGTGCTCTGAACCCCTTTGTTCTAAGCGCCGGCAAAACCAAATGTAACTCAGACTCTTTAGCAGTGTCTGACTGGCCGCTCACGCCGGGCCCGCCCCAGTCCGCCCCTTTCCCCTCCTCCGAATAAAAGAGATGATCAAGGGGCGGCCCTGCCCTCTCTTGGCTCTGCTCTCCTCCTCTGAACATCTCTTGTGTCTGTTTCTTTTGAAAGCTTCTAACTGTGGGAAATTGAGCGAGCAGGGAGCTGTATTTCTCCCTCTTTGCTTCTGCTGATGGTATTTGCTCTGCAGCTGATACAGGTACCGATTTAGAGCTACTAAAATGCTAGATCGCCTGTGCTGCCTCTCTGGGCTGCTCGAGGCTTTCTAAGGCATTGAACTACAAGTGCTAGCCGGTAAAAAGCTGAAAGGATACCTCCCTCACCTTTCCTATTTGTCCCTTTACATCTCATACAGTCACTACCCCGAAGCTGTACAATCAACTTTCTTCCCTCAGTGACAGGCCAGTCCTGGTCATCATGCCAAGAATGCTCTTTTGCTACATTATTTGGTAGACTTGTGTTTTCCTCTGCTGGTGTGATTAAATAAATAGTATGCGCTCAGATCTCAGCAAAATCCAGTGGGACTGTATGTCCAAGTTACTGGGATATATTTTTTCAAATATCCACACTATATGATTGTTCTTGCTTCAGCACTTGAAGGGCAGCCATCCAACTCACTTCTGAAAGAAACAATGATGAATAATCTACCAAATATCTTAAAGTCTCCTTTCTGCCTCTGTAGTTTTGCATGGATATTATCCACCCTGGGGAAATGTGCTGTTCCTCAACTTCATGACGGCCCATTTTCATTTCAGATTGCATAGAGCTGTTTTCCTTGGCATTGGGACTAACTGAATGAATCATCCCCATCATGCACAGCAGGGCTGTCTGGGACAGGGTGGTTGAATAAATCGCCCAAGTGTTCCTTCTTGCTTTTCCCTTCTTTCATCAAGACCTTACCATCTCTAGACTGACTGCAGTTTTAACAATTCATAAGCTTGTCTCACATTTCCTTCATAAGCGTGTAGGTGGCATTTAACTCACCCTAATTTTAGCCAGTCAAACGTTAGTAACTTTGCTTTAACTCATCATCTGGTCTTCCTCTATAGTCAGCACAGAAACACTGGCAGCTTCAGCAGATTCATTGAACCTAAAGAGGTCCAAAACTGTTACATTATACATCTGTTTTTAATCCTACTATCTGCTTTCTAAGTCAGGGCTTTTTTGTCACTTCTTTTAACTTTTTCTATTTCATCATGTCCAGGACTCTTGATTTAACTCCTTTGTAGGATGAACTGCAAATGCACTGAATTCTTGGAGACCTGTAGAGGTATTCAAGGCATAGTGAGATACATTGGTAAAAATCTTACTGATGGGACTGTCTTAATTCACAGAATCAGGTTGGAAAAGACCTCTGAGATCACTGAGTCCAACCTATGACTGAACACCATCTTGTCAACCAGACCATGGCACTGAGTGCCATGTCCAGGCTTTCTTTAAATAACTCCAGGGATGGTGACTCCACCACCAAACTGGGTGGTGCATTCTGTTATCTAACAACCTTTCCATGAAGAATTTCTTCCTAAAGTCCAACCTAAACCTTCCCTGGCACAGCTTAAGGCCATGTCCTCTTGTCCTGTTGCTGGTTAAGAAGAACCCAACCCACACCTGACTACACCCTCTCCTCCTGTAAGCATTTGGTCTTGTTGAATCTCCTGCTGTTTGTCTCAGTCCATCTATCCAGGTTCTCCGGGTCCCTCTACAGAGCCCTCCACCCTCCAGCAGGTCGACACTCTGACCAAACTTGGTGTCACCCACAAATTTGCTAATGGTAGACTAGATCCCCTCAACCAGATCATCAGTAAAGATATTAAACAGAACTGGGCCCAACACTGATGCCTGTGGGACAGCACCAGTAACCTGATGCCAACTGGATGCAGCACCATTACAGCTACACAGAAGTCTCTTCTTAAGTCTCTTCTTTAATATAAATTCTACATGATAGAAAATATACATTTTTTTGTTGTATTACTCATCTACCATCATGAGAAACTGCCACTTTTGTGTGCAAAAATAAGACTAAGTACAAGAACCATGCAAGAGAGTCGAATATAATGCTAATCAGTTGCTAATTAGTTATTGTTGAATATCGTTCTAATTAGTTTTCTAAAACTAATGAAAGACTCATGGAAGTCCCTGGACTCTCCTCACTGAAGTCAGTAAGCTGTGAATGGTGCTCACAGGTAGCCAGTAGAAGGAGCAAAATCACTGCAGCTCAGTCCAGTGTCTTACTGAATTCTGAAGCAGAACTTGCCTTTGAGAAGTGGGGAACAGAACAGCCATAACTGCTGGATGTGCTTTTCAAACATTTGATCTTAATTAAGAGTTGAGAATTCTGTTTTGAAATGCAAGAACTGACTGTAAATTAGGATTGGAAAAAATCTGGGTAAGAAAAAAATCGTAAGAAAATAATAAAGCCTATTTTTGAAAATTTCAAATGTCATTGAATTGCTGGGTGGTTCCACAACTGGCTGAATGAGATTATCTCAGAGGTCATGTGTAGCTACCTTGAGGTTATGATGGAATATCTAATGAAGAAGCTAACAAATAAACAAAAAATGTCATGCCATTTAAAAAAGAATCCTTTCTTTTTGTGTCCATTACTTTATAATTCAGGAAGTACTGACAGAGTAATACAAACCTCTGAACCTTTCACATTTCAGAGTTCTGAGCTGGGTAGAAAGAAGCTGAGCCCCGGAAACACAAAGATATGTTGGAAATGTGAGACAGTAACAGGAATTCTGACTTCATGTACTAAAGTTAGGCTTTTATGCCTCTCTGACAAACAAGGGGCGAGGCTCCATCTCATACACCCCAACACCCTGTGCTTACAAATTATATTAATAAAATATTTTATGACATGAGTTATGTAACTTACACAAGAGTGCCTTATTAATGTTTGACCAAGTGAAAATGCAAAAAAGCCCAACTGCACTGGAAAACCTACCTAAAGTGATCTGCTTGCTGTGGCACAAAAGTGGCCTCTGTCCCCCTCTTCAACATCTCTTTTTGGAAGGACTGGCATCAAATGAGACATTTCACAGTAGGCATGACTAGGTCAAAATCACGTTAATTTAGAGTAACTTTTCTGACCTACAGGCACACAGATTTATACATATTAACAATTATTTACATTCTGGTTTGAAGTATGCTTGTATGATATTGAACTTTCTGGTATTCTGCATTTTCTACAGCTGTAGATTTTGGCAATAGTGCTTCCAGTCACATATTCTGTCAGCAGTCATGATGGATGCCTAGGGAAGAATTTAAAGACAGGATGGAAATGGAGGGCTGCTTCTAAAAAGCATTCCTTTAAAACAATTGGTTAACCTCCAGGGTTTTTCTGTTTGCAAACTTCTTATGCAGGAGAAAATGTCTTCAAAACATTACCCCTTAACTGATTTTCATTTAGGAATTTTTTATCTGGGTTTTGAACACATTTTCTTTCAAGGATATTTTACTGACTCTCTTTTGCCTAAGAATAAAGGTTTCAATCTTTGTCATTAAAGAATGAATAATCCTGCACACTGTGTCTCTCTGCATCTTTGGTCTCTCTGTAATGTTCATTTTAATTTTTTCCCCTTAGATCCTTAGTTCTATATTAGACAAAATCTATATCTAATGCTTTCTCTTCTAACAGACAACCTAGTTCCTGAAAAATGTGAACCACTCTTCCCTGTACAACCCTCGTAGTGTCATCCTAAGCCTTTGCTTTTCCAAATTTCTGCCTGGTCATGTGGAGGTTAATTTTTAGCTCTCCACCATCATGAATGCTCTGGGCCTTGACTCTTCAGCACCCCCAGGTGCTGGTGAGTGCTGTTAATGCTCTGATGATGCCTGGATCCATCCGTGGAGCTCTTGTAGTCTACACAGACAAAAGCCTGCAAACACAAGCTTTTAACAACCTTTCCTTTGATGTCTTTTCATACACAGGTACAAACACAGCTTCCTCAGAGAAGGGGCTAGATTATTATTAATTTTTAAATTAAAAAAAAAAAGTAAAATTTAAGTTCCTATTATTCATTAGACATCTGAAAATGCAAGGGTATGTCTATACTGACAAGTCCACCTCAAGATGATCTAATAAGTCCTTGCTGCACTTACTGATTAACCGCAGTATTTATCCTCAGTGAAAGGTATCCTTACACCAGATCTGTATAAACCATATTGACTAAAAATAGGTTTAGTTTGCTATAGGGTTATTCTTACTATAAAGAATATGTTCCCTAATTTTTGATTATACAACCTTTCATATTTTTAGGGGTGCCTAAGGTGTAAACTAGGAAATAATTGTTCATTTAATGAAGGAATAAACAGCAGCATTGTTAAAGTGGAGTTCTACCACTGATATTCACAATTGAACCTAATTCTTCTACTACTTCCACCTGCCTAAAGAATAGATTCACTGTGGCAGGAAAAGGATAAAACCAAGGTAACATGCATGTGAACAAGGAACAAAGAAAACTTGAGCATTACACAAAGAGACTCATGTTTGTATGTCAGGATTTTGTGTGCTTATCTTATGCAATATATGGGCATAAGTAGAAGATTATATATTTTATTATAATATTTTATAGCCTAAGGAGCCAATGAACACTTAGCCTGCTCTCTTCCTCTCCCCCCAGAATGTGTTCTATTATATGGAAAGAATAGTAAATATACGGATCCATTATAAGATCCACGAATTTAGTACAAATTGAACAGACAGATTGCATTTATAGTACAGATGTTCTCTTTATTGGCTAGAAGTCCAATAAAAGCAGCATTTTGAATTTTAAAACATAAATGTGCAATTTTCATTTTAACATCTACAGAACCAGGTAACTGGGTGCACATGGAAATTAACTTTAAAAGCATTTCTATTTGCAAAATCCCTATATACAGAGCATATGCCCAGAACTCTGGTTGTTTTCCATTTCAAATTGCCTATAAAATTGGAAGTATTTCCATAATTTTAAATTGCTCACATAACATAGGAGGGATTGGAATTACAGTTGCTCCTCAAATTTGTTTTTATAAGCACCTGAATTTGGAACTGATTCAAATGGCATTTTAATATGTTCTGGGTCAGGCCATGCTGATTTAATTTATAAAATGAATTTATCAAGAAAAGGGGAAATTTAAAGACGTGGAAAGTATAATAAAATACAAAACTAAATGGCAGAAATGCACTCACCAAATATAGCTGTGAAATAAGTCAACATTGAAGGGTAAAATGTAAGACTTTGTGGGCACACTGATGCAAAGATTATGAAAAAGCTGATGAAAGCATGTGCCTTTCACTTCAGAAATGCACAAAGCCATGTCAAGTAATCTTTTGAGTAGCTGGCAAGCTGAAAATCCTTTTTGCTGAGCACACAAGACATGAGCTGGTCAATAGTGCATACAAGTGTCAGTAAATCATAATTTGAGACATACCTTTTGGAGCTGATACAGACTCAGCATATTGCCAACATTTAATCATTGAGAGGACCATTGATGTCAGTGCTTGATGTACTCAGGCATTGCACTTGCACACAAAGAACTTGATGGATTTTTTTTCCAAAGTAATATTTGAGAATATGAAAGATTCTGATTCTTTAGCTCCTCATAAATTTGAGAAAAAAAAAATTTGAAACATTCAACACTAATTCACTGGTGCATTTTATGCAGATTATTATGATTCATCTGTCTTTAGAACACAGAGGTTGAAACTAGAAATCTGAGTCAGGATCAAAAGATCATATTATAACATGTGTGTTAGTCCTTCGTCCAAAAAGTATAATTCCCTAGATTTTCAGCAATCTGATGTTCCAGTTTATCTGAAAGCTGGACCAACCTGTCTCATACTTTTCATAAAATCCTAAGGAAGATGCTTATGAAGTACACAAGGTGGAAAACTGCCAACCACTGAATTGCCAGCAGTGCTGGCTTCTAACACCTGTAGGGACCTTGGATTTTTCCAGCCAAGCCGACCCCCTGCCCATTAGTGAACTTGTTGAAACAAGGCTGTAAACCTTCAGGCTACCTGGATAAAAGTAAAATCACCAATTCTAAGGTGTTTTGGTTGTATGAGTTTATTTATGGACTAATATACAATTCAATTAAAAGCTCCATGAATGCTGAAAGCAGTACGAAAAAAGTGAAATTATGATTGTAATCTGCTGAATTTTCTATATTCCTGCTTATTAAAAAAAAAAAAATCCTAACCCTTCTATTAAAGCAAAGCAGGTATTTCAACCGATAAACCAACACATTCAATCACAGAATAAGAAATTACCAAACAAGGACAGAGAACTAATTGAAAAAGTGAAAAGCAGAAAGTAACAATCAAGCAAGACCCAAGAAGAATCCAAACTTTTAGCACAACAGCTCCTTTCAGGTACATGGCTGCCTAGCAGAGGGTTTCCTGGAACCTTGGTCTCTGTTGAGAGAGTGCATGGAAGCAAAGAAATCCAAAGTAAAGATAGTAGCTCAGTCCTCAGGAGCTGCATTTAATGTAAATATGCCAAGGCTTAAAACATGTTTATCTATAGAAGTATTTGTCAAAAATGCCATCATTATACCTTGTGTTGTGAGACAGAAGTAAAGGACTCTCTTCCAACACACATAAAAATACAGTGATTTTATCATACAAGGCCATCACACACTTATGCAGGTATGGACATACCTGAACACAGATGAGTGTGTGCCACTCATTTCAGATTACGTCTCAAAATGCCTGTTCTTAGTAGACACAATCTAAAATAAATAACATTCATAAATTATTTTGGAATGCTTCTTGAAGAAATGAAGCCAGTGTAAAGGATTTTCTAAAATAACTGCTCCTTTTTAAATAATATTAATAACTTTGTAGAAGTGTTGGGGCTGTTTTGGGATGGGTTTTTTTGTTTTGTTTTGGGGTTTCTTTGCAATTTTATTAAGAAAAAATCTAAGGACAAAGTCTAAAAATGTTTTTGTAAAGATGGAAAGTGTACACCAAGGGACTAATGTGGCTGAGCAGTCTCCCTTAGAGAACAACAACAAGTTTGCTGGTGATTGCTGCCTCGCAAAGGTTTTACTGCACTTCCACACACTTGGGGTCAAATCTTCCTAAGCATCCCTATCATGGCAGACTGAAGCTCAAAGGAATTCAACCTCTGCTGATGCACCAGAGGAAGCAAATCAGCTTCCAGAGGTGCTCAATGCGCTATGTTCTCTGAGGAAGACAGCACGCAGCTGATCTGAGTGTCTGCTGCAAGCTCATTGATTTATAACTATTCTGGTTTCTCCATGAACCATTTCAAGGAAAAGAAAAACTGAGGTGGAAAATTGGAAGAAGAGAGAGGTAATACTATTGCTTTTGGACACAGCCTTACTGGTGACACAGTATGTTCTGTTGAGAGAAAACTGCAGGAGATTGCTCTGCTTCCCTTCAAACATTCCGAATATATTCTAAATATGAAAACAGATTTCTCTTCTAACATATTCCTCTCCCTTGGTAAAATGAATGTTGTTTGATTTGGCACATTGGTCAACTTACTTGTAAATGCCTCTGTCCTGTTTAGATATTAGCAGACATCTTATGTTTGAATAAAAGGGCTTAAAAAAAAAAAAAAAAAAAAAAAAGAGAGAGAGAGAGGGAAAGAAGTAGAAGGAGAAAGTAAAGAAATAAGTAAAATTAAAAAAAATAAAAGTCAAGTTTTTTGCCTTCATTACTGATTGTCAGTAATACAAGAAACAGTTTTCTACGTTTATATGCCCAAATTAATATATTTTTAAGTATTGAACATATAACAAATCAATGCTTGTGTGTCAATATACACATACATGTTTATACATACATAAAAATAGTGGCTGATGCATGTTTATGTAAATACAGATCCAAAATACCTATATTTTGCAGACTGCCTCTAAGCGAATCTATTTCATCTCTATCCATTTATGTCACCTTTTCAGAGTCATCTCATGCTGGTTCTTCAATAAATGTATCTGGAAACTGGAAATATTGTGGCATTTCAGATTCTGACATTGATGGGTTTGTATAAGGCCACCATGTTTCACCTCACCTGTCCAACACAAATGCCCTGGATTTTGGGGTAATTTATTCCTCTCTGCATTTTGTATGTGTGAGCACTTCCCTGAAATAAGTCACGGTCAGTATGAGCAGATGATTTCTACTGCATGGATTTAAGCATGTAGGACTGTGACAGCAAGATCCTGAGACAGGATGTGACGTTTTCTAATTTATAAAATTATTTTAATTTTTATCAAAGTTGGAGGGAATGTGTGATGCACTTTTCTTCTGAACTGCTACATAATTTTAAATTACATTTGAAAATGTATTTAGGAGAGAGGAATTGAGAATCTTCACAATATATGCAATTGTAATATAAACAAAAAAAAAAACCAGAACAAAACCTGGATGGAATTTTCTGGAAGGCATTATGTATTCTAGGATCGGTAGAGTGAAACATTCAGAAAAGACATTTTAATCCTGCAAACTATTATGCTAATACTTAACTTCACTCACTTAAGTATTCACTGAGTGGGCAGTACTACTCTATTCTAGCAGTGTGTTCAGACTGCTTGTTCTAAAAATGTGGGTCTCCACAATGTAGAAGAAAAAACAAAATGCAGGTGTCAGCTACCCCAAAGACTCCTTTTACCTTCCAATAATGTCTGAAGTTGCACGAGGGTGTCCTGTCACCACCACCAAGGGCTGGAAATTCACTTCTTATCTGCACAGAGCCGGAGTTTGAGGCAAAACTGAGAACACAAAGCAAAAGCCGTAGAGAGAGGAGCAATTGATTTTACTGCTGTTTGACATAATGTAGGTTTTTTTAAGATGTTGAAGTAAAATAACAGACTAATTGTTAGCTACAGTCACTCGTAAGCTGAAAGTCAAGTGACTGCCAAAGGCTCTGTTGGGTGCGGAGTTCAAACAGGTTCAACTGATACTAGAGCAGTTTTGAGGCATGAAAGAATTTAACAGTAAAGAGGGATTGTATGAGCTTTGGGGGACTCAAAACCCAATCACACTTATATTTTTGCTGAGGAAGGAAAAATAGTTCACTGTAGTTTTGGTTAGTCTCTTTTTAATTTCATTTTTAAACCTTTATTTTTACAATTTCATGATTTATTTTTCCAGGTGTTTTCAAAATTCCAGCTTTAAATACAGAAGCTATAAGAACCAATAGCAGCTTTTGAAAGAACACTTTGGCATACAGTCTTGACGCTTTTTATGTTCTGTGGCTACAGGAAAAAAGTGAAAAATATTAATTTCCCTGTGCTTTTTCCATGATGGCTCCCCAAAATTTTGGTTATTATAAGTCTGTGAGACTCATACAGAGGTCACATGTCTCTAATTTAAAGATAAACTGAAAGCAGGACCCTAAAACCAGAAAGCTTTTGTTCTTTTCCTCACCTCTGTCCTTGATAGAAAAGTATCCTACCATAGTCCATTATATCTTGTTGACCTGTTCAAAAATCCCAAGCTATGACTGGGAGAAATTTCCCAGGGGATTTCTTGATATTTAGAGTGCACCTTCATAACAGAATTTTCCCCATCAAAAAGGAATGATCAAACTTAGATTTGACAAAGCCCTCCCTCCTTGTCTATGGGGGGATGTGCATTGATACTGCAGGGCTTGACAGAAAACCTGTGGAGTTTTACTACTTGAATTGTCATGGATTGGTGGATTGAAACAATGGCTGTGAAGACAGGAGCTGATTCCCCCTTTTTCCTGGATCTTGAGCGGGCAGGATAATCAGTAACATCTGATTATCTTGGATGACTTCAGCTTTTTACCCCTTTTTTTGGGTTTTGTTTTGGGACAGTGTGTGTCCCTGCCTTTTTTTCTTCACTCAAAAAACCCAAACAAGAAAAACTAATAGAAATTTAAGGAAAAACCCACTGCCTATGCACCATTTTTCATTAGAGTTTACACATTCACTATTTTTTTCTTAGATCCTTTTAAAATATTTGCTATCAGTATCTGCTCTTGCTCAGATTCTTATAAAACTGCATGTATTTGGGAAGATGTTTTCAATGACCAGGAGGCATTTAATGAAGTACTACATTAACTAAGCTTGAAAAGAGAATGTTGCCTGCTCTCTTAAACTTTGGGAAACATGATACAGGCACTCTACTTCCCTTTGACATGCCTGATTCAATTTCAAGTCACTACAAATGAGATTCTTACATGCCAAAAATGTACAGGACATCAGTATTATCCCAGGACATTCAGCCAGTTGACTACAGTTCATGGATCAGTATAAGCGAGAATACAAACATGTTTTTCAAATTTCTGTTAAACACATGCTGTCAGTAATTTAGAACTGGAGGTGCATAACATTTCTATTTAGTGATCTCTGGGTAATTATCTGCTCTGAGTTTCCCATGTTTGTTTTACTCAGCCCTTTTGTCCTAACGATGCAACAATGTTCTAATTAGAAAAAAATTACACCATAGAAAATTATACATAAACAATTCTTTTTATTCTAAAATTCATGGGAGTCACGGATTAATAGATTACGATGTGAAACTATTTTATATATGTATTTGACACACTAGATGGAAGATAAAATGACATTATTTTAAAAAATACTGACCTGGAACAAATCATATTTAACTGACAGATTGGTGATTGATTTTTTAACTAATGTGTCAAAATGAAATCAGGAAAAAGAAAGGTAAATCTTGCTTTCTTACTTGGATCTTTGAAAGTCTATATGTAATTACAATTCCAGCACAATCTAATCCTATAGAGCAAGAAGTACCAATTTTTTTGTCACTTTGCAAAATGTTTTTCCACTAAATAACATTTTAGTCTAGACGAAGGGTTTCCTTCAGTTTTATGCATGGCTAAATGAAATATCTGAAAGCTGAGCACATGTGCTTGTAGGCTTCTTGAAATTGCTTAAGGAGCAAGATTCAGACTGTACACATTCACTGCAAGTTACCCAAAATTATGGTTAATTTTCTCAAGCAAGTGCCCAAACTTCTCAGCAGAGCCCATGTCCTCTCTACCATTTTGCTGAAGCCAAAGCACTGCAGCCACTGCCACAGAAAAAAGGATCCCAGGGCCAGAGGGTCATGATCCTCTTCCACCATTTTGTTTCTACATCTCTTGGCTAGGAGGAATAGATACCAGTTTTGTGCCCAAGAACATGTTGTCACTGTCTCAAAAAACCCCCAAAACCTAAGTATTAAGACAAGGAGGAACAGACTCCAGGCCTGCCCCCTCTTTGGTGCATCCTTCCCTGTTCTTCTTTTTGAACAAAATAAATTCAGGATTGGAGCATTTTCACCAAACATTCTCATTTTGGTGGAACAGTGTTTTTTGATGAAAAGCTGCTCCACAGGAGGGTTTTCTCCCTGCCATCTGTAGTGAAGAGCAAGTTGCTATACCAACACAGAGATACAATCAGAAACAGAATAGAGAAGTCCTGACAGAGTACAGGGCCCTGATGTTACAATATTGTTGTAACCTTTCCCTGTGTGTAAGCATTGCTGAATTTAGAGCACTTCAGGGAATTCCCAGTGGCAGAAATTCAGGGCTAAGATCCTGTCTTACAGATGCTAAGTAATGACTTGTAAAGGTAATGTGAAATAAGAAAAGCAGAGAAAGAGTTAAAATGCACACATTCTAAGCTCAGCTTTGAGCCTCTTTGTATTCTGTCAAAAAATAAGCAAACAATTGCAGAGAACAGCTGATGGGCAATCAAGTTTTAAAGCCTAATCGGCTCTGCAGTCTGTTCCTAGAAATACATTTGGACACACATCTCACTCCTCAGTCTGGGCACACACACTGGTGAGAGGCACGTGGATAAAATCAAGGAACTTAGAAAATGAGAAGGGCACAGCTCCTTTGCAATAGTAGGTACACTGGGATGTATAGAGTATTTTTTTATAAAGGAGGCTAAAAAACTTTTTCATCAACTGGAGGCATGACATAATCAAAATAGCCTAAAGCAATTAAGGATACAGTTGCTATTGACTTCAAGGAAGGCTGAATACTGCTGTCCTTAGGTTCTTGGAAAATACTGGGCTTTATTTCCAATTTTCTATTGCCACACAATTAATTTAAAGCATGGAGAGCAGCCAGTGAGAAATAAGTCATGTCACCTATGAGGAGTAATGGAAGGTAATTCTGGACATTCCAAAGACAATGTGAACCCCAGCAAAAGATAATAATGATCATATCCTGATAAAGAAGAGAGAATTTCAATCCAATAGAAGTAGTTTATGATTGAATATTTCACAAGATATATTCAAAGGATGTTTGAAATCCCAAAGCTGTGGAAAACAATGGCAGCAATCCCACTGGCTTTAGCGAGCTGACAATTTAAATCAAGATCTGTAACATGGGGTCCAAGTTAATGAGAAACCTTAACTCTTGTGATCACAGGCCAGCTTTTGAGCGATTCAATTATTTGCTAAACCTGAACGTCTTCAATCTTGTCTTCAAATACATAACTTACAATATATATTTCAAGAATATATGTAGGGCAGATGGATAGATGACATTTTCAGTATAAAGAAATGAATCAGAACTCAGAGTCAATTGAGCTGAAACTTTTTCATTGAGGATGAAGAAAATTAGTATCAGCTATATGTTTGTATTTCTAAATTTACTACATTTGGCTCAGAGGGAGGGTTTTTATGAGCTTCACAGCCTATCCAAAACCAGAAAATACAGAAAATCTCTCCAAGAAGTTTTTCTAAATGTCACAACATTTTCCACACAATTCCAGGAGAACAGAGTAATTTGATCTTTACAAAATTATTGGAATTCCTATAGGAAAAAATTCTGTCCATATTTTCTGCTGCTGTAAGTTAACTTATCTGCATTGATTTTGCTGACAATTTACCTCTTTGCACCAGGTCTTTCCCAAATTCCTTTTAAAAACTCCTTTAATTTGCACAGGATTTGCCTTTTCCTTATAGGCTTATGAACCCAAGAATCCTGAAGCATATTCCAGTAAGATTCTATTGCTTGTTTAAAATGTACAGATCAGTTCATGATGCAAATTCCCTGTGAAACTTCCAATTTAAAAAGAAAAACTGTAAATAAAATTATCATCTAGTTGTCTACAGTGTATTTGTTTCTATTCTTACGGCTCAGATAAAGATGTCTTATTAAAACAATACTGTTTTCAATAACTAATCAGAACAGCTTTGTGGTTTGAATAACTTCCCATTTACTGAGTGTTGCTTTATCACTTACCAGAAGAACATGAAATACCCAACAAGCAATCACTGAGGTTATGGTTGTGTTGACAGTGACTGTACAGGTTTACTTCTGCAGAAAATGAAGGGAAATATGAAAGAAGAGATTTACAGATCTCACCTTGGTCTGAAACAAAATAGCTTTATGCACAGCACAGCAACAAACACCACGGTTTAGAGCAACTTCATATGGGAACACCCACAGCAGAGGACAGCAATACAACCCAGACTTCTGCTGATACCAACCTTTCATATTAGTATTAGCTCACCAACAGGAATTCCTAGGTGAGAATTATATTTCTTATCTGGAAGTTTACACTCCTAATATGTGCAACATGCTTTTCTCACCAGGTTTTGGACTGCCGTGGTAGTTATGGTTTAGTTCAATGCTTTACTTATGGCTACGCTTTGATTTTGCAAGTTTGATGTTGTGGACTATTTTTAGGATTTTTTCCCCATTACTGATTTTCTATCACAGTTTTATTTATTTTTCTAGCTTTCAAAGCTGCAGTTGTTGGAGGCTTACGGGTGTGGTTACATAGAGCCCTAAGGACCATGAATTTTGTATCATCCTAAGGATGCCTGAACTACAGGCTCTCTTTGTATGAGATGAGTTCATGATCCAAGACATGAGGTTAATTTAATTAGGTATAAATTACAGATTATGAAGTTCCTGTTTGCATCCTCTTACACTACAGCTTGTATAAGCAGGGTTTCTACTTCTCATTATTCATAAGAAGCTTCATGAGAAAAATGGAACTAATAGTGAAATGTGATCTCTAAGGAGGGAATTGACTTACTAAATCTTAAGAAAGTAAGCCTAAAAATACCTAATGGGATTATGTACAGACTGTACTTTGACATATTCGACACTTAAGTGGTCAAGGTCCTGAGCACCTGCTTTAACTAAACCTTTCTTGAGAAAGAAGTTGGATCAGATAACTTCAGAGGTTCCTTCTGGCCTAACATAATTTTACAATTCAGATTCATCTCTATATTCTGTGATTAGAGGAATTAATTTGCTATACCACAAACAAGAATTTGCATGTGTCTTTTTTTAAAAAAATCTAGAATATATTTTGGAATAGTTAATTTTTTTACACTTACTTGGTTCTATGGAAATGGATGCTCAATTTTGCTTCTGTTCAGAATTTTTTAATTTAAATACCATTTTTGATGGTTAAAAATTCTGGCTTCCAGTTTTCCATAAGAAAATACAAGGTCCAGGACATAATTTATTTTTTGCAGTAGTGCTTTAAAGCAAGCTTCTGGAAAAAAAGGTGTTTTATAACCACTGGAAAATTCACAGTAACACAGTTCAGGTTTGTGATAAGCATTACTTGCTCATTAAGAAGAATGAAGGTTAAATCCTCCAGGAAATGCTGTGGAGCTGTATATTTTTAAAATATCCCTTAATAAAACCAGAGTAATGTTCTATGCTTCACAAAATATTTATTGCATGCCATTAGCTGAAAACAACACCATCAAAGCTGTGGGAAAGAGGTATTTGAGAATACCAACAGTGATACGAAATTATCTTGCTTGCAAGGTTTCCATTTCCAAATCCACCATAACATAACAAAATTAAGAGAGCAAATCCATCAACTGTGAATAAGTAGTTCAAAATCGTACTTTTTCACTCTGGAGTTAAGCTTGGTAAAGAGCAGGAGTAAAAGGATATGAATAACTCCAGTTGCTTACAATTCTTGTTAAACACATCTATGGGTTATCAGTTATATAATACAACCAAGTGTTTCCTTTAGGCTTTTACCACTTTAGATTGGAAAATGTGTGAAAATGTTTCATGAGACTAAAAATTAAAACCAAGTTAAATATATCAAACATTACTATTACTATGGAACTCTCATAAGTGCCATTAATTACTGAAAGGATTAGAAATGTAGAAAATTACATTTTTCAAGCTGTGAACAGCAGTGTCTGTTCTTCAGAAAATACCATTTTTCATGACATACATTACTTCTCTTAAGATTGGGTTGGAAGGGACCAAGTTCATCTAGTTCCAAGCACCCTGCCATGGGCAGGGCCATCTCAAACTAGACCAGGTTTCTCAAAGCCCCGTTGTACCTGCCTTGAACACTTTCAGGGATGGGACATAAACAGCTTGCCTGGACAACCTGCTCCAGTGCCTCACCACCCTAATACCCAATCTGAACCTACTCTCATTCAGTTTAAAACCATTCCTCAACAATAATGGTGGCAATAACCAGTGCCAGCTCTAAGGTTTGGGGATTTTCATGTATTTTGGTTTACAACAGTCTACAAGGAAATATTTACTGGGCTGGAGCTCCTGATCACACAGCCCCTTTTATTTACTCTCCATGTTTACAGTTTCTGTGTGCAAGGCACAAACCAGAGTCCCATTATAACAGGTGTAAGGCAATGGGGAATCTTCACAGAAAGCTTTGTGAGAACAGAGACATGAGATTTATAGTATATTGTTTATTGCCTCCTGAAAATTGTAAAAATAATTTCACTGTCGATTATTTTGACAAAAAAGGGATATGATAGTAAAGTCAAGTTTCTGGTCTCATAAGGGCTGACTTTCTGAGATCCACCAGTGGGAGAAAAAGTACAACATTGCCATCTACTTTTGAACAGTCACTCATGAAATACTGTCATCTTTATTCAGCCTTTAGTTCAATGCCTTCATCTCCCTCCCCGCATCAGAGTTCTCTTGTTTATAGCTGGGCCATCTCTTCACATTGGAAAGACTTCAGTGAGTGCAATATCATGCCCTTCAAGATTTACATTTGAAATAGTTTAAAATTAAAGGAAACCTGTTTAACTAAGTATGTAACTGAAGACAAGGGATTTTGAGCACAGCAGGCAGTGTGGGAGGGTAGAAGACTGTGCAAATGAGTAAGTGATATTGGGAACATTTCTGTGCTTTTCATATCTCCACTTAGCATAACTGATAGAGAGGAAGGAGAAATCGTGTCATGCATTGGATGCTTTCCAGACAAATGAAGGAAAAGTCTAAAACACATTGACTGGAATTATTGGAAATACGTTGAGTCTAAAGTTCTAAAAGAGTACAGTCTTTGGGAAACAATATGTTTGAGGATTCCAGCTTGAGAGGAGGGAGAGAAATACAGCTTTGGCCCTCATTCCTCTTCATCAGCTATTCACACCTGTGTGTAATGTGGGTCAAACACAGCTACCAACTCCAATGAGCCACACTGATAAATACAGCCCTTCTGACAAGGTCCTCTGGTGGTCCTCTAGGAGCATCCATGAACACCAATTCTGATCCTCTTTGTGCTTAAAGCCTTCTCCAGGTAAGTCATTAAAGACAGTAATTACTAAGCCTTGCCTTCCTAGCTTACAAACCTTAATGTCATTGCTTGGTCAAACACCATGGGTCTTAATTGTGTAAGTGGAAGCTAACTGATCTTCAAATGACATTGACCCGTGCCCAGGTCACTGGCCATATGGCTCTGCCAGTAAATGCTTTTTCACTCAGCCTGGAATCAAATCCTCTCAGAATTTTTTGCAAAATCGAAAACATGGACAAATTTCAACTCAAATTAGCATCTAGGGAATTTACTTTAGGGAAACTGACATGGTTTTTGAAAATACTGTCTTCTCGTATGTTAGATGAGATGTCACTTGAAATCCTTAAAACTACAGACTGTAGAAGAAAGAAAACTATTTTAAAGGTATCAGCAACTGAATAGAATAAATCCTTGCAATAAAATATTTCATCGGACAAAAAAAAGATAATTGTTCCTAGCCTCAAAAAATGAATGTATTTGAGAATGAAAAGAAGACAATGGTGGGTTTTGGAGTATTTTTTTTTACATGTTTACTTGTCTTTTTTTCCCCAAAAATGTATTTGCTTGCTAAATCGTATTCTAAAATCTCGATGCAAAACCAGGGTTTGTTTCAAGTCATATAATTTTTTCTTTCAACGCATAACTTTTTAAACATATTTTTTAAGGAAAATTTGGTTTTGCCCTTTATAGAGTTATACCAATCTCCTCAGCAATTTCACAAATGTGCTTAAAAACCCAGCTGTTCCTACACTAATTATTCTGTTGATACTGTTCACTTCCACTACTTGAACATTGATTCAATCCATCCTACTTCATTACTAAGAAAATTCATTTAAAGGGAAATATGAGTAGTTACTGCTTTTTGCCACCTCGGGGTTACAAGAATTAAACAGTATTCAACCCCAAGATTTTCATCATGGTACTGGTACAATTAGTAATTGTTAACATAAGTTGAAACCTAGCTGCTGATACAATAAAAAAGGCTACTATGTTGTGTAAGTTAAGCTGAGAAGATTTGGGCAAAATTTTTATTTAGTGTCATTTGACATTGGGCCAAATTTTTATTTAGTCTCACCTGATATAGTTGTGTTGGGTTCAGGATAGTTACATATACTTATTCTCAATTGAAGGGTTTTATTTATAGGACTATTTCATTGTGTGGAGCTGTTTAACAGGTTCAAACATAGACATGCATGTGTATGTTTATATTTATGTATGCAGGTATGAGCATGTGCATCTTGGAGTGTGAAGTGTTGTATTATATATCTCAAATGTATCATGTCAGTGAGAAGACATTGCTGTCAATTATTTCATTCAGTGATATGAAACATCTTTATTATTCTTCTCCATCACTGAGAAAGGTTTGAAGCTGTGAGTTCAGAAGCAGAAGAAACCAAACACTGTATGTGTTACTGGAATTCATGTAAGCCATTGCTTTAAACTCTCACTTCAATATTGTTTGACAGTATTGATTTAAAGCAACAGGCTATGCAATGTCATGTCACATACCATTTGCACTTTGTGTAAGATGATAGAGTGTGGACATGTGTGTGTGTATCCTCTGTACTTTATAAATCAGATTAAGTTCAGAAGAAGCAGGCATTAGTTTCTGATGGCTGGCCTAAATTTAAAAAAACAACTTGGTATCCAACAGTGAACACATTCCTGGTGAAAATATCAGTGAGTTATTAAACTATAAATTTAATCTTAAAATTCTATGCTTCTAGTAATGAATACCAGCTTGTTGTGAGCTTTCTGCACTGTTCATAAAATTCTGATCAGTAAAATGAACACATGGAAGTACTGGCTCCTACTGACAATGGAAAACAGAGGTGTTAAATATAAATCACAGTACAATGAAATCATGAAAAGTAAACTAAAATTTTTTCTATAAAAACATTATAGAGACATTTTATAACAGAACCAGCTCATAGGATATAATCACGTTTTAACAGCTGTTGCCAAATTAGGTAAAAGCTCTGATAGAAAATTTGTTAATTATATGATTTAGGCCTCACAGGCAGCCTAAACCAGTCAGAAATGGAGAGGAGCACTGATTTGAGATGATCCTATTGTTAGTATTTTTATTACAAAAACAAATAGTTTTCACACGCCTCAAGCTTGGGAAATGCCACAAGACTACTGCTGGGCAGTACAGGAGAGAAATTACTTAAACTTGAAGAGACAAAAGTAGGACAAAGCATCATACTTATTTTATAAGATGCAGAGAGCTTAAGGAAGACATTTTCTAGGACACTCAGAATCACAGAATCCCTCAACTCCATGTCCCTGGTTTCTGCATTGTGAAGTAGAAGAAAAAAGTAACTCCTGTAGGCAATTGACTCCTCTCTACATTAGCCCTTTGATTCCTAAGGGTGCATGCTTTGGGGTGTGGGGGTGCTGAGCCTGCTCCATGACACACCCTGCATTGCTCTGCTAAGTGACTGGGTGGCTCTGGCAGGGCATGAGTTGTGCACCCACATCACAAACTGCTGCACAAGGCTTCCAGTCTACCTCCTCCTCTCAGAGATCTCCTGCCTCTTGGTCTACAATACCATCTCAGGCAGGAATCTTGGGTTTTTTCTGAGATATATTCACCTCTTGTGAAGTACTCAAGTATGTAATTTTAGAAAATTAAATCTGTCTCTCAAGAAAGTGTGGCAGTCACCTGCAGTACAGTTATTTTCTCCTCTCTCTTAGATGTTATTTTTAGTCAAGTTTCAACAAGAGCTACACCTCAGTAAGTTTCATTGTTTGAAGATTTAGACAGTGAAGGTATGTTTTGTAGGTTCAAATCCCTTAAGTCAGACTTGAACTTGAGCTATCTAATCTAATGTCAGAGCGCTTGGTGTGCTGAGTTATTTATTACGAAGGGAAAGTGGTTTGTTTTCTTTTTGAATGGAAGGATTTACTACTTAAGTAATCCTTATCTTCTCCCAAGGGTTTCCATCTTGAGTATAAGCACTTATTCACTCAAAGTTCTGGCTTTCCTGAATTCTGTTTTCAGGTGCTTACTTTTTGCTCCTTGGTGTGTGGGAAGCTGATGTTACTGTTTCAGAGGCTGTGAATTCCATTGGGAGGTCATTCACGTAAAATATACCACCTCTAGTAGCTAAGCATCCTCAATATGCCCTGTTACCTGAATCCCCTAGTTTGTGGTTACTTACTGTGGCCTGTAGGAAATAATAAAACTCCTCCAAGACATTACACTCTTATCCTCGTCTCTAAGGTCTCCTTCTGGGAGGAAGGGATTGAAAACCATCAAATTCTCATTGGAGGACCTGGATCTTACTCACACTTTGTCTTTTAAAGTACAGCCACACAAAAGTGAGTTTGCAGGATTGTAGAACACCCACCCTCCCCACCCCCTATTTAATGTGGGACTCTGAGAGTTGGGGTTTCTTTCCTGAAATTAATAATTAATCTATTCTTTCACAATACCTATAGTAATCCAAATCCATTTTATTACTCTCTAGAAGAATAACTGACATGACCCAGATATTACAAGATGTCTGTCTTTCCTATGGAAACAGCTGTATTTTGCATGCAAGATTAAAGTTAAAATTAGGTCAAAACAAGAGAAAACAATTTTTTTTTAAACAGTTATAGAACTCACCTGAACAAAAATAGCTCTGGGTCCTATTTCTTTTTCTAGTTAACAATTCCCTGGTTTATATTACCTAGTTTGTAGAGCAAGAGCTAGAAGTAAACCAGGTCACTGTCTTGGGCCCAGTTAATATTTAATTATTCTGCATAAAGTGGAGCAGTTTTGACTGAAAAAAAGCGTGGGGCAATTTAAGTTCAAATTCCTTATAGCTGAAAAGAAAGGCAGCCTTTCTACTTTCCTCATAAGTGTCCTAACCCCTGGGCTATGTATTAATAGCAGAACCTGGGAATGCAAAAGCTTCATCAATACTTTGTGCAGAAGCTCATATTCCAAGTATACTGAAGAACACTAAGTGGATTCAACCCTACTGGGCAGAAGGTCTTTGTGTGCACTTGAACATGGGACAGAAGAGAGGACAAATGAAGTTAAGGCAGATTCATAGGGGGAACTGAAGATGATTGTAAAATACCATTCTAAGAAGAAGGAAATGGACCTACAGTACTTAAAAATTTAGGAGCAGTTGAAAAGGTGGTCCATGAAAAATTCAATTTTCATTTTAGTGCCTAAAGATGCAGACATATAAATCTCTGTGAATACAGCCAAGAACCCTTTTTCAAGGAAAACTGACCAGACACAGTATCTAAGCAACTTAGCAAAATAGTTAGGAAGCTCCCAAATCACAGATTGGCTTTCAGAAACATCTTTCTTAGGCTGTTTCTTAGGACATTTTTGGCAACACCAGGAATTAAAGTCAAATTGTTTTAATCTGTGTCTAGTGTATTAACTATAACAGCAGCCTGTTCTCAGAGACTGAAGTTCACAAATGAAGGTATAAATCAGCAGCAACCCACTGGACAGATGCCAGTGTAAACCAGAGCTCAATGTAAGACAGAAGAGAATCAGGCAATAAAAGGTGTCTTATTCCTCTCTATCTTTCCATTTTTATCTCTTCAACTTTAATCTTCTTTGAAGGTATATGAAAACAATTATATTATCTTTGTAAAAGAAAAAAAAAAAGGCTTATTCTGGCACCTCACTGCTTTATTATTTCATTATATTTCTCTAGATAAGAAAATCTGATTTTTTACCATTAGCAGCGGCACTAACAGAAAAATGTTTAAAACACACTTTCCTTCCAAGAAGAAATGTCAAAGCTTTTCAGACCTTTTCTTCTCCTTCCTGCTGGTCCTGCTAGTACTATACTACCCCACCTATTCCTGGTGGCATGACTTGGAGAAGCCCATGTGTGTTGTGACTACCTGACATGAGATTATGTTCTGCTTCTATGTTCTCCAAATTATCATTCAGAAACTCTTATATGTTGTCTGCTATATTGGATTAATCAGATTAGTCACCTGATTAAAGACTGTTTTGCAGGATCAAGTCCTTGCAATGTGATAAAGAAAAAAATAAAAAGAGGAAAATTTAATTTTTATTCTTAACAGTTCTGATTTTATATATATATATACACACACATACATGTGCATATGTAAATTGAAGAAAAACTGTGGGAACTGGGAAATGGACAAGAAAATCTGGGAGATGGTATAGTTGAAACTTCCAGTACTAAGAAAGGGAGTGAAAATATAAAGCAACCTCAAAGGGTGGGCTTTTGTTATTACTACTTAAAGGAGAAAACTAAGGGACTAAATTGAAATATTAGGTAAGAATGAGCAAACAGGGACTTGGGCAGCATTGCTTCACTCTCAGGGAAAGAGACATATGGAATAAGTTACTAGTGAAGGTAACTGAAGTACAGTCTCACAGAGATAAAGGGATACCTAAATCTGTTTCTGGAAGGGAGGATTGAAGAATAGGGTGAAAAAAGCAAGTAGGGTAGATTAAGCTAAACTGTGCCAGGACAGGCATGTCAGCACATATGAACCTTTTCTCTCTCTGCAATTCTGCTCTTTTATTTGCTTTTTTTTTTTTTTTTTTTTGCTTTATCAGCTCATAATATCAACCTCATAATGTCATTTTAACTCTTTCCCATCTACAAAATTCCTCTGTGCTATTTAATCCCCAGTGCATCAGTGAGTTCTGCCTGGAGCATTTAGACATTCAGGACCAGTATAATGATGTGTTCTTGGTATGCAAGAAGTGTGAAGCAAGTGACAGACAACTAGGGTGAGATTCTTCTCACCTAAATAAAGTATAAGCATGTGCTGCTGAACAGATGCTCTCTTTACAGTAACTGGTCAGAAAAAGGAATATCTTAGCAATCCATGTGAAATATTTCAGTAGATGAGATAAATTAGGCCACAAGAATTTCTATTTCTCTTCACTGAATATAAATAGAGCATAGGAAAATTAACACATAGACGTCCAAATCTCAGAGGCCTACAGTTCATGCAAATCGACACCACTCTCAATGCTCTGTCAAGAAGCAAATCCATTTCCACCTGATTTATCTAAGGCCACTTCAGCAACTCTGATTGGGACTGTAATTTAGAGACACCTGAGCAAAAGGACTTGCCTGGAAGTCAGCATAAAGCTGCTCCAACTTAGAAGCAGGGTTTGGTGACTTTAGTGTAAGTCTGTTTTAATCTCTCTATTTGGTTTTCAGAAAAATAATTTCTCTGGGTAACACTCCATTGGGAAGATGTGTAGATGTAACCTGCAACACAAATTACACCCTTTCACAAGAAATGGGTAAGGCAAAGAAATTGATAATGAAATCCAGGTTGGATAAGGCCTTGAACAACACCATCTAGAGGCAGCTGTCTTTGCCTATGTCAGGAGGTTGGGACTAGATCATCTTTAAGGTCCATTTCAACCCCTTAATAGTCTATGATTCTATGAAATAATGCCTGATGTTCTCCCATGATTCTTCTTGAAGCAGTTTGACTTTATACAAAACTCTTAAATAACCCAGAGAGGGATTATAGTCACCTGCTTGGGTCACACAGCCAGAACATGGGGCATATGGACATAGCACTAGTGGAAGAGAAGGAGAAATACTTCTTTCAACAACACATTTATCTGTAGATAGAACCAGTTTCAAAGGGAGAATTGTCTCAGCTGTTTATCAGATCGTTTCTATGTCTGAACTAGTTATGCTCAGGGTTGCAGCAGTTACAGATCATGAATCCTTCAAGACATCCCATTTTCAGTATTGAAGAGTACTCCCCAGGGATGTGTTGGAAATCCCTAGTATAGATCAGATAGAGGAGGAAACTAAGCCTTTCTTTTCCAGATTCCAAGTGGTAGTCTTATACACCAGACAGCTGAATTACAGAAAAGGGAATAAATGAATCCATCCTGAACACGTGTCTTGTCCAGATATTTTCTATATTTGGCATTCAGCTGAAAGTGCTTGGGGTTAAAAACCTAGCCATATACATGTGGGGTTTTTTGTAACTGATAAACACTTTTTCTGAAGATTAAATACTGATTTGAAAAATAAACTACAGGTCTTTAGAACAAACTTAATCTTGTAACAACTGTGATGGCATAAATGATGTTAATAGGAATGCTGTGGGTAATGTTGTTAACTGAGGACCATAAAAAACTTTGCATGATGCAAAACTTAGTTTAATTGAGGAACTTACCACTCTCCTTTTTCTACTGCTATTTCCCTCTCCTTTTGAGAGAAAAAAAAAGTCAAGAAAAAGAATTTCTAGTAAAAATATGATGGAAAATTATCAACCTATTTTACATATTTACATAATGAAGTATGTAACTTCATAAGTTGTTCATATCCACTGTTGCACTGTTGCAATTTTTATAATTCTATTTGCTGTATTACCTTACTACATATGAAGAACTTTAAATGGTTCTTTAAAATATCACTGAAATTACTACAATGTTATGGATGTACTTCGGACAGATTTGTGACAATTAAGATTGTTGTCCAAATGTCTTTCACCTCAAAAGCCTGCTGGATCACACATGTAGTTCTGCTACTTTATTTAGAGGCCTGTTTTGATTTTACATGTGCCACTGTGTTCTTTCATTGTTTGGAGAAACTAATGAATGCTATGAAATGATTGTTCTGTCATTTTTCTTACTCTACTCATATTCTGTTGTGCAATCACTGCCATGCTCTTGCTAAGAACCTTGGCTGCATTCCACTCTGAGTTCTTTCTTAATGACTTCATCTGTAGGACTACAAAGACTCATAATCAGTTCCTATCCAAGTGCTGAAATTAATTTTGTGGAAATCCATCTCTGTATGTTACAATGCTGGCTATTGAAGCAATCTTGAAAGCAGACACCATGTGGGGGAAAGGAAGGAGGGGAGAAGGGAGGGAAAAAAAGAAAAGAAAAAACTTTGGCCCCAGCTCACAGAAATCAAGCTGTGTTCTGTGACACTCACAAAAAGAGGGTGGTCTCCACCCCACCAGAAGTCACGCAACAGAACAGATACCCTCACCAAGCTGCTGCCTGTGCAGTTGTCTGTTTCCTTACCTCAAAGGAGAGCAAAGATGCCTCTCTTGAGAGTATGAACAGGTGAAAAGGTTTCTATTCGCAATAGAATCTCTGAAGGCTACCACAGACTTAAATGTCTACTGGGATGTCTCAGTGATTATAATGTCAAACTTCTGTACCTTGTTCAGTCAATAGAGAGTTCTGAAAAGTGTTAAATTAGGTACATATAGTAAATTTTCAAACTCTTTCACCTCTCAAGTCTCTGAATAGGATGTGTCAAAACTTGTGTATGTGTTAGCAACCACAGCAGACCATCTGAATATGCTGAATATATACCCCAGCAGTGGTTTACAAGAGTAAGTGGAGATTTGATCTTCTTTCTACATTTTCTTACATCAGTATATTAGAAAACCATCTGAAAGTGCCTCTGTGCAGGATTTCTTATCATTTCAAGAGCATTTTGAGTAACAGCCATTTGGGTAACAGTGATTCTGGTTAGTCCATGACTTCTACATCTGCAGGAAGAAACAGGGAATATTAAAGGGCACAAGATGCAAGTCAATATTCACCACTGAGCATGAGAATGATTCCTTGGTCATCTGAGGCTTAACATCAACTGAGATACTCAGATTTTCCCATTAGTACTCGATGAAACTGATGTTGCACAGATGGTACTGAAAAAAATGGTGGGACAGTCACGGGAGCCTATTGTTTAATCTGTTTTTTTCTTCAGGATTGGTGTTGTTATACACAGTAGTCTGCATGTGGCTCCCTGCACACTTCCCTGCTTATTTCTCCAACTGGTGTTGACACTACAAGTGTGTGTTTGGCAAAAACTCATGGTCAAATATCAATCTTCCTATAAACACGTACACAAGTATAGAGATGAACAAATGGACTTGGCTTATTACCTTATTGACTTGGAATATGGTGGGTTCAGGACACAAACAAGACCCTTGTCTTACTAAGTGCTACAAAGGACAGCATTTTCCAACTCTGCTCCTTTCCATAGCTAAAATGAGATATGGATACAAGGCAAAAAATATGTTGTCATTCATAGCAAACATCTCAGTCAGCCAGAAAACATTTAGTGTCAGAGAAGTTGCAGTTTACCTAAGAAATAATATCATCAAACTTTAATACAGAAGTGATCATGTCTTTTTAAAAACTTCATTCCTCATGAAACTGTGCCAGATACTGACATTGTCTGCCGGCCTCCGACTGACACACTGCAGTAGTAATAAATGGGGCACTGTATGTCTAAGCTCCCTAGCTGAGATATGACATTAACTCTTGACCCTCAAATGAAAAGAAAACTCAGTATCTCCTGTTACTATTATAAATGTTGACTTTAGTATTCATTATTAAAGAACACATTTCAGTCTCATTCCCCACTGCATCACGCGATGTATGAATCTATAGCAGTTTTCACTGGTACTGTTTCTTTTCACTTTGTCTGCATCTGATAAGCCAGAAACCTTGGGGACTGAACCAAAACACAAGCATTACTGAAGGAATAGGCCTGGGAGATTTTCTGCTTCATCTCATGACACCATGCTTGTTTAATGCTGTAGAGTAATACAGCCTTTATTTTATGGCATATGAAAATGTGAATGCATTTCATTACCTTCTTATACTCCATACCCAGAGTAGGCACAAACCCCACATGGAAGTAACACATTGGTTGATATGTCTTAGGCCCTCTTCTGGGCCACTTCAAAATCAGGATGAACTGTTGTAGTTTCCAGTGATGGACTTGCAGCTCAAATCACAGAAAATTTGGCTTTTCTGATCTGCAATTCCTTATCACTCTGTAACACGTAAGCCAAAAATATGGTTGTTAGTTACAGCAGTCAGAGGAAAAAGGTTGCATATTTCTTTCAAAAGTACCCACTTTGAAATTTGGAGAAGAAAATGTGCTGAAATTAGACCAGCCCCTGTTACCTCATTGCAGAGCATTAGCATTTTAGTCCATGAATTGTACAGTTACAGGGATTATTGTGGAAGTTCTATTTTTTAGTCTTCCTAGTCTGACAAATAGACACCAAGAACATTAATTTTCTTATGAGTGGAATGGATATAAAAATTTGGAACTGAAAGGGTGTGTTCCACCAACCAACTTGAAAATGTTAATTTTTCAGTTTAGAATTCCATTTTTATGAATGGAAAAATGTGGGACTTTCTGCCTGCTGACGGTTCTCCTTGGTGTCATTTCAGAGAAAGAGGCTAGAGTAGCCATAGGATTAGTCAGATATTTAAATTAAGCCCAGGTTTTTATTGTCTCTTAACTACTGCCATCTAATCTCAGATGAGACCTGAATACACTCGGGTTTCTACTGAACAAATCTCTGAACGACCATTGCTGACCTTTTCCGCTGAGGCCAGACTTTCAATACTTTAATCATCTCCCTGTTGCAGGTGGAACTCCAGAAAAGCCTATGAAACATGGAGATAAATTTTTATACTGTCACCAAAGGGATGTCCTTAATACTCCCAAACTGAACTGGGTGAAAAGTTTAGCCATGAGAATATACTCATTTTGCTGTGATACACTCATCTTGGTACCACAAAAGCAAGTACCACACAACACCTTGTGTGCTAGTCAGGATGGAAATACAACATGCCTAAAAGTAACCTTTTCTATAATATACATTGGCTTATTTTCCTTCCTAAGGCTACAGAGAGATTGTTCTAGTTTATTATGCTTATTTGTAACAAACTGATCCATGGGAACCACACCAGACAACAGCACTAGGGCCAGGACCCAGAAATGCATCCAGGCTGAAATAACTGTCAATGATCCTGGAGGGCTAAATCCTTAGAACCATATTCCATTCTTACACATTCTTGCAGAGGGAATTTCTATGCAACCAGCATTGCCCATGTTTGGGGTTTTTTCCTGTGCATGCTTGAAAAAAGTGACAATACACAAGCAGAAATTTATCAGTGTCTCTGAGCTAGATTTCTGCCCTTCTAACCAGGAGTTAATCCCGCTAATGTCAAAGGGTTGATGGATGTCTTCAACAGCAGTGAAGAGTTCACAGCCTTGCCCACAGAAATAGGCTCTTAAGAACATGCTCTGATTTATCTTTGAAGCTTGAGTAGCCATTGACTATGGGACTGTTCCTGATCATCAGCTGAGAGCTATGTGGGTCTGCAGTTAGCCCTTACAATTACAATTCTCAGGAGTATTTCCCCTGCTGTCATCAAATCTGTCACAGATTACTCTTGTGGCCTTTATATGGCCAAGGAGCTGGTAATTGCTCTCCTGCTGACTGCAGAGGCATGGGTGAAGATTGCTCCAATATGAGACAGAGCAGCTCAGCAGAATACTGCTGTGCTAAAGCCCTGAACCCCAAAGTAAAGCTAAAGCATTCCCTGACAGGGATTTTCTTGCCAGTGCATGAAGACCACAGCTGGCCAGTCAGCCTGTTCACCTGAACCCCCACCTGCTTGTTTCCGGCTCTTGCCTGTACCTCAAATTCCTCAGTGAAGGGAATAATGTTCTTCCCCTCTTTATACAGCTGACAAGTGCAGGGCTTTAAACACCACACAAATTCAAATGGTGAATGTGAGTGACAATTTGTGAATATATTGTTCTCCAGCACAACCACTGAAACTGAAATTGTGGTAACTTGAACCTCTCACACGCCACAGAGAAAAAGGCATTTATTTTTTCATCATGTACCTTTGCATGAACTTTACAGATTAAAAATGTCAGCCTTTAGAGTTACGTTCTCTACAGAAACCTTTCAATGTGTAATTTCACCTTTGCAAGTACAGTTTGGGAGTTTGTGAACCAAGGCCACTTTATTTTGCTGAGTACAGCTAAAAACCACAACGAACTATCGGAGAGTTACTGCAGTCTTGCTCAATTATATTGTATTTCTTGCAGCAAAGTGTAGTGAATCATGCAAAACATATTGTTTTGTTTTGCTTTGGAAGAGACACTTCTTACTGAATGATGTGTGCATAAAATATGTTGGAAACCAGTATGTTATTCCGCAATGGGACTCCATTTTTGAAGGGAGCTTCGAGGGAGTGCACTAATACTGGTAATAAATAGCAGGAACAAACCCAGAATACAAGTTTGGCTGCACGACTGGTTGTAGAGTCACAAAAATATCTTAAGGGAGATGAAATACCTTCATGCATGTTCAATTCTTTGCTCTCTCCTGTCACTGTGAGTTAATGACTCTTTCAATTAGGACTTGGACTGAGTCCACCAATTCATGTCACAATACAATCTCTACATAATGGTGGAGACAACAAAATGGCCATAAGGTATTGGCTGATTTGTAACTGTTAATACAGAGATGAAGAGTCAGCATGCCCTTCATTCCAACTTGAAGGGTCTCATATATAAAAATGGACATAAAAGAAGTAACATAGTGTGTCCATTTTTTTTTCTTCTGAAGGATTTTGTATTTCTAATAGCTAAAAAATAACCAGTTCAATTTTCTTTATAAAAAATTCATGCACAATAACCACAAAAATTTATATATATAAATGGACTATATATGGATAAAAAGGACTCCACAATGATTAATAAGCATTCAATATTTGTGTGGGGTTTATTGCATATCACACTGTTAGGGTGAGGACTTGTTCTAATGAAGTCTAGTTCCCCTGTCATTGTTGACTTTAAATTCTGATTTTGAAAATCCTGTTTGCATCAGTAATGCCTAGATCTGAATGTTTTCCATATGAGGAAAGAGCAAATACATTAGGATTCTTAAGCTTGGGAAAAAGATGACTGGTAGGGGGAAATGACAGAGGGCTTTAAGTCATAAACTCTATGCAGAACATGAACAGAGTGAATGTTCACTCCACTTCATAGCAAAAGGATTAGCAGACATATAATGAAAGCATTAAGGAGTAAGTTATACACCAAAGCACAGTATTTTTTTTCCACGCAACATGTAATTACATTATAGAGCTCATAACCACAGGATTTCATGGAGGTAAAAAATACACATGGATGTAAAAAGGAACAAATTAATGGAGAGTAAATCAGCTAGTGTTACTAAACATGATTTGCCAGAAAGAAATCTGGATCAGGAAGTTCTGAAACCACTGATTACTGGAAAATTTGCTAGACCAAGACATTTTTGTACATGAATTTGTTTCTTTGCCTACATGTCTCTTGCTGCCCAGCCTCAGGGACAAGATGGTAGGTGTGGAGGTCTGATAGGTCTTCTCCCCTCTACTCTAAATGTCCCATAGGATGCATGTCACCTCCTCCATCAAACTCGGGTATCTACTATGTAAATGCCTATGTGAAAGTCCTCTTCATAGTCTGATAGGAACAACAGACTCTCCTGAAGTACAGAAGTTTGGACTGTTTCAGGCCTCTGTATTAGGGAGGAGCGAAATGAACTGTAAATACACTTATTTCTACCCACCAATACTAAAGAAAATGTAGATGTCTATCTCAAATGAGGGTATCTGTTATATAGGTTGGGTCAGATATGTGTGATTCCTGTTACCGTGGATCTATGCAGAAGCCAATCACAAGATTTTTTTCTTCCAGCCCTCATATTTGTGCCTTATTTCATATTCAATCAGTAGAGTAAGTTATTAAAGAAAGTTAAACAAAAAGAATTTGTCTCAACATGCTACTCTTCATCAAAAGTATCATAAACAAGAGTTTATCAGCTGACCCTCTTTTTATAAAACATCTACATATGGTCTTCAGTCCCACTAGATTTAAGAATGTGTTTAAGATCTTTGCTGAACTGGAATCAGAGTGAAATATGGTAGAATAAAAGTCCCCAAAATGTCTGAGACATTGAAATATAGTTCAGTTCCATTAATAGCAAGTCTCTGTTTCAAGTAGAGCTGATCTGACAAAAGCAATGCAAAATTACTCCAGCATATAAAAAGGGGTTCCTCTGTGCTGTTAAATTCTGATATAAATTATTAATTCCCACAGAGATTTTTTAGATCAAAAGAACTTTGTACTTTCTTTATGTAGCCCCTTCTACAGAGAAAAGAAATTGCCAAATATCCTGCAAGGCAGATGTGAAAATATGATCTTTTAAAGCAATTGTGACTGTTGCTTTCCTGTCTATATTTTGTGCTGCACCCAAATGCTCTTTGGATGTACTACATCCAGTAACAGATCAAATGTACAACACAAAAACCTAAGGTGTGCTTCAGAGGTTGCCCCTGTAAATGAAGATCACTATTTTGGACTGAACTGGGGAGGTACCAAGAGACACTAACAGTCTTTTTAAACTACGCTGTTACTTTTTCTAATTAAAAATTTAACCATTTCCACATGTTCCTCTAAAAAGGCATGCTGCAGTTTTAAAGATACAGTCCTGGATATATATTTACAATCCTCAATTTCCCTGAAAACAAATTGATCTGCATGTTTAATTTCTCAGCCATCCAGACACAGGGTGGGGTTTTTTTCAGAAGAAATACAAAATCATAGAATCATTAAGTTTGGAGAAGATCTCAAAGGTCATAAAATCCAACCATTAACCCAGCACTGCTGTGTTCACCACTAAACCATGTCCCCAAGTGCCACATACACACATCTTTTGAACAAATCTAAAGATGGCAATTCCTCCATGTCCCTGTTCCATTCCTTGACCACTCCTTCAGTTAAGAATTTTTCCTAATATCCAATCTAAACATTCCCTTTTGCAACTTCAGGCCATTTCCTCTTCTCCTGCCACTTGTTACCTGGGAGAAGAGATCAACCCCCACCTGGCTACAACCTCCTTTCAGATAACTGTAGTGAGTGATAAGGTCCTCCCTGAGCCTCCTCATTTGGAATATTTTATTTTTCTAAATTAGCAATATTACAACAAAACATTTTTACACTTTTTGCTCGGTATAAGCCAAGGGTAAAAAAAAATATCTACTGTCACTGTGAATAGGGACACTCAATCGACAACATGGAATTTTGACTTCTAGTCTAATTTTCTTCAATTAGGATTTACTGGAAAACACAAAATAGGCCTTTAACTGGGGAAACAAAACCTGTGACTCCATTTTTCTTAAGAAGCCCTAACCATCATATTACACAGAGCTTATTTCTTTTTTCCTAGTTCACTCTTGGGGACAGTAAATCTTGTATCCATTTCCCCCTTGGAGACGTAGGAGGTGCCTCTGCCCTCCCCTGTTAACCCTCTTGACATAAATTCTGGCTGTCATTCACACTCCTGGGAATGAGGAAATATGGATCTGGTCCCCTTTGTCTGAGGAAGGAAGAGAAACCAGTTTCCTCACTTCCTGTGTGAGTGGTCTAAGTGGTACATTATTATACTAAAAGCCACCTCTGCAATTACTTACTGATCCAATGTCAGCACATTAGGGTTTGTCTCAGATGGATTTAGTGAGAGTCATCATCTTTCCATGCATTAGATGCACTTTAATGGGCCACAGGCAGCCAGCCAGTCAAAAGCTCAGATGGGGATAAAGCTTTTTGCCTCTGTCTTGATTAGGTTTAGGTAGGAAGTAAACACAGAGGCATCAGCTCACTCACCTGGTTGATTCAAGCTATCCTGATGTGAGATGCTCTGAAGTTGCTGGACATACACAAATACCTACCAAAAATGTTTGTGCCCTTCCAGACTGGAAGAAAAACAGGATACCCAGTCTTGTGAAAAGGCTCCAGACATGTATGCTAATAAACCTGAAATAACATCTGAATTTCACAGGCTAGGGCTGTTTCCATCTAAACCTGAAGTAGAAACAGACCTCAGAAGTCAAGTGGAGATTCACCATGGAAGTGTGGGATTTGAAGGCATTGGCATAAAGTTTATTCATATTGTAGTTTTCAGCATTTATACTTCATTTCAAGTCAAATGTTCAACAATGAATAAAAGATAAATTCCTTTGGGGCTATGAGCTTTACTTATGAAGCCAAGCATTACATTTGCCTTGCGTTGCTCAGCTGCTGTACTTGAAGAATACACTAAGGAAGAAATTGTCTATCAGGAGCAAAGTACCAGGTTACACATGTCTGTGCAGGGTTGATAGTTCACTGGAGAGTTATGGAGCCAAGATTCTGCCAAAATTTTCTTCTTGCTCTAGTTATTCTGAGTGTAGATTCACAGATCCAGAAAGTCATGAAGGGTCAAGGGACAACCTTAAATATAAGCTCCTTTATATTTGTCTACGCTCCATAAACTCTAAGCTTGGCTGATGACATCTGGCACATCTTACTCTTTCTTACTGTACAGAGGGTCTCTTCTCTCAATACTATATAAAATTACTACTCTTGTTAAGCATGTGAATTTATAATGTCTGAAAATCATTCTTGCTTATCTGCATGTCTTCACCTAAATAGTATTTCCAAAAGTCAAGTCTTATATTTATTCGAGGCACTGAACTTGCAAAGCATAAAATTTCTAAACTGGGAATGTTGGCATTTCTGAGGTCAGCAGCAAAGATTGGTTTGCAAACCTAACTGAAGTTTTGATTTGCTTCAGTGCCATGCAACAGCTTGGCTTTTAAAGCATCAAATTGCTTTTTTAGTACATTTAATTGAACTTCTAAGACTGCTTGGCAAGCTTAAACTCCACTTGTTGCAATCAGCAGCATGGTGATTATTTATAATTTCATGAAGATTGCTTCCATCTGTACTTCAGTGCAATTAGGGAGTTTATTCATAATTCATTAATTTTAAAGACATGTACATAAAACATAATTCTGTGCTCTAACTTTATGTGTTACAATTTAGTGACACTTAAGAATATCTGACAATTAACAATGTTTAAACAAATTAATGATTTATAAAAGCAGAGTCAGATTTAGCAGCCAGAGTTAGAATTCAGACTTGTCACTTTGGGTGATGTACATATCTACATGTAGAGTAGAGCAATGCCTTTTTCAAGGCTATTTGTTGTATCTGTCCCTTTGTGCTAGGGATTTAAAACAGTTTCTAAGTATCAGAAAGAAGAATGGAATTCTTGCAGCCTCTCAAGAATCCCAATATTGGACATAATTAGCAGGAAGAGCTGAAGAAAATGCATTTAGTCTAGTCTGGTATTTCCTGTGTTTTCTGATGGGTATCACCAACTGTGATGCAGAGATAATCCATATTTACAGTAAACTCTGTAGGCCAGGTTGGATGGGGCCCTGAGAAACCTGACCTGGTAGATGGCATCCCTGCCCAAAACAGGGGATTAGAACTGGATGATCTCTAAGGTGCCTTCCAACTCAAACCATTCTGCGAGTCTATGAAATACTGGTCAGGATTAAATACGAAATTTTTATAATACAGTCATGGATTAAAAAAAAAATCAACTTGAGATTCACATAATAACTGAAATATTACTTTTAACATCATCTCATATTTAGTGCATTTTCTCTGTGGTCATCTTCAGGAAAATAAATCAATTGGAGTGCTAAATTTAAAGACTGAGCACTTCAGTCAATATTCAAGTGAGTTGTCAGAAAGCTAAATGACAAATGTTATAAGACATTGCACTTACTGCCCAAGTTCTTGACTAGATATTCATCTGTCTGCTGGTAAAGGACAATGTATAAGCAGGATAAAAATATATCAAGCTTCTTAAAGCAATGGCAAATTATTGAAGTCAACTTTCATTTTGTCAGATTTTGCTCACAGTGTCCTCTGGCTGGTAAAACAGTGACATCAGCTAAATCCTTCTTTTCCCTCACCTTGCAGACTTCTACTTGCTTGGTTTGGAGCACCACGGGATGATTTTGCAAGGGACTTAAAGTTTTGTGCATTTTCTTTGAAACTGACTGCCACCAAAGGGCAGGTTAGACACCTACTTTGCTGAATCAGTGTCAGGACACAAACTGATCTGCACATCAGGACAGATGTCACAAGTGAGCATCTAGAGAGAAACACAGCTAGTGACACTGAACAAGCCCTAAGGCTTCAGAGAATCCCAGTTCAGCAGAAATAGGGTCAGTATAGACTGTCCAGCCTCAAATTTGAGAGATGGAAAAAAGCTGCTCAACCTTTACCACCACTCCTTTCAACCTTACTAAAAATACAAGTTTCTAGCACTGTGATATGTTACCACAACATTTGCTCACACAAGCCTAGAAAGCTGAAAGCTCATCTTGGTGACTAATTTGGAACCTTGGGTTTAAATAAAAATCTATTTCTCATGTAATTAGTGCCTATCCCTGAGTCACATCTGTAAATTCTTAATTGTAATATTTCTTGTATGTGTTATACATTAACATGATTCACTCTGTGATCTTTCATCCTGAATTTCTTCAATATGGGTGAAACATGTCATTTGTTTCCATAGTATAGACTAACAGCACAAATGAAGTTCTTATGATCTCTCTATCTTATAAAATAGAATACCATGCATGTCAAAATATTTAAACATATCAGGCATGGGCCCTTACCCAAATCCAAATCACTGCTGAAGTTTTGGAAAGTATTAATGCTTTATCTCTCCAAAGCTCCAAAATCAGTCCAAATCTTTATCTGAACTCATCCCATCATGTACAACTTTGAGTTTAATGTAACACAGACAAGGATAGTGAGATTATTTACTGGTATAAATCAAAATAGCAGTATGGAGAGAACATGGTCTCAGAGCACACCTCACAAAAACTCAGCAAAATTATTATGTGTCCAAGCACACATTTTACACTGAGTAGCTGTTGCTGTTCTTGAACAAAGTTCTTTGGCCACAGTTTCACACAAAAAATATATTGTGCAGTGATTCATGTAGATTAAAAATGCAGCATAAAGTTGCATAAGGATTATTAAATATAAAATACATTTTGGGCACTTCGTATTATAAATTGATGGGTAATTTTGAGAAAATAAAAGAATACTGACAGAAATCAATTCAGAAGCTAAAAGAATTAATTACAGAGATGGGCTGAAATACTTAAATATGTACAGCTTCTACAGATCACTGCAAAGTAAATTAAGCTTACTTTCCAACAGTTGTGAATCATTAAGTCAGTTCGAATTATTTTATGTTGTATTAGAAGGTAATCCTTAGGGAATTTCCATATTTGTTTGGGATTTCAGATTAACAACAATAGCCACACTGTGAGTTTGTAGTATGTCACCTGAGTCTTTAAAACTGACCTTGATTAAACATCAGTTCACGATGTACTGCTGACAACAACTCCTCATTGGTACAAACCAAAAATAGATGATATATTCCAGTACAGTATCTCTTTTTTGTTTCCTTTACTCTTTCGAACTCTCTGCCTGGCTCATACTTCAGTTATCCCTTGAGAGCTGCAGGTCAAACACATGTTTCTCCTGTTCCCATACAACCACAGTTGCCTGTGAGCTGTAACACGTGGGTATAAAACCCAGGTGATACAACAATAAATGGCACTCACTGTTTGGCACTGCGGTCAATGGGTCAAGGCAGAATTTCTTTTCCATGTAATTTCTTGGCTGCCACAATTGTATATTTTCTCTGGCTGCTACATAACCTGGACATACTGATTTAATGACTTTTCCCTAAGAGCAAAAGCCACTGTTATATTCAGAAAAATGGCTATATATTTAAAGTTTCCTTACATCAATATTATGACAGTACCCACATTGTTTTACAGCCCCATGCTGACAAGCCATTAACTTTGTTTACATTAGACCATGGCTTAAGTTGGAATTTGGAGTTGGATTTCAAATACCCCAATATCCACAGATGTTAGGAGAGGGGTCCTTGGCTTAGTTTACAGAGGAACAGTACAAAATTTGGATCTGGACCTAAGTGTGATTTTGAAGTTATGCCAACCTTGAGGTGTTTTGCATCAGAAGCTTAAAACATGGCTCTTCCAGAACAGGGGTGCTCTATTTGAAGGATGCTGGTTTTTAAGTCCAAATGACATTGCAGAGTGGGAAAATACCTGCTGAACTGTGGGAATTCCTAGGATCTCATACCTCATTTTTCAGCCTGTTCTATGTATTCAGAAGAAAAACAATTTCTTTGACTTCAGTGAAATTTCTCTTGCTACCCTGTAATGTGACAAGAGTTGAGGACTCTATGGGAGATTTGGCTTCAGCTTCTGGTTCTGTCACAGAGACACTGTCAAGATACATCATGATGTCTAATCTCTTGATGGAAGAGTAATAATTCTGTTACAGCTCCCTACAGTTTGTTGAGGATTGACATTTGGATGGTGAAGTGATCCTTGCCTGCAGAGAGAAGCACTAGAGAACAGGACTGTAGCGTGATCATGACCACACTGTAAAATCAGCCAAACGAACAGGTAAATCTTCATGTCCAGGGCTTACTAGCTCAGGCTGGTATTGCCTGCACACAGCTTGGCAGCTTTCAGACACAGGCTGGTTTGCAATCTGCCCATTCTGCTCAGGCTGAAGGCAGGCACAGCAGGCTTGGTTTGTCTGCAACTACCAGCCTGCTTTCAGTGAGCACCAAGAGTGACAGAAGTACAGGATCATTTCTCTTTACCGTGTTTCAGTTAAACAGCATAGTTAAAAAAAACCCCAACCCATACAAAAAGAAATTAATAAACCAAAGCCACGGCCACCAAAAATGACAAAAAATCATCCTGCAAGCTTCAAATCATATAAGAATCAAATCATATAAAGAATTGGATTTCACCATTTTCACCATATTTTTTCATGTTATTGAAAAGGTGTCATTCAGTGACAATAGACAAGCATGTGCTCACCTCAGAATAGACTCTAAACAAAGCAGTGAATTTCTTTCATGGAGACAATAAACAGACATGATTTGTATTTCTCACTTTGGAAAGCAAGTCCATCTGAAGTCTAATGGCTACACTTCAAAGACATCCCACATGAACCTTTTTCCATGTGACTTCATGTGTGGTATTACAGAGATGAAGAGGCCAGCTCCTAAGAAGTGGAAAACAGTGCCTTAAAATTTACTCAGCGAGCAGAGATTTATGGAAGATCAGAAGACTTTATAAAGTAAATAATGTACATTTAGCAAATATATACAATGTACAGACTATTTACCAAGAAACTTGAAACGGCTGTCTTGGAAGAGTTCCAGTTTCTCAACTAATCTGGTTATCAGGTTTTAAAAAAGATCCAGTATGTATGACACTGACAAAAACAGACTAAATATATTTTTTCCAGGAGGAGCAGGGTGGTAATAGGAAATACCCTTTTTAAGGCAATTAACAAACACTCCTTTAACTGGCAAGTTGTTCAAGTAACTTAGAGGGAAAAAAAAAGGTAATCTAATTTGGAAATCTCCTTGCAATGCACGAATGCATGAATCTATTTTAAAACAGGCTTGGGTGATGGATAGCAGTGCTGAGACTCAAAAAACCATTCAAAATTATCTATTTGAGGTCATTGCAGCAGCCACTAACCTGTGCTGAATGTGCCAGAGCTGGGACCATTCTTCTAACCAGTCCAGACCTCTCAGGCAAAACAGCTTCTCTGCACAGGTTTTCCATTACTGATTAAAAATTAGAGTAAAAAGGTGTGTGGCAACAACAATATTGAGTCTATATTCTGTGTGTATTGACAATCCTCTGTATTTTCTTTAGTGCTTTCCATGATTATAGTTTAACCTGGATTATTATCACCTTTTCTTATATAAGATATTAAGATCACCCCAAATGTGGAGTTGCTGCTGAATTCAAATAGACAGATTTGTTAAAACAAGAGGTTATTTTCTGCACCTTAGCAACAATAAGAAAAAGGGAAAAGGCATAAGGGACTGAGAAAGCTGGAAAGGGCATGGAAGTTGGAGGCAATTGGGGGAAATTTTAAAAGTATCAGAATCCTTCTTTAAAAGGTTCTCTCAATGAAATCATGCCACTCCAATGATGCCTTTTCCTGGTCTTAAAATCAAGAGTCAAACATGGTTAGAAGGGAAAAAGGGATTTTACCTTGGTATTTATTTTAAGGATCCTTAGGTGCACTACATCCAGGTCGAATGCACCGAAATGCACACCACAGTGCACATCCCCTAAAGATCTGGTATAACATTATAGGTTGTACTAATTAGCATATCTATCCAAGATTCCCCAATGAGAGGCTCAAGTGAGCCCCCCTCCCCAAGGATCCTTCCACTGGATGGTTCTATCTTGGTTTACAGAATGTGTTCTGGAGAGGACCTTGGGGTCTGGGGCACACTGATCCCTGGCTACGAAGCTTCTAAAATGTTGAGTCTCTTAGCTTGACAAACAAGTCCAAGAATGTAGGCAAAACCCACTAAGAATACAGAAGTTGTAAAAGGTATAATAGGGGTATAAAAGAAAAGGCAAAAAATCTTCATGGCATCAGGAGCAGTGCCTGCCCAGCAGAGGAAGCAAAAGGCAGGGAGCTCAGCGAGCACAGTTCCCTCTCAGTGGAACAGCGAGTTCTGCTGTTGGCAGCGATCCTCCTCTGGGAGGTCCCTGCCTGCTCTCCTCACTCTTGCCTGCTTGTTCCTGGCCCCTCAGAGGACTTCCCTCTCTGACGTGGGCCACAGCAGCTTTCTTTCCCATGCTCTCAATGAGGAGGGGCAGGTTTTAAGCAGCACTGGGAGGATTAATTAATATTTTAGCTGTTTCAACCATCATGACTTCTGCTTGCATTCATGAGACAAAATTAATAGCCTGGCTCTAGAGTGTTGCAGAAATGCAATACCGAGATGTGACTGCTGGACACAATCACCGCTTGAGTCACTTTGTCATTTTTTCAGGTAGCTGCAATGGATGGACATTCTCTAAGAACCATTGGGTTAAATACAAAGAAGGACACTTTTCAGGCAATTTGAGAAACTTCTCTCCTTTTATTATTTCTTCAAACATACATATGTAGATATTACTGAAGGGCAGCTATACCAGAGTAGCTCAATTGCCTAAACTAAGGGTAACCGGGCAATAATCTCACACTAACAATCCTAAAGGACCTCTTGACGTGATGATGATGAAACTAGTTCCTATTACGAAAACTTGGACTACCTATTCTCCTATGGTAAAGTGAGTTAAAACTATTATCTTCACTTCCACAGACTGAGATGAACTACATCTTTACAAAACCATTATAAAGTACATACAGGTCACTGAAAAAACTACATTAATTTTCTAACAGGCTCGGTTTTGGTCTTCCAGGCATGCCAGGCAACCTCTCAGCATCAGTGTCTTCCGTGAGGATGTGCAGGTGGAGCCAGTTTCTGCCTTACAGACTTTGGGCAATATTGCAACAGCACCGTCATGACTGGAAGGCGAAGGGCAAGGCAACGCAGAGATGTGTGTCTGCACGGTGAATCCATGTGCCACAGCATCTTCCATCCATGGGAGCAGGAAAGCAGCTTCAGGATTGCCAGTGAAAAAAGCAAGAATGATGCCGTGCTCACGTGGCTGCCTTCGGGTGTGAGCCCCCCCAGCACAGCTCTGTGCAGGGAATTCCTCTCAGTGGCTGGAGAGCAGCGTCCAGAGGCGGAATCGCAGCTGACCGTAAGCTTGCATCGCCTCCGCGTGGGCGGCCGGATCTCGGGCCAGGTGCTCAAAGAGGTTGAGCGGCTCGACCGTTCGCATTGCCGGCGGCAAGCTGATCTCCGCAGGAAGCCTCTTGTTGCCCAGGACAAAGTGCTCCAGGCGTTTCAACTGCAGGCAGCGGCGCAGGTATGCCATGATGTCCCACAGCCGCCGCTCAAATTCCCTCCTGCGCCACTTGGACAGCGGTACGGTGGTCAGCACGTGCATGACCACAGTCTTCCAGGTCGAGCTGGAAAAACCTGTGCCCCTCAGGATGTAGGTGAAGAGCTGCAGGCATTTCAGGTGCAAGCTCTCACACGGCACCTGCCTGGCCACGTGCTGGAAGAATTTTGCCTCTGCCACAGCGTACGTCTCAGGCCACGCTGTGCTTGCGATGGACTCGGCCTTGGCGGGCCGGCTGCTCACAGAGCTGCTGGAGCCGCCTTTCTGGGCCTCTGTGGGCTGGCTGACCACAAAGATGTCGGAGTCCCCGTGGCGCACCCCAAACAGCATCTCCACCATCAGGCTCTCCTTGCCTTTGCTCAGCCGGAATTGGCAGGACCGGCTGCAGGGCTGAAACACCAAGTGCCACGAGTACGACTGAGGCAAATGCAGCCACGAGCATCTCACCAGCTTGTAGAACCAGTGGGAGGTTTTCTCCACGTCCAGGTAGGAGCCGGTGCAGAGTGTCTCTAGGAGGCTGGGCTTCTGCTTCCACCGCAGCTCCTTCTGCGAGTGGTGCAGGAAGCACAACAGCTTCTCGCCCAGCTGCTCCCTCTCGCACGTGCACACCAGCTCCACACGGACGCAGAAGGTCCTTGCTGCCATCTGCCCGGCACTGTTCAGCTCCAGGTGGAAGGCGTGTCCCGGCGGGGGATTCAGTGGGACCAGCATGCGGTACACCACATCCTGCTCACGGGGACTCCAACCCTCAAAGGCACTGCCCACCCCGATGGCTTCTTGAGGCACCGGGTAGAAACTATTGCTCACGCTGTCAGTAAAGACACGCGTGAAGCTCTCCATCAGCTCCGCTGCCACTGAGCGACCTCTCTCTACGTCCTCGACAGGACACTGTATGCGATCCACTAAAAGGATCCCTCGCTTATTCCCAACGTCCCGGGTGTCTTCTTCCTCTTCAGTTCCACCACGGCTGCCTTTGTCCTTGCCATCACCGCGGCCTTCTTTTTCACTGGCAGCCACATTTCCACCTTCTTCTTCTTTTCCATCTTCATTCTTCTTGCCTTTCACATTCGCATCCCTGTTTTCCTGATCCTTCCCCTTCCGATCACTGGTTCTGTGTTCACTGGAATGCCGGTCTTCCTTCACCTTCACATTGTTGCTGTCTCCTTCACTTGCTTTATCAGCACCTTCTTCAGTTGAAGCAACGTTGCCGTGCTCCTCTCCATTTCCATCTTCATTCTTTTCTCCCTTCATATCGGCAGCACTGCCTTTCTCATCTTTGTCTCCATCATTGCCTTCTTCGTTTCCAACGTCATTCTTTTCTTCCTCAGTTGCAGCAAAACCACAATGGTCTACTGCATTCCCACCATCACTGCTGTCTTCCTGTCCTGTCCAATCACTGCTTCTTTGCTCACCGGCATCACTGCTTTCCTCCACCTTCAGATCCGCATTTTCTCCCTTTCCATCTCCCTCGTATTGACCTTCTTTTACATCATCATTGTTGCCTGCCTTCGTATTTGCATCAATGGTTTTTTCTTCATTTCCATCTCCTCCTTCTTTCTTTTCAGCATCATGGTCTTGTTCCACCTGCACATCCTTGTTTTCTCCTTCATTTGCTTCAGCATGGCCTTCTTTATCTCGAGCAACATTGCCAGGTTCTTCTTCCTTTCCTTCAGCAGTGTTGCCTCCTGGCACATTCCCACCACTCCGTCCTTCATCTTTCTTTAAGTCACAGGCATCTTCATTCTTCACATTTTGGTCTTCCTTCACCTTCACATCTTCATTTCCTTCACTGGCATCATCTTCCTCTCCTTCATTTGCAGCCACAGGACTGCCTTCTCCTTCATTTTCATTACCGCTGTCATCTGCCTCCACGGTCATATTATGGTTTTCTCCATCTTCCTTTGAATCAATAGTGTCTTCTTGCTGTTCTTTTCCTCTCTCCTCTCCTAGGGTCTTGCAGGAGCTCTGGTCCTTGCCGCTGCTGTTGGCTTCACGGCACTTTCTCCTGCAGCTAAACCACAGGCCCAAGAGGAGCAGGAGTCCAGCAAGAGCCCAGAATGGCCACTGCTGCAGGGCACCAAAGAGCAGAGCTCCCCAGCCCTCATCCTGCTGCTCCGGGGGCCCTTGCTCCAGCTCCTGCAGCAGCCGAGCCATCTCGCGGTCGAGCAGCTCCTCCCGCTCCTGCATTCGCCGGTGCGTGGCCTCATCCAGCCCATCCCCAGCTGGCTGGGGGTACTGGATCAGGCTTTGCACGAGCACGAAGAGCAATGACAATAAAGCCATGGTCTGCAAGAGGACACACAGAAGGGGTTCAGTAGGGCCGGAATGGAGGCAGCCGGTGCGGGGCAGGAGCCACAGGGATGTGGCAGCAGGAAGGAGAGGGCCCCCGGCAGCTGGCAGGAGGCAAGGCCTGCACCGCTGCCCCAGCGAGCACCGAGCCGGAGCAAGGCGCTCCCGCCAGGGGCTGGGCCCTGCATGCAGGGACAGAACACACGCCCCGGCTGCCGGCGCTTCTGCCCCAGCCCTCCCCCAGCCCGGCCTCCCCACCACCTGTGTGCACTCACCGCTTGCCCAGGCTCTACTGGGGGCAACGGCAACCAACGGGGCCTTTTCTAGCTGCCCCCATTGTGACACGGCCCCTGTGGTGTCACAGGCCCCAGAGCGCATCACAGGCCAGCCCCACCCGCCATCCCCAGCCCGGGAACTCATCATGGCCCTGGGCACCCAGAGCCTCAACAGACACAAAGTGCAGACCCATCAGTCGTGAACCTGGGAACCCCAGGGCTTCCCTGTACAAAGCAGGCACAAGCACCCTCCCACACAAACCCTTGTCAAATACAAATATGGGTGACAGGACCCCGATACGCTCTCTATATAGGTGCAGGCTTTTACTGATGATTGCAGGCAGATGTTCTTTACTATTAACAATAATATTTATTACTTTGGCCACAGCCTGTCATACAATACAGGCTAATTTTTAGTTACAGGTTTAGTGAGAAAGCAAGAATTAGAAGCTGCTTGAATGATGCACAGGAAGTTTAAACGTCATCCAATGTTAAGGCCTACCCTTCTTTTACACCAGCACTGTCCTGCCTCACACATCTTTTGTGAGATAAACCCTTTTGGGAGGGTTTCTCTCCTGAATTTAGGAACACTTTCAAAGATCTGTTTATTGTTTGACAAAAGATTACATACATCCAACTGATGGTTTGCACAGTAGCACAAAAAACCATCCAAATTACTTCTTACGCTAGATGTGGCTGATCAATAGCCTGGCTGAGAAATGGACAAGCCACTGTAACAAGAAATACAAGTTTGGAAAAGGAAAAAGAAAAGTCCTCAAAACACAGAACTCCTGAAGCTTAGATCACTCCACTCTAATGTGCTCTCCCTCAATGCCACATAAAGATGTGCTCCTCCTGACACTTGCAGCAACTGGCTTCTCTCTTGCCATTCCGAGAGGAACTCTATTTTGTATAGGGATGTAGACGTGTCTGCATTTAGACGCCATCCTCAGTACAAACCTCCTCCCTTGCTTTTTTCTGACTGGAGATCCTTGCTACTGGCTACGATGGTGCTGTTTATTGGGAAGAGTTTCTCTGATGCTGATCACAGCACAGCACAGCAGGAGGTCCCTTTTTGCTCCCTTGGGCTACTCAAATTCCTCTTGGGTGATCTCTGAAATACTCTTTATCAGCTGAGGGCTGACAAAACACAGAATGTCTGAGTGATCGCCCTTCCCTTGTCCAGCCGTGACACAAGAGCTGGGTGCACTCAGAAAACACAGTTTTCTGAACCATCCTATATAAAACCAACAACCAGCTCCTTATAAATTCTGCCATCTAGATGAGGTCGCCATTGAACAGCTCCATGTCCCAAGTGGTACCCAGCAGGGAGGGAAGCAGAGGAAGACAGGATCACAGCAGCCACTGATCAGTCATTCACAGGCAGCGCCACAAAGAAAGACGAGAGAGTCAGGAATTTCACAGGCTACTCTGTTTCAGCAGCCTATGTCACCCTGCTCCTTTTAAATGTCTTCTGATGACAAGCTTCATGGCCAAGCACAGTGCTCACCTTTGGGACATGAGTAAATAAGATGCAGAACGGGAGGAAAAATTTCTTCTGACCTCCAGTCACCTGACTGTCAAGCAGACAGAGAAAACCTCCAGTCTGTTCTGAGGGAGGTGTTTTATAAACTCACCTGTAGCTAAAGCTATTCAGAAAGCCCACACTACCAGACCCAGAGTGGTAAAGAGCCTATTCATTTGCTGACCCTGGAGAAAAGGCAGCTTTAAACAAACTCTGCCACTCCCACTCTCTCTCCCTAGAACTTCAGGTTGAGACGCCTAGGACCAACTAAAGAAAAAAGCCATTTCATTCATGCCCTGGTCAAGCATTTCACACCCTCTTGTCCCTCCCAATCTACCAGCCAGTCAAACACAGAAAAAGCAAGAGACCTGTGGTAGGCTTCCAGTGGAAATACTGGCAAAATCTTCTTGGACTGCATTATTTGAAGGACCTGAGGTCAACTCACTCACTGACTGTGAATGACTTTTACTGCTCCACTTAGCCTACCAGCTCAGCTCACCTCAGCTCAGCAGCCTCCCAGCTACCTTTAGCTGCATAAGCACACGACCTGCAATCAGAAAGGCGCGAATCTTCCTTAGGAAGGAAACAGTCACGGGGAATGAAGAGTGGAGATTAGTCCACACTCTGAGGAACAGGCAACACCAACCAAACACTCTGGCAATAGCTTGTGTCTAGAAGCTCTCTACCTTCCAATCCACCTCAAGGCTTTGGGACTTGTGCTGACTTGCACAAAGGAACCCACTCCACCCTGCAGCAGTGGGCTCCTTCTTTCCAGCCTGGATGGAGGCATGTCCTGTATTTTGCAAGCATGTCCAGGTGTTCAGAATGGAACATGCTGATCATGATTAGCACCTTAAGGCACGCAGCTCTTCCCTTCTCAAAGAATGCTTTGTGAAATGATAGGCAGTGCTATCCCCACCTTTCCAAACAAGTTACCCTCCTTCTATTGCACTTGCCTTCAAAATACTGCCACTTCTTCATTTCAGACTATGCTTCCCTCAGAAGGATGCACAAAATGTTAGAGTAGTTGCAAGCACCCGCACCTGCAATTTTCAACTAACTGCGTCTTCAGAAAGGCTTCTGACAACAGGCCATTCTCTGGACATGAACACGGCAACGCCGAGGCAAGATAAATTATTTCAGTACATCTTACAGCCCAGATGTCTATGGCCAGAGAAGACACCAGCAGGTTGTCCTGATACTTCTGCTCATCCTCTCTGGTAGCAGCTGTACAGAGAACAACACAGTTTTAAATTCTAACTCAGTTTGGGCTCCACTGATGAAGGAAGCAGGAAGAAAGTGACTTGGCTTCACGCTTGGAGCAAATGTGAGTTTTCTGTGGATTTCAGTGTCCAGGATTTAAACCGGGAAGGGGTTTTCTTCAGTAAATCCAAAGGACAATTGGCTACAGAAACCTGTATCTGATACTACTGATATGCGCTGACAGTTCTCTGGCTGTGACTCATTTCATTCAAACCTGCTTTCTCCGAATGCACATCTGACAGCAGGACTTGCTCCATTCAGCCTGCAGCAGTTCCACAGGAAAGATGTTGTGAAACTGGCCACACATCTTCGCAACACTTCCACTTCAACATTTTTCCCACTATGTTCAAATGTATTTCTCAGCTTCCTAAGGAGTGCAGTGTCCGTAACAAAGGAGGCGAGACTTTCATGCAGAAATGGAGAGACCTTGAACCGCAGTGGCAGGAACAACTCTGGTGTAATACCAGTGCCAGATGGCATGGGCATGAAAAGCACACTCACATCAATACGAACAGGCTTAGGAGAGACACAGAGCCCGCAGGGTGAGGTATTCCCAAAGAAGGGGAATTGACAGTGCAAAGGAGAGTTAATACCAACCAGGTGCTCAGTTACTTTATCAGAGCTCCCCTGTTTTCAAGGCCTGAAAGAACAGCTCAGTGCCAGAAAGACATCCAGATCATTTGGCCATGCTTGCTCTTATGGAACACTGTTTTCAATTTCCATCCTAGTGGGGTTGCATACTACTGACCAGTTAAAACCAGCACCTGAGCTACACCACAGTGTTTCAGTAGCAACTGTAGGTTGTAGGTTCTGCCCTTCCCCTCTCCCAGCATGCTCCTCAGACACACAGCACACTTGCACATGCACCAAAACTCACAGCCACACCCACAGTTTGACCACCTGCAATAGTTTTGGCCCTGGCCAATCTAGCCCTGGGTGGATTGTGCAACAAGAAGCCATGGGGGCCGTGCTTCTCCCCGAATCCAAGCATCGCCCCAGAGGCCACACAAGCTGTGCGGTCAGGCCGTAAGGCTCAATGGCACACAGAGATCAAGTCCTACCCACTGAGAGCACACGTCCTTGTGGAAGGGGCTGATGAGAGACTGGAGCTGGGGCAAGGGACAGGGCAGGTCTCTGCAGCTGGGGGCAGAGGAGAGGGGAACAAAGTGGGTGGGTGTGTTTGGGGAGAAGGGAGCAAGGAGGGTGTTCTCCTCCTTCCACAAGCTGGGCCAAAGGGGCTGTGGTGGGAGTGATGCCTTTTCCTGGTCTTAAAATCAAGAATCATACCCGGTTAGAAGGGGAAAAGAGATTTTACCTTGGTATTTATTTTAAGGATCCTTAGGTGCACACCTCCAGGTCATATGCATCGAGATGCGCCCCACCGAGTGTGTGTGTGTGTTTGTGTCCCCAACATTAGGTATAACATTATAGGTTTTACTAATTAGCATATCTATCCAAGATTCCCCAATGAGAGGCTCAAGTGAGCCCCCCTCCCCAAGGATCCTTCCCCTGGATGGTTCTATCTTGGTTTACAGAATGTGTTCTGGAGAGGACCTTGGGGTCTGGGGCACACCGATCCCTAACTACGAAGCTTCTAAAATGTTGGGTCTCTTAGCTTGACAAACAAGTCCAAGAATGTAGGCAAAACCCACTAAGAATACAGAAGTTGTAAAAGGTATAATAGGGGTATAAAAGAAAAGGCAAAAAATCTTCATGGCATCAGGAGCAGTGCCTGCCCAGCAGAGGAAGCAAAAGGCAGGGAGCTCAGCGAGCACAGTTCCCTCTCAGTGGAACAGCGAGTTCTGCTGTTGGCAGCGATCCTCCTCTGGGAGGTCCCTGCCTGCTCTCCTCACTCTTGCCTGCTTGTTCCTGGCCCCTCAGAGGACTTCCCTCTCTGACGTGGGCCACAGCAGCTTTCTTTCCCATGCTCTCAATGAGGAGGGGCAGGTTTTAAGCAGCACTGGGAGGATTAATTAATATTTTAGCTGTTTCAACCATCATGACTTCTGCTTGCATTCATGAGACAAAATTAATAGCCTGGCTCTAGAGTGTTGCAGAAATGCAATACCGAGATGTGACTGCTGGACACAATCACCGCTTGAGTCACTTTGTCATTTTTTCAGGTAGCTGCAATGGATGGACATTCTCTAAGAACCATTGGGTTAAATACAAAGAAGGACACTTTTCAGGCAATTTGAGAAACTTCTCTCCTTTTATTATTTCTTCAAACATACATATGTAGATATTACTGAAGGGCAGCTATACCAGAGTAGCTCAATTGCCTAAACTAAGGGTAACTGGGAAATAATCTCACACTAACAATCCTAAAGGACCTCTTGACGTGATGATGATGAAACTAGTTCCTATTACGAAAACTTGGACTACCTATTCTCCTATGGTAAAGTGAGTTAAAACTATTATCTTCACTTCCACAGACTGAGATGAACTACATCTTTACAAAACCATTATAAAGTACATACAGGTCACTGAAAAAACTACATTAATTTTCTAACAGGCTCGGTTTTGGTCTTCCAGGCATGCCAGGCAACCTCTCAGCATCAGTGTCTTCCGTGAGGATGTGCAGGTGGAGCCAGTTTCTGCCTTACAGACTTTGGGCAATATTGCAACAGCACCGTCATGACTGGAAGGCGAAGGGCAAGGCAACGCAGAGATGTGTGTCTGCACGGTGAATCCATGTGCCACAGCATCTTCCATCCATGGGAGCAGGAAAGCAGCTTCAGGATTGCCAGTGAAAAAAGCAAGAATGATGCCGTGCTCACGTGGCTGCCTTCGGGTGTGAGCCCCCCCAGCACAGCTCTGTGCAGGGAATTCCTCTCAGTGGCTGGAGAGCAGCGTCCAGAGGCGGAATCGCAGCTGACCGTAAGCTTGCATCGCCTCCGCGTGGGCGGCCGGATCTCGGGCCAGGTGCTCAAAGAGGTTGAGCGGCTCGACCGTTCGCATTGCCGGCGGCAAGCTGATCTCCGCAGGAAGCCTCTTGTTGCCCAGGACAAAGTGCTCCAGGCGTTTCAACTGCAGGCAGTGGCGCAGGTATGCCATGATGTCCCACAGCCGCCGCTCAAATTCCCTCCTGCGCCACTTGGACAGCGGTACGGTGGTCAGCACGTGCATGACCACAGTCTTCCAGGTCGAGCTGGAAAAACCTGTGCCCCTCAGGATGTAGGTGAAGAGCTGCAGGCATTTCAGGTGCAAGCTCTCACACGGCACCTGCCTGGCCACGTGCTGGAAGAATTTTGCCTCTGCCACAGCGTACGTCTCAGGCCACGCTGTGCTTGCGATGGACTCGGCCTTGGCGGGCCGGCTGCTCACAGAGCTGCTGGAGCCGCCTTTCTGGGCCTCTGTGGGCTGGCTGACCACAAAGATGTCGGAGTCCCCGTGGCGCACCCCAAACAGCATCTCCACCATCAGGCTCTCCTTGCCTTTGCTCAGCCGGAATTGGCAGGACCGGCTGCAGGGCTGAAACACCAAGTGCCACGAGTACGACTGAGGCAAATGCAGCCACGAGCATCTCACCAGCTTGTAGAACCAGTGGGAGGTTTTCTCCACGTCCAGGTAGGAGCCGGTGCAGAGTGTCTTTAGGAGGCTGGGCTTCTGCTTCCGCCGCAGCTCCTTCTGCGAGTGGTGCAGGAAGCACAACAGCTTCTCGCCCAGCTGCTCCCTCTCGCACGTGCACACCAGCTCCACACGGACGCAGAAGGTCCTTGCTGCCATCTGCCCGGCACTGTTCAGCTCCAGGTGGAAGGCATGTCCCAGCGGGGGATTCAGTGGGACCAGCATGCGGTACACCACATCCTGCTCACGGGGACTCCAACCCTCAAAGGCACTGCCCACCCCGATGGCTTCTTGAGGCACCGGGTAGAAACTATTGCTCACGCTGTCAGTAAAGACACGCGTGAAGCTCTCCATCAGCTCCGCTGCCACTGAGCGACCTCTCTCTACGTCCTCGACAGGACACTGTATGCGATCCACTAAAAGGATCCCTCGCTTATTCCCAACGTCCCGGGTGTCTTCTTCCTCTTCAGTTCCACCACGGCTGCCTTTGTCCTTGCCATCACCGCGGCCTTCTTTTTCACTGGCAGCCACATTTCCACCTTCTTCTTCTTTTCCATCTTCATTCTTCTTGCCTTTCACATTCGCATCCCTGTTTTCCTGATCCTTCCCCTTCCGATCACTGGTTCTGTGTTCACTGGAATGCCGGTCTTCCTTCACCTTCACATTGTTGCTGTCTCCTTCACTTGCTTTATCAGCACCTTCTTCAGTTGAAGCAACGTTGCCGTGCTCCTCTCCATTTCCATCTTCATTCTTTTCTCCCTTCATATCGGCAGCACTGCCTTTCTCATCTTTGTCTCCATCATTGCCTTCTTCGTTTCCAACGTCATTCTTTTCTTCCTCAGTTGCAGCAAAACCACAATGGTCTACTGCATTCCCACCATCACTGCTGTCTTCCTGTCCTGTCCAATCACTGCTTCTTTGCTCACCGGCATCACTGCTTTCCTCCACCTTCAGATCCGCATTTTCTCCCTTTCCATCTCCCTCGTATTGACCTTCTTTTACATCATCATTGTTGCCTGCCTTCGTATTTGCATCAATGGTTTTTTCTTCATTTCCATCTCCTCCTTCTTTCTTTTCAGCATCATGGTCTTGTTCCACCTGCACATCCTTGTTTTCTCCTTCATTTGCTTCAGCATGGCCTTCTTTATCTCGAGCAACATTGCCAGGTTCTTCTTCCTTTCCTTCAGCAGTGTTGCCTCCTGGCACATTCCCACCACTCCGTCCTTCATCTTTCTTTAAGTCACAGGCATCTTCATTCTTCACATTTTGGTCTTCCTTCACCTTCACATCTTCATTTCCTTCACTGGCATCATCTTCCTCTCCTTCATTTGCAGCCACAGGACTGCCTTCTCCTTCATTTTCATTACCGCTGTCATCTGCCTCCACGGTCATATTATGGTTTTCTCCATCTTCCTTTGAATCAATAGTGTCTTCTTGCTGTTCTTTTCCTCTCTCCTCTCCTAGGGTCTTGCAGGAGCTCTGGTCCTTGCCGCTGCTGTTGGCTTCACGGCACTTTCTCCTGCAGCTAAACCACAGGCCCAAGAGGAGCAGGAGTCCAGCAAGAGCCCAGAATGGCCACTGCTGCAGGGCACCAAAGAGCAGAGCTCCCCAGCCCTCATCCTGCTGCTCCGGGGGCCCTTGCTCCAGCTCCTGCAGCAGCCGAGCCATCTCGCGGTCGAGCAGCTCCTCCCGCTCCTGCATTCGCCGGTGCGTGGCCTCATCCAGCCCATCCCCAGCTGGCTGGGGGTACTGGATCAGGCTTTGCACGAGCACGAAGAGCAATGACAATAAAGCCATGGTCTGCAAGAGGACACACAGAAGGGGTTCAGTAGGGCCGGAATGGAGGCAGCCGGTGCGGGGCAGGAGCCACAGGGATGTGGCAGCAGGAAGGAGAGGGCCCCCGGCAGCTGGCAGGAGGCAAGGCCTGCACCGCTGCCCCAGCGAGCACCGAGCCGGAGCAAGGCGCTCCCGCCAGGGGCTGGGCCCTGCATGCAGGGACAGAACACACGCCCCGGCTGCCGGCGCTTCTGCCCCAGCCCTCCCCCAGCCCGGCCTCCCCACCACCTGTGTGCACTCACCGCTTGCCCAGGCTCTACTGGGGGCAACGGCAACCAACGGGGCCTTTTCTAGCTGCCCCCATTGTGACACGGCCCCTGTGGTGTCACAGGCCCCAGAGCGCATCACAGGCCAGCCCCACCCGCCATCCCCAGCCCGGGAACTCATCATGGCCCTGGGCACCCAGAGCCTCAACAGACACAAAGTGCAGACCCATCAGTCGTGAACCTGGGAACCCCAGGGCTTCCCTGTACAAAGCAGGCACAAGCACCCTCCCACACAAACCCTTGTCAAATACAAATATGGGTGACAGGACCCCGATACGCTCTCTATATAGGTGCAGGCTTTTACTGATGATTGCAGGCAGATGTTCTTTACTATTAACAATAATATTTATTACTTTGGCCACAGCCTGTCATACAATACAGGCTAATTTTTAGTTACAGGTTTAGTGAGAAAGCAAGAATTAGAAGCTGCTTGAATGATGCACAGGAAGTTTAAACGTCATCCAATGTTAAGGCCTACCCTTCTTTTACACCAGCACTGTCCTGCCTCACACATCTTTTGTGAGATAAACCCTTTTGGGAGGGTTTCTCTCCTGAATTTAGGAACACTTTCAAAGATCTGTTTATTGTTTGACAAAAGATTACATACATCCAACTGATGGTTTGCACAGTAGCACAAAAAACCATCCAAATTACTTCTTACGCTAGATGTGGCTGATCAATAGCCTGGCTGAGAAATGGACAAGCCACTGTAACAAGAAATACAAGTTTGGAAAAGGAAAAAGAAAAGTCCTCAAAACACAGAACTCCTGAAGCTTAGATCACTCCACTCTAATGTGCTCTCCCTCAATGCCACATAAAGATGTGCTCCTCCTGACACTTGCAGCAACTGGCTTCTCTCTTGCCATTCCGAGAGGAACTCTATTTTGTATAGGGATGTAGACGTGTCTGCATTTAGACGCCATCCTCAGTACAAACCTCCTCCCTTGCTTTTTTCTGACTGGAGATCCTTGCTACTGGCTACGATGGTGCTGTTTATTGGGAAGAGTTTCTCTGATGCTGATCACAGCACAGCACAGCAGGAGGTCCCTTTTTGCTCCCTTGGGCTACTCAAATTCCTCTTGGGTGATCTCTGAAATACTCTTTATCAGCTGAGGGCTGACAAAACACAGAATGTCTGAGTGATCGCCCTTCCCTTGTCCAGCCGTGACACAAGAGCTGGGTGCACTCAGAAAACACAGTTTTCTGAACCATCCTATATAAAACCAACAACCAGCTCCTTATAAATTCTGCCATCTAGATGAGGTCGCCATTGAACAGCTCCATGTCCCAAGTGGTACCCAGCAGGGAGGGAAGCAGAGGAAGACAGGATCACAGCAGCCACTGATCAGTCATTCACAGGCAGCGCCACAAAGAAAGACGAGAGAGTCAGGAATTTCACAGGCTACTCTGTTTCAGCAGCCTATGTCACCCTGCTCCTTTTAAATGTCTTCTGATGACAAGCTTCATGGCCAAGCACAGTGCTCACCTTTGGGACATGAGTAAATAAGATGCAGAACGGGAGGAAAAATTTCTTCTGACCTCCAGTCACCTGACTGTCAAGCAGACAGAGAAAACCTCCAGTCTGTTCTGAGGGAGGTGTTTTATAAACTCACCTGTAGCTAAAGCTATTCAGAAAGCCCACACTACCAGACCCAGAGTGGTAAAGAGCCTATTCATTTGCTGACCCTGGAGAAAAGGCAGCTTTAAACAAACTCTGCCACTCCCACTCTCTCTCCCTAGAACTTCAGGTTGAGACGCCTAGGACCAACTAAAGAAAAAAGCCATTTCATTCATGCCCTGGTCAAGCATTTCACACCCTCTTGTCCCTCCCAATCTACCAGCCAGTCAAACACAGAAAAAGCAAGAGACCTGTGGTAGGCTTCCAGTGGAAATACTGGCAAAATCTTCTTGGACTGCATTATTTGAAGGACCTGAGGTCAACTCACTCACTGACTGTGAATGACTTTTACTGCTCCACTTAGCCTACCAGCTCAGCTCACCTCAGCTCAGCAGCCTCCCAGCTACCTTTAGCTGCATAAGCACACGACCTGCAATCAGAAAGGCATGAATCTTCCTTAGGAAGGAAACAGTCACGGGGAATGAAGAGTGGAGATTAGTCCACACTCTGAGGAACAGGCAACACCAACCAAACACTCTGGCAATAGCTTGTGTCTAGAAGCTCTCTACCTTCCAATCCACCTCAAGGCTTTGGGACTTGTGCTGACTTGCACAAAGGAACCCACTCCACCCTGCAGCAGTGGGCTCCTTCTTTCCAGCCTGGATGGAGGCATGTCCTGTATTTTGCAAGCATGTCCAGGTGTTCAGAATGGAACATGCTGATCATGATTAGCACCTTAAGGCACGCAGCTCTTCCCTTCTCAAAGAATGCTTTGTGAAATGATAGGCAGTGCTATCCCCACCTTTCCAAACAAGTTACCCTCCTTCTATTGCACTTGCCTTCAAAATACTGCCACTTCTTCATTTCAGACTATGCTTCCCTCAGAAGGATGCACAAAATGTTAGAGTAGTTGCAAGCACCCGCACCTGCAATTTTCAACTAACTGCGTCTTCAGAAAGGCTTCTGACAACAGGCCATTCTCTGGACATGAACACGGCAACGCCGAGGCAAGATAAATTATTTCAGTACATCTTACAGCCCAGATGTCTATGGCCAGAGAAGACACCAGCAGGTTGTCCTGATACTTCTGCTCATCCTCTCTGGTAGCAGCTGTACAGAGAACAACACAGTTTTAAATTCTAACTCAGTTTGGGCTCCACTGATGAAGGAAGCAGGAAGAAAGTGACTTGGCTTCACGCTTGGAGCAAATGTGAGTTTTCTGTGGATTTCAGTGTCCAGGATTTAAACCGGGAAGGGGTTTTCTTCAGTAAATCCAAAGGACAATTGGCTACAGAAACCTGTATCTGATACTACTGATATGCGCTGACAGTTCTCTGGCTGTGACTCATTTCATTCAAACCTGCTTTCTCCGAATGCACATCTGACAGCAGGACTTGCTCCATTCAGCCTGCAGCAGTTCCACAGGAAAGATGTTGTGAAACTGGCCACACATCTTCGCAACACTTCCACTTCAACATTTTTCCCACTATGTTCAAATGTATTTCTCAGCTTCCTAAGGAGTGCAGTGTCCGTAACAAAGGAGACGAGACTTTCATGCAGAAATGGAGAGACCTTGAACCGCAGTGGCAGGAACAACTCTGGTGTAATACCAGTGCCAGATGGCATGGGCATGAAAAGCACACTCACATCAATACGAACAGGCTTAGGAGAGACACAGAGCCCGCAGGGTGAGGTATTCCCAAAGAAGGGGAATTGACAGTGCAAAGGAGAGTTAATACCAACCAGGTGCTCAGTTACTTTATCAGAGCTCCCCTGTTTTCAAGGCCTGAAAGAACAGCTCAGTGCCAGAAAGACATCCAGATCATTTGGCCATGCTTGCTCTTATGGAACACTGTTTTCAATTTCCATCCTAGTGGGGTTGCATACTACTGACCAGTTAAAACCAGCACCTGAGCTACACCACAGTGTTTCAGTAGCAACTGTAGGTTGTAGGTTCTGCCCTTCCCCTCTCCCAGCATGCTCCTCAGACACACAGCACACTTGCACATGCACCAAAACTCACAGCCACACCCACAGTTTGACCACCTGCAATAGTTTTGGCCCTGGCCAATCTAGCCCTGGGTGGATTGTGCAACAAGAAGCCATGGGGGCCGTGCTTCTCCCCGAATCCAAGCATCGCCCCAGAGGCCACACAAGCTGTGCGGTCAGGCCGTAAGGCTCAATGGCACACAGAGATCAAGTCCTACCCACTGAGAGCACACGTCCTTGTGGAAGGGGCTGATGAGAGACTGGAGCTGGGGCAAGGGACAGGGCAGGTCTCTGCAGCTGGGGGCAGAGGAGAGGGGAACAAAGTGGGTGGGTGTGTTTGGGGAGAAGGGAGCAAGGAGGGTGTTCTCCTCCTTCCACAAGCTGGGCCAAAGGGGCTGTGGTGGGAGTGATGCCTTTTCCTGGTCTTAAAATCAAGAATCATACCCGGTTAGAAGGGGAAAAGAGATTTTACCTTGGTATTTATTTTAAGGATCCTTAGGTGCACACGTCCAGGTCATATGCATCGAGATGCGCCCCACCGAGTGTGTGTGTGTGTGTTTGTGTCCCCAACATTAGGTATAACATTATAGGTTTTACTAATTAGCATATCTATCCAAGATTCCCCAATGAGAGGCTCAAGTGAGCCCCCCTCCCCAAGGATCCTTCCCCTGGATGGTTCTATCTTGGTTTACAGAATGTGTTCTGGAGAGGACCTTGGGGTCTGGGGCACACCGATCCCTAACTACGAAGCTTCTAAAATGTTGGGTCTCTTAGCTTGACAAACAAGTCCAAGAATGTAGGCAAAACCCACTAAGAATACAGAAGTTGTAAAAGGTATAATAGGGGTATAAAAGAAAAGGCAAAAAATCTTCATGGCATCAGGAGCAGTGCCTGCCCAGCAGAGGAAGCAAAAGGCAGGGAGCTCAGCGAGCACAGTTCCCTCTCAGTGGAACAGCGAGTTCTGCTGTTGGCAGCGATCCTCCTCTGGGAGGTCCCTGCCTGCTCTCCTCACTCTTGCCTGCTTGTTCCTGGCCCCTCAGAGGACTTCCCTCTCTGACGTGGGCCACAGCAGCTTTCTTTCCCATGCTCTCAATGAGGAGGGGCAGGTTTTAAGCAGCACTGGGAGGATTAATTAATATTTTAGCTGTTTCAACCATCATGACTTCTGCTTGCATTCATGAGACAAAATTAATAGCCTGGCTCTAGAGTGTTGCAGAAATGCAATACCGAGATGTGACTGCTGGACACAATCACCGCTTGAGTCACTTTGTCATTTTTTCAGGTAGCTGCAATGGATGGACATTCTCTAAGAACCATTGGGTTAAATACAAAGAAGGACACTTTTCAGGCAATTTGAGAAACTTCTCTCCTTTTATTATTTCTTCAAACATACATATGTAGATATTACTGAAGGGCAGCTATACCAGAGTAGCTCAATTGCCTAAACTAAGGGTAACTGGGAAATAATCTCACACTAACAATCCTAAAGGACCTCTTGACGTGATGATGATGAAACTAGTTCCTATTACGAAAACTTGGACTACCTATTCTCCTATGGTAAAGTGAGTTAAAACTATTATCTTCACTTCCACAGACTGAGATGAACTACATCTTTACAAAACCATTATAAAGTACATACAGGTCACTGAAAAAACTACATTAATTTTCTAACAGGCTCGGTTTTGGTCTTCCAGGCATGCCAGGCAACCTCTCAGCATCAGTGTCTTCCGTGAGGATGTGCAGGTGGAGCCAGTTTCTGCCTTACAGACTTTGGGCAATATTGCAACAGCACCGTCATGACTGGAAGGCGAAGGGCAAGGCAACGCAGAGATGTGTGTCTGCACGGTGAATCCATGTGCCACAGCATCTTCCATCCATGGGAGCAGGAAAGCAGCTTCAGGATTGCCAGTGAAAAAAGCAAGAATGATGCCGTGCTCACGTGGCTGCCTTCGGGTGTGAGCCCCCCCAGCACAGCTCTGTGCAGGGAATTCCTCTCAGTGGCTGGAGAGCAGCGTCCAGAGGCGGAATCGCAGCTGACCGTAAGCTTGCATCGCCTCCGCGTGGGCGGCCGGATCTCGGGCCAGGTGCTCAAAGAGGTTGAGCGGCTCGACCGTTCGCATTGCCGGCGGCAAGCTGATCTCCGCAGGAAGCCTCTTGTTGCCCAGGACAAAGTGCTCCAGGCGTTTCAACTGCAGGCAGTGGCGCAGGTATGCCATGATGTCCCACAGCCGCCGCTCAAATTCCCTCCTGCGCCACTTGGACAGCGGTACGGTGGTCAGCACGTGCATGACCACAGTCTTCCAGGTCGAGCTGGAAAAACCTGTGCCCCTCAGGATGTAGGTGAAGAGCTGCAGGCATTTCAGGTGCAAGCTCTCACACGGCACCTGCCTGGCCACGTGCTGGAAGAATTTTGCCTCTGCCACAGCGTACGTCTCAGGCCACGCTGTGCTTGCGATGGACTCGGCCTTGGCGGGCCGGCTGCTCACAGAGCTGCTGGAGCCGCCTTTCTGGGCCTCTGTGGGCTGGCTGACCACAAAGATGTCGGAGTCCCCGTGGCGCACCCCAAACAGCATCTCCACCATCAGGCTCTCCTTGCCTTTGCTCAGCCGGAATTGGCAGGACCGGCTGCAGGGCTGAAACACCAAGTGCCACGAGTACGACTGAGGCAAATGCAGCCACGAGCATCTCACCAGCTTGTAGAACCAGTGGGAGGTTTTCTCCACGTCCAGGTAGGAGCCGGTGCAGAGTGTCTTTAGGAGGCTGGGCTTCTGCTTCCGCCGCAGCTCCTTCTGCGAGTGGTGCAGGAAGCACAACAGCTTCTCGCCCAGCTGCTCCCTCTCGCACGTGCACACCAGCTCCACACGGACGCAGAAGGTCCTTGCTGCCATCTGCCCGGCACTGTTCAGCTCCAGGTGGAAGGCATGTCCCAGCGGGGGATTCAGTGGGACCAGCATGCGGTACACCACATCCTGCTCACGGGGACTCCAACCCTCAAAGGCACTGCCCACCCCGATGGCTTCTTGAGGCACCGGGTAGAAACTATTGCTCACGCTGTCAGTAAAGACACGCGTGAAGCTCTCCATCAGCTCCGCTGCCACTGAGCGACCTCTCTCTACGTCCTCGACAGGACACTGTATGCGATCCACTAAAAGGATCCCTCGCTTATTCCCAACGTCCCGGGTGTCTTCTTCCTCTTCAGTTCCACCACGGCTGCCTTTGTCCTTGCCATCACCGCGGCCTTCTTTTTCACTGGCAGCCACATTTCCACCTTCTTCTTCTTTTCCATCTTCATTCTTCTTGCCTTTCACATTCGCATCCCTGTTTTCCTGATCCTTCCCCTTCCGATCACTGGTTCTGTGTTCACTGGAATGCCGGTCTTCCTTCACCTTCACATTGTTGCTGTCTCCTTCACTTGCTTTATCAGCACCTTCTTCAGTTGAAGCAACGTTGCCGTGCTCCTCTCCATTTCCATCTTCATTCTTTTCTCCCTTCATATCGGCAGCACTGCCTTTCTCATCTTTGTCTCCATCATTGCCTTCTTCGTTTCCAACGTCATTCTTTTCTTCCTCAGTTGCAGCAAAACCACAATGGTCTACTGCATTCCCACCATCACTGCTGTCTTCCTGTCCTGTCCAATCACTGCTTCTTTGCTCACCGGCATCACTGCTTTCCTCCACCTTCAGATCCGCATTTTCTCCCTTTCCATCTCCCTCGTATTGACCTTCTTTTACATCATCATTGTTGCCTGCCTTCGTATTTGCATCAATGGTTTTTTCTTCATTTCCATCTCCTCCTTCTTTCTTTTCAGCATCATGGTCTTGTTCCACCTGCACATCCTTGTTTTCTCCTTCATTTGCTTCAGCATGGCCTTCTTTATCTCGAGCAACATTGCCAGGTTCTTCTTCCTTTCCTTCAGCAGTGTTGCCTCCTGGCACATTCCCACCACTCCGTCCTTCATCTTTCTTTAAGTCACAGGCATCTTCATTCTTCACATTTTGGTCTTCCTTCACCTTCACATCTTCATTTCCTTCACTGGCATCATCTTCCTCTCCTTCATTTGCAGCCACAGGACTGCCTTCTCCTTCATTTTCATTACCGCTGTCATCTGCCTCCACGGTCATATTATGGTTTTCTCCATCTTCCTTTGAATCAATAGTGTCTTCTTGCTGTTCTTTTCCTCTCTCCTCTCCTAGGGTCTTGCAGGAGCTCTGGTCCTTGCCGCTGCTGTTGGCTTCACGGCACTTTCTCCTGCAGCTAAACCACAGGCCCAAGAGGAGCAGGAGTCCAGCAAGAGCCCAGAATGGCCACTGCTGCAGGGCACCAAAGAGCAGAGCTCCCCAGCCCTCATCCTGCTGCTCCGGGGGCCCTTGCTCCAGCTCCTGCAGCAGCCGAGCCATCTCGCGGTCGAGCAGCTCCTCCCGCTCCTGCATTCGCCGGTGCGTGGCCTCATCCAGCCCATCCCCAGCTGGCTGGGGGTACTGGATCAGGCTTTGCACGAGCACGAAGAGCAATGACAATAAAGCCATGGTCTGCAAGAGGACACACAGAAGGGGTTCAGTAGGGCCGGAATGGAGGCAGCCGGTGCGGGGCAGGAGCCACAGGGATGTGGCAGCAGGAAGGAGAGGGCCCCCGGCAGCTGGCAGGAGGCAAGGCCTGCACCGCTGCCCCAGCGAGCACCGAGCCGGAGCAAGGCGCTCCCGCCAGGGGCTGGGCCCTGCATGCAGGGACAGAACACACGCCCCGGCTGCCGGCGCTTCTGCCCCAGCCCTCCCCCAGCCCGGCCTCCCCACCACCTGTGTGCACTCACCGCTTGCCCAGGCTCTACTGGGGGCAACGGCAACCAACGGGGCCTTTTCTAGCTGCCCCCATTGTGACACGGCCCCTGTGGTGTCACAGGCCCCAGAGCGCATCACAGGCCAGCCCCACCCGCCATCCCCAGCCCGGGAACTCATCATGGCCCTGGGCACCCAGAGCCTCAACAGACACAAAGTGCAGACCCATCAGTCGTGAACCTGGGAACCCCAGGGCTTCCCTGTACAAAGCAGGCACAAGCACCCTCCCACACAAACCCTTGTCAAATACAAATATGGGTGACAGGACCCCGATACGCTCTCTATATAGGTGCAGGCTTTTACTGATGATTGCAGGCAGATGTTCTTTACTATTAACAATAATATTTATTACTTTGGCCACAGCCTGTCATACAATACAGGCTAATTTTTAGTTACAGGTTTAGTGAGAAAGCAAGAATTAGAAGCTGCTTGAATGATGCACAGGAAGTTTAAACGTCATCCAATGTTAAGGCCTACCCTTCTTTTACACCAGCACTGTCCTGCCTCACACATCTTTTGTGAGATAAACCCTTTTGGGAGGGTTTCTCTCCTGAATTTAGGAACACTTTCAAAGATCTGTTTATTGTTTGACAAAAGATTACATACATCCAACTGATGGTTTGCACAGTAGCACAAAAAACCATCCAAATTACTTCTTACGCTAGATGTGGCTGATCAATAGCCTGGCTGAGAAATGGACAAGCCACTGTAACAAGAAATACAAGTTTGGAAAAGGAAAAAGAAAAGTCCTCAAAACACAGAACTCCTGAAGCTTAGATCACTCCACTCTAATGTGCTCTCCCTCAATGCCACATAAAGATGTGCTCCTCCTGACACTTGCAGCAACTGGCTTCTCTCTTGCCATTCCGAGAGGAACTCTATTTTGTATAGGGATGTAGACGTGTCTGCATTTAGACGCCATCCTCAGTACAAACCTCCTCCCTTGCTTTTTTCTGACTGGAGATCCTTGCTACTGGCTACGATGGTGCTGTTTATTGGGAAGAGTTTCTCTGATGCTGATCACAGCACAGCACAGCAGGAGGTCCCTTTTTGCTCCCTTGGGCTACTCAAATTCCTCTTGGGTGATCTCTGAAATACTCTTTATCAGCTGAGGGCTGACAAAACACAGAATGTCTGAGTGATCGCCCTTCCCTTGTCCAGCCGTGACACAAGAGCTGGGTGCACTCAGAAAACACAGTTTTCTGAACCATCCTATATAAAACCAACAACCAGCTCCTTATAAATTCTGCCATCTAGATGAGGTCGCCATTGAACAGCTCCATGTCCCAAGTGGTACCCAGCAGGGAGGGAAGCAGAGGAAGACAGGATCACAGCAGCCACTGATCAGTCATTCACAGGCAGCGCCACAAAGAAAGACGAGAGAGTCAGGAATTTCACAGGCTACTCTGTTTCAGCAGCCTATGTCACCCTGCTCCTTTTAAATGTCTTCTGATGACAAGCTTCATGGCCAAGCACAGTGCTCACCTTTGGGACATGAGTAAATAAGATGCAGAACGGGAGGAAAAATTTCTTCTGACCTCCAGTCACCTGACTGTCAAGCAGACAGAGAAAACCTCCAGTCTGTTCTGAGGGAGGTGTTTTATAAACTCACCTGTAGCTAAAGCTATTCAGAAAGCCCACACTACCAGACCCAGAGTGGTAAAGAGCCTATTCATTTGCTGACCCTGGAGAAAAGGCAGCTTTAAACAAACTCTGCCACTCCCACTCTCTCTCCCTAGAACTTCAGGTTGAGACGCCTAGGACCAACTAAAGAAAAAAGCCATTTCATTCATGCCCTGCTCAAGCATTTCACACCCTCTTGTCCCTCCCAATCTACCAGCCAGTCAAACACAGAAAAAGCAAGAGACCTGTGGTAGGCTTCCAGTGGAAATACTGGCAAAATCTTCTTGGACTGCATTATTTGAAGGACCTGAGGTCAACTCACTCACTGACTGTGAATGACTTTTACTGCTCCACTTAGCCTACCAGCTCAGCTCACCTCAGCTCAGCAGCCTCCCAGCTACCTTTAGCTGCATAAGCACACGACCTGCAATCAGAAAGGCATGAATCTTCCTTAGGAAGGAAACAGTCACGGGGAATGAAGAGTGGAGATTAGTCCACACTCTGAGGAACAGGCAACACCAACCAAACACTCTGGCAATAGCTTGTGTCTAGAAGCTCTCTACCTTCCAATCCACCTCAAGGCTTTGGGACTTGTGCTGACTTGCACAAAGGAACCCACTCCACCCTGCAGCAGTGGGCTCCTTCTTTCCAGCCTGGATGGAGGCATGTCCTGTATTTTGCAAGCATGTCCAGGTGTTCAGAATGGAACATGCTGATCATGATTAGCACCTTAAGGCACGCAGCTCTTCCCTTCTCAAAGAATGCTTTGTGAAATGATAGGCAGTGCTATCCCCACCTTTCCAAACAAGTTACCCTCCTTCTATTGCACTTGCCTTCAAAATACTGCCACTTCTTCATTTCAGACTATGCTTCCCTCAGAAGGATGCACAAAATGTTAGAGTAGTTGCAAGCACCCGCACCTGCAATTTTCAACTAACTGCGTCTTCAGAAAGGCTTCTGACAACAGGCCATTCTCTGGACATGAACACGGCAACGCCGAGGCAAGATAAATTATTTCAGTACATCTTACAGCCCAGATGTCTATGGCCAGAGAAGACACCAGCAGGTTGTCCTGATACTTCTGCTCATCCTCTCTGGTAGCAGCTGTACAGAGAACAACACAGTTTTAAATTCTAACTCAGTTTGGGCTCCACTGATGAAGGAAGCAGGAAGAAAGTGACTTGGCTTCACGCTTGGAGCAAATGTGAGTTTTCTGTGGATTTCAGTGTCCAGGATTTAAACCGGGAAGGGGTTTTCTTCAGTAAATCCAAAGGACAATTGGCTACAGAAACCTGTATCTGATACTACTGATATGCGCTGACAGTTCTCTGGCTGTGACTCATTTCATTCAAACCTGCTTTCTCCGAATGCACATCTGACAGCAGGACTTGCTCCATTCAGCCTGCAGCAGTTCCACAGGAAAGATGTTGTGAAACTGGCCACACATCTTCGCAACACTTCCACTTCAACATTTTTCCCACTATGTTCAAATGTATTTCTCAGCTTCCTAAGGAGTGCAGTGTCCGTAACAAAGGAGACGAGACTTTCATGCAGAAATGGAGAGACCTTGAACCGCAGTGGCAGGAACAACTCTGGTGTAATACCAGTGCCAGATGGCATGGGCATGAAAAGCACACTCACATCAATACGAACAGGCTTAGGAGAGACACAGAGCCCGCAGGGTGAGGTATTCCCAAAGAAGGGGAATTGACAGTGCAAAGGAGAGTTAATACCAACCAGGTGCTCAGTTACTTTATCAGAGCTCCCCTGTTTTCAAGGCCTGAAAGAACAGCTCAGTGCCAGAAAGACATCCAGATCATTTGGCCATGCTTGCTCTTATGGAACACTGTTTTCAATTTCCATCCTAGTGGGGTTGCATACTACTGACCAGTTAAAACCAGCACCTGAGCTACACCACAGTGTTTCAGTAGCAACTGTAGGTTGTAGGTTCTGCCCTTCCCCTCTCCCAGCATGCTCCTCAGACACACAGCACACTTGCACATGCACCAAAACTCACAGCCACACCCACAGTTTGACCACCTGCAATAGTTTTGGCCCTGGCCAATCTAGCCCTGGGTGGATTGTGCAACAAGAAGCCATGGGGGCCGTGCTTCTCCCCGAATCCAAGCATCGCCCCAGAGGCCACACAAGCTGTGCGGTCAGGCCGTAAGGCTCAATGGCACACAGAGATCAAGTCCTACCCACTGAGAGCACACGTCCTTGTGGAAGGGGCTGATGAGAGACTGGAGCTGGGGCAAGGGACAGGGCAGGTCTCTGCAGCTGGGGGCAGAGGAGAGGGGAACAAAGTGGGTGGGTGTGTTTGGGGAGAAGGGAGCAAGGAGGGTGTTCTCCTCCTTCCACAAGCTGGGCCAAAGGGGCTGTGGTGGGAGTGATGCCTTTTCCTGGTCTTAAAATCAAGAATCATACCCGGTTAGAAGGGGAAAAGAGATTTTACCTTGGTATTTATTTTAAGGATCCTTAGGTGCACACGTCCAGGTCATATGCATCGAGATGCGCCCCACCGAGTGTGTGTGTGTGTGTTTGTGTCCCCAACATTAGGTATAACATTATAGGTTTTACTAATTAGCATATCTATCCAAGATTCCCCAATGAGAGGCTCAAGTGAGCCCCCCTCCCCAAGGATCCTTCCCCTGGATGGTTCTATCTTGGTTTACAGAATGTGTTCTGGAGAGGACCTTGGGGTCTGGGGCACACCGATCCCTAACTACGAAGCTTCTAAAATGTTGGGTCTCTTAGCTTGACAAACAAGTCCAAGAATGTAGGCAAAACCCACTAAGAATACAGAAGTTGTAAAAGGTATAATAGGGGTATAAAAGAAAAGGCAAAAAATCTTCATGGCATCAGGAGCAGTGCCTGCCCAGCAGAGGAAGCAAAAGGCAGGGAGCTCAGCGAGCACAGTTCCCTCTCAGTGGAACAGCGAGTTCTGCTGTTGGCAGCGATCCTCCTCTGGGAGGTCCCTGCCTGCTCTCCTCACTCTTGCCTGCTTGTTCCTGGCCCCTCAGAGGACTTCCCTCTCTGACGTGGGCCACAGCAGCTTTCTTTCCCATGCTCTCAATGAGGAGGGGCAGGTTTTAAGCAGCACTGGGAGGATTAATTAATATTTTAGCTGTTTCAACCATCATGACTTCTGCTTGCATTCATGAGACAAAATTAATAGCCCGGCTCTAGAGTGTTGCAGAAATGCAATACCGAGATGTGACTGCTGGACACAATCACCGCTTGAGTCACTTTGTCATTTTTTCAGGTAGCTGCAATGGATGGACATTCTCTAAGAACCATTGGGTTAAATACAAAGAAGGACACTTTTCAGGCAATTTGAGAAACTTCTCTCCTTTTATTATTTCTTCAAACATACATATGTAGATATTACTGAAGGGCAGCTATACCAGAGTAGCTCAATTGCCTAAACTAAGGGTAACTGGGAAATAATCTCACACTAACAATCCTAAAGGACCTCTTGACGTGATGATGATGAAACTAGTTCCTATTACGAAAACTTGGACTACCTATTCTCCTATGGTAAAGTGAGTTAAAACTGTTATCTTCACTTCCACAGACTGAGATGAACTACATCTTTACAAAACCATTATAAAGTACATACAGGTCACTGAAAAAACTACATTAATTTTCTAACAGGCTCGGTTTTGGTCTTCCAGGCATGCCAGGCAACCTCTCAGCATCAGTGTCTTCCGTGAGGATGTGCAGGTGGAGCCAGTTTCTGCCTTACAGACTTTGGGCAATATTGCAACAGCACCGTCATGACTGGAAGGCGAAGGGCAAGGCAACGCAGAGATGTGTGTCTGCACGGTGAATCCATGTGCCACAGCATCTTCCATCCATGGGAGCAGGAAAGCAGCTTCAGGATTGCCAGTGAAAAAAGCAAGAATGATGCCGTGCTCACGTGGCTGCCTTCGGGTGTGAGCCCCCCCAGCACAGCTCTGTGCAGGGAATTCCTCTCAGTGGCTGGAGAGCAGCGTCCAGAGGCGGAATCGCAGCTGACCGTAAGCTTGCATCGCCTCCGCGTGGGCGGCCGGATCTCGGGCCAGGTGCTCAAAGAGGTTGAGCGGCTCGACCGTTCGCATTGCCGGCGGCAAGCTGATCTCCGCAGGAAGCCTCTTGTTGCCCAGGACAAAGTGCTCCAGGCGTTTCAACTGCAGGCAGCGGCGCAGGTATGCCATGATGTCCCACAGCCGCCGCTCAAATTCCCTCCTGCGCCACTTGGACAGCGGTACGGTGGTCAGCACGTGCATGACCACAGTCTTCCAGGTCGAGCTGGAAAAACCTGTGCCCCTCAGGATGTAGGTGAAGAGCTGCAGGCATTTCAGGTGCAAGCTCTCACACGGCACCTGCCTGGCCACGTGCTGGAAGAATTTTGCCTCTGCCACAGCGTACGTCTCAGGCCACGCTGTGCTTGCGATGGACTCGGCCTTGGCGGGCCGGCTGCTGACAGAGCTGCTGGAGCCGCCTTTCTGGGCCTCTGTGGGCTGGCTGACCACAAAGATGTCGGAGTCCCCGTGGCGCACCCCAAACAGCATCTCCACCATCAGGCTCTCCTTGCCTTTGCTCAGCCGGAATTGGCAGGACCGGCTGCAGGGCTGAAACACCAAGTGCCACGAGTACGACTGAGGCAAATGCAGCCACGAGCATCTCACCAGCTTGTAGAACCAGTGGGAGGTTTTCTCCACGTCCAGGTAGGAGCCGGTGCAGAGTGTCTTTAGGAGGCTGGGCTTCTGCTTCCGCCGCAGCTCCTTCTGCGAGTGGTGCAGGAAGCACAACAGCTTCTCGCCCAGCTGCTCCCTCTCGCACGTGCACACCAGCTCCACACGGACGCAGAAGGTCCTTGCTGCCATCTGCCCGGCACTGTTCAGCTCCAGGTGGAAGGCGTGTCCCAGCGGGGGATTCAGTGGGACCAGCATGCGGTACACCACATCCTGCTCACGGGGACTCCAACCCTCAAAGGCACTGCCCACCCCGATGGCTTCTTGAGGCACCGGGTAGAAACTATTGCTCACGCTGTCAGTAAAGACACGCGTGAAGCTCTCCATCAGCTCCGCTGCCACTGAGCGACCTCTCTCTACGTCCTCGACAGGACACTGTATGCGATCCACTAAAAGGATCCCTCGCTTATTCCCAACGTCCCGGGTGTCTTCTTCCTCTTCAGTTCCACCACGGCTGCCTTTGTCCTTGCCATCACCGCGGCCTTCTTTTTCACTGGCAGCCACATTTCCACCTTCTTCTTCTTTTCCATCTTCATTCTTCTTGCCTTTCACATTCGCATCCCTGTTTTCCTGATCCTTCCCCTTCCGATCACTGGTTCTGTGTTCACTGGAATGCCGGTCTTCCTTCACCTTCACATTGTTGCTGTCTCCTTCACTTGCTTTATCAGCACCTTCTTCAGTTGAAGCAACGTTGCCGTGCTCCTCTCCATTTCCATCTTCATTCTTTTCTCCCTTCATATCGGCAGCACTGCCTTTCTCATCTTTGTCTCCATCATTGCCTTCTTCGTTTCCAACGTCATTCTTTTCTTCCTCAGTTGCAGCAAAACCACAATGGTCTACTGCATTCCCACCATCACTGCTGTCTTCCTGTCCTGTCCAATCACTGCTTCTTTGCTCACCGGCATCACTGCTTTCCTCCACCTTCAGATCCGCATTTTCTCCCTTTCCATCTCCCTCGTATTGACCTTCTTTTACATCATCATTGTTGCCTGCCTTCGTATTTGCATCAATGGTTTTTTCTTCATTTCCATCTCCTCCTTCTTTCTTTTCAGCATCATGGTCTTGTTCCACCTGCACATCCTTGTTTTCTCCTTCATTTGCTTCAGCATGGCCTTCTTTATCTCGAGCAACATTGCCAGGTTCTTCTTCCTTTCCTTCAGCAGTGTTGCCTCCTGGCACATTCCCACCACTCCGTCCTTCATCTTTCTTTAAGTCACAGGCATCTTCATTCTTCACATTTTGGTCTTCCTTCACCTTCACATCTTCATTTCCTTCACTGGCATCATCTTCCTCTCCTTCATTTGCAGCCACAGGACTGCCTTCTCCTTCATTTTCATTACCGCTGTCATCTGCCTCCACGGTCATATTATGGTTTTCTCCATCTTCCTTTGAATCAATAGTGTCTTCTTGCTGTTCTTTTCCTCTCTCCTCTCCTAGGGTCTTGCAGGAGCTCTGGTCCTTGCCGCTGCTGTTGGCTTCACGGCACTTTCTCCTGCAGCTAAACCACAGGCCCAAGAGGAGCAGGAGTCCAGCAAGAGCCCAGAATGACCACTGCTGCAGGGCACCAAAGAGCAGAGCTCCCCAGCCCTCATCCTGCTGCTCCGGGGGCCCTTGCTCCAGCTCCTGCAGCAGCCGAGCCATCTCGCGGTCGAGCAGCTCCTCCCGCTCCTGCATTCGCCGGTGCGTGGCCTCATCCAGCCCATCCCCAGCTGGCTGGGGGTACTGGATCAGGCTTTGCACGAGCACGAAGAGCAATGACAATAAAGCCATGGTCTGCAAGAGGACACACAGAAGGGGTTCAGTAGGGCCGGAATGGAGGCAGCCGGTGCGGGGCAGGAGCCACAGGGATGTGGCAGCAGGAAGGAGAGGGCCCCCGGCAGCTGGCAGGAGGCAAGGCCTGCACCGCTGCCCCAGCGAGCACCGAGCCGGAGCAAGGCGCTCCCGCCAGGGGCTGGGCCCTGCATGCAGGGACAGAACACACGCCCCGGCTGCCGGCGCTTCTGCCCCAGCCCTCCCCCAGCCCGGCCTCCCCACCACCTGTGTGCACTCACCGCTTGCCCAGGCTCTACTGGGGGCAACGGCAACCAACGGGGCCTTTTCTAGCTGCCCCCATTGTGACACGGCCCCTGTGGTGTCACAGGCCCCAGAGCGCATCACAGGCCAGCCCCACCCGCCATCCCCAGCCCGGGAACTCATCATGGCCCTGGGCACCCAGAGCCTCAACAGACACAAAGTGCAGACCCATCAGTCGTGAACCTGGGAACCCCAGGGCTTCCCTGTACAAAGCAGGCACAAGCACCCTCCCACACAAACCCTTCTCAAATACAAATATGGGTGACAGGACCCCGATACGCTCTCTATATAGGTGCAGGCTTTTACTGATGATTGCAGGCAGATGTTCTTTACTATTAACAATAATATTTATTACTTTGGCCACAGCCTGTCATACAATACAGGCTAATTTTTAGTTACAGGTTTAGTGAGAAAGCAAGAATTAGAGGCTGCTTGAATGATGCACAGGAAGTTTAAACGTCATCCAATGTTAAGGCCTACCCTTCTTTTACACCAATACTGTCCTGCCTCACACATCTTTTGTGAGATAAACCCTTTTGGGAGGGTTTCTCTCCTGAATTTAGGAACACTTTCAAAGATCTGTTTATTGTTTGACAAAAGATTACATACATCCAACTGATGGTTTGCACAGTAGCACAAAAAACCATCCAAACTACTTCTTACGCTAGATGTGGCTGATCAATAGCCTGGCTGAGAAATGGACAAGCCACTGTAACAAGAAATACAAGTTTGGAAAAGGAAAAAGAAAAGTCCTCAAAACACAGAACTCCTGAAGCTTAGATCACTCCACTCTAATGTGCTCTCCCTCAATGCCACATAAAGATGTGCTCCTCCTGACACTTGCAGCAACTGGCTTCTCTCTTGCCATTCCGAGAGGAACTCTATTTTGTATAGGGATGTAGACGTGTCTGCATTTAGACGCCATCCTCAGTACAAACCTCCTCCCTTGCTTTTTTCTGACTGGAGATCCTTGCTACTGGCTACGATGGTGCTGTTTATTGGGAAGAGTTTCTCTGATGCTGATCACAGCACAGCACAGCAGGAGGTCCCTTTTTGCTCCCTTGGGCTACTCAAATTCCTCTTGGGTGATCTCTGAAATACTCTTTATCAGCTGAGGGCTGACAAAACACAGAATGTCTGAGTGATCGCCCTTCCCTTGTCCAGCCGTGACACAAGAGCTGGGTGCACTCAGAAAACACAGTTTTCTGAACCATCCTATATAAAACCAACAACCAGCTCCTTATAAATTCTGCCATCTAGATGAGGTCGCCATTGAACAGCTCCATGTCCCAAGTGGTACCCAGCAGGGAGGGAAGCAGAGGAAGACAGGATCACAGCAGCCACTGATCAGTCATTCACAGGCAGCGCCACAAAGAAAGACGAGAGAGTCAGGAATTTCACAGGCTACTCTGTTTCAGCAGCCTATGTCACCCTGCTCCTTTTAAATGTCTTCTGATGACAAGCTTCATGGCCAAGCACAGTGCTCACCTTTGGGACATGAGTAAATAAGATGCAGAACGGGAGGAAAAATTTCTTCTGACCTCCAGTCACCTGACTGTCAAGCAGACAGAGAAAACCTCCAGTCTGTTCTGAGGGAGGTGTTTTATAAACTCACCTGTAGCTAAAGCTATTCAGAAAGCCCACACTACCAGACCCAGAGTGGTAAAGAGCCTATTCATTTGCTGACCCTGGAGAAAAGGCAGCTTTAAACAAACTCTGCCACTCCCACTCTCTCTCCCTAGAACTTCAGGTTGAGACGCCTAGGACCAACTAAAGAAAAAAGCCATTTCATTCATGCCCTGGTCAAGCATTTCACACCCTCTTGTCCCTCCCAATCTACCAGCCAGTCAAACACAGAAAAAGCAAGAGACCTGTGGTAGGCTTCCAGTGGAAATACTGGCAAAATCTTCTTGGACTGCATTATTTGAAGGACCTGAGGTCAACTCACTCACTGACTGTGAATGACTTTTACTGCTCCACTTAGCCTACCAGCTCAGCTCACCTCAGCTCAGCAGCCTCCCAGCTACCTTTAGCTGCATAAGCACACGACCTGCAATCAGAAAGGCGCGAATCTTCCTTAGGAAGGAAACGGACACGGGGAATGAAGAGTGGAGATTAGTCCACACTCTGAGGAACAGGCAACACCAACCAAACACTCTGGCAATAGCTTGTGTCTAGAAGCTCTCTACCTTCCAATCCACCTCAAGGCTTTGGGACTTGTGCTGACTTGCACAAAGGAACCCACTCCACCCTGCAGCAGTGGGCTCCTTCTTTCCAGCCTGGATGGAGGCATGTCCTGTATTTTGCAAGCATGTCCAGGTGTTCAGAATGGAACATGCTGATCATGATTAGCACCTTAAGGCACGCAGCTCTTCCCTTCTCAAAGAATGCTTTGTGAAATGATAGGCAGTGCTATCCCCACCCTTCCAAACAAGTTACCCTCCTTCTATTGCACTTGCCTTCAAAATACTGCCACTTCTTCATTTCAGACTATGCTTCCCTCAGAAGGATGCACAAAATGTTAGAGTAGTTGCAAGCACCCGCACCTGCAATTTTCAACTAACTGCGTCTTCAGAAAGGCTTCTGACAACAGGCCATTCTCTGGACATGAACACGGCAACGCTGAGGCAAGATAAATTATTTCAGTACATCTTACAGCCCAGATGTCTATGGCCAGAGAAGACACCAGCAGGTTGTCCTGATACTTCTGCTCATCCTCTCTGGTAGCAGCTGTACAGAGAACAACACAGTTTTAAATTCTAACTCAGTTTGGGCTCCACTGATGAAGGAAGCAGGAAGAAAGTGACTTGGCTTCACGCTTGGAGCAAATGTGAGTTTTCTGTGGATTTCAGTGTCCAGGATTTAAACCGGGAAGGGGTTTTCTTCAGTAAATCCAAAGGACAATTGGCTACAGAAACCTGTATCTGATACTACTGATATGCGCTGACAGTTCTCTGGCTGTGACTCATTTCATTCAAACCTGCTTTCTCCAAATGCACATCTGACAGCAGGACTTGCTCCATTCAGCCTGCAGCAGTTCCACAGGAAAGATGTTGTGAAACTGGCCACACATCTTCGCAACACTTCCACTTCAACATTTTTCCCACTATGTTCAAATGTATTTCTCAGCTTCCTAAGGAGTGCAGTGTCCGTAACAAAGGAGGCGAGAGTTTCATGCAGAAATGGAGAGACCTTGAACCGCAGTGGCAGGAACAACTCTGGTGTAATACCAGTGCCAGATGGCATGGGCATGAAAAGCACACTCACATCAATACGAACAGGCTTAGGAGAGACACAGAGCCCGCAGGGTGAGGTATTCCCAAAGAAGGGGAATTGACAGTGCAAAGGAGAGTTAATACCAACCAGGTGCTCAGTTACTTTATCAGAGCTCCCCTGTTTTCAAGGCCTGAAAGAACAGCTCAGTGCCAGAAAGACATCCAGATCATTTGGCCATGCTTGCTCTTATGGAACACTGTTTTCAATTTCCATCCTAGTGGGGTTGCATACTACTGACCAGTTAAAACCAGCACCTGAGCTACACCACAGTGTTTCAGTAGCAACTGTAGGTTGTAGGTTCTGCCCTTCCCCTCTCCCAGCATGCTCCTCAGACACACAGCACACTTGCACATGCACCAAAACTCACAGCCACACCCACAGTTTGACCACCTGCAATAGTTTTGGCCCTGGCCAATCTAGCCCTGGGTGGATTGTGCAACAAGAAGCCATGGGGGCCGTGCTTCTCCCCGAATCCAAGCATCGCCCCAGAGGCCACACAAGCTGTGCGGTCAGGCCGTAAGGCTCAATGGCACACAGAGATCAAGTCCTACCCACTGAGAGCACACGTCCTTGTGGAAGGGGCTGATGAGAGACTGGAGCTGGGGCAAGGGACAGGGCAGGTCTCTGCAGCTGGGGGCAGAGGAGAGGGGAACAAAGTGGGTGGGTGTGTTTGGGGAGAAGGGAGCAAGGAGGGTGTTCTCCTCCTTCCACAAGCTGGGCCAAAGGGGCTGTGGTGGGAGTGATGCCTTTTCCTGGTCTTAAAATCAAGAATCATACCCGGTTAGAAGGGGAAAAGAGATTTTACCTTGGTATTTATTTTAAGGATCCTTAGGTGCACACGTCCAGGTCATATGCATCGAGATGCGCCCCACCGAGTGTGTGTGTGTGTGTTTGTGTCCCCAACATTAGGTATAACATTATAGGTTTTACTAATTAGCATATCTATCCAAGATTCCCCAATGAGAGGCTCAAGTGAGCCCCCCTCCCCAAGGATCCTTCCCCTGGATGGTTCTATCTTGGTTTACAGAATGTGTTCTGGAGAGGACCTTGGGGTCTGGGGCACACCGATCCCTAACTACGAAGCTTCTAAAATGTTGGGTCTCTTAGCTTGACAAACAAGTCCAAGAATGTAGGCAAAACCCACTAAGAATACAGAAGTTGTAAAAGGTATAATAGGGGTATAAAAGAAAAGGCAAAAAATCTTCATGGCATCAGGAGCAGTGCCTGCCCAGCAGAGGAAGCAAAAGGCAGGGAGCTCAGCGAGCACAGTTCCCTCTCAGTGGAACAGCGAGTTCTGCTGTTGGCAGCGATCCTCCTCTGGGAGGTCCCTGCCTGCTCTCCTCACTCTTGCCTGCTTGTTCCTGGCCCCTCAGAGGACTTCCCTCTCTGACGTGGGCCACAGCAGCTTTCTTTCCCATGCTCTCAATGAGGAGGGGCAGGTTTTAAGCAGCACTGGGAGGATTAATTAATATTTTAGCTGTTTCAACCATCATGACTTCTGCTTGCATTCATGAGACAAAATTAATAGCCTGGCTCTAGAGTGTTGCAGAAATGCAATACCGAGATGTGACTGCTGGACACAATCACCGCTTGAGTCACTTTGTCATTTTTTCAGGTAGCTGCAATGGATGGACATTCTCTAAGAACCATTGGGTTAAATACAAAGAAGGACACTTTTCAGGCAATTTGAGAAACTTCTCTCCTTTTATTATTTCTTCAAACATACATATGTAGATATTACTGAAGGGCAGCTATACCAGAGTAGCTCAATTGCCTAAACGAAGGGTAACCGGGCAATAATCTCACACTAACAATCCTAAAGGACCTCTTGACGTGATGATGATGAAACTAGTTCCTATTACGAAAACTTGGACTACCTATTCTCCTATGGTAAAGTGAGTTAAAACTATTATCTTCACTTCCACAGACTGAGATGAACTACATCTTTACAAAACCATTATAAAGTACATACAGGTCACTGAAAAAACTACATTAATTTTCTAACAGGCTCGGTTTTGGTCTTCCAGGCATGCCAGGCAACCTCTCAGCATCAGTGTCTTCCGTGAGGATGTGCAGGTGGAGCCAGTTTCTGCCTTACAGACTTTGGGCAATATTGCAACAGCACCGTCATGACTGGAAGGCGAAGGGCAAGGCAACGCAGAGATGTGTGTCTGCACGGTGAATCCATGTGCCACAGCATCTTCCATCCATGGGAGCAGGAAAGCAGCTTCAGGATTGCCAGTGAAAAAAGCAAGAATGATGCCGTGCTCACGTGGCTGCCTTCGGGTGTGAGCCCCCCCAGCACAGCTCTGTGCAGGGAATTCCTCTCAGTGGCTGGAGAGCAGCGTCCAGAGGCGGAATCGCAGCTGACCGTAAGCTTGCATCGCCTCCGCGTGGGCGGCCGGATCTCGGGCCAGGTGCTCAAAGAGGTTGAGCGGCTCGACCGTTCGCATTGCCGGCGGCAAGCTGATCTCCGCAGGAAGCCTCTTGTTGCCCAGGACAAAGTGCTCCAGGCGTTTCAACTGCAGGCAGCGGCGCAGGTATGCCATGATGTCCCACAGCCGCCGCTCAAATTCCCTCCTGCGCCACTTGGACAGCGGTACGGTGGTCAGCACGTGCATGACCACAGTCTTCCAGGTCGAGCTGGAAAAACCTGTGCCCCTCAGGATGTAGGTGAAGAGCTGCAGGCATTTCAGGTGCAAGCTCTCACACGGCACCTGCCTGGCCACGTGCTGGAAGAATTTTGCCTCTGCCACAGCGTACGTCTCAGGCCACGCTGTGCTTGCGATGGACTCGGCCTTGGCGGGCCGGCTGCTCACAGAGCTGCTGGAGCCGCCTTTCTGGGCCTCTGTGGGCTGGCTGACCACAAAGATGTCGGAGTCCCCGTGGCGCACCCCAAACAGCATCTCCACCATCAGGCTCTCCTTGCCTTTGCTCAGCCGGAATTGGCAGGACCGGCTGCAGGGCTGAAACACCAAGTGCCACGAGTACGACTGAGGCAAATGCAGCCACGAGCATCTCACCAGCTTGTAGAACCAGTGGGAGGTTTTCTCCACGTCCAGGTAGGAGCCGGTGCAGAGTGTCTTTAGGAGGCTGGGCTTCTGCTTCCGCCGCAGCTCCTTCTGCGAGTGGTGCAGGAAGCACAACAGCTTCTCGCCCAGCTGCTCCCTCTTGCACGTGCACACCAGCTCCACACGGACGCAGAAGGTCCTTGCTGCCATCTGCCCGGCACTGTTCAGCTCCAGGTGGAAGGCGTGTCCCAGCGGGGGATTCAGTGGGACCAGCATGCGGTACACCACATCCTGCTCACGGGGACTCCAACCCTCAAAGGCACTGCCCACCCCGATGGCTTCTTGAGGCACCGGGTAGAAACTATTGCTCACGCTGTCAGTAAAGACACGCGTGAAGCTCTCCATCAGCTCCGCTGCCACTGAGCGACCTCTCTCTACGTCCTCGACAGGACACTGTATGCGATCCACTAAAAGGATCCCTCGCTTATTCCCAACGTCCCGGGTGTCTTCTTCCTCTTCAGTTCCACCACGGCTGCCTTTGTCCTTGCCATCACCGCGGCCTTCTTTTTCACTGGCAGCCACATTTCCACCTTCTTCTTCTTTTCCATCTTCATTCTTCTTGCCTTTCACATTCGCATCCCTGTTTTCCTGATCCTTCCCCTTCCGATCACTGGTTCTGTGTTCACTGGAATGCCGGTCTTCCTTCACCTTCACATTGTTGCTGTCTCCTTCACTTGCTTTATCAGCACCTTCTTCAGTTGAAGCAACGTTGCCGTGCTCCTCTCCATTTCCATCTTCATTCTTTTCTCCCTTCATATCGGCAGCACTGCCTTTCTCATCTTTGTCTCCATCATTGCCTTCTTCGTTTCCAACGTCATTCTTTTCTTCCTCAGTTGCAGCAAAACCACAATGGTCTACTGCATTCCCACCATCACTGCTGTCTTCCTGTCCTGTCCAATCACTGCTTCTTTGCTCACCGGCATCACTGCTTTCCTCCACCTTCAGATCCGCATTTTCTCCCTTTCCATCTCCCTCGTATTGACCTTCTTTTACATCATCATTGTTGCCTGCCTTCGTATTTGCATCAATGGTTTTTTCTTCATTTCCATCTCCTCCTTCTTTCTTTTCAGCATCATGGTCTTGTTCCACCTGCACATCCTTGTTTTCTCCTTCATTTGCTTCAGCATGGCCTTCTTTATCTCGAGCAACATTGCCAGGTTCTTCTTCCTTTCCTTCAGCAGTGTTGCCTCCTGGCACATTCCCACCACTCCGTCCTTCATCTTTCTTTAAGTCACAGGCATCTTCATTCTTCACATTTTGGTCTTCCTTCACCTTCACATCTTCATTTCCTTCACTGGCATCATCTTCCTCTCCTTCATTTGCAGCCACAGGACTGCCTTCTCCTTCATTTTCATTACCGCTGTCATCTGCCTCCACGGTCATATTATGGTTTTCTCCATCTTCCTTTGAATCAATAGTGTCTTCTTGCTGTTCTTTTCCTCTCTCCTCTCCTAGGGTCTTGCAGGAGCTCTGGTCCTTGCCGCTGCTGTTGGCTTCACGGCACTTTCTCCTGCAGCTAAACCACAGGCCCAAGAGGAGCAGGAGTCCAGCAAGAGCCCAGAATGACCACTGCTGCAGGGCACCAAAGAGCAGAGCTCCCCAGCCCTCATCCTGCTGCTCCGGGGGCCCTTGCTCCAGCTCCTGCAGCAGCCGAGCCATCTCGCGGTCGAGCAGCTCCTCCCGCTCCTGCATTCGCCGGTGCGTGGCCTCATCCAGCCCATCCCCAGCTGGCTGGGGGTACTGGATCAGGCTTTGCACGAGCACGAAGAGCAATGACAATAAAGCCATGGTCTGCAAGAGGACACACAGAAGGGGTTCAGTAGGGCCGGAATGGAGGCAGCCGGTGCGGGGCAGGAGCCACAGGGATGTGGCAGCAGGAAGGAGAGGGCCCCCGGCAGCTGGCAGGAGGCAAGGCCTGCACCGCTGCCCCAGCGAGCACCGAGCCGGAGCAAGGCGCTCCCGCCAGGGGCTGGGCCCTGCATGCAGGGACAGAACACACGCCCCGGCTGCCGGCGCTTCTGCCCCAGCCCTCCCCCAGCCCGGCCTCCCCACCACCTGTGTGCACTCACCGCTTGCCCAGGCTCTACTGGGGGCAACGGCAACCAACGGGGCCTTTTCTAGCTGCCCCCATTGTGACACGGCCCCTGTGGTGTCACAGGCCCCAGAGCGCATCACAGGCCAGCCCCACCCGCCATCCCCAGCCCGGGAACTCATCATGGCCCTGGGCACCCAGAGCCTCAACAGACACAAAGTGCAGACCCATCAGTCGTGAACCTGGGAACCCCAGGGCTTCCCTGTACAAAGCAGGCACAAGCACCCTCCCACACAAACCCTTGTCAAATACAAATATGGGTGACAGGACCCCGATACGCTCTCTATATAGGTGCAGGCTTTTACTGATGATTGCAGGCAGATGTTCTTTACTATTAACAATAATATTTATTACTTTGGCCACAGCCTGTCATACAATACAGGCTAATTTTTAGTTACAGGTTTAGTGAGAAAGCAAGAATTAGAAGCTGCTTGAATGATGCACAGGAAGTTTAAACGTCATCCAATGTTAAGGCCTACCCTTCTTTTACACCAGCACTGTCCTGCCTCACACATCTTTTGTGAGATAAACCCTTTTGGGAGGGTTTCTCTCCTGAATTTAGGAACACTTTCAAAGATCTGTTTATTGTTTGACAAAAGATTACATACATCCAACTGATGGTTTGCACAGTAGCACAAAAAACCATCCAAATTACTTCTTACGCTAGATGTGGCTGATCAATAGCCTGGCTGAGAAATGGACAAGCCACTGTAACAAGAAATACAAGTTTGGAAAAGGAAAAAGAAAAGTCCTCAAAACACAGAACTCCTGAAGCTTAGATCACTCCACTCTAATGTGCTCTCCCTCAATGCCACATAAAGATGTGCTCCTCCTGACACTTGCAGCAACTGGCTTCTCTCTTGCCATTCCGAGAGGAACTCTATTTTGTATAGGGATGTAGACGTGTCTGCATTTAGACGCCATCCTCAGTACAAACCTCCTCCCTTGCTTTTTTCTGACTGGAGATCCTTGCTACTGGCTACGATGGTGCTGTTTATTGGGAAGAGTTTCTCTGATGCTGATCACAGCACAGCACAGCAGGAGGTCCCTTTTTGCTCCCTTGGGCTACTCAAATTCCTCTTGGGTGATCTCTGAAATACTCTTTATCAGCTGAGGGCTGACAAAACACAGAATGTCTGAGTGATCGCCCTTCCCTTGTCCAGCCGTGACACAAGAGCTGGGTGCACTCAGAAAACACAGTTTTCTGAACCATCCTATATAAAACCAACAACCAGCTCCTTATAAATTCTGCCATCTAGATGAGGTCGCCATTGAACAGCTCCATGTCCCAAGTGGTACCCAGCAGGGAGGGAAGCAGAGGAAGACAGGATCACAGCAGCCACTGATCAGTCATTCACAGGCAGCGCCACAAAGAAAGACGAGAGAGTCAGGAATTTCACAGGCTACTCTGTTTCAGCAGCCTATGTCACCCTGCTCCTTTTAAATGTCTTCTGATGACAAGCTTCATGGCCAAGCACAGTGCTCACCTTTGGGACATGAGTAAATAAGATGCAGAACGGGAGGAAAAATTTCTTCTGACCTCCAGTCACCTGACTGTCAAGCAGACAGAGAAAACCTCCAGTCTGTTCTGAGGGAGGTGTTTTATAAACTCACCTGTAGCTAAAGCTATTCAGAAAGCCCACACTACCAGACCCAGAGTGGTAAAGAGCCTATTCATTTGCTGACCCTGGAGAAAAGGCAGCTTTAAACAAACTCTGCCACTCCCACTCTCTCTCCCTAGAACTTCAGGTTGAGACGCCTAGGACCAACTAAAGAAAAAAGCCATTTCATTCATGCCCTGGTCAAGCATTTCACACCCTCTTGTCCCTCCCAATCTACCAGCCAGTCAAACACAGAAAAAGCAAGAGACCTGTGGTAGGCTTCCAGTGGAAATACTGGCAAAATCTTCTTGGACTGCATTATTTGAAGGACCTGAGGTCAACTCACTCACTGACTGTGAATGACTTTTACTGCTCCACTTAGCCTACCAGCTCAGCTCACCTCAGCTCAGCAGCCTCCCAGCTACCTTTAGCTGCATAAGCACACGACCTGCAATCAGAAAGGCGCGAATCTTCCTTAGGAAGGAAACGGACACGGGGAATGAAGAGTGGAGATTAGTCCACACTCTGAGGAACAGGCAACACCAACCAAACACTCTGGCAATAGCTTGTGTCTAGAAGCTCTCTACCTTCCAATCCACCTCAAGGCTTTGGGACTTGTGCTGACTTGCACAAAGGAACCCACTCCACCCTGCAGCAGTGGGCTCCTTCTTTCCAGCCTGGATGGAGGCATGTCCTGTATTTTGCAAGCATGTCCAGGTGTTCAGAATGGAACATGCTGATCATGATTAGCACCTTAAGGCACGCAGCTCTTCCCTTCTCAAAGAATGCTTTGTGAAATGATAGGCAGTGCTATCCCCACCCTTCCAAACAAGTTACCCTCCTTCTATTGCACTTGCCTTCAAAATACTGCCACTTCTTCATTTCAGACTATGCTTCCCTCAGAAGGATGCACAAAATGTTAGAGTAGTTGCAAGCACCCGCACCTGCAATTTTCAACTAACTGCGTCTTCAGAAAGGCTTCTGACAACAGGCCATTCTCTGGACATGAACACGGCAACGCTGAGGCAAGATAAATTATTTCAGTACATCTTACAGCCCAGATGTCTATGGCCAGAGAAGACACCAGCAGGTTGTCCTGATACTTCTGCTCATCCTCTCTGGTAGCAGCTGTACAGAGAACAACACAGTTTTAAATTCTAACTCAGTTTGGGCTCCACTGATGAAGGAAGCAGGAAGAAAGTGACTTGGCTTCACGCTTGGAGCAAATGTGAGTTTTCTGTGGATTTCAGTGTCCAGGATTTAAACCGGGAAGGGGTTTTCTTCAGTAAATCCAAAGGACAATTGGCTACAGAAACCTGTATCTGATACTACTGATATGCGCTGACAGTTCTCTGGCTGTGACTCATTTCATTCAAACCTGCTTTCTCCGAATGCACATCTGACAGCAGGACTTGCTCCATTCAGCCTGCAGCAGTTCCACAGGAAAGATGTTGTGAAACTGGCCACACATCTTCGCAACACTTCCACTTCAACATTTTTCCCACTATGTTCAAATGTATTTCTCAGCTTCCTAAGGAGTGCAGTGTCCGTAACAAAGGAGGCGAGAGTTTCATGCAGAAATGGAGAGACCTTGAACCGCAGTGGCAGGAACAACTCTGGTGTAATACCAGTGCCAGATGGCATGGGCATGAAAAGCACACTCACATCAATACGAACAGGCTTAGGAGAGACACAGAGCCCGCAGGGTGAGGTATTCCCAAAGAAGGGGAATTGACAGTGCAAAGGAGAGTTAATACCAACCAGGTGCTCAGTTACTTTATCAGAGCTCCCCTGTTTTCAAGGCCTGAAAGAACAGCTCAGTGCCAGAAAGACATCCAGATCATTTGGCCATGCTTGCTCTTATGGAACACTGTTTTCAATTTCCATCCTAGTGGGGTTGCATACTACTGACCAGTTAAAACCAGCACCTGAGCTACACCACAGTGTTTCAGTAGCAACTGTAGGTTGTAGGTTCTGCCCTTCCCCTCTCCCAGCATGCTCCTCAGACACACAGCACACTTGCACATGCACCAAAACTCACAGCCACACCCACAGTTTGACCACCTGCAATAGTTTTGGCCCTGGCCAATCTAGCCCTGGGTGGATTGTGCAACAAGAAGCCATGGGGGCCGTGCTTCTCCCCGAATCCAAGCATCGCCCCAGAGGCCACACAAGCTGTGCGGTCAGGCCGTAAGGCTCAATGGCACACAGAGATCAAGTCCTACCCACTGAGAGCACACGTCCTTGTGGAAGGGGCTGATGAGAGACTGGAGCTGGGGCAAGGGACAGGGCAGGTCTCTGCAGCTGGGGGCAGAGGAGAGGGGAACAAAGTGGGTGGGTGTGTTTGGGGAGAAGGGAGCAAGGAGGGTGTTCTCCTCCTTCCACAAGCTGGGCCAAAGGGGCTGTGGTGGGAGTGATGCCTTTTCCTGGTCTTAAAATCAAGAATCATACCCGGTTAGAAGGGGAAAAGAGATTTTACCTTGGTATTTATTTTAAGGATCCTTAGGTGCACACGTCCAGGTCATATGCATCGAGATGCGCCCCACCGAGTGTGTGTGTGTGTGTTTGTGTCCCCAACATTAGGTATAACATTATAGGTTTTACTAATTAGCATATCTATCCAAGATTCCCCAATGAGAGGCTCAAGTGAGCCCCCCTCCCCAAGGATCCTTCCCCTGGATGGTTCTATCTTGGTTTACAGAATGTGTTCTGGAGAGGACCTTGGGGTCTGGGGCACACCGATCCCTAACTACGAAGCTTCTAAAATGTTGGGTCTCTTAGCTTGACAAACAAGTCCAAGAATGTAGGCAAAACCCACTAAGAATACAGAAGTTGTAAAAGGTATAATAGGGGTATAAAAGAAAAGGCAAAAAATCTTCATGGCATCAGGAGCAGTGCCTGCCCAGCAGAGGAAGCAAAAGGCAGGGAGCTCAGCGAGCACAGTTCCCTCTCAGTGGAACAGCGAGTTCTGCTGTTGGCAGCGATCCTCCTCTGGGAGGTCCCTGCCTGCTCTCCTCACTCTTGCCTGCTTGTTCCTGGCCCCTCAGAGGACTTCCCTCTCTGACGTGGGCCACAGCAGCTTTCTTTCCCATGCTCTCAATGAGGAGGGGCAGGTTTTAAGCAGCACTGGGAGGATTAATTAATATTTTAGCTGTTTCAACCATCATGACTTCTGCTTGCATTCATGAGACAAAATTAATAGCCTGGCTCTAGAGTGTTGCAGAAATGCAATACCGAGATGTGACTGCTGGACACAATCACCGCTTGAGTCACTTTGTCATTTTTTCAGGTAGCTGCAATGGATGGACATTCTCTAAGAACCATTGGGTTAAATACAAAGAAGGACACTTTTCAGGCAATTTGAGAAACTTCTCTCCTTTTATTATTTCTTCAAACATACATATGTAGATATTACTGAAGGGCAGCTATACCAGAGTAGCTCAATTGCCTAAACGAAGGGTAACCGGGCAATAATCTCACACTAACAATCCTAAAGGACCTCTTGACGTGATGATGATGAAACTAGTTCCTATTACGAAAACTTGGACTACCTATTCTCCTATGGTAAAGTGAGTTAAAACTATTATCTTCACTTCCACAGACTGAGATGAACTACATCTTTACAAAACCATTATAAAGTACATACAGGTCACTGAAAAAACTACATTAATTTTCTAACAGGCTCGGTTTTGGTCTTCCAGGCATGCCAGGCAACCTCTCAGCATCAGTGTCTTCCGTGAGGATGTGCAGGTGGAGCCAGTTTCTGCCTTACAGACTTTGGGCAATATTGCAACAGCACCGTCATGACTGGAAGGCGAAGGGCAAGGCAACGCAGAGATGTGTGTCTGCACGGTGAATCCATGTGCCACAGCATCTTCCATCCATGGGAGCAGGAAAGCAGCTTCAGGATTGCCAGTGAAAAAAGCAAGAATGATGCCGTGCTCACGTGGCTGCCTTCGGGTGTGAGCCCCCCCAGCACAGCTCTGTGCAGGGAATTCCTCTCAGTGGCTGGAGAGCAGCGTCCAGAGGCGGAATCGCAGCTGACCGTAAGCTTGCATCGCCTCCGCGTGGGCGGCCGGATCTCGGGCCAGGTGCTCAAAGAGGTTGAGCGGCTCGACCGTTCGCATTGCCGGCGGCAAGCTGATCTCCGCAGGAAGCCTCTTGTTGCCCAGGACAAAGTGCTCCAGGCGTTTCAACTGCAGGCAGCGGCGCAGGTATGCCATGATGTCCCACAGCCGCCGCTCAAATTCCCTCCTGCGCCACTTGGACAGCGGTACGGTGGTCAGCACGTGCATGACCACAGTCTTCCAGGTCGAGCTGGAAAAACCTGTGCCCCTCAGGATGTAGGTGAAGAGCTGCAGGCATTTCAGGTGCAAGCTCTCACACGGCACCTGCCTGGCCACGTGCTGGAAGAATTTTGCCTCTGCCACAGCGTACGTCTCAGGCCACGCTGTGCTTGCGATGGACTCGGCCTTGGCGGGCCGGCTGCTCACAGAGCTGCTGGAGCCGCCTTTCTGGGCCTCTGTGGGCTGGCTGACCACAAAGATGTCGGAGTCCCCGTGGCGCACCCCAAACAGCATCTCCACCATCAGGCTCTCCTTGCCTTTGCTCAGCCGGAATTGGCAGGACCGGCTGCAGGGCTGAAACACCAAGTGCCACGAGTACGACTGAGGCAAATGCAGCCACGAGCATCTCACCAGCTTGTAGAACCAGTGGGAGGTTTTCTCCACGTCCAGGTAGGAGCCGGTGCAGAGTGTCTTTAGGAGGCTGGGCTTCTGCTTCCGCCGCAGCTCCTTCTGCGAGTGGTGCAGGAAGCACAACAGCTTCTCGCCCAGCTGCTCCCTCTTGCACGTGCACACCAGCTCCACACGGACGCAGAAGGTCCTTGCTGCCATCTGCCCGGCACTGTTCAGCTCCAGGTGGAAGGCGTGTCCCAGCGGGGGATTCAGTGGGACCAGCATGCGGTACACCACATCCTGCTCACGGGGACTCCAACCCTCAAAGGCACTGCCCACCCCGATGGCTTCTTGAGGCACCGGGTAGAAACTATTGCTCACGCTGTCAGTAAAGACACGCGTGAAGCTCTCCATCAGCTCCGCTGCCACTGAGCGACCTCTCTCTACGTCCTCGACAGGACACTGTATGCGATCCACTAAAAGGATCCCTCGCTTATTCCCAACGTCCCGGGTGTCTTCTTCCTCTTCAGTTCCACCACGGCTGCCTTTGTCCTTGCCATCACCGCGGCCTTCTTTTTCACTGGCAGCCACATTTCCACCTTCTTCTTCTTTTCCATCTTCATTCTTCTTGCCTTTCACATTCGCATCCCTGTTTTCCTGATCCTTCCCCTTCCGATCACTGGTTCTGTGTTCACTGGAATGCCGGTCTTCCTTCACCTTCACATTGTTGCTGTCTCCTTCACTTGCTTTATCAGCACCTTCTTCAGTTGAAGCAACGTTGCCGTGCTCCTCTCCATTTCCATCTTCATTCTTTTCTCCCTTCATATCGGCAGCACTGCCTTTCTCATCTTTGTCTCCATCATTGCCTTCTTCGTTTCCAACGTCATTCTTTTCTTCCTCAGTTGCAGCAAAACCACAATGGTCTACTGCATTCCCACCATCACTGCTGTCTTCCTGTCCTGTCCAATCACTGCTTCTTTGCTCACCGGCATCACTGCTTTCCTCCACCTTCAGATCCGCATTTTCTCCCTTTCCATCTCCCTCGTATTGACCTTCTTTTACATCATCATTGTTGCCTGCCTTCGTATTTGCATCAATGGTTTTTTCTTCATTTCCATCTCCTCCTTCTTTCTTTTCAGCATCATGGTCTTGTTCCACCTGCACATCCTTGTTTTCTCCTTCATTTGCTTCAGCATGGCCTTCTTTATCTCGAGCAACATTGCCAGGTTCTTCTTCCTTTCCTTCAGCAGTGTTGCCTCCTGGCACATTCCCACCACTCCGTCCTTCATCTTTCTTTAAGTCACAGGCATCTTCATTCTTCACATTTTGGTCTTCCTTCACCTTCACATCTTCATTTCCTTCACTGGCATCATCTTCCTCTCCTTCATTTGCAGCCACAGGACTGCCTTCTCCTTCATTTTCATTACCGCTGTCATCTGCCTCCACGGTCATATTATGGTTTTCTCCATCTTCCTTTGAATCAATAGTGTCTTCTTGCTGTTCTTTTCCTCTCTCCTCTCCTAGGGTCTTGCAGGAGCTCTGGTCCTTGCCGCTGCTGTTGGCTTCACGGCACTTTCTCCTGCAGCTAAACCACAGGCCCAAGAGGAGCAGGAGTCCAGCAAGAGCCCAGAATGACCACTGCTGCAGGGCACCAAAGAGCAGAGCTCCCCAGCCCTCATCCTGCTGCTCCGGGGGCCCTTGCTCCAGCTCCTGCAGCAGCCGAGCCATCTCGCGGTCGAGCAGCTCCTCCCGCTCCTGCATTCGCCGGTGCGTGGCCTCATCCAGCCCATCCCCAGCTGGCTGGGGGTACTGGATCAGGCTTTGCACGAGCACGAAGAGCAATGACAATAAAGCCATGGTCTGCAAGAGGACACACAGAAGGGGTTCAGTAGGGCCGGAATGGAGGCAGCCGGTGCGGGGCAGGAGCCACAGGGATGTGGCAGCAGGAAGGAGAGGGCCCCCGGCAGCTGGCAGGAGGCAAGGCCTGCACCGCTGCCCCAGCGAGCACCGAGCCGGAGCAAGGCGCTCCCGCCAGGGGCTGGGCCCTGCATGCAGGGACAGAACACACGCCCCGGCTGCCGGCGCTTCTGCCCCAGCCCTCCCCCAGCCCGGCCTCCCCACCACCTGTGTGCACTCACCGCTTGCCCAGGCTCTACTGGGGGCAACGGCAACCAACGGGGCCTTTTCTAGCTGCCCCCATTGTGACACGGCCCCTGTGGTGTCACAGGCCCCAGAGCGCATCACAGGCCAGCCCCACCCGCCATCCCCAGCCCGGGAACTCATCATGGCCCTGGGCACCCAGAGCCTCAACAGACACAAAGTGCAGACCCATCAGTCGTGAACCTGGGAACCCCAGGGCTTCCCTGTACAAAGCAGGCACAAGCACCCTCCCACACAAACCCTTGTCAAATACAAATATGGGTGACAGGACCCCGATACGCTCTCTATATAGGTGCAGGCTTTTACTGATGATTGCAGGCAGATGTTCTTTACTATTAACAATAATATTTATTACTTTGGCCACAGCCTGTCATACAATACAGGCTAATTTTTAGTTACAGGTTTAGTGAGAAAGCAAGAATTAGAAGCTGCTTGAATGATGCACAGGAAGTTTAAACGTCATCCAATGTTAAGGCCTACCCTTCTTTTACACCAGCACTGTCCTGCCTCACACATCTTTTGTGAGATAAACCCTTTTGGGAGGGTTTCTCTCCTGAATTTAGGAACACTTTCAAAGATCTGTTTATTGTTTGACAAAAGATTACATACATCCAACTGATGGTTTGCACAGTAGCACAAAAAACCATCCAAATTACTTCTTACGCTAGATGTGGCTGATCAATAGCCTGGCTGAGAAATGGACAAGCCACTGTAACAAGAAATACAAGTTTGGAAAAGGAAAAAGAAAAGTCCTCAAAACACAGAACTCCTGAAGCTTAGATCACTCCACTCTAATGTGCTCTCCCTCAATGCCACATAAAGATGTGCTCCTCCTGACACTTGCAGCAACTGGCTTCTCTCTTGCCATTCCGAGAGGAACTCTATTTTGTATAGGGATGTAGACGTGTCTGCATTTAGACGCCATCCTCAGTACAAACCTCCTCCATTGCTTTTTTCTGACTGGAGATCCTTGCTACTGGCTACGATGGTGCTGTTTATTGGGAAGAGTTTCTCTGATGCTGATCACAGCACAGCACAGCAGGAGGTCCCTTTTTGCTCCCTTGGGCTACTCAAATTCCTCTTGGGTGATCTCTGAAATACTCTTTATCAGCTGAGGGCTGACAAAACACAGAATGTCTGAGTGATCGCCCTTCCCTTGTCCAGCCGTGACACAAGAGCTGGGTGCACTCAGAAAACACAGTTTTCTGAACCATCCTATATAAAACCAACAACCAGCTCCTTATAAATTCTGCCATCTAGATGAGGTCGCCATTGAACAGCTCCATGTCCCAAGTGGTACCCAGCAGGGAGGGAAGCAGAGGAAGACAGGATCACAGCAGCCACTGATCAGTCATTCACAGGCAGCGCCACAAAGAAAGACGAGAGAGTCAGGAATTTCACAGGCTACTCTGTTTCAGCAGCCTATGTCACCCTGCTCCTTTTAAATGTCTTCTGATGACAAGCTTCATGGCCAAGCACAGTGCTCACCTTTGGGACATGAGTAAATAAGATGCAGAACGGGAGGAAAAATTTCTTCTGACCTCCAGTCACCTGACTGTCAAGCAGACAGAGAAAACCTCCAGTCTGTTCTGAGGGAGGTGTTTTATAAACTCACCTGTAGCTAAAGCTATTCAGAAAGCCCACACTACCAGACCCAGAGTGGTAAAGAGCCTATTCATTTGCTGACCCTGGAGAAAAGGCAGCTTTAAACAAACTCTGCCACTCCCACTCTCTCTCCCTAGAACTTCAGGTTGAGACGCCTAGGACCAACTAAAGAAAAAAGCCATTTCATTCATGCCCTGCTCAAGCATTTCACACCCTCTTGTCCCTCCCAATCTACCAGCCAGTCAAACACAGAAAAAGCAAGAGACCTGTGGTAGGCTTCCAGTGGAAATACTGGCAAAATCTTCTTGGACTGCATTATTTGAAGGACCTGAGGTCAACTCACTCACTGACTGTGAATGACTTTTACTGCTCCACTTAGCCTACCAGCTCAGCTCACCTCAGCTCAGCAGCCTCCCAGCTACCTTTAGCTGCATAAGCACACGACCTGCAATCAGAAAGGCGCGAATCTTCCTTAGGAAGGAAACGGACACGGGGAATGAAGAGTGGAGATTAGTCCACACTCTGAGGAACAGGCAACACCAACCAAACACTCTGGCAATAGCTTGTGTCTAGAAGCTCTCTACCTTCCAATCCACCTCAAGGCTTTGGGACTTGTGCTGACTTGCACAAAGGAACCCACTCCACCCTGCAGCAGTGGGCTCCTTCTTTCCAGCCTGGATGGAGGCATGTCCTGTATTTTGCAAGCATGTCCAGGTGTTCAGAATGGAACATGCTGATCATGATTAGCACCTTAAGGCACGCAGCTCTTCCCTTCTCAAAGAATGCTTTGTGAAATGATAGGCAGTGCTATCCCCACCTTTCCAAACAAGTTACCCTCCTTCTATTGCACTTGCCTTCAAAATACTGCCACTTCTTCATTTCAGACTATGCTTCCCTCAGAAGGATGCACAAAATGTTAGAGTAGTTGCAAGCACCCGCACCTGCAATTTTCAACTAACTGCGTCTTCAGAAAGGCTTCTGACAACAGGCCATTCTCTGGACATGAACACGGCAACGCTGAGGCAAGATAAATTATTTCAGTACATCTTACAGCCCAGATGTCTATGGCCAGAGAAGACACCAGCAGGTTGTCCTGATACTTCTGCTCATCCTCTCTGGTAGCAGCTGTACAGAGAACAACACAGTTTTAAATTCTAACTCAGTTTGGGCTCCACTGATGAAGGAAGCAGGAAGAAAGTGACTTGGCTTCACGCTTGGAGCAAATGTGAGTTTTCTGTGGATTTCAGTGTCCAGGATTTAAACCGGGAAGGGGTTTTCTTCAGTAAATCCAAAGGACAATTGGCTACAGAAACCTGTATCTGATACTACTGATATGCGCTGACAGTTCTCTGGCTGTGACTCATTTCATTCAAACCTGCTTTCTCCGAATGCACATCTGACAGCAGGACTTGCTCCATTCAGCCTGCAGCAGTTCCACAGGAAAGATGTTGTGAAACTGGCCACACATCTTCGCAACACTTCCACTTCAACATTTTTCCCACTATGTTCAAATGTATTTCTCAGCTTCCTAAGGAGTGCAGTGTCCGTAACAAAGGAGACGAGACTTTCATGCAGAAATGGAGAGACCTTGAACCGCAGTGGCAGGAACAACTCTGGTGTAATACCAGTGCCAGATGGCATGGGCATGAAAAGCACACTCACATCAATATGAACAGGCTTAGGAGAGACACAGAGCCCGCAGGGTGAGGTATTCCCAAAGAAGGGGAATTGACAGTGCAAAGGAGAGTTAATACCAACCAGGTGCTCAGTTACTTTATCAGAGCTCCCCTGTTTTCAAGGCCTGAAAGAACAGCTCAGTGCCAGAAAGACATCCAGATCATTTGGCCATGCTTGCTCTTATGGAACACTGTTTTCAATTTCCATCCTAGTGGGGTTGCATACTACTGACCAGTTAAAACCAGCACCTGAGCTACACCACAGTGTTTCAGTAGCAACTGTAGGTTGTAGGTTCTGCCCTTCCCCTCTCCCAGCATGCTCCTCAGACACACAGCACACTTGCACATGCACCAAAACTCACAGCCACACCCACAGTTTGACCACCTGCAATAGTTTTGGCCCTGGCCAATCTAGCCCTGGGTGGATTGTGCAACAAGAAGCCATGGGGGCCGTGCTTCTCCCCGAATCCAAGCATCGCCCCAGAGGCCACACAAGCTGTGCGGTCAGGCCGTAAGGCTCAATGGCACACAGAGATCAAGTCCTACCCACTGAGAGCACACGTCCTTGTGGAAGGGGCTGATGAGAGACTGGAGCTGGGGCAAGGGACAGGGCAGGTCTCTGCAGCTGGGGGCAGAGGAGAGGGGAACAAAGTGGGTGGGTGTGTTTGGGGAGAAGGGAGCAAGGAGGGTGTTCTCCTCCTTCCACAAGCTGGGCCAAAGGGGCTGTGGTGGGAGTGATGCCTTTTCCTGGTCTTAAAATCAAGAATCATACCCGGTTAGAAGGGGAAAAGAGATTTTACCTTGGTATTTATTTTAAGGATCCTTAGGTGCACACGTCCAGGTCATATGCATCGAGATGCGCCCCACCGAGTGTGTGTGTGTGTGTTTGTGTCCCCAACATTAGGTATAACATTATAGGTTTTACTAATTAGCATATCTATCCAAGATTCCCCAATGAGAGGCTCAAGTGAGCCCCCCTCCCCAAGGATCCTTCCCCTGGATGGTTCTATCTTGGTTTACAGAATGTGTTCTGGAGAGGACCTTGGGGTCTGGGGCACACCGATCCCTAACTACGAAGCTTCTAAAATGTTGGGTCTCTTAGCTTGACAAACAAGTCCAAGAATGTAGGCAAAACCCACTAAGAATACAGAAGTTGTAAAAGGTATAATAGGGGTATAAAAGAAAAGGCAAAAAATCTTCATGGCATCAGGAGCAGTGCCTGCCCAGCAGAGGAAGCAAAAGGCAGGGAGCTCAGCGAGCACAGTTCCCTCTCAGTGGAACAGCGAGTTCTGCTGTTGGCAGCGATCCTCCTCTGGGAGGTCCCTGCCTGCTCTCCTCACTCTTGCCTGCTTGTTCCTGGCCCCTCAGAGGACTTCCCTCTCTGACGTGGGCCACAGCAGCTTTCTTTCCCATGCTCTCAATGAGGAGGGGCAGGTTTTAAGCAGCACTGGGAGGATTAATTAATATTTTAGCTGTTTCAACCATCATGACTTCTGCTTGCATTCATGAGACAAAATTAATAGCCTGGCTCTAGAGTGTTGCAGAAATGCAATACCGAGATGTGACTGCTGGACACAATCACCGCTTGAGTCACTTTGTCATTTTTTCAGGTAGCTGCAATGGATGGACATTCTCTAAGAACCATTGGGTTAAATACAAAGAAGGACACTTTTCAGGCAATTTGAGAAACTTCTCTCCTTTTATTATTTCTTCAAACATACATATGTAGATATTACTGAAGGGCAGCTATACCAGAGTAGCTCAATTGCCTAAACTAAGGGTAACTGGGAAATAATCTCACACTAACAATCCTAAAGGACCTCTTGACGTGATGATGATGAAACTAGTTCCTATTACGAAAACTTGGACTACCTATTCTCCTATGGTAAAGTGAGTTAAAACTATTATCTTCACTTCCACAGACTGAGATGAACTACATCTTTACAAAACCATTATAAAGTACATACAGGTCACTGAAAAAACTACATTAATTTTCTAACAGGCTCGGTTTTGGTCTTCCAGGCATGCCAGGCAACCTCTCAGCATCAGTGTCTTCCGTGAGGATGTGCAGGTGGAGCCAGTTTCTGCCTTACAGACTTTGGGCAATATTGCAACAGCACCGTCATGACTGGAAGGCGAAGGGCAAGGCAACGCAGAGATGTGTGTCTGCACGGTGAATCCATGTGCCACAGCATCTTCCATCCATGGGAGCAGGAAAGCAGCTTCAGGATTGCCAGTGAAAAAAGCAAGAATGATGCCGTGCTCACGTGGCTGCCTTCGGGTGTGAGCCCCCCCAGCACAGCTCTGTGCAGGGAATTCCTCTCAGTGGCTGGAGAGCAGCGTCCAGAGGCGGAATCGCAGCTGACCGTAAGCTTGCATCGCCTCCGCGTGGGCGGCCGGATCTCGGGCCAGGTGCTCAAAGAGGTTGAGCGGCTCGACCGTTCGCATTGCCGGCGGCAAGCTGATCTCCGCAGGAAGCCTCTTGTTGCCCAGGACAAAGTGCTCCAGGCGTTTCAACTGCAGGCAGCGGCGCAGGTATGCCATGATGTCCCACAGCCGCCGCTCAAATTCCCTCCTGCGCCACTTGGACAGCGGTACGGTGGTCAGCACGTGCATGACCACAGTCTTCCAGGTCGAGCTGGAAAAACCTGTGCCCCTCAGGATGTAGGTGAAGAGCTGCAGGCATTTCAGGTGCAAGCTCTCACACGGCACCTGCCTGGCCACGTGCTGGAAGAATTTTGCCTCTGCCACAGCGTACGTCTCAGGCCACGCTGTGCTTGCGATGGACTCGGCCTTGGCGGGCCGGCTGCTGACAGAGCTGCTGGAGCCGCCTTTCTGGGCCTCTGTGGGCTGGCTGACCACAAAGATGTCGGAGTCCCCGTGGCGCACCCCAAACAGCATCTCCACCATCAGGCTCTCCTTGCCTTTGCTCAGCCGGAATTGGCAGGACCGGCTGCAGGGCTGAAACACCAAGTGCCACGAGTACGACTGAGGCAAATGCAGCCACGAGCATCTCACCAGCTTGTAGAACCAGTGGGAGGTTTTCTCCACGTCCAGGTAGGAGCCGGTGCAGAGTGTCTTTAGGAGGCTGGGCTTCTGCTTCCGCCGCAGCTCCTTCTGCGAGTGGTGCAGGAAGCACAACAGCTTCTCGCCCAGCTGCTCCCTCTCGCACGTGCACACCAGCTCCACACGGACGCAGAAGGTCCTTGCTGCCATCTGCCCGGCACTGTTCAGCTCCAGGTGGAAGGCGTGTCCCAGCGGGGGATTCAGTGGGACCAGCATGCGGTACACCACATCCTGCTCACGGGGACTCCAACCCTCAAAGGCACTGCCCACCCCGATGGCTTCTTGAGGCACCGGGTAGAAACTATTGCTCACGCTGTCAGTAAAGACACGCGTGAAGCTCTCCATCAGCTCCGCTGCCACTGAGCGACCTCTCTCTACGTCCTCGACAGGACACTGTATGCGATCCACTAAAAGGATCCCTCGCTTATTCCCAACGTCCCGGGTGTCTTCTTCCTCTTCAGTTCCACCACGGCTGCCTTTGTCCTTGCCATCACCGCGGCCTTCTTTTTCACTGGCAGCCACATTTCCACCTTCTTCTTCTTTTCCATCTTCATTCTTCTTGCCTTTCACATTCGCATCCCTGTTTTCCTGATCCTTCCCCTTCCGATCACTGGTTCTGTGTTCACTGGAATGCCGGTCTTCCTTCACCTTCACATTGTTGCTGTCTCCTTCACTTGCTTTATCAGCACCTTCTTCAGTTGAAGCAACGTTGCCGTGCTCCTCTCCATTTCCATCTTCATTCTTTTCTCCCTTCATATCGGCAGCACTGCCTTTCTCATCTTTGTCTCCATCATTGCCTTCTTCGTTTCCAACGTCATTCTTTTCTTCCTCAGTTGCAGCAAAACCACAATGGTCTACTGCATTCCCACCATCACTGCTGTCTTCCTGTCCTGTCCAATCACTGCTTCTTTGCTCACCGGCATCACTGCTTTCCTCCACCTTCAGATCCGCATTTTCTCCCTTTCCATCTCCCTCGTATTGACCTTCTTTTACATCATCATTGTTGCCTGCCTTCGTATTTGCATCAATGGTTTTTTCTTCATTTCCATCTCCTCCTTCTTTCTTTTCAGCATCATGGTCTTGTTCCACCTGCACATCCTTGTTTTCTCCTTCATTTGCTTCAGCATGGCCTTCTTTATCTCGAGCAACATTGCCAGGTTCTTCTTCCTTTCCTTCAGCAGTGTTGCCTCCTGGCACATTCCCACCACTCCGTCCTTCATCTTTCTTTAAGTCACAGGCATCTTCATTCTTCACATTTTGGTCTTCCTTCACCTTCACATCTTCATTTCCTTCACTGGCATCATCTTCCTCTCCTTCATTTGCAGCCACAGGACTGCCTTCTCCTTCATTTTCATTACCGCTGTCATCTGCCTCCACGGTCATATTATGGTTTTCTCCATCTTCCTTTGAATCAATAGTATCTTCTTGCTGTTCTTTTCCTCTCTCCTCTCCTAGGGTCTTGCAGGAGCTCTGGTCCTTGCCGCTGCTGTTGGCTTCACGGCACTTTCTCCTGCAGCTAAACCACAGGCCCAAGAGGAGCAGGAGTCCAGCAAGAGCCCAGAATGGCCACTGCTGCAGGGCACCAAAGAGCAGAGCTCCCCAGCCCTCATCCTGCTGCTCCGGGGGCCCTTGCTCCAGCTCCTGCAGCAGCCGAGCCATCTCGCGGTCGAGCAGCTCCTCCCGCTCCTGCATTCGCCGGTGCGTGGCCTCATCCAGCCCATCCCCAGCTGGCTGGGGGTACTGGATCAGGCTTTGCACGAGCACGAAGAGCAATGACAATAAAGCCATGGTCTGCAAGAGGACACACAGAAGGGGTTCAGTAGGGCCGGAATGGAGGCAGCCGGTGCGGGGCAGGAGCCACAGGGATGTGGCAGCAGGAAGGAGAGGGCCCCCGGCAGCTGGCAGGAGGCAAGGCCTGCACCGCTGCCCCAGCGAGCACCGAGCCGGAGCAAGGCGCTCCCGCCAGGGGCTGGGCCCTGCATGCAGGGACAGAACACACGCCCCGGCTGCCGGCGCTTCTGCCCCAGCCCTCCCCCAGCCCGGCCTCCCCACCACCTGTGTGCACTCACCGCTTGCCCAGGCTCTACTGGGGGCAACGGCAACCAACGGGGCCTTTTCTAGCTGCCCCCATTGTGACACGGCCCCTGTGGTGTCACAGGCCCCAGAGCGCATCACAGGCCAGCCCCACCCGCCATCCCCAGCCCGGGAACTCATCATGGCCCTGGGCACCCAGAGCCTCAACAGACACAAAGTGCAGACCCATCAGTCGTGAACCTGGGAACCCCAGGGCTTCCCTGTACAAAGCAGGCACAAGCACCCTCCCACACAAACCCTTCTCAAATATAAATATGGGTGACAGGACCCCGATACGCTCTCTATATAGGTGCAGGCTTTTACTGATGATTGCAGGCAGATGTTCTTTACTATTAACAATAATATTTATTACTTTGGCCACAGCCTGTCATACAATACAGGCTAATTTTTAGTTACAGGTTTAGTGAGAAAGCAAGAATTAGAGGCTGCTTGAATGATGCACAGGAAGTTTAAACGTCATCCAATGTTAAGGCCTACCCTTCTTTTACACCAATACTGTCCTGCCTCACACATCTTTTGTGAGATAAACCCTTTTGGGAGGGTTTCTCTCCTGAATTTAGGAACACTTTCAAAGATCTGTTTATTGTTTGACAAAAGATTACATACATCCAACTGATGGTTTGCACAGTAGCACAAAAAACCATCCAAACTACTTCTTACGCTAGATGTGGCTGATCAATAGCCTGGCTGAGAAATGGACAAGCCACTGTAACAAGAAATACAAGTTTGGAAAAGGAAAAAGAAAAGTCCTCAAAACACAGAACTCCTGAAGCTTAGATCACTCCACTCTAATGTGCTCTCCCTCAATGCCACATAAAGATGTGCTCCTCCTGACACTTGCAGCAACTGGCTTCTCTCTTGCCATTCCGAGAGGAACTCTATTTTGTATAGGGATGTAGACGTGTCTGCATTTAGACGCCATCCTCAGTACAAACCTCCTCCCTTGCTTTTTTCTGACTGGAGATCCTTGCTACTGGCTACGATGGTGCTGTTTATTGGGAAGAGTTTCTCTGATGCTGATCACAGCACAGCACAGCAGGAGGTCCCTTTTTGCTCCCTTGGGCTACTCAAATTCCTCTTGGGTGATCTCTGAAATACTCTTTATCAGCTGAGGGCTGACAAAACACAGAATGTCTGAGTGATCGCCCTTCCCTTGTCCAGCCGTGACACAAGAGCTGGGTGCACTCAGAAAACACAGTTTTCTGAACCATCCTATATAAAACCAACAACCAGCTCCTTATAAATTCTGCCATCTAGATGAGGTCGCCATTGAACAGCTCCATGTCCCAAGTGGTACCCAGCAGGGAGGGAAGCAGAGGAAGACAGGATCACAGCAGCCACTGATCAGTCATTCACAGGCAGCGCCACAAAGAAAGACGAGAGAGTCAGGAATTTCACAGGCTACTCTGTTTCAGCAGCCTATGTCACCCTGCTCCTTTTAAATGTCTTCTGATGACAAGCTTCATGGCCAAGCACAGTGCTCACCTTTGGGACATGAGTAAATAAGATGCAGAACGGGAGGAAAAATTTCTTCTGACCTCCAGTCACCTGACTGTCAAGCAGACAGAGAAAACCTCCAGTCTGTTCTGAGGGAGGTGTTTTATAAACTCACCTGTAGCTAAAGCTATTCAGAAAGCCCACACTACCAGACCCAGAGTGGTAAAGAGCCTATTCATTTGCTGACCCTGGAGAAAAGGCAGCTTTAAACAAACTCTGCCACTCCCACTCTCTCTCCCTAGAACTTCAGGTTGAGACGCCTAGGACCAACTAAAGAAAAAAGCCATTTCATTCATGCCCTGGTCAAGCATTTCACACCCTCTTGTCCCTCCCAATCTACCAGCCAGTCAAACACAGAAAAAGCAAGAGACCTGTGGTAGGCTTCCAGTGGAAATACTGGCAAAATCTTCTTGGACTGCATTATTTGAAGGACCTGAGGTCAACTCACTCACTGACTGTGAATGACTTTTACTGCTCCACTTAGCCTACCAGCTCAGCTCACCTCAGCTCAGCAGCCTCCCAGCTACCTTTAGCTGCATAAGCACACGACCTGCAATCAGAAAGGCGCGAATCTTCCTTAGGAAGGAAACGGACACGGGGAATGAAGAGTGGAGATTAGTCCACACTCTGAGGAACAGGCAACACCAACCAAACACTCTGGCAATAGCTTGTGTCTAGAAGCTCTCTACCTTCCAATCCACCTCAAGGCTTTGGGACTTGTGCTGACTTGCACAAAGGAACCCACTCCACCCTGCAGCAGTGGGCTCCTTCTTTCCAGCCTGGATGGAGGCATGTCCTGTATTTTGCAAGCATGTCCAGGTGTTCAGAATGGAACATGCTGATCATGATTAGCACCTTAAGGCACGCAGCTCTTCCCTTCTCAAAGAATGCTTTGTGAAATGATAGGCAGTGCTATCCCCACCTTTCCAAACAAGTTACCCTCCTTCTATTGCACTTGCCTTCAAAATACTGCCACTTCTTCATTTCAGACTATGCTTCCCTCAGAAGGATGCACAAAATGTTAGAGTAGTTGCAAGCACCCGCACCTGCAATTTTCAACTAACTGCGTCTTCAGAAAGGCTTCTGACAACAGGCCATTCTCTGGACATGAACACGGCAACGCTGAGGCAAGATAAATTATTTCAGTACATCTTACAGCCCAGATGTCTATGGCCAGAGAAGACACCAGCAGGTTGTCCTGATACTTCTGCTCATCCTCTCTGGTAGCAGCTGTACAGAGAACAACACAGTTTTAAATTCTAACTCAGTTTGGGCTCCACTGATGAAGGAAGCAGGAAGAAAGTGACTTGGCTTCACGCTTGGAGCAAATGTGAGTTTTCTGTGGATTTCAGTGTCCAGGATTTAAACCGGGAAGGGGTTTTCTTCAGTAAATCCAAAGGACAATTGGCTACAGAAACCTGTATCTGATACTACTGATATGCGCTGACAGTTCTCTGGCTGTGACTCATTTCATTCAAACCTGCTTTCTCCGAATGCACATCTGACAGCAGGACTTGCTCCATTCAGCCTGCAGCAGTTCCACAGGAAAGATGTTGTGAAACTGGCCACACATCTTCGCAACACTTCCACTTCAACATTTTTCCCACTATGTTCAAATGTATTTCTCAGCTTCCTAAGGAGTGCAGTGTCCGTAACAAAGGAGACGAGACTTTCATGCAGAAATGGAGAGACCTTGAACCGCAGTGGCAGGAACAACTCTGGTGTAATACCAGTGCCAGATGGCATGGGCATGAAAAGCACACTCACATCAATACGAACAGGCTTAGGAGAGACACAGAGCCCGCAGGGTGAGGTATTCCCAAAGAAGGGGAATTGACAGTGCAAAGGAGAGTTAATACCAACCAGGTGCTCAGTTACTTTATCAGAGCTCCCCTGTTTTCAAGGCCTGAAAGAACAGCTCAGTGCCAGAAAGACATCCAGATCATTTGGCCATGCTTGCTCTTATGGAACACTGTTTTCAATTTCCATCCTAGTGGGGTTGCATACTACTGACCAGTTAAAACCAGCACCTGAGCTACACCACAGTGTTTCAGTAGCAACTGTAGGTTGTAGGTTCTGCCCTTCCCCTCTCCCAGCATGCTCCTCAGACACACAGCACACTTGCACATGCACCAAAACTCACAGCCACACCCACAGTTTGACCACCTGCAATAGTTTTGGCCCTGGCCAATCTAGCCCTGGGTGGATTGTGCAACAAGAAGCCATGGGGGCCGTGCTTCTCCCCGAATCCAAGCATCGCCCCAGAGGCCACACAAGCTGTGCGGTCAGGCCGTAAGGCTCAATGGCACACAGAGATCAAGTCCTACCCACTGAGAGCACACGTCCTTGTGGAAGGGGCTGATGAGAGACTGGAGCTGGGGCAAGGGACAGGGCAGGTCTCTGCAGCTGGGGGCAGAGGAGAGGGGAACAAAGTGGGTGGGTGTGTTTGGGGAGAAGGGAGCAAGGAGGGTGTTCTCCTCCTTCCACAAGCTGGGCCAAAGGGGCTGTGGTGGGAGTGATGCCTTTTCCTGGTCTTAAAATCAAGAATCATACCCGGTTAGAAGGGGAAAAGAGATTTTACCTTGGTATTTATTTTAAGGATCCTTAGGTGCACACGTCCAGGTCATATGCATCGAGATGCGCCCCACCGAGTGTGTGTGTGTGTGTTTGTGTCCCCAACATTAGGTATAACATTATAGGTTTTACTAATTAGCATATCTATCCAAGATTCCCCAATGAGAGGCTCAAGTGAGCCCCCCTCCCCAAGGATCCTTCCCCTGGACGGTTGGTTCTATCTTGGTTTACAGAATGTGTTCTGGAGAGGACCTTGGGGTCTGGGGCACACCGATCCCTAACTACGAAGCTTCTAAAATGTTGGGTCTCTTAGCTTGACAAACAAGTCCAAGAATGTAGGCAAAACCCACTAAGAATACAGAAGTTGTAAAAGGTATAATAGGGGTATAAAAGAAAAGGCAAAAAATCTTCATGGCATCAGGAGCAGTGCCTGCCCAGCAGAGGAAGCAAAAGGCAGGGAGCTCAGCGAGCACAGTTCCCTCTCAGTGGAACAGCGAGTTCTGCTGTTGGCAGCGATCCTCCTCTGGGAGGTCCCTGCCTGCTCTCCTCACTCTTGCCTGCTTGTTCCTGGCCCCTCAGAGGACTTCCCTCTCTGACGTGGGCCACAGCAGCTTTCTTTCCCATGCTCTCAATGAGGAGGGGCAGGTTTTAAGCAGCACTGGGAGGATTAATTAATATTTTAGCTGTTTCAACCATCATGACTTCTGCTTGCATTCATGAGACAAAATTAATAGCCCGGCTCTAGAGTGTTGCAGAAATGCAATACCGAGATGTGACTGCTGGACACAATCACCGCTTGAGTCACTTTGTCATTTTTTCAGGTAGCTGCAATGGATGGACATTCTCTAAGAACCATTGGGTTAAATACAAAGAAGGACACTTTTCAGGCAATTTGAGAAACTTCTCTCCTTTTATTATTTCTTCAAACATACATATGTAGATATTACTGAAGGGCAGCTATACCAGAGTAGCTCAATTGCCTAAACTAAGGGTAACTGGGCAATAATCTCACACTAACAATCCTAAAGGACCTCTTGACGTGATGATGATGAAACTAGTTCCTATTACGAAAACTTGGACTACCTATTCTCCTATGGTAAAGTGAGTTAAAACTATTATCTTCACTTCCACAGACTGAGATGAACTACATCTTTACAAAACCATTATAAAGTACATACAGGTCACTGAAAAAACTACATTAATTTTCTAACAGGCTCGGTTTTGGTCTTCCAGGCATGCCAGGCAACCTCTCAGCATCAGTGTCTTCCGTGAGGATGTGCAGGTGGAGCCAGTTTCTGCCTTACAGACTTTGGGCAATATTGCAACAGCACCGTCATGACTGGAAGGCGAAGGGCAAGGCAACGCAGAGATGTGTGTCTGCACGGTGAATCCATGTGCCACAGCATCTTCCATCCATGGGAGCAGGAAAGCAGCTTCAGGATTGCCAGTGAAAAAAGCAAGAATGATGCCGTGCTCACGTGGCTGCCTTCGGGTGTGAGCCCCCCCAGCACAGCTCTGTGCAGGGAATTCCTCTCAGTGGCTGGAGAGCAGCGTCCAGAGGCGGAATCGCAGCTGACCGTAAGCTTGCATCGCCTCCGCGTGGGCGGCCGGATCTCGGGCCAGGTGCTCAAAGAGGTTGAGCGGCTCGACCGTTCGCATTGCCGGCGGCAAGCTGATCTCCGCAGGAAGCCTCTTGTTGCCCAGGACAAAGTGCTCCAGGCGTTTCAACTGCAGGCAGCGGCGCAGGTATGCCATGATGTCCCACAGCCGCCGCTCAAATTCCCTCCTGCGCCACTTGGACAGCGGTACGGTGGTCAGCACGTGCATGACCACAGTCTTCCAGGTCGAGCTGGAAAAACCTGTGCCCCTCAGGATGTAGGTGAAGAGCTGCAGGCATTTCAGGTGCAAGCTCTCACACGGCACCTGCCTGGCCACGTGCTGGAAGAATTTTGCCTCTGCCACAGCGTACGTCTCAGGCCACGCTGTGCTTGCGATGGAGTTGGCCTTGGCGGGCCGGCTGCTCACAGAGCTGCTGGAGCCGCCTTTCTGGGCCTCTGTGGGCTGGCTGACCACAAAGATGTCGGAGTCCCCGTGGCGCACCCCAAACAGCATCTCCACCATCAGGCTCTCCTTGCCTTTGCTCAGCCGGAATTGGCAGGACCGGCTGCAGGGCTGAAACACCAAGTGCCACGAGTACGACTGAGGCAAATGCAGCCACGAGCATCTCACCAGCTTGTAGAACCAGTGGGAGGTTTTCTCCACGTCCAGGTAGGAGCCGGTGCAGAGTGTCTTTAGGAGGCTGGGCTTCTGCTTCCGCCGCAGCTCCTTCTGCGAGTGGTGCAGGAAGCACAACAGCTTCTCGCCCAGCTGCTCCCTCTCGCACGTGCACACCAGCTCCACACGGACGCAGAAGGTCCTTGCTGCCATCTGCCCGGCACTGTTCAGCTCCAGGTGGAAGGCGTGTCCCAGCGGGGGATTCAGTGGGACCAGCATGCGGTACACCACATCCTGCTCACGGGGACTCCAACCCTCAAAGGCACTGCCCATCCCGATGGCTTCTTGAGGCACCGGGTAGAAACTATTGCTCACGCTGTCAGTAAAGACACGCGTGAAGCTCTCCATCAGCTCCGCTGCCACTGAGCGACCTCTCTCTACGTCCTCGACAGGACACTGTATGCGATCCACTAAAAGGATCCCTCGCTTATTCCCAACGTCCCGGGTGTCTTCTTCCTCTTCAGTTCCACCACGGCTGCCTTTGTCCTTGCCATCACCGCGGCCTTCTTTTTCACTGGCAGCCACATTTCCACCTTCTTCTTCTTTTCCATCTTCATTCTTCTTGCCTTTCACATTCGCATCCCTGTTTTCCTGATCCTTCCCCTTCTGATCACTGGTTCTGTGTTCACTGGAATGCCGGTCTTCCTTCACCTTCACATTGTTGCTGTCTCCTTCACTTGCTTTATCAGCACCTTCTTCAGTTGAAGCAACGTTGCCGTGCTCCTCTCCATTTCCATCTTCATTCTTTTCTCCCTTCATATCGGCAGCACTGCCTTTCTCATCTTTGTCTCCATCATTGCCTTCTTCTTTTCCAACGTCATTCTTTTCTTCCTCAGTTGCAGCAAAACCGCAATGGTCTACTGCATTCCCACCATCACTGCTGTCTTCCTGTCCTGTCCAATCACTGCTTCTTTGCTCACCGGCATCACTGCTTTCCTCCACCTTCAGATCCGCATTTTCTCCCTTTCCATCTCCCTCGTATTGACCTTCTTTTACATCATCATTGTTGCCTGCCTTCGTATTTGCATCAATGGTTTTTTCTTCATTTCCATCTCCTCCTTCTTTCTTTTCAGCATCATGGTCTTGTTCCACCTGCACATCCTTGTTTTCTCCTTCATTTGCTTCAGCATGGCCTTCTTTATCTCGAGCAACATTGCCAGGTTCTTCTTCCTTTCCTTCAGCAGTGTTGCCTCCTGGCACATTCCCACCA